>NC_050452.1:24899163-25499163 GCF_903995425.1 Onychomys torridus | reverse complement strand
GTACCCAGAGGCTGTAAGCACTGAAGCCAGTAACCCAGCTGTTCACTATCATGAACTATTCCACAGTGTATGTAATTGCATACGCCATTGTTTTTACACACTGGCAGCACAGTAGGTTTGTAGACAGCAGCAACAGCACAAACAGATGATTAATACATTGTACTGTGATTTTAGGATGACCACAGTATCATTAGGCAATAGGAATTTTTCAATTCCATCCCAGTTTCCTGGGACCACTGACAGATCTGCTGTCTGCCATGCGCAGATTGTCATTGTGCAGCACATGACTGTACACAGTGATGGGGCTGGGGTTCCTGTGGAGTAGAAAGCAAGGGAGTACTTAAATACAAGACCATGACATCGCCAACAAGAAAGCCCAGGAAGATGGGCTTCTACAGGGCAGTGGGGCTAACCAAAAGAACACTGTCTTTTCTTGCTGTGAAGAGACACTATGACCACAGCAACCTTATAAAAGAAACATTTAATTGGAGCTAGCTTACAGTTCAGAGGTATAGTCCACTATCTTCATGGCAGGAAGCATGGCAGCATGCAGGCAGACATGGTGCTGGAGAGGTAGCTGAGAGTTCCACATCTGGATCAGAAAACAGCAGGAAGAGAGAGAGACTGGGCCTGGCTTAGGCATCCAAAAGCCCAGAAAATGTTTGTGAAAATGATACCCACTTCCTCACAAGGCCACATGTCCTAATCCTTTCAAATAATGCCGCTCCCTATGAGTCTGTGGGGGGCATTTTCATTCAAACGACCATAAACACCATCAGCAAACGTTGACTAATTTGAGCAACAGAAATGAAGCAGGAAGTCAAATTTGTTACTAGAATTAGAAAAGATTATGTGACACGGGAGACTATTAAAAGGATGGTTGTATGTAAAGACAGTGCCATCCATCACCCAAAAATGGCAGTGCCAGCGCGGACTCACGTTGGCCCTGAATTACAGTCCAAAGCATCTATTTCAACTTTAATGAACAATTGTGTAAATCAGTAGAGGAAATGTCAAGTCCCCTGTGCAGAACTCCAGATACCGCATGGACCAGGTTTTCTCCAGGGGGTGGGGGGGCATGGTGGCTCTTTTCCGTAACTCCAGCATCAGGGAGGTGGAGATGGGGGAGCAGGTGTTCAAGGCCGTTCTGACCTGGATAGTGAGTTCCAGGACACTCTGGCCTGAGTGAGGCCTCTAATTATTAAGAATGGGCTTCCAAAGGGAACCATGTGAGCCAGGAGTGTGGCTCGGTGTTCGCTGAGCATGCTCAGTCAAGGCCATGGGTTTGGTTCCTGTCTCCTCCACCCCAAGACTGCAGAAAATGATTCTCAGTTTGAAGTTTCTTTTTTAGGTGCTAGGTCTTGAACTGAGAACCTCACTAGTGCCCTAGGCTTCCTGTCAAGCCTGGGAAGTTCAAGGAGACATTATGCTACCTGAGACTTCTCCTTTTGTAAAAATCTGTGCACATTTGGAAACAATTAAAATGTGATTATTGTCCAGAAATACCATTTTCCCTAACTCTTAATTAAGATAGTCCTGGAGCATGCAGAAAAATGTTGAAGTGTATGACAGTGACAGATTACTTGCCTACATGGTTGAGAGCTGCCCTGGGAACAGCACTCTCCTGATGGCCCATGCATGACCTGCCTGAGGTGTGGACAGGCCTTTCCAATGCCCAGGCTCTACCAGGCAGCTGTGTTATACAGGCTGGAAGAGGTGGCTGTGTTTGATTTGGTTTGTATTTTTGTCTTTTTCTCCCTCAGGGCTGAGAGTAAATCGAGTCTTATATATGAGAGACAAGTACTCTACTACAGAGATATATCCAGCCCAGTTTGGTTTGTAATTCTATTGTTTTATTTATTTTGAGACAAGAACTCACTGTGTCACCCCAGCTATCCTGGGACTTTCTATGCAGATCTGGCTGGTCTTGAACTCACAGAGATCTGCCTGCCTCTGCCTCCCAAGTGATGGGATTAAATGTGTGTCACCACTGCCCAGTTGGTTTGTAATTTTAGTTAAAAATAAAATATATGCTCTTTATAAATAAAACGAGAAAATGCTACCACCAAAGCAGCCATCCTGAGCAGGCCTAGCCTAACCTGGTGTCTTAGTTTGGGTTTTTATTGCCGTGAAGAGACACCACGACTATGGAACTCTTATAAAGAAAACGTTTCATTGAGGGGGCTCACTTACAGTTTCAGAGATTCAGTCCATTATCATCATGGCAGGGAGCATGGCGGCATGCAGGCATAGGTGGCGCTGAAGTAGGCAACAGGAAGTCAACTGAGACATTTGGTGCCCTGAGCACAGGAAACCTCAAAGCCCTCCCCCACAGTGACACACTTCCTCCAGCAAAGCCACACCTCCAAATGGTGCCATTCATATACGACTATGGGATTCTGGAGTTATGGGGGCCAATTACGTCAGACCACCGCAGCCAGCATGCCCTTTCAAACACTGGCACAAGTGAGAGCTGGGATTGGTTGGTTCAAAAATGGATTTTAGGTGAGAGTGGCATTGGAGAGATCCCTTCACACTGTCTCTGAAGAAAAGACTGCACTGCCATGAATCCAGCTACCCAGAGGACTAGAAGAACCTCCAGGCCTCAGTGTGGAGAGCCTGGGGCACTGGGATTCCAGCCACGGGAGCTCCTTGGGCAGAAAAGCCAGCTACTCTGCACTACAGTCTCAAACCATGGGGCCTCATGGCCACATGCAGACTAACGTGTGTTGTAGCTGCTGAGCTGATTGTGATAGTGTGTCTGTCATAGGGTGCTGGACAGCCTTTAAAATCAGTGAAAGGAGGTTACAGCACACACCTGAACACTGTACCTGTGTGCCATCCTGGGTGGAAGGAGACACACTCCTCAGAGACACTGTGCCCTCCCTCTGCCTGCCAGACTGTTAAAACAATGGATCCCAGGAAACAATGTCCTCCAGAAGCCTGAAGTGTGGGACAGCCAGAGGAGGGACTTGTCTCCCAGGAAGAAATCTGTAAGTTCTGACACCATATCAGACCACCTATAGCAGGCGGGCCTGAGCCTGGACAATGATGGTGAGACCACACCTTGACCAGAACTACCTAGTTATGCATACTTCTAGCCCTCTATTTAAACCTCAACCTCATGCCAGGACACCACAGATGACTTTAGGTGCACAGGGTGGGGGGCTGGGTAGGGCCCCTAGACATCTTCATTTGTTCCTCTTTCCCAAAGTAACCTCATTGAATACATCTCCTTTCTCTGCTTGGCTGGTTAATTGACTTATTGAGGACAAATAGCTTGATAGTGCCAGGGCCCAGGTTTGCATGCTTAACAATTCCAGTAATAACAGGAAGGCTGAGGCAGGAGCATCCCTTGTTTGAAACCAGCGCTACACAGTGATACCATGTCTCATAAAACCAAAACACACCCGCATGTGATCCCCAGGAGAGCTGACATATGGATCGATTTGGAGTTCATGGTGGCAGAGAAAGCTCCGGGACTGCTGTCACCAAAGCCCCAATGGTGGGGTGGGATTTGGTAGAAAGACATTCCTGTTGTTGATGTGTACACTTCCTTGTGGCTAGAGTTTGTTTGGGTGGGAGCAGGGATGTGGCCTTGCTTGATTTACCAGGAACATGAAGTTTCGTTTGGATGACAAATAAATCTCTACACTGGCTCTCAACTTGCTCTCCACCTCGTTCTCCTGGCACTGGCTCCAGATGCTCACAGCTCTGGCCTCTGCTCTGGGTGGCCTCTCCTCCCTTCCCACCCTCTTCCTCCCTTGCACTCTGCAGTACTTGTTTTCAGAGGACATAGGTGTTATTCTTCTATAATCTCATACATATTATGCATATTTTGGTCATTTTATCCCCATTACTTTCCCTACCCCCTCAAGACTCCCCTCGCCCCTCCTTCCCAAAAAGCTACCTTGTGTTTTCCTGTGTGTGTGTCTTGTATAATATTAAAGGACCAGCCTTAATATTATACTTCCCAGGGACTCGGGAGAGAAACTACTGACCGCAAGAATTGTTTTCATGAAAGAATCTAAGTACACTGAGCTCTTTGTCCGTCTACTTTATTCCTCTGGGATAAAATCCTGTCTACACAGCTTCAGTTCTGCTCTCGTGCCTAGCTCCTTTCTTCCTGATTTCTCTCTACCTTTATCTGCTGTTCCCTCTAAGTTCTATGTTAATTCTCTCACCTTAATTCTGCCTCATCTATGTTCTTCTCATCTCATTCTTACCCAGCTAGGACTTCCCCATTTGGCTCTTCCTCATCTTCCATCTCGTCCACACGTTCTCTCTGGTCAAAATCCTCCTTATCCCGCTCTGTTCTCCATCCTCCAGTTCTCCACTCCTCTCTTCCTCTCCGTCTCCTTAGGCCTCTCGGTCCTCTCAAGCCTCTGGGGTGTTCAGTTATAACCCCAGCAACAGCGATCCTCTGCCAGAGCAGTCACCCAGCTTGAATTCTTACGTGGTCATAAAGGCAGGTAAGAATTGTCCTCAGGCAGTCACCACCAGGCTTTCTTTTACAATCCAAAATGGGAGTGGGAAAAGGGTAGGTCAATTGAGTGCTAATGACCGGTCAATATATCAAAAAAGGGATCTATGTGCTCAGTCTACATTCCTAGAAGTGATTAGGTAAGAAGTTAGGGGTCTATTAGTAAAGTTGTATAAGAAAGGAGGGTCTCACCCTAAACAGCACAAGAAATAAAGCTAGGAGACAGGTGTTGTTTCGTTTGGCCTTGGATGCTTGATGGGCATTTTAGATAAATACACTGTTAGGAGTTCTAGGAAGCACACATAGCATTACTAGAAAATCATTGTAGGAACCAGCTAATATACGTACAAAAGCTAAAATATCACCAAGACTTCTTTTTTTTGAGGGGGGGGTAGGGAGCATTTTTTTCGAGACAGGGTTTCTCTGTGTAGTTTTGGAGCCTGTCCTGGAACTCGCTCTATAGACCAGGCTGGCCTCAGACTCACAAAAATCTGCCTGCCTCTGCCTCCCAAGTGCTGGGATTAAAGGCGTGTGCCACCACCGCCCGGCTTACCAAGACTTCTTAAGTCATGGCTTGACCTTTGGAGAAGCCCTTGACCTTTCCAAGTAGTAGCTTTTATGATAGTAGCTGAATTCCATTACGTTTTCCTGTGGCTTGCAGCGTGTGTGTGTGTGTGTGTGTGTGTGTGTGTGTGTGTGTGTGTGTGTCTGAGTTTAATTAGGGCTGCTTGCCTGAGGGAGAGTTGGAGGTTTTTACCAAGCATGACAACTTACCAGTGGCTATACCACTGAAGAAAAGGGGCTTCCCCTCCACCAGCCACCATTACTGTGAACAGTTCCTCTGAGAAGGGTGAGTTTTATAAGCCCCTCCTCCATCCATGAGGGAGCATCAACAACCCCATTTTGTGCAGGTTTTGCAGGAAACCACAGCTTCTGTGAGCTCAGAGTGTGATGGCTACACCATGTCCAGAAGAGGCAGCCATTGTTTCTCAAAATGGGGTGTCACTTGGTAGTTTTTTTCAGGTTGGGGACCAGCCCCAGAGCATGAGCATGCCCAGCCCCTCCCTGTCCCTTTTGACACTGTCATCTCCTGATCTTCCTTCTCTTTCTCTGTCCCCTTTACCAGGTTGGTTTTTGCAGGTGCTTCAAACTTTCCTGAAAAAGTAAAACAGGCAATGGGCAGGTTAAAGGTAGGAGGCCATATGTACATATTTATTTGATCAGTTTCACATGAAGGCTTCAGATGACCTGAAGACCCAGGGTGAAGGCTCCATTTTTCTGCTTAGGTTCTCTAGACATGGACAGCCATGTAGAACCATGACTAGACAGCATATTTGTGAGCTGGTAGAAGGAAACTGTGAGCTGGGAGGGGGTGGTGACGCACACCTTTAATCCCAGCACTCGGGAGGGCAGAGGCAGGCGGATCTCTGTGAGTTTGAGGCCAGCCTGGTCTACAGAGCAAGATCCAAGACAGGCTCCAAAGCTACACAGAAAAACCCTGACTCAAAAACCAAACAAAGCCAGCAGACTCTGGGCAGGGGCCACAGCTAGGTCTTCCTCTATGCTGGTTCTTCTTGACCACCTGCCATAGTGCGTCTGCTCCAGGGTACCAGGTAGCACCCTTTGTACCTCCTATAGCCAAACCCCACCGGAACACCTTTGCCGCCAGGGCTTAGGAAGGCGGGGACGACTAGAAGATGGTTTTAGTTTTGAGGTAGACTGATTTCTATCCCGCCCAGGGAAGAGTGGCTTCCATTCCTATGGCTTGCCGGGAGGAGGACACAGGGAGCAGGTGGGGGGCTTTGCTTCTGAGGCCATATCATTTTCTGAGTTCGCAGTCCCTCCCTCTGGCCTTTATGTAGCTTTGTGCTTGCCTCTACTCACTGGCTCTCTGGGCAGGCTCCCTCCCATTTACTCTCTGCCTCGACTCTGTTCCCTTTACTTCAGACCGTCCTCAGAGAGCCAGCTGGAAAGAGCCTTCTTAGAAATGAGCTCCCTAGGGCTGGTGAGTTTCTGAGCTGGTAAAGGCACTTGCACCTGAGTTTGATCCCTAGGACACAGAACCCATATTCTAGATGGAGAGAAATGATTCACATGGTGCCCCTCCCCCTTTATTTAAGACAGTGTTTCTCTGTGTAGCTCTGGCTGTCCTAAAACTCACTTTGTAGACCAGGGTGGCCTCAAACTCAGAGATCTGCCTGCCTCTGCTTTCCAAGTGCTGGGATTAAAGATGTGCAGCTAAACACACACTGCTCAGTTCACATGTTGTCTTACATACTTTCTTGTTCTCTCTCTACCTCTCCAGGACATCTCTACCCTAGGAAGCTAACCCCTGTGTTAGCCAGCATGCAGGACAGAGGCCTGGCCTCTCCCTCTCTATTACCCAAACACTTCATAGGATCCCCTGAGTGCCCAGTGCCGCCTGGAAGCTGTGTGTAGAGCACTCTTCATGCTGCTCTGGGTACGCCCTTTCTATACTGCATGCTGCTCTGTTCAGACAAGCTCAACTGCCCTAGCTCGGATACCCTTTTGCTCTGTGGCTTGAAGCATCCACTGCCTAGTTGCCTCCCTTTTCCCTTTTCTCTCTCCCTACCCACTTCTTGTTTTTCTTCTCTTATTGTCTGTCTGTTTTCACATAAGGTCTCAGCAGCTCAAACTGGCCTAGAACTCATAGTAGCTGCTCTCCCTGCCTCAGCCTCCCAAGTGCTGAAATTATAGGTATGAGGCAGCTCCCACCTTTGTAATCTCCAAGGAAACCAAAGCTCTGATGGGGCCTCTGAGCCCCTGCTCCGGCCTGCACAGCCAGAGACTCGCTATGGAGGGGTTGCCACCTGATGGACACCTGTGTTCCTGAGAATGTCTGCCTGCTTCTCCTTTGGATCTTCCCAGCCTAGCAAAGGGGTCTCTGGATGCATTCAACAGGCAAGTTGTGGGGAGGAGCCTGGAGAAAATGCAGGGGAGAAAAGGTGTCTGGTCAGGAATAACCTGGTGTGAGGCCATGGGCCTTTGGGGAAAGTGCTGGAAGGTGAGCTGCAGAAATCTAAAATTCAGGGTTCGATTTTGTGGTTGGAGGGAGTCAACCAATTAGACAAGAGCCCAGCAGGAAGAAACAGAGTGGACTGACAGATCTTTAAAAGCCTTCAACAGTCTGGGTTGACAATGGACTGTTTTTGAAAACGGAAAACTGGGTATTGGTGTATTTTCTGTATCCTGTGCTGAGCATTTGATACTAAAGTACTTCTGGAAGACAATATTCTTGGCCTCATACTGCTTTGCTGAGAATGTGAAGGACTATGAAATTAAGCGTTTTATAATGTAACTGCATTTTCTTAACAGGAAATGTTTTTAAGGTTTTTGGGGGTTAATTTCCTTTTGGGGGGGTGGGTGGGGGATTAAACCATGAGTATTAAACTAGTGCACAGCCACTGAGACACACCCCTAGCCTAGGTTAACTTTTAAACAAGGTTTGGTAAGCTGAGCAGGAATCTGCAGAGATTTGGAGCCTGGGAGGCAGATGAGACCAAGTTCTTGGGATCCCAGTGTGAGTCCCACTCAGAAGGATGCTGGAGTCAGGCTGTCAGTCACTTCCACATCACTGGAAGGAGTGGGACCTCAGGTAAGACGCCCCAGTTGCCCAAGTTGGTGGAAGCTGGGGCCTCCAGAGCCAGTGCAGATCTCCCAATCCCCCCACCCCCAATCCCCTACTCCCGTGCCTCTCAAGAGCTTCAGATCTTATTTAAGCAGCCCTCCTCATTCCCTGGAACTGAGGGCCAGAGCAACTGAGATGAGCCTCCATTCTAACTGTAAGAAACAATTAGGCTCAGTTAATGGCCATAATTTGTTATTGCTATGTTCTGCTCCCAAGGGTTCACTCTAAGTTAGTACCCAGGAAGAAACATCAAACTGCACATAAATCTGTGTGTTTCACAGAACAAAGGAAGCATTTTTTCCTTGTGTCTCCCTGTGATTAAAATCTGTGGTTCTTCCCAGTTGGAAATGATGCAGCTTCTCACAGATGGGAGGGACTGTCACTCACTGGCTCACACCATTGCAATGCAGACACACGTAAAGAGACAACCACAAAATTTGCACTGGGCCCAGTGCAAAATAAACACATGGGGGCCTCTTGTCACATATCTTAGGTCTGTAGCACAGACACATCAAGTCCAGGGTGGGACCCTTCTCAGTGTGGGGGTCCTAACACAGCAGAGCCTGCGCCTGTAAAGCCAATGCATCTCATGCTGAAAGAACAGGTCTTGGCTCCCTGTCTATGGTTGACTACTTCAGTTAGTGGCCTTTGAACAGGCAGACTGCAGTTAAAAATCCCAATTCTGCCATATGTGATCCGGGCAACCTCTCTGAGACTCCGTTCTTCATCTGAAGTGGGAGTAATATCTGTCTTAGGGGTTGTTGTGAGATGACAGTAACTTTGCATTGTCCCTCTTTCTCTCTTCAGTCCCAGGCCTGAGCATGACTAACTTCCTTAGAGATGACTTTCCCGATTGGCTCTAGCCCCTAGACTGCTCTGTAGCATCTCTCTCACGTCTTCTCTCAGTGGTCCCTTAGGAGGACAGGGATACAGGCTTGCCACTCTAATATAGGTATGACAGAAGCCTGCGCTGCTATTGCTGTGTGACTGGCAACCTCAGATATAATCACAGATTCTAGTAACTGCTAGGTGCACAAGCATAAACTGTCACACCAGAGGTTGCATTCCTGAAATGTGGAGCTCAGTCCTTCCTTAGGAAACAGGGGGCTGATGACTCATCCCTGTAATGCCAGTATTCTGAAGTGAGTTTAAGGCCAGCCTGGTCTATATAAAGTTCCAGGCCATCCTGGGCTACAAAGTGATACTTTTTTTTTTTTTTTCCAACAAACAACAAACTCCCCCAGAAATCCCACATCTAGATCAGGTATGGTCACCCACAGCAGACCTGTCAGAGCCAGAATCTGGGTGCTCCAGTCAGAAACGCCAAACTTACCAGGGAAGGAATGAAGGTGTGATTCCCTGGTTCACTGACCCAGGGTCATCTGAATACTTAGGCCAACCTCAAACTGGTAGATCCCTGAGCTGGCCAGTGCTAAGTCAACTTGACACAAGCTAGAGTCATCAGAAGAGGGAGCCTCAACTGAAAAACGCCTTCATTAAGGGCAGTAAGCAAACCTGTAGGGCATTTTCCTAATTAGGGAGTAATGTGGGAGGGCTCAGCCCATGGGCTGTTTGTCCTGGGTTCTATAGGAAAGCAGGCTGAGCAAACCAGGAGGAGCAAGTCAGGAAGCAGCACCCCTCCATGACATCTGTATCGGCTCCTGGCTCCAGTTTGAGGATACTGCCCTGCTTGAGTTCCTATCCTGACATCCTTTGATGATGAACTGTGATTTGGAAGCATAAGCTGAATAAACCCTTTCCTCTCCAGGGTTCTTTGGTCATGGTGTTTCATCCCAGCAACAGTAACCCTCACTAAGACACCCCCATCCCACTGTATACACTAAGGCTTCTGGAGGAGAGCACCAGTGCCCTGAGAAGTCCAAAGCAGGGCTGTGGAGAGAGTTCTTTTTGTGGTCTTTGTGAAATACTATGTATGAAGGAAGGTACATGAGACACGTATTCAGAGGCTGACATAGAGGTGAACATACTGATGATGTTCACCTCCCATTGTAGTACTTGGAGCATCTGCTCTCCGGTCTCCATCTGCCCTTCACAATATGCCTATCCTCACTAGACAGCTTTGGTCTTGGTGATGTCTGTTGTCTTGTATCCTCTACACAATACTTTTTTCCCTCCTAGTTTCAATTTTTTCTTTTTCTTTGCTTTCTTTCTTTCTTCTGTGCAGCTTTGCGCCTTTCCTGGAACTCACTCTGTAGCCCAGGCTGGCCTCGAACTCACAGAGATCCACCTGCCTCTACCTCCCGAGTGCTGGGGTTAAAGGTGTGCCTCACCATCGCCTGGCTAGTTTCAAATTTCTTAAGGAAGGGATTGCACAGTGCATATTTCAAACACTCAATATTTTTCAAGACCCACTCATGTAGTCATGGACTTGCCAATGGACAGCTTTGCTGTGTCTGGCTTGTGTAGTCTCTGTGCTTTGGTGTGAGGCTGCCATTCCTGATTGCTTACAGAGGCAGGAAGAATTTAGAGGGAAGAACCTGAAGTAGCTTGAGGCATGGGTTCAGTGTGGTGGGTTTGCTATAGAAGTGCAGTGTGGGCTTGGAGAGGGGCCAGTGAGAAGTCACTTGATGTTGCTTTTTTAAGACTGGAGGGGTGTGCTTCCTCCAAAGCCACAGTTGCAATTTGGACAAGCATAAGTATCACTGTGATGCTACTAGGGACCACACCCTATTTCTTTACTCCTTTTGGGGCTCCAGTTCAGCTCTGTGTGCCTAGGAAGACCAGGCAACAGAGTTCACTGTAGAATACTGCCATAGGAGATGGAGATGGAGATGGAGGAGACACAAGTTGGCTGGCCAGTGCTTCTGCCTTCCCACCAGGGGCATGCTGGCTGGCTGGCTTGGTGGTGAGGTTGCCAGTCCTGAAAAAGCTTACAATTACTGGCTGTCCCCATATGTCACCCGCATTGGCAAGTGAGGTAGGTTTCTTGTGGAGTCTATCCCACCATTACTGGAAAGGCTTGGAGACGGCCTGGAGTCTCTTCTGTCCCTGGGATCTGACAGGTGCTCCCCTGCTCTACTAGGTATAGTAGATGTTGGTGCCTGGAGTTGGCAGGCTGCAGTTCTACAGCCACAGGAAGACTCCAACAGGACACCGTCCTCACACTGTAGACCAACCAGCCTTTGATAAGCATAACCTACTTCCTCAGCAGCCCTACTCAGCAGGAGTCTGCACATCCTCAGATGAGCAAATGACAGTAGAGTGCGGTGGTTAAGACAATTTAGGCAACTCAACTAGGCAATTTAGGGGCCAGACCTTAGGTCTCACACATTGGGTTGTCGTTGTTATGGGTAGTGCCCTCCCTGGGCACTGTAACCTGAACAAGCCATGGGAAGCAAGCCAGTAAGCAGCTCCCCAACATGGTGTCTGCATCAGCTCCTGCCTCTGGGGTCCTGCCCTTCGTGAGTTCCTGACCTGACTTCCTTCAGTCATGAACAAGAATGCTGAAGTGTAAGCCAAACAAACCTTGTCCTCCCCAACTTGCCTTTTGGTCCTGGTGTTTCATTGCAGCAATAGAAACCCTAACTAGACACCAGGATACACTTAACTCTCAAACCCAGGCAGGCATTGGCTGTCCTGCCTCTGGCCTGTAGGTAGCTGATGTTAAAGGTCTGTACCACCAATAACACTGACACCAGAATGCTGCAGCCCACTGGCCCTGCTCTTAACCCCCTCTCCTCTTTAGACGTTTTCATCATGCTAAGGGTGTCTTACAACACTACTGCCGGTCTCAGCTTGCTTCCTCTCTCCTCCTCTGCCCCATCTCACATCCAGCTGAAGAAATCAGCAGGCTGGGTGGTGCAGTGGTTGGATACAAGGCTGTGATGCTTATCTGCTGGGTGGCCTTGACCACGGGGCTTCACAGCTGTACTGGCTCAGTTGTCTTTCTTTCAGATAAAGATACAACAGTGTCTGCCTCGCTGGGTGGACAAGACATTTGTGGGGAATACTTCCGCAGTACTGATCTGTAGTAACCCTCGCCATCTCAACTCCCTCTGTTAGCGACAGGAGTGAGACCCATGTGGGCCTGACACCTGTTCTGGCCTAAACGTTTAACACCTTTGCTGCCTTTCCTCACTCACCCTGTGCTCTGGCACAGCTTGCACACCTGCACTCCCGTTCAGACTCACACTGGCAAATTTGGCTAGCCCATCTATGCGGGTTTCATCTTTCCTCTGAGCTATGTCCCCGCAGTCAGCAGAGTGTAGAGGAGCACTAACATTGTCCACTGACAATGGCAGCATTCTCCCAGCAACTCTCCTCTCAATTCCTTTCCTGTCCAATGTCTCCATCACAGCCACCCACCCCAGCACCAGACATCCACGGCGATGCAGTGAAATAATGAGCCAGGGTAAAGTTCCACAAAGCATGCAGCCTTTCATACCTTAGGCCAAGTGGTTCATCGGGAAATGGGGACCTGAGGGAGCCCCTTAGCTACACAGGGATAACAACCAATCAGGAGCTTCATGACGGTGATCTGGATATAAAAGTTCAAGGGGTGAAAAGCTGAGGATGCCCATGATGGGATTTCACAAAGATGATCAAACATGAAGTGCTATCTTACTGTGTAATGTATAATTTCGAGAGAGACACACCTAAAATGTGTGTTTTGTGCTAACAGTCACCCTGGAGTTGCAAATCCATCCTGTTGAAGTATACTTACTTTAACAAAGCCCTCAGGAAATGAGGCCAAAGGATGTAGGTTCCAGTTAGAAGATTCAGAGAGTTGCTGGTAATAAAATGGACTGTTACTGAGAAAAAAATCACTCACGTTTTCTCATTATGAAAAGTGATGGTTAACTCGGTTTAGCATACTACAAATGTACACTTTCCCCCAAACCACGCACATGATAAATAATGAAATTTTCTTTATGAGCTAAAAATTAAGCTAAGGGCTGGGGATGCAGCTCTGTGGTAGAGTACCTGCCCAGCTCATGCCCTAGGCTCCACCTTTAGCATTGCAAAACAAGATTTTAAAAGGCAATTAAAACAAATTGTCAGTTAAAAATGAGTTTGAGGCGGGGCTGAAGAGATGGCTCAACTGAAGAGCACTGCTGCTCTTCGGAGGACCCGGGTTCAATTCCTGCCCCCACATGGCAGCTCACAACTCTTAACTCCAGTTTCAAGAGATCTGATGCCCTTTTCTGGCTTCTGCAGGCACCAGCCACACACACGGTGCACTGACATACACACATTTATACATATTAAAGTAAATAAGTTTAGGATGCAAAAGAGATGGCTCAGTGGTTTAGAGCAGGGATTCTTCCAGAAGACCTAGGTTTGATTTGAAACCCTCTTCTGACCAATGCAGGCATTAGGCATGCTTGTGGCACACAGTCACACATGCAGGCAAAATGCTCATACACATAAAATTAAAAGAAAAGAACACAAAAATTAGTTTAGGATACTTTTTATATGCCTGAGTGTAAGTGCACCATGTTTGTGCAGTGCCCAAGGAGGCCAGAAGACGGCACTCCATTCCCCTGGGACTGGAGTTACAGGCAGTTAACTGGAGTTACATATGAGCCACCATGTGGGTAGTAGGAACTGAACTGGGCTCCTCCAGTGCTATTAATTGCTGAGCCATCTCTCTAGCCCTCTAATTCTTGTTTTAAATACTTTTATCCTTTGAATATTTTATACATGTATACAATGTGTTTTGATCACATTTCCCTTCTTTTCTCTCAACTCCTCCCAGATCCACCTAATTCTCCATCACCTTCCCAACTCCAATAACCCTGCTCTTAGAGAAGAGGGCCTCTCCCTCTCCTGCCAGCCATCAACTGTCAACAGCTCTCAGCTAGGCTGGAAGTGCATTGTCGTAGTAATAGTTCCAAGATAGAATTAGAAATCTTCTTTTTCATATTTTTTTACATCTATTTTGTATGTTTCTATGTTTATGTGGAAGTGGGTACTCCTGCCAAGCATGCATGTGGACAGAGAGTGGTTAGCTTCTCAGTCCACCATGTAGGTTTTGGGAACCAAACTCAGGTCCTCAGACTTAGCAACAGTATCCTTATCAGCTGAGGCATTTTGCTGGTCCCTGCACCCCCCCCCCTTTTTTTTGTCTTTGTTTTTTTTTGAAACTCTGCTCTCCCTTTTGGTTGACTCTGAGCTTTGCAGATCCCAGTTCTGTTGGATAAGCCTTCCAATATACTTATTTTCCTGATTTTTTTCATAAAAGGTGCGATATTTTTGAGGACAAATAATGCTAAACTCAACATGCCATTTCGTGGAACAGTGAGACAGGGATGTACCTGACTCACCAATGAAGCCTGGACAGAGCTTTGGCCTCCGATGACAGGTTAAATGAATGAATCACAGGGTACATTCATAGCTGATGGGTGAAAAGTCCCATGGCTGGGGCCTCGGCCAGGGTAACGGGGGAGGGGTAACAGTGTCAGGGTAAAAGGTTAGTGGGGGCTTCGGCAGACAGAGGCTCTTGCCTTCAGCCCAGGTGGGGATCTAAGGCATGCTTTGATTGGCCAGTCTACCTGAAAGGTACAGAATGGGCAAGGTACTGGGGATGCCCTTCTAACCACCCCTTCACCATTCTGTTGGCATCACACAGAGCCCTGTATAGCAGTTTCAGTTGCTGGGATTCACTGTACCTGCCATGGTCAGAACTGCAACCAAGCTTCATAAACAGACCAAATGGAGGCATCTTCGTAGTCCTGGAAAGGCAGGTGGGGCATCCAACCACAGCATACAACTAGAAGGCCAACTTCTACTTGTGGCTGTTGAGAAGCATGCAAATTGGCACCAGTGTTGGCTCATTTACCAGATCCTGCAGGCTGAGGAGCACAGAAGTCAGGAAGTCCTACTGCCTCACTCCATCTGGCTGGCAGAGCTGAGTTAGTAGAGGTCTAGTCCCAGGAGGGCAGGGGTGAGGCAGAGGGTAAGCATACGAGGGTGTGCGCACACCTAATACATCCGAGGAAGGAGCCTCCAAGGAGCCACTAACACAGAGTGTTAGTGTGGCTCCCATTTTGAAAATTCCTTTTTTGGAGGGTGGAAGCTGGGGACTGAACCTTATCAATGTTAACAAACGCCCCAAGACTGAGCTACTCTCAGCCCGGTAACCTGGTCTTTTAGGAAGCAAGTGTTATAGGAGGTCAGAGAGCTGGGACTCCAAGACTCCTGCACCCAGGGAGCAGCAAGGGGCACAGGGGCAGCTACAGAAGCAGAAACACCAGGGGAGTGCACTGCGAGATTTCGAAGGCCATTATGGGCTGGGTGGTAGTGGTGCACACCTTTAACCTCAGTGCTTTGGAGACGAGGCAGGTGGATCTCTATGAGTTCGAGGCCAACCTGGTCTATAGAGTGGGTTCCAGGACAGCCAGGGCTACCCAGAGAAACCCTGTCTCAAAGTGGAAAACAAAAGGGCTGCCAGATGGATGGATGGTCCTTGGGACATGAACATAGAGTCCAGGGCGTCAGGAACCAGTGAAGGAAAGGCATGGTAGCTAGCCTTTTTCTAAGGAAATGAAGGGCAAGACCTAAAGTGGTAAGGTTTCCGACAGAAAAGCTGGTACCAGGGTTTGGCAATAAGTCTTTGTGGCACATTTTAAAAGACTGGGCTGACAGAATGGCACAGCTGGTAAAGGTGCTTGTCACCAAGCCTGACGGACAACTTGATTTGGATCCCCAGATCCCACATGGTATGGTGGAAAGAGAACTGACTGCTACAGATTTTCATCTGCTCACCATTATGTGTGCCATGGCACACACACCACATGCACAGATGTACATACACATAGGCACATAATGAAGAAAAAGAAATGTAACCACAGCCCAGAGACTGGAAAGATGACTCTGGCTAAGTGTGCCCACTGCTCTTTGGTTGCCAGAAAACAAGTAGGTGCTTCAACGGCTGACTTTCAATCCGAATCTGCTGTGTGCCAGGTATGAAAACAGCAGAGTCTACATATCAAAGTGGTTCTGAGAAAGCTGCTGCTGGGATGCAGCTGCTGCTAGGCCCTGCGAACGGTCTCGAACCCATGCCCTCTCAGCAGCCTTACAAAGGCTCCAGCTAATACATGTGCCGGCCTGTCTACAAGAGGAGGAGGCAGAGACTCTAGGGGCCAGAGGTAGTGTTAACTACCATAGATGTGCAGTTGGTTCTTAGGGTGCCCAAGTGGGAGACTCAGGGACAAAAACCATGAAGGAAATGATTTATTAGAGTGTTTGGGCATGTTGGGAAGTCCCTTTGGTGGTGGTGGTGGTAAAAGGACAAAGAGATTCAACTACAGGGCAAAGAATTAGAACTCATTAGCAGATGCCACCGTGCGGACACTCAACTTTATTCACTTTATCTATATATTTAACAATTCTAAAGTATTTACTTCTTGCTTTGACAAAAAAAATGAAAAATATAGGAGCATTGACTCCTCTTTAGGAGAAAAGGGTTCTATGTACAGCTACGGAGAGTTACGGTTCCTCCTTTACATACAAAGAAAATATTAATAAAAAAAAGTGCTTCACTGATCCAAAGGGCTAAGAGCTGCAAGCATTTATTCACACTATACAACAGACCCAAGAAACCCGTATCATAACCTCTTGGCACCTGTCACTAGGAACTTCACAATCTTCAATTATGCCAACCTTCCCCCACCTGCATCTCCAGACCACAGCAAGCATGGAGGAAAACTTAACCCTGTTTCACTAGATGAGGCCTCTGTGTGACTGACTTGCTGCTGGAGGAAAGAGCAATGCTCTGAGACACCCTGGGCTTCATTTCAGCCAACAGTGCTAGGGAAGGATTCTGGGCTTCTTGTATCCACTCGGGAACATGCAGAACCACCTTCCTGAGACACAGAACATGGCCAGGCAACAGTTCCCAAAGGAGAGGGGCATGGACACAGGCCAGGCTAGAACTGAGGTGTCCCCCCAACCTCCCCCAGCCCTCACACTACAACTGCTCTGTTATCAGTTTGCGGCTTTAGCAGAGCCAAGCATGGCCCTGGGGGTGGGGGAGGTATAAACATAGATGCCAGCAACTCAAAAGCACAAACCAGAACTGCTCTCCATCCTGCCCACACCCATCTCCACCACAGATAATTACTGGTTTAAGGCTCTTTTTGGACCACATCAAAGGTCACTGAGGAAAGGTACCACAAATCTCCTCATGCCATTTTCTAAGAACCCTAAAGTCACCAAGTGGTTCTTCACTGGTAGCAAAAGCTAGACATGTGACCACTCAAGACAGCCAGAAGCAGGACAGGGGACTCCTGGGTCCTTTCTTTTGCCCCCAGAAGTAGGGGAAGAGGAGGGCTGATTGTGTGGACAGCTTTGTAACTGTGGGACTCTGTCCCTCAAGGGGAGATGCATGATTGGTCTGCTTTGGGAATGGGGGACTTGTGGAACCCTGAGTCTGGATTTCCCTGTGTTGGCCGAGGAAGAGATTGTTTGTGGGACCAGGCCCCAGAGAGAGCTCCTAGGTGCCTAGCTCAGTGCAGGCCTCGACCACATCAGCAGGACACTGCATTCTGGCCAGTCTGCACCTGTAGGTGTTTAGGAAGCCAAAGGAGGCAAAGGGAGCCCTACCCAATCTGGTCAAGTTAAAGATGGAGTCCATGTGGGCAGCCCCTCAGTGACTCAAAAGTAACTCTTTTCCCAGTGGTCTGTGGAGTGCCTCTATGTGCCCTTCCTCCCAAAGCCATCCTGTTCTTATCTATGAGGTGGGATGGCCCGGTCTCTCTCGGGAACAGCACTCTCCAGAAAGGTCCTCCCAGCCTCCCCAGCAGCAAAGGGTTTCCGGTCAGCTCTGACACAGGTGTGATGTGAGGAGCGGTCACTGGTGGTAGGCTGACGTTCTGTCCTGCTGTCTCATCCTTCATTCCCGCTCCTTCCACTGGGAAGCACTGAGCCATCCCCCAACATGCCCGACAGCAAACAGCTCGGCAGTTATAGGGCCTGGCAACCTCTGGGCTTCCATTTAAAAAAAACAAAAAAACAAAAAAAACAAAAACAAAAACTGGGGACATTTTTCTTTTTAGAAGGCAAAGAGGGAGCATGGAAAGGGAAGGGAAGATGAAACAAAAATCAATTTACAATCCAGTGGTACATCCCAATCTCTGTACAGGTTGTTCTATGCCCTCATTCCAAAGTGTATGGGCTTCTCAGACTGCCCAGGCTCTGGATGAGCCTGTTAAAGAACAGCAGCGTGGCCTTTGCCACCCCAGATCGCTGAGCTTCAGTTTGAAGTGGCAGCAATAGGCTTATCCAGTTCAAGGTCAATGCTGGAGCCTGTGGGATGGAGGCTGCTATAGCAAGACGTGCACACTCGACTGGGTTCAAACAGTTGCTGGCTAGGAACTGGAACCTTCTGGTTACAACAACTGGAGCAGAATACATTCCCACAATTCCTTGAGACAAAAAGAAATAAAACAACATTAGTTTCAGCTGTTAGGTTTTTGTGAGGAAAAAAACCAACTTCAGAACGCAGCATTGGGTGTGTATAGTCTAGATGTGCAAGAAACATGTTCTTTCTCCAGGTCAGGAAGAAGCCAAGTAGGAAGACAAGTCTACCTAGTGGAGTCATTTTCGTTGCAGGCCAAGGATGGCATGTGGCTGCCTCACCACTCTGGCACAAGGCTGTCAGATACACAGGAAGATGCTCAGGAGAGCTTTCTGTGGGTAAATGAGCCCAGCACTAAACCAGCTGCTAGCTCAGTGCTCAGTCCTGACCTCGGGACAAACCCAGTGGCTGCACTGACCTTGGTACTGCCATCTGGGTAGCTTGAGGTCATAGGGAGGCCAATGTCAAGAGGAGCTGGCTTGTGGACCCCTCGAAGAAGAGAAAAAACTATGCTGCCCAGCTGGGAATGAAAAACCCTGCCTAATGGCCACTGCCTCAGAGCCACGTTGGATGCAGACTCTGCCAGCAGCATGCAAAGCTAAAAGCCAAAGCAGCACTTGGCACATGCTCAGCGTGAAGGGAGGTGGAAGGACAGGCCACGGAGAAACATATGCATATATACATCCTATTAGATAGTGGTCAGTCAGCTAGGGTTCACTGCCCTGCCCCATGCATCCTTTCCACCAAAACCCCTACTTTTTGCATCTGTGCAGCACAGGTCTGCACAGCCAGTCAGATAGATGCCCATCACACACATACAGGAAAGGCAACCAACACAGGATGAGTTCTGCCCACCTTACAATCCTACATTTGCTGAGCCCTAAAGTACAAACCAACACTCATCAGCTCAGCACAGGAAACTCCAAGGTACCTGACACAGCTCTCCAGAGATGAGAAGAGGAAGTTAATAGGAAAGCTTCCTCTGGGCTAACTTCTCAGCCACGCTCCTCAGAATGCAGACCACACTGGGTAAGGACCACTCGGGCACAGGAGGAGCGGACACTGATGACCACATGAGACAAAGCAACACTGTAGAAGGGAAGGTGTGACACAGGGCAATAGGATAGGGAGCCAGAACACAAGCCCTTCGTTTCTAGAATGTAGGAAGCACTTTACAACTTTCTAAGAAGATGAGTCAGCAAGAACTTGTGATTCTAAACACTGGAACAGGAAATCTTCTGAATGCCCGTACTCGTTTGGCATACCTGCTGAAGTTCAGCTTTTTAAAAAGCATGACATGAATTTCATCAATTAAGCTTTTCTATCTGACTTCCTTTTGGAGACCCTGAAAAACCTAAGTGGAGTCATGCATGCTAATTAATTCTCTGGAAAGATCATATTTGTTCATTTCTGTGTCTATAAAAACTAAACAAGGAAGCGATGCCATTTGACTTGAAAGTTACTGGTACCATCCTGGCATCAAGGAATGACTGTCCCCTCCCCCACAAAAAAAGTCCTGAAGCCCACTGGCTTCCCCTGAAAGATCAGCCTTGCAGAAGCACCACTTCTCATCAAGAGTGTAACAGCCCAGCTGGCCCGGACAGTCCAGAGGGGAGCACAAGACTGCAGCAGACACGCCCCTGGCAGTCTCTATCATTAGCCACTATGGATTCCCATGCCCACCTGCCTGCCTGTGCTCTCCCTTACGAGGCTTCAGCCCAATGAGTGCAGAGAAGGGAACGGCAGCATTAGTGTGGAGAAGTTATTGTGGGTGTGCAGACATCACAGACAAGTTGTTGCAAATGCTCACCACGTTTGATCAACACGGTCAGTGTCCCTGAAAGGAGGGGAAAAAGAGCTCAGAAGAGAAGCTATTTGGTCTAGGGGTGCAGGGTGGGGGAGACCCATGGTCTTAAGAGTGTCATCTGTCTACGAAGAGATTTTTCCATCACTTTCAATCCAGGCTCACTTCTACATGTGAGCCACTGTACGATTATGAAAAACTTCCTATCGTAACACTAAACATCTACTAGACAGTTACCATCCTTTCCAGGGCAAAGTAGCCTTAGTTACTCACTGCTCAACCTAGGAGAAAGAAGTTAGGAGCAGCAAGGATTGGAGATTGCCCTCAGCTGTGTCTACTACTCCCCAGCCACAGCTGCTCAGCAGTAGCACAGGGATCAGGGAGCAGAAAGAAGTAGGAAAATCAGGCTCCCTGCCCACAGCTAGAAAACTGATTTGCTCAAAGCAGCCATGATCAGTTTTATGCTGGAAATAAGAAATGATGATGTGCACGGCAGCTGTTATCTCACCAATCTGAGAAACAAAACAAAGTTATGTCCACATTTCAAAATTTAACCATGATCACTGAATTGGACAGAGTTCCCAAATGCAGTTCTGGAAGGACCAATTTCAGAGGCACAGAAATGTGACCCCAAGGGCAACTCACACAGAACACTGCAGGTAAGATATCCAAGTTCAGACTCCATAACCCATCCCACCCTAAAAGCTCCCCCCCAGGGGCACCTGCAGTGATGCTTCCTGCTGGCGAGCCAGAAGGCACTGTCACAGGCATAGCAGTGGGCAGCCAGGTGGTCAGGTAGCCAACGGGTCATCTGTAAAATACATGGGACCAGGTTAGTGACAGGAGGTGGGCCAGTCGGCTGAAGTCAGCAGAGTCACACCAGGGGGAGCAAGAGTCCCAAAGACTACATGGGTGCCAGTGACACCAGCGCAGCAGGCCTGCTGACAAGAGCAGTTCAAGGAAGGTGTCCAAACCGTTTGCCCGGAGGGAACTCTGATTTCCCGAGACAACATGGCAGCAGTGGCACCTGGGCTGCCATGAGAGCTGGCAGAGGCAATGGAGAGAGAGGGCCAGCTTGCTGAGTGTCCCTGGCTTAGAACAGCTGGATGTGGGTTCTCAGACAGAGATGCAGAGGCTCGGGTCTCCTGGGAGTTTCTTCCTTGGTGAGGGGCGCAGGGCAGGGTCTGGAGTGGAGAAGAACTGTGGGACCCTGTATGGATGGCACGCAGAGCAGGGGCTAAGCCTGTACCTCTGTGTCCTGTTTATCCACCTGCTCCCAGCTGGCTTCAGAGAAAATCTCTGTGCTGCAGCGAGACAAACAGTTCTGATCCAGATTGCTTTCCGAGTCGGGGATTGAAGTCTGTTGGCAAACAAACACAGCTGAACAGAATGGGCCTGTCTCCTCCCAAAGGCAGAAGAGAGCACTGGGGTCTGAGAGCTAAGGTTCCAAATGTGCAGTGACACCAGCCATCCAGACTCGGGCTGACCAGGTGCAGAGACGGCCGGGCTCAGAGGCTAATAATGAGCTTTGTGGGGTGATACTGAGTGGAAAACCGGCCTTAGGGTCCAAGAAGCGAGTGAAGTGAGGGAGGTGGAGAAGGACCGCCCTCTGTGCCAGCTGTTCTGGTGGGCCTGGTGATCTAGTCCAGCACTGAATGGAAACAGTGACTTGGGTGTGCTCTCCTTTTTCTGAAGGACTCTTGGGGACACTGAGAAACCATTATTAATTAATATGAAGAAAAAGTGGAAGTTCCTTTGGCTTTAAGTCACTGGATCTGGGATGATACTCCAGAACCTGCCTAACACTTGTAATGTCAGGCCCCATCAAAGAAGAAAGCCCCTCTGGGAACCCAAGAACCCTGGCACCCTCATTTCTAGCTACCAAGCCTCATCAGTGCTAGCCCTCAACAATGCTTTACAAAACAAAACAAACAAACAAACAAAAAAACCCAATGCCTTCTCTCCATTTCTCCTGCCAGCATCTGCCACAGAGTGGGTACAAACACTTGTTCAAAAAGAGCAAATCTTGGGGTTGGGGATTTAGTTCAGTGGTAGAGCACTTGCCTAGCAAGCGCAAGGCCCTGGGTTTGATTCTCAGCTCCACCAAAAAAAAAAAAAAAAAAAGTGCATCTTCCCAGCTGGTTGGTGATGGCACACGCCTTTAATCCTCATGTGTGAGAGGCAGAGGCAGGTAGATCTCTGAGTTCCAGGCCAGCCTGGTCTACAGAGTGAGTTCAGGACAGCCAGGGCTGCACAGAGAAACCCTGTCTCAAAAGATCAAAAAGAAGAAGAGCAAATCTCTCAAAGCTCCCAAAGTCAGGGAAAGCAGGCAGCTTACTAGTGACAAACACTCCACCATAACAGTTTTAGCACTGCTCTACAAATGCCACTGTGAACAGGTGTGCAAGCCCTTCTAAAATCACAGTATTTTTATTTGTGGTGGTGTAAACTGAGGCAGGGTCTCACTCTGTAGCCCAAGTTAGCCTGGAACTCACTATGCAGCTCAGGCTGGCTTCAAACCTGTGGAAATGCTCTGCCTCAGCCTCTCAAGTGCTTGATTACAGGTGTGAGCCACAAAGCCTGGCTGACACAGGACCCCATGTCACGCATCAACTCCCTCCCTGCCTCCTAACTGCCTAGAAGGACTGGAAAGCCAGTACAGCAGAAAAGAGGCAGACTGCTGTCTCCACTGCCAAGGCTAATTCCCAAACAATCTCTCTCAACATGGCAACTTAAGGCCTTCCTAGTCTTTTCAAAACCTGGCCTGTGTGTTGTCTCTTTGGATAGCTGTAAAGGAATCATGACCTAACTTACCACTTCATCTCCAAAGTCCCCATTGAAGCGCAGAGAGCTGGTCAGGTACTGGCTCTCCAGGCGACTCTTCAGCTCCTGGACTTGTTTCTTCAAGGTCTCCACTTCCTGCTGGTGGCCAGACTCTATCTGACGCAGACGCTGTTGGATTGTGTCTGTGTATACAGGCATGCCATCATCATCCAGGTGGCTGCGGGAAGGCTGGTCAGGGCTGCTGGTAGTGGATGGCCTCCCTGAGTGGTTATTCAGCCACTTGTGGTGCAAGTTCCTTGAGTATAAGTGAGCAGAGCTGCAGATTGTGGCAGACAGCTGGTGGCTCAGTGAGTCCTTATTCCTCCCAGCCTCCCCATTGGCACAGTGCCCATTGGGTGTGGGGTACTTCTGAAGGGTGCCAAACCCTGAAGGCTGTTCTGAAGCCTTGTTTTCAGTCTCTAGGGCACCGTTGCACACAATTCCCTGTCTACATTTGTCTAATGGCAAGGCACAAGGAGCCCGCATCAGGCTGAGGGTGTTGCCAGGGGATGAAGTCCTATATAGCACAGAGTCCCATTGGGGCCTCTCAGCAGACCTGGGCTCTGGAGCCATGGGAAGAATGTCCTTGCCACTGAACCTACCACTGCTTGCCAGGCAAGGTCTGTGGTGGAGTTGGGGCCCACTCTCTGACTTTACCTTATCTTCTAGTAACATGTGCATGGAGCTGTTCATGTGTGGTCCTCTTGTCTCAAATGGGACTTGGGAAGGCAGCAGAGAACTAGACTGTGAGGTACCAAGGCCAACTTTTGCATCTACCAGGAGAGCAGGAGCTACGTTTTCCCTGTCCTCTGCAATATTCTCTACTTGAGGCTGTTCCACAGGGACCTCCTGGGAGTCCTCTCCCCTGAGGGGAGCCTGGAGTGGACTAGAGAGAACATTGTGCCCATCCTGCTGTTGAGGAATATCCTGTGGGGACAAAGACAGGCTGGGGGCTAGATGGTTTCCTAGAGTAGCGTCATCCAGCTTGGATTCTTGGTAAAGGACATCTGAGCCCTCAGCCACCATTCTGCTCTCCTTTGCTAGGAGCACCTCCTCTGTGACCTCCGGCCCCTCAGTGTGCTCCCTGTGGGCAGGCTCTTCCACCCCACTCTCCTCTTTGGTGGCCTCTTGCAAAATGTTCTCCATCTGCCCTTCTGCCACACCAGCTGCCACAGATAGCTCAGCACCTCCGAGCAGCCTGCTGGACTTCCGCAGGCTGTCCACAGCAGGCGCCTCTTCCCCAGATCCAGCAAAGCTGCTCAGCTCCAGTGAGCGCCCATGCTCCTGCCACTTCTCATTCAGGCTGGGGTCACTGCTGCGCCGGCTGGCCAGTGGCACCATGTTGTCACAGGCTGTGGTCAGATTGTCAAATGATCTAGTCTTGGGTAGCCTAAAAGAAAAGGGTTTGGGGAAAATGAGACTCTTAGAGGCTATTAGGAGCACAGTAGGGGACAAAAGGTTTTCAATAAGGCACTGTTTCACAACTGGACCATTACAGCAGCATCTCTGAAATGAGGCTCAGATTCCTAGAGTGGCGGGGCTCTCCACCAGCACTGCCCGACTGTCAGTCCCTGTAGGGAAAGGGTCTACAGAAACCCACCCTGACCCTAGAGCCCAGGACCAGGGAAAGAAACACAGCCTGGGTTTGGGACCCAAGCCAGAGAAAGAAACACTTTTATCCCTGAACCCAGAACCAAAGAAACATGCCCTGACTCTGAAACCAGTGCCAAAGAAACACACTTTGTCCCTGGAATCAGAGCCAATGAAAGAAATATACCTTGGCCTTAGAATTAGAGCCAAAAAGCTAAGAAAGGCCAGTGAAAGAAACACAGTTTGGCTCTGAAATCAGGGCTATCTCTGCCCCTAACCCAAAAAACTAACCAATCCTGAGCATAAAAAAACTAACCAATCCCTGAACAGAAAATTTCTCCCTAGAGAAACTCCGCCCCTAAGAAATCTTATATAAACCACCCTGCCTGGTCAGTTGTGGGCTGTTCTCTCCACCCTGGCAGAGGCAGCTACTCTCCTGGACTCCTCCTTCCCAAATAAATCTCTTTCTCAAAAGAGTCTTGGGTGTATCGTCATTCGCTGGTGCTGAGAAGAACCTTGCTAAGACATCCCTTAGGGCAAGAGCAAGGTGGAGCTGAATAGAAGAACCTTGATGAAATGTCCATAGGGGACTGAACAAGGTGGAGCAGAAAAAGAAACTTTTTCTGGGAGCTGGAGACTGCTACATTTCTGCAAGGGCTTTCCCTTTATCGGGGTGAAGTAAAAGAAACATCATCTCTGGCCAGAGAAGAAGCAGAGCTCTGCTGGGAAGCCCCCTTAAGTGGGGACTGGGCAAAGCTCAGCTGTGGCAGCTCTCCAGGAGAGGAGCAGGACTGCTGTATCCTGCGGGGAGACCATCCCCACTGTACCCCAACTGTAGTTACAGCACTCACTCACAGTCCCCACCTCCAAATACACTAAAAGCTTATGCTATTTCTTTTTTTCTTTCTTTTGGTTTTTCGAGACAGAGTTTCTCTCTTAACAGTCCTGGCATTCATTCGCTCTGTAGCCCAGGCTGGCCTTGAACTCACAGAGAGCCCCTGCCTCTGCCTCCCAATGCTAGGATTAAGACGTGCACCGCCACTGCCTGGTGCATATTTGGTTTTTTTGTTTATTTGTTTGTTGGTTTTTTCTCTCTCTTTTTTTTCCCCCCAGAGCTGAGGATCGAACCCAGGAGCTTGCACTTGCTAGGCAAGCGCTCTACCACTGAGCTAAATCCCCAACCCCATTTTTTTTTTTTTTTGTCTTTTTAAAACACAGTTTCTCTGTGTTTTTTGGGTGCTCTTCCTGGATCTCACTCTGTAGACTAGGCTGGCCTCAAACTCACAGAGATCCACCTGGCTCTGCCTCCGAGTGCTGGGATTAAAGGCGTGTGCCACTGCTGCCCAGCTGGTACATATATCTAAAAGTCATTCTTTTACTCCCACTCCACCCCCATTCTTTCATTTTTCCCCCTCCCTCTCTTTCTTGATTTTTGAGACAGGACACATGTATCCCAGATTGGTCCCACACTCTATGTAGCGTAGGAATGATGCTGAACTGCTCTTTTGTCTCTACCACTGATGTGCTGACAGTACAGAAATGTGCTATCATGCCAGGTTTATATAACACTGGGGCTCAGACCCAGGGCTTCATGCAAGTATTCTACCAACTGAGCTGCACCTATAGCCTTCAATAGGCACTCCTCATGATGCTCTGTGTCTCTCAGGTAGTGGCAAAGTAGCTTGCTGGTTCTTTGTATTATACATTTTAAGTTCATTTATTATCTAACATTCTGACCTTAATAAAGCTAATTCACAAGTGGCAAAAGCAAAATTTCTCTCATCTCACAACATCTGACTTTTAAGCTTCAGAAGGGCAGAGAAAAAAGCAGAGAGTAGCGGGTAAACAAACCAGAGAGTCACAAAGACTCAATGGATACGTTCCATCACTGAGAAACTTCTCAGTGCATGCAGTAGAACAATGCAGCGCCAAGCCCAACTCACTTCCAGAAATAAAGCCTTACTATTTGTCTTCAAAACCCTGCCAATGGTGGTTCACACCTTTAATCCCAGCATACAGGAGGCAGAGGTGGGTTGATCTCTGTGAGTTCAAGGCCAGCCTGGTCTACAAAGGAGTTCCAGGACAGCCAGAGCTATACAGAGAAACCCTGTCTCGAAAACTAGAACAAACAAAGCAGCAGCAGCTAAACTTCAGCCAGATGTGACAGTTCATGCCAGTAAATCACATCACTGCAAGTCTGGGGTCAGCTTGGGAAGGAGGGAAAGGTAGGAGTAGGGAGGGAGAAGGAGGGAAGGAGGGAAGGAGGGAAGGAGGGAGAGAGGGAGAGAGAGAGGGAGAGAGAGAGAGAAAGAACCACCATACTGACTTGAGACTTGTGGCATCGGCCCTAGGCTCACCGGCTCAAGGGGGGGTCATCAGGGCTGGTGCCTGGGGCTGGGTATGGTCCACAGCTGTCATCTGTGGGAGTGGATGGAGATGGGCAAGGAAGGTATACTGCACTCCATAGCATCAGGTTCCGTACATGGCACACGGGGTATAGTACCTGAGGAGAGATGAGGACACAGGTTTATGTCTCTTAGAAATGTCTAGAAATCAGGATCAAGAACACACCCCAGGTGGGCCACTCCACACAGCTGGGTCACAGATCACAAGGAGGTGGTAACAGTAAAGGAAGGTCTCTCTCCCACGAGGGCAGGTACAGAACCATGGGGTCTGTTTGGCAACAACTTCCACTAAAGAGCCTCTCGTGAGCATGAAAATCTAAATGACTCTTTTAAAGTCTGACTTATTAATTATCTCAGATGATCTTTACTGACTTTAATCAGACTGATTTACTGCATAAAAATCATTTCATTAGATGGTGAACGTCTATTTCCTCAAAGCTCAGCTTCAGCAGATACTGTCAAACCTGTTTTATAGAATCACTTAAATTAATCATGTGAATGTAAAAGAATTTCCTCCCTTATTGCCACTTCCCAGAGGCACAGCGAAGGAAGGAAGGAGAGGCAGCATACATCTCTTAACTGTAATGAGAAGTGTATTAACTGTTAACCTGTTTTGATTTCTAAGGGCTTCAAATGCAGCTGACAAAGAGAACATTAGCACATTTTGGTACACCAACGTAAGTGCCTCTTTTCTTTGCTTAGAAGAAGGTATTCTGTTGGGGCAACAAAGTCTTAAAAGGTCTATCAGCTCTCCATGTGGAAAAAAAAAAAAAAATCACAGACAGACACATGCCAGCCTCAGAAAGAGCTTTGTGTCAACACAGAAGCTACAGAGGGTCCCACTGCCTGGCTCATGGGGACAGTAACAGGAACTGGTGGCTGACCCTTTCTTAGCCATAAAAGGCATCTGAGAAAGAGCTTTGTGCCTTCCTTCTGCTGAGCTGAAACACGCTAGGAATACAGTGAGCTTTGGTGATGATGCATGTCTAGGATGGCAAAGTAGAGATGTGCACTACAGCAAACAGCCTTGAACCCAGCTTGGTCATGGGCAGGCCAGAGCATTATCAGGAAACAGGCTTTGCTTAGACAGAATGGTGTAAAATGGAAAAATGGAACCAAGATCTTGAGACTGCAGATATGTTTTCACAAAAACAGGCACTACTCAAACCAGCTCCCACATGCGACCCCATCCCCAAATCCCTTCTGCTGATCAGAGATGGGCTAAAGGGTACATACGGCTTCTGACTGAGATGAATACAGTAAGTTTTTGAAAGCTTTGTTGCCTGCCCGAAGAAGTGACCACACAGAGCATGTCCGTTCCTGAGTCTGCTTCTCCCCTCTCTCCTTGGCGTTGTTGCACAGGAATGTTCCAAAGAGGCAGGAATAGGTGTGCTGTACCAGTTTCACCTGTGCAAGTCCAGTGAGGCAAAAATCAAACAGTAGGACGCATGGTCTTGGGAAGGAGGTCAGCCCAACTGCACAACTCACCATGACATCCATCCCTGAGAGCATTTCAGCTCACTCAAGGATACAGGGTGTGTGTGCACAGGCAGTTCATATATGGCCTGCTCTTCAGAATTGCCAATTACAGGGCCTGACCCCAACCACCAGCACTTCTACATCAAAGACCTTCTAATGCAGGTGGCAGAGTGAAGGACAGGGGAACTGGGGGCTGAGACAGGAAGAGTACATCTTCCACCAAAGAAGAGGGAGCAGAAAGCATGGTGGACAGCATGGGAGAAGGACTGGAGGGGAGCAGGGCACATTCAGATTGTTTCCATTTCTAACTACTTTTTAGACCATACACTTTAGAAGCCAAGTTTAAAACAAACTATGTTTACAGAGGAAAAGCTGGTGTACCTAGATTCACTGAGTGAAAAAGAAAATGCTATTGCTTTTAAATAAAGCAGTCGCTCCCAATTAAATGTGGAAAATGCATAGTTTTGGGTGAAAATGGCCCACTAACATTTGTATCAACATCCCCCTAAGTGTAGGTGGCTCCCAAACTGGAGAATCATTAAATCCAAACTCACAAGGAATGCTTCATTGAACTCAAAAGAGCAAGGGAACTGCCTCTGAAGCTGATGAACACAGTCAAGCCACTGCAGAAACACTGGGCAGCGCTCGTTCAGGTCGTCTGAGTTCTCCCCATGACCACACCGGTCAGCAAACTTATGGCCAAAATCCAGCCATTCCATCTCCACAAGGACTTGGAAACCCTGTAGGGAGGCACCAAGGAGAGACTACTTGTGGAGTACTATCTATCATCTGTGACATCCTGAGCTTCATGTCACCAACAGCAATCTCCTTTAACAGCCTCCTGGTAAGTCCCTCTGGCCCAGGCTCAGAGCCAAAGGCTCCCTCCCTAATGGCACACCCATTTACACAAACATCTCAACTCACCAACTCCATTCAGTATTCACTTAAAGAACACTGACGCAGCCTCTCTCATTTACTCCATAAATGCTACCTGCCTACCCACATTTCTCTTTTATTATTTTTTGCCTTTGATGTTACATGTACAAAGCCATATTTGTAAAAATCCTTCCCCGGCACCAATTTTTATAAATATTTACATTTTGTCACTTTATGCTTTTGTTCTGCTATCTTTAACCCACACAGGTTATTTCAGAGCAGATGTTCTTTCTCCAGAATGCTTTGCGGTCCTCTCTAGACCCACCATCATAAGCATGTGGACATTCTTTTGCAGAAACCCATTTTCCTGAGGTAGACAAATCTTTCTAAGTAGAGAAACAGCAAAGGAAACATTTCTGCCTCCTTGGTACCTTTCAGCCAAACCATGTTCCCCTGAACCAGGTGAAGAACTAGCAAGAGACACCTAGCCACAGCGCTCTAAGGAGAGGGAGGGGGCATGAATACAACCAATTGGCAATTGTTACAGGCCTACCTTTCAGTCCCCACACCAATCATGCAACCCTCCTAACTGTTTCCTCAACCTCTCCTGAAGTACTCCCTCCCTCCCTCCCTCCTCCGACACCCTCACCTCTACTGTTCGGTAGTAAGGGTCCAGCAGGAGCTTAGCCAAGGCCACAATCTGGGGAGTGCGATCCCAGCCGTCTGAGCAGTGCACTAGCACTGGGCGTTGATCACGGTCCACAGCATGCACTACGAGAAGTGCCGACTTCAAGAGCACAGACAGGTGATGGAGCCATTTTGTACTCTCAAGAGCTGAAAGCCAACTATAAACAAGGGGAAGATAAGGAAATACTATTTTTATGATTTTATGGTATCATGCCCAATGCCTATCATATTAAAAAGCAATTACCCAAGACCTTTGTCTCTAACTGTAGTGATAAAAAAGACTATTTATAAAGCAAGCCCAAACGATAAGAGTCAGGCTCCACAATCAAGAGAGGACAAGTTTAGAAAAAAGACGAATTAACAATGCCACACTGCACCTGGAACTTTTTAAAAAGGACTTACTCTTAATTTTTAACTACGTATATGGGAGGTGGTGTGCATATGAGTGCAGGTGCCTGAGGAGACTAGAAGAGCTGTCATATTCTCTGGAGCTAGAGTTACAATATGGGTGCTAGGAACCAAACTTGGGTCCTTGCAAGAGCAGTATGTGCTCTTAACCACTGAACCATTATCTCCAGTTCCCTAGCCCATCCCCCCTCCCTTCTTTTCCTCCAGGGGTGGGAATGAAATCCAGGGTCTTGCATTTGTTAGTTAAGTGGTCTACCATTAAGCTATACCCCAATACTGGTTCTGACACACACACATTTATTAACTTGAGACAGGGGTCTTGCTATACAGCCCAGGCTGATCTGGAACTCAGTTCTCTTAGATTAGCCTCCAAGTGCTAGAATCACAGGTATATACCACCACACCTAGCTCTTCACAGATAATTTGCCAAAAGGGGGGTGGGGTGGACAGAGTAATGCTAGACAGGTACATACAGTTTAAGAAATAGCTCTTATGGACACTTCTGAGACCCACAAGAGATTTTACAGAAGCTATTTAATGATTAACAACTCTGACCTCACAACAAAATAAACACACACACACACACACACACACACACACACACACACACACACACAAAATGAGATATAAGCTGGAAGCCACACACAGGAATGGTACAAACTTTACCTATCACCCATGCCCGAACACCAACCACTGTTAAGTCTTTACTACTTATTGACTAAAACTAGTTAAGTCCAATAAGATGAACAGAGTCATGAAAAGTGGTACAATGGCTACATGATATCGCTGAGTAAATTCAGATTGGATTCAGAAAGGACCCCCTCCCTTAAAAAAAAAAAAAAATCCTTTAGGGGTTATAAAATAAAAACGAATTGTCAGGGCTGGGAAGGTGGCTCAGCAGGTAAGAGCACTTGCTCTGGAAGCAAGAGGACCTGAGTTCAAATCCCCAGAATGCACATAAAGACCAGGCAAATGGCTGTGCATGCATGTTAACCCCCAATGTTGGAGGATGAAGACAGATCCTGGGGGCTCAAAAGTAAGGCAGAGATAGGTATCCAACATCCTCCTCTGCCTCTGTATGAATGTGTATGTGTACACACACACACTCACATACACACCCCACCCCACATCAAGATTCCCAGTTGCTCTCTTCTCAGCATACCAGGCACTCTGCTAATTAAAAAAAAAAAAAAAAAAAAAAAAAAAAAAAGTCTCTTTGGCATAAGGCTTCATACATATTCACCACCCCCAACTATGTTGACATCTCTTCCTCCATTCCTCATTCCCCCAAAACAAGTTCTGATTTTTCCCCAATGTGGCCAGATTTGTGACTTAAGGTTAGCCATTTAAACACTGAGAGAGAAGGAATAAAAACGGTCCAGGATCTTTGAGACGACTTTATCAAGGTAAGGTTTAGATGAGGCCTCTAGCACAAAGCTGGTCTATTAAACCTAAGGAATGAATAGGAATTTTTGTTAAGAACTTTCCTGCCAGGCCATCCAACAAGGTAACGGTCTATAAGTGTTCTTTACAACTTGACTGGCTCAGAGGCTGACAGTGTCTCCATCACTGCTGTACCCCAAGCTTAACCCCAAGCATAAGGGGAGAGTCCTTCTAGTTAATGAATTCTAAGTTTGCCATTGGTAAAATTCAATTTTGAGACTTCCTATCTCAAAATTAAGCGTATCTTAGGTACACTTAAAACACTTTCCTGATATTGTTGTTATTCTCATTTTCCTTAAAATAAATCAAAAAGCTTGAGAGATGAGTAATTAAACTATCTCCCTGCTGCTGAAGAAGCAGTAAACAAGACTCCAGCAGAGAAATCTCTTCCACCTGACGGAATGCTTATGAACTAGCAGCCAGTGGTGTCTGTGCTGGAGAGAGGCTGCACTGCAGTCGGCCACCAAAGCGGATGCCACAGCACTCCTCTGTGCTAATGTCCACCTGGAACAGAAACACATCATTCCCCAGCCTACCACAGCCCCAGATGGATAGCTTACTCACAGTGCCCACCATTGCCATAGCTTCTTTTTATTCATAAGAGAGATTCAAATACCCAAATACAAAGCATTATTTCTTTAACAAATTCTCCATTCATTTGGACAGGGAGGAGGCTACGTATTTTTTGTGTGTTCAAAATGAAGTTTTGTTTTTAAATTTTTTTTTTTAACTTCATGTTTTGCCTGGGGGGGGGGGGGACGACATGTATGTGAGCAAGTGTTAGCACACAGTTCCACTAAAAGCCAGAAGTGGGCATTGTATCCCTTATAATTGGAATTATAGACAATTGTGAGCCACAATGTGGATACTGGAAACCAAACCTGGGTCCTTTGCAAGAACAGCAAGTGTTTTTAACCACTGAACCTCTTTCTGACCTCAAAAATCAAGTTTTAAAGAAATAATTTAAGTATATGGGAGGTATTAGCAACTACTCAATACTGATCTGGTCTATTTATTTTATATGAAAAGGGATCCCGAGCAATGAAGCTACATAAGCAAAGACACATCTCTACAGAGTCCTCACACCAACCAGAGGAGAGAGGACTAGCTAGGCCCTGAAGCTAAGTGACAGATCCAGCTGTTCTTTGGTCACTGCAATGGTCTAGATGAGAACGGCCCCGCAGGCTCACAGATTGGATTGCTTAGTCTCTAGGAAGGAGCACTATTTGGAGGGGTTAAAAGGATTAGAAGTTAGGGCCTTGCTGGAGGAAATGTGTCAAAAGGGGTGGGCGTTGAGGTTTCAAAAGCCCATGCCAAGCTCAGAATCTCTTTCTCTGCCTACAGATCAGGATGTAGCTCTCAGCTTCTGCTCCAGTGTCTGCATCTTGCTTCCTGCCATCATGATAATGGAACTGTAAATAAGCCCCCTAATTAAATGTTTTCCTTCATAAGAGTTGCCATGGTCATGGTGTCCGTTCACAGCACGAAAAACCCTAACTAACATAGTCATGTCTCCAAAAAACACTGCTTCATCCTCAGGGCTGACTGCCATTGTGATAAATCTAATCACTTTCTTGGTTGGTTGGTTGGTTGGTTTTGGTTTTTCAAGACTGGGTTTCTGTGTAGCCTGGCTGTCCTGGACCTTGCTCTGTAGACCAGGCTGGCCTCGAACTCAAAGAGATACGCTTGCCTCTGCCTCCTTAGTGCTGGGAATAAAATCGTACAGCACCACCACCCAGCAATTTAATTACTTTTTACCAAGAGTCAGCACAAGCAGTTTAAGGCAACTGATAAATCTCTTATAAATCCAGTCATGAGCTGGGCGGCAGTGGTGCACACTTTTAGTCCTAGCACTTGGGAGGCAGAGGCAGGAGGATCTCTGTTCTGATACACAAAGAAACTCTGTCTTGAAAAACCAAAAAAACAAAAAAACAACAAAAAAAAAATCCACTTAAGAACACAAAACAAACACACTTGATGTGATTATGTGGATCCACTGACAAGACTCAAGGAAACAACTATGGGCTTCATTCAGTACAAACACCTAAAAGAGAAAATCCTATTTTCATTGGCACATCTCTGGCTTCCTGAAATAATAGAGAGGGGCTTTTAAATATTTATCTGTTCATATTTGTTTTACAAAGCACTGCTCCTAATTTATCTTGTATTCAAACAAACCCCTTGCAGAGGGGGTATTACTTTACCTTCCTCACTGCAAATTCCAGCCATTCTTGCTGTGGTTGGTTTTTTGTTTTTTTGTTTGTTTTTTTTTTTAATTCTCTCATATATTACATCCCGAGAGCAGTTTCCCCTCCCTCCCCCCAACCCATCCGCCTCCCTCATCCTGTCTCCTCTCAGAAAAGAACAGGTATCCCAGGGACATCAACCAAAACAACATAACATGCTACAATAGGACTATCACATCAAGGCTGGACGAGGCAACCCAGTAGGAGAAAAAGGGTCCCACCCAGCCATTCATTTTTAATAAGCAATAGAAATTATGATGTTATTACTGAACAAGATTACTTTAGAAATGGAAGGTAAAGTGTAAAAACAGCAAAGAAACAAACCAAAAACTGGCCTAACATGTTTAACACTTTTAGAACTTAATGAGAAACTGGAGAGATGGCTCAGTTGGTAAAATGTTCAACCCAAGTATGACAACCTGAGTTTGAGTCCTTTAGCACCCAAGTCAAAAAAAAAAAAAAAAAAAAAGATGGATTGAACCTGAAAGCCTCCTCCCTTACACTAGCTTTCATAGTACCTAAAAGGGTTATACAAGCTTCAAAAGGAGGGAAGCTACCACCAATCCTAGCCAGCTGTGATGCCTGTAAACCACCCCAATGACCAGCATGGCATGAAATTCCTAAAAGTACAGCAGTGGCACCTTTAGCAATAACCACCAGCTGTACCACCAGACTTAAAGCCTGCTCAACAGAAGAGAACTTGTGACTGGTACTGGAAAACTAGCCACCTACCCAAGGCTAATGAGATCATGGACGACCTTAATGAGAACCTACAATCACCGCACTATTAAACCAGCATCATTTCCAACTGAATTCTAAATACTTATCCAGTAACTCACAGATAAGTGGAGTTTTTCACCTTTCATCAAACAAACTTCTCTTTGCAACGTGGAGACTATTTACAGAAAATCACAACTGGTCAAATCTAGAGAACAACCGGTTGTGGGGTGCCGAGCGCCAATCAATAGACCTTCAACACAACTCTAAGGCTCTGGGAACACTGTAGAAGAGGGAGCAAAAGACTCTTAAGAGCCAGAGGACCAAGAAATCTGCTGTGAGAATGTGTCTCCTAGAAATGATAGAGAAGTTTCACTCATGAGACCTCAACAATATGGCTGCCTTAATAAGATCTGAACAAGTATACCACCAACAGACATGCTAACTTGGAAAGGGTCAATCTCACAGGACCCACCCTTGTGACAAAGAACTACATTATAACTGGGTAATACTTATAGTGAGAGAAAATTAAACATATAGTGTGAGTGTGTGTGTGTGTGTGTGTGTGAGTGTGTAAATTGTGACTTCACAGTCATATTCACCTCAATTCATAGCAAGTGTTACTATAGTAGTTCAGGGACCAAAGAATTACACAGTTTGGGCTAAAAGACAATGCAGAAGAGAAAGGAGCGGTCCCATGAACAAGAATGTGTTGCTTCTGTTCTGAGGGCTGAGATCTATTTTGTGCTGAACATCCTAAAGCCCTGAGGCAGAACTGGTTACAGACATATCAGTTGGGGCTGCGGAGCCTAGACAAAGAACTACAGTCCAACTAAGGAGTAATGAGATAGGGAGAAGTCATCTCCCCAAGGAAGAGCCCCCATGATTATCCAATACAAAGTGGTCAGCCCTAAAAAAACAAATATACAAGTAACGATAAATGGATGGAGCAGGTAGTATTTATAGAATTAGAAATATAGAGACTGAAAGTGTAACTGAGGTTCACTAAAACAAAACAAAACAGAAGAATACCTCCAAACTTGTTTTGTTGTTGTTGTTGTTTTGTTAAGAAAGGAAGGGAAGGAGGAAGGGAAAAGGGGGGGGGGGGGGGGACACAAAAGCAGTAACAAGGAAACCAGCACACAAACTAAAGCCCAGGGCTTACTTTCCAGGATCTGGCATCTGTGTGCACAGCAGTCGTAAAGACTGGAAACTCCTCCGGATAGAATGGATATTTGCCATTCCCATAAACACAACTTCACAGTTTGGGTAATACTCTGGAGAGAAAAACAATAAAGAAAACATAAATACATTCAAAATAAGGATCACATAAGCAAATGTAACAGCAGCAAAGTGGCAGCACTCAGACAGCAGGGCATGACAGATTCAGAAAGGGCACCTCGCTGGGATTCTACGTCTACTACCACCTCCATTTCTATCCCTTTTCTTTCTTTCTCTCTTTCGTTAAAGATTATGTGTGCATGTGTGCCTGCAGGCCAGAAGAGGGCGCCAGATCTCATTACAGATGGTTGTGAGCCACCATGTGGGTGCTGGGAATTGAACTCAGGACCTCTGGAAGAGCATCCAGTGCTCCCAACCTCTGAGCCATCTCTCCAGCCTGACCACTGCATTTCTATTAAGTCTACGGCAAGTGTGCTAGGAGCTAAGGATTCATATGTGTACTGTGAGAGACAACCATGCTTTTAGAAGAGCAGACTGAGAGCCTCAACAAATGCACTAGCAGACCTGGGGAAAGACCAGCTTTCCTATCACCAAAGACTGGCACAGAGGAGGAAGACGATTTGCACACGAATGTCAAGGACCCAAAGAGCTGCCCTGGCTTTCTAGATGCAAAGTGAGGAACATGCCTTGTCATTTATTTTAAATTAAGTCTAGGTTGTGAGTGAGCTGCAGTGACAAGGACAGATTATCAAGGGGCAGATTATGCTCTCACCTGGGCATTCACAACCTCCTCCTTTGGCTCGATTTGCCACAGCTGCTGCATAGGAACGTGCATCCAAGATCAGAAGTTTTTGTGGCTGGAGAGCTAAACTTTCTGCTCCTGAAGCATTTGACAGAGAGGAATCTGCAGACATCAAGAAGAGGGTAAAAACAAAATGAGCCTAGCTTTGCTAGAACTGTGAAAAATCAGAACCAGAGGCATTAGAACCAGTAAAAACAAGACAAAATGAAACTCAATCAACATAGCCTCCTAACCAGACCCTGGTACACAGACTTGGCTTCCGTCTACTCTGTTTTGCCTTCTAATTAGAACTGATACGGATTTATTTTCTAAAAGTAATTCCCACATCACTTGAAGACCCAAATGCCTGTCTCTTACTCCCATTTCTAGCCCTGTAGTCCTTTTACAGATGCTGGTATTTCTCTCCATAGACTGAAGACAACCCAAGTTCTCATTACAACTGTCATGATAGCATGTAAGACAACACTGGGCTCTTAAATCAAGCTTGAAACAAAAGGTCTTCCAGGGCTTTGTCAAGACCTGCCACTCCTCAAACGACCTCACTGATTCTCTTTTACAAAAGTAGCTCTATAACCAGGTGTGGTAGCACACACCTTTAGTCCCAGCACTCAGGAAGCAGAGGCAGCTGGTTCTCTGTGAGTATGAGGCCAGCCTGATCCACATAGTAAGTTCCAAGACAGATACCATCTCAAAAAACCCAAAGTAACATTGTCTTCTAAGGAAAAGCCACTTTAAGAACAGCTTCCCAGGTGCTTCTAAAAACTGCTGCCATGGGCCTAGAGAGCACCTTACCGAACTCCACATCAGAAAGATCGCCGCCATTGGGAAAGTCCCGACAACTGTTCCTAGTGGAAACCTTGCTGATACTTGATTGAGAGTCACAAGCACAGGCTTTGGCCACTGACTGCACCAGATGCTCATCATCAGCATTTCGCCAGCCCCACCAGCTAACCTCCGGCTGTCCACAGCGGGCAATGACAGCTCCATTGCTCTGGTGCCTGTGTGGAGACAAGAGACAATAACTCCTATTTCAAGGCCCCCAATCTGATGCTCTGTACTCAAATAAGAGGTGCGGTAGTTGATTGTAAGTTCTTTAATGAACAGCTTGACACTATGGCTTCAAATCCTTGCAGTATTAATAGGGACAGAAATGCATAACAAAACCTACATAACTTTCTCAATTATCATCCTTCTATATAGTACCCTCTATAAAGTTACCAACAAATGATAAATGAATATTCTCAGAGAAAATGAACTAACATTCATAATTTAGATATTATGAACCTTTATGTTTGGGAAACAAGCTTTTAAAAATTATGAATACTATTCTAATTCTACTATGTAATAATTACATACAAATTCTTCATTTTGGATACTAAATCCAATACATTAGATGCTAAATTATAGAACAAATTGCTTTGCCTCACTTCTGAGGGTCCACTGCAGTACCCATGCTCGTTACTGCTGGCTTGAGGATTCCTTTCAAGCATTTCCATCTCTACAGCTGGAACACTCACCTGGCCCACAGTGAGTCACCAGTTATTCTTACTAGAGGCACAGCACTCAATGGCCCAGCTGTGCTTCATTCCTCAGCTCGTAGAAGGAAGAAATCACAATCTCACTAAACCATACTCTGACAGATCCTTTTCCAAACAGAGTCTATGTTGAGATGCTATTAAAATCTAAGGTGTTTTCCAGTATGTCAATTAAAAAGTTTGGGAATGGTAATATTTACTAGTAAAAATGGAATAAAGTTCAAACACATGCTAAATCATCAATAAATTGAAATGTGTCACATAATAAAGTGAAATAAGCCCATCACAGAGGACACATATTGTAAAGAGTCTACTTATATGACATATTCATACTAGATCAATCTAGAGAAACAATGTATTACTGGTTATACTTTGGGATAGAGTAGTTGGGGAAGTAAGGAACGACTGCTAATGAGTATGAGGTTTCTTGCAGGGTATCGAAAATATACTAAGATTGATTGCAGACGTGGGTCATACAACTCTAAATGTAATATACTAAAAGTTGCTAAATTGTATTGACATATTTAAAGCTTTTTTAAGTTATAAAAGTAATCATCTGGCTATAAAGATGGAGAGCTAAGTGGGTGAAGGACATGTCTGAGCAAGCTTGGTACTACCTGTACTCCATCCCTGAACTAAAGTTGTATCACATGTGCTGTGGCATGTGTGCCCATACACATCACACAACATAATAAATGCAAATGCTCTTTACCACTTAGCCAACTCTTCAGCACTAATAAACACTTTTTTAAAAAGGCCCACCAATTCTATATCCTGAAGAAAATGCCCATGTTTTTAAAAATGCTCTTGAATATGCACATGCAAATCTGCACACAAATAGTACAAATGTGTTTACACAGAACACATTTCTTTAGGAAACAATCTGAGACGAGTTTGTTTTTAGTCCTTAAATTCACAAGTAATAAATTAATTTAGTGGTAATCAAATCCCACTAGCACAGTCTGCTTATACGTTTTCAATCTTCCTTCAATGTGAGCAGCAAGTAGCTAACAGTACACATTATTACCAACACCTCATTGGCTCCCACACAAATGAAACAAAAGACATGAAATCAATGGATTCTTGCTGTGCCTCCCTAACAGACTGGGGAATCACTGAGCTGAATGACTGCAAACTTCCCAGAAGAGGGTGGTGGAGACTTTCTGAGCATCCTCTGTCTCTGCAAGGTTTCCTAACATTGAGCCAAGAACTCTTCACCCTGGGTCTTAGATTTTTCAGGGTCAACTGGGTCACTACAAGTAGCAGTAGTCTCTTAATCTCCCAAAATGCTTGATATTGCATCAAGGATTGCTCAAACCGGACAGTTACAATCACTTCAAAAGGAAAATTAAAAAGAAAATAAGGTAAAATAAACATTTTACCACTTTAACAAACAGAATTTGGAAAAATACAAAAGGGTAAAAGGTCCAGTAAATGAACCCACCTACTAAAACATGGAAAGTTTCCATTTTACATGAAAATGCAATGGTTTTAACTGCCTCTAAGTCAATGGTCACGCAAGCTCCCCATAGCATAAGGTGTTTTGAAAGATCACCATGTGTACAGATAGAGACGCTATGAGCTGCACTACAGATGGGGCCCTCCCAAGATCTTGCTGTGTTAAAGCAACTCCACAGTTCTAATCAAGTACTGGTTCAGCTCAGTGCTGTCAAGTAACTGCTGCTAGTAACCTCAGAAATCATTGTTGCAGCCCACAAATAACTAAACCTAGGAAATGTTGGGTTCAGAGGCATCTTGCCACCTGTGGTAGTTGGAATAAAATGTGATGCTATGAATGAGAATGTGCCCCGTAAGCTCATATATTTAAATGCTTGGTCACCAAGAATGGCACTATGTGAGAAGGGCTAGGAGGTATGGCCTTGTTGGAGGAAGTATGTCACTGGGGGTGAGCTCTGAGGTTTCAAAAAGCCCATGCTTGCAGAGCAGGATGTAGCTATCAGCTAATACTCCAGTTCCATGAGAGCTGCTGTGATTCCTGCCATCATGATAATGGACTAAACCTCTGAAACTATAAGCAAACCCCAATTAAATGCTTTCTTTTATAAGAGTTGCCTTGGTGTGGTGGTTTAAAAGAAAATGCCCCCCAAAGGGAATGACACTATTAGGAGGTGTGACCCTGTTGGAGTAGGTGTGGCTTGTTGGAGGAAGTGAGTCACTGTGGGGCTGGCTTTGAGGTCTCTTTTCTCAAGCTTCACTCGGTGTGACAGTCAGTTGGCTTCCTGTTGCCTCTGAGTCAAGATGTAGGACTCTCAGCTCCAGCACCACATCTGCCTACACTCCGCCATGCTCCCCACCATGATGATAATGGGACTGAACCTCTGAAACTGTGAGCCACCTCAACTATAAGAGTTGTTGTGGTCATGGTGTCTCTCCACAGCAATAGAACAGTGACTAATACATCAGCTCTGCTAGCATTAAAGACTGGTGGAGTGTCCCCAACATTCTTCATCACACCCCTCACAACACTAAACAACATAGGAATCCAATTTGGAGATCAGAGATATAAGATACGTGTCCTGGAATAGAGAGCAGCTCCAGGAACCTGCTTGATTTACATGGACTACATCAAGAACTTTCAACTATAATCCTGATTTTCTCTCAAAGACTGAAAATGAAAAATTCCATTTATGTATATATTCTAGAATCTCTAGAATGGGGGAACCCTAGAACTCATGCTTTTTAAAATTAACACTTTAGAAAATAAAAGAAAAAAAAGCTAAATGTCTTGTCACATTCTAAGGAGCTTTTCCTACATAGCACACTTAGGCTTTCTGCCTAAGGGCAGGATTCACTGAAGCCTGTTCCTGAGAAGATGAGGGAACTTACCCTTCTGCTCCAAGTCAGCGCGTCTCACAAATGCCAGGCAGCTGATCTAATACAGCTGTCGGTCACAGCAGCCAGCTGCCTTTCCCATTCCTATAAATCCCTTCAGCTTCCACTGCTAACTCCCATGTCATTCTCACCACTTGAGTGATAGGTAAATTTGGTGACCTACTTTCCCAGTAGTGTCAGAAAACAAAAGTGGTGAAATGGAAAGCAAAGGCTTAATGGGTTCCACTGAGCACAGCAAATATCATTCACTTTCTGTATTCAGGGTGGGCATTAGACTTTACCTTCAACAGATAGGAATGCCACAAAAATGCACTTTCCTAGAGCCTCAATATTTGAATGCAATGGCTTCTGGTGGGAAGTTTTTAACTAAGCCATTGTTTTGGTTCATCTTGGGCAGAATCTATAAAGTATACACACCAGAAAAATTAAATGGAGACCATTAACATTACAAGACACAATAATGACTTTCCTAAAAATGTAACATGATTGTTTGTGTAAGAGCAAAGAGGTCACTGACTTATAAAGCTAGCACTCAAGAATACTTTTTTTTCTTTTTCTTTTTTCCTTTGTTTTTCGAGACAGGGTTTCTCTGTGTAGTTTTGGTGCCTGTCCTGGATCTCGCTCTGTACACTAAGCTGGCCTCGAACTCACGGAGATCCATCTGGCTCTGCCTTTCCGAGTGCTGGGGTTATAGGTGTGGGCCACCACCACCTGGCTAAGAATATACTTTATTCTAAATGTCACTTAAAGATATTAAAGTGTTAAGCTCTCATCAACATGCCACAGCACATTGTAAGGTAAGAATTATCTGTTCCTTTCTGCTCACCAGAAGCAGACTGGAGTCAATTAGGGTGCCATAGTCATAATGGACAGGAAGTCAGGTTTCTCTGTCTTTATCTCACCCACCCCTTTCAAACTTTGGACCCCTTAGCACCTGTTATACATAGCTATTTACTATAAATTAAAATACCACTCTTTCAGGGAAGTAGAAGGCTTCTAAGGTGCTCGTAGTACAAGAATATGCACCTCTCCAAGGGTGTAACAGCAGTAAACACTTTCTGGGGAAGAAAACTCTGGCGGGGCTGCCCACAGTTCTGTAAGGAATGCCAGTAATGCAGCTTTCACAAGTCACCACAACTGGGAAGCTATCTCAGAATCATCTGTTTCTCTAACCCACTCCTCACCCATGCTCCTATAAGCAACCTTAAAAGCTGCAATTGGTCAGCAAACTAAATCAGATGGAAACATTTCTTCGGTCTGTATCTGGGATTAACACACAAGAAATCACACACAGCTCTTATGCCTTGGATCTCTCAAATTTTCCACCCAGTCCCGCTGTTTCTAATTCTATCTCAAACAAGAGTCCTTCCATATGTCAAAGTGACAACCACAAACACCATTATAGTTCATTCAGCTCTGTTCTAAGTTTCACCAGTCTTTCAACACAAAAGCCCTACTAAACATCTGAGGTTAAATGCAGCAAGCACAACAAAGAATGCTTTTTTTTCCCTCCAGTTTTCTGAGACAGGATTTCTTTTTGTAGATTTGACTGTCCTGGAACTCGCTTTGTAGACCAGGCTGGCCTCTCACTCACAGAGATCCATCTGCCTCTGCCTCAGGAGTCTGGGCTTTAAATTAACACTTTTTTTTTCTAGACAAAGTCTTCCTGTGTAATAGCCCTGTCTAGCCTGGAAGTCCTTATATAGATGTAGACCAGGCTTGTCTTGAACTAACAGAGATCCACCTGTCTCTAACTCTTGAGTGCTAGGAATAAAGGCATACTGCCACACCTGGCCCAGATACTATTCTATTCACATGTTCTCATCAGGGTCCACTCACACCACCAGCTAGTGTTCTGGACACAATGAGTACTAGTGTATTTCTTTCTGCAGGCACAGCTTCAGCAATAAGGAAGCATGGACTTGCCCAGGACTGTCTCCAAACCCTACCTGACCTGGCACTTGCCAGGTTAGCAGCAGGTGGTGGGGCAGTAGTACCAGCCTAACTTGGGGTTGGGGTTGGTCTGGCTTACTTACCTGTAGATGACAGCAGGGATGCGCTTCCAGGATCGGAATCCTGCCACACTTTCTAGTTCTTTGTCAGTGATCCAGGCAGGTACTATGAGCTCTTGTGGATAACTACCACATAATCTGTTGGAAAGAAGAAAATGGTGGGTGAGAAAGAAGGAGGAGGGGAAGGGAATAAGATGGGGAGTAAGAGGGATGCAGGACACATGAGCCAGCATGGGGGCACTGTTCATGCCACCACAAAGCCAGCTAAAAAGGCAGTGAGGGTGCTTGCCTAGCATGTTCAAGGACCTGTACTCATTCCCTAGCACAGGAGGAAAAACTAGCACAAGAGGAAAAAATTAGTACTGAGGGAGCAGTATTTGAGTTTTTGGTCTCCTTAACAGAATGGACAGCCATAATTTTGCTTATATTTTATACACATTATCTTTGATGGTTCAATCTGATGCTACCTTTTGGAATTTGATAATCTAGCAATGAACCAATGAGAGCTGAGGGACATTCGCACCCTCCATGACAATTCTCTGTTGATGTCTGTATGCATGCATGCATATATGTATGAATGTATGTCATTTTAAACTACTAGAATAGTCAGTTAAATTATAGAAAAAAAGCATCTATGTCTCTTCTCTGAGCTTCAGTCTTCCAGGCTCTTGTCAAAGGAAGCATGAAAAGGAGAAAGCCCACCATTTCAGATCTCCAAAGAACTCTTCAGATTCACTTACTACTCAATCTCTGATTTGAACCAGGATGTCCTAATTGTAAGCAACAAGTGCAGTCAGGGGTTATACAGATACAACACACAGTAATAATCCCAGTGAGCCAAATTAGCAACATGAATAAGCAATTAATCATAATCCCTATGAAACATACTACAGAAGAAACTATATACTGAAAAAGACGCCGTCTCTTGCTTGCTCTCTCCATTCCCCTCCCCCTGTCTCACTCTTGAGCGTTCTCGCTCTCGCTCTCGCTCTCTCTCTCTCTCGCTCTTTCTCGCTCTCTCGCTCTCATTTTAAAACGAAAGGTGGCAGATACATTCTAAAGTCAAGCTGCTGACCTGGGACACAGTACTTCTAACAGGCTTTATTTACTGGGTAATCTTCCTTTTGAACAGTGAAAGCAGTATAGAAATCGATACTAAAACTCACAAACCATCTGTGCTGGCAAGTTTTCATGTCAATTTGACACAAGCTAGGGTCATGTGGGAAGAAGGAAACTTAAGAAAATTCCACCAAAGGATTGGCCCATAGGCATTTTTTGATTGATGTGGGAGGGCCCAGCCCACTAAGGGTGATTTCACCCCTGGGAAGGTGGTCCTGGATAGTTCAGAAGTCAGTTGAGCAAGCCATGGAGAGTAAGCCAGTAAGCAAGCAGTACTTCTCTGTGGTCTCTGCTTCAGTTCCTGCCCCTCAGGTTCCTACCCTGAGTTCCTTTGATGAAGACTGTGATGTGGAAGTGTAAACCAAACAACCCCTCCCTTTCCTCTTGAAGTTGCTTTCTGGTCACGGTTTCTTAGAAACACTAAGACACCATTACCTTCACACTACATCTCTTTCTTCCTTGCTCTCAATTTCCAGAAGATAAAGAACCAGACATTTAAAAGCCATTGAGCCAGGAGGATGGCTGTGATTGAGAATAGCTACACAAACTTCCTAACACCCATTCAAGCTCTTTTTTTGTTTGTTTGTTTGTTTTTTGTTTATTTGTTCTGTTTTGTTTTCTCTGTATATCCTGGCTGTCCTTGAACACTTTGCCTCTGCCTCCCAAGTGCTGGAATTAAAGGCATATGCCTCCATTCAAGCTCTCGCCAGTGACCATGGCAACTACTCTCTAATCACTGTCTTGTGATTTTACTGTTTTAGGCTCAAGACTAGACCTGGATCTCATTCTTTAGCAGTGGGATGACGATTTCACATTCCTGGAGACTGACTTACTTATATGAACTGGTGGTTTTGTACTCACTGTCTAACAGAACCCATATCTCTTCTACCAGAAGTCAGTGAAAACTGGCCAACCACAAACAGATCAAGAAAATGGCTATTATACTTTGAGGTAACTGAAAAGATCAAAGGATTATTAGTGCTGCAAAGAAATTTACAAGGAGAATAGATTCATTTTAGTCTCCTGGATCTTGCTGTTTTACAGAACTTAAGATTGACAAAATCACAGTATTTAACTGCCTTTTCTCACCAAAGCATTTATATGTTTTAAGGAAACAGGTAATGGGTGAACATTTAATAATAGTTATTTAATATTTAATGGTTAAATGGTCACAGCTGTGAGGGATGGGGGTATTTCTCAGTAGGAAAGTGCTGTGCTATCATGAGTACCCAAGTTCGGATCCCCAGTGCCCATGTAAAAGGCTGGGTGTGCTGGCACATGCCTGTAATCTTAACACTGGGGAGGTGGAGACAGAAGGCTCCTTCAAGCTTGTTGGTCAGCTAGTCTTGCTGAACTGACAAGGCCCATGTTCAGTGAGAGACCCTGTCTCAAAATGTAAGGTGACAAGTGATAAAAGACACAACACTGGCTAGCATCTGGCCTCCACCTACACAGGTGCATATACATACACACACACCTGAGAGCACAAGCATGCATGTGCGTACACACACACACACACACACACACACACACACACACACACGCTTTTTAGACTCAAAAAATAGGATAGATGATAGATTTTCTTTAATTTTGTCAAATACAAATAGACTAGATATTATAACCATAATTATTGCTTGATAACTGTTTTTGTTATCTTACTAAGTTAAAACCTTCCTTTTTAATTAGACAGAAAACGGGAAGTACTATGGGATGTCTTTCTGTATACTGTGAATATATGTGTTACTCCCACTGGCTAATAAACAAAACAGCTCTGGCCTATGGCAAGGCAGCTTAGAGGTAAGTGGAAAATCTAAGCAGAGATAGAGAGAGAAAACGGGTGGAGTTGGGGAAGATGCCAGCCCACTGTCCAAGGAACAACATGTAATGGGACACAGGTAAAGCCACAGAACGTGTGGTGATATATAGATTAATAGTAATGGGCTGATTAGATTATACGAGTCATAGGCCACACAGTTTGTAGTTAACATTAAGCCTCTGAGTGATTATAAGCAGCTGTGGGACCTCGGGACTAGAGAAACTTCTGGATACATTTGTCCTTCCTTTTAAGATCACTGATCCTATCTTTAATATAACGCCCAAGTGGTGGTGAGAACATTACTGCCCACTGTGAGCACATCATCAGCTAGACACACATGGAAGGAAGAACGGAGGCCCACAGGGATTAAAAGGAAGGTTTCAGTATCTTATTAAGCAAGGATCATTTTCCACTCCAGAAATACTGAACAAAAGGTTCAAAAAGAACTATGAAGAGCATGAATTTAGAGTTAATAAACAAAATTCTATTTCAAAGTACATAAATTCAATAGTCTGCCACCTGAGAATTTTAACTCTGTTAAAGGTACTGGCTGTGAAACACAGTCTATAAGAATCCATGTAACTCACTTGTATTTCTCATTGATGTTGGAAATCCTCCAGGCATTGTTCATATCAAAACCCATCCGTTCCACTTCATTCTTGAACCTTGACGTTACATGCTCCCCTAGGGACAGAGACAGCAGAAACAAAAAAAATAAATACAATTTTGCAAAATGGAAGACAAAACTATTATCACTTTGCTCTGTTCTATTTAAATTGTTTTAGAGGCAGGAACATATAAATAGATAACATATATTTAACTTTTTAGTTGAAAAAGTGGGCAGAAAGAAGAGAGGACTAACCTAGATTAAGAATTATGTCATCTTAGCCACTGCATGCCTTTAATCCCAGCACTCAGGAGACAGAGGAAGGCATATCTCTTGTGAGAATTCTAAGCCAGCCACGGTTATATAAGTAAGACCTTGTCTCAAAAAACAAAAGTTATGTTGCTTAATTAAACTCTCTGTGGTATTGCTGTGCACTTTCAATGCACTCAATTTTTCAGAGGGCAAATGGTCCAGGGGAGGTTAGTATGACCCAAAGCCCATGTTCTTTCTTGTAACCACACAGACTACTTTCTTACATCCACACTCAGACTGACAGTATACATAAAATGAAATAAAATCCATCTTTAAAAAACTACCAAGATTAGTAACATAGATCTAAAATTCTTCATCTGAAACCTTCTGGTCACATTTTAGAACCTGGGAGTTTTCTGGCTTTTAGAAAGCTAAGACAGTGCATGTATTATCACACTACAGTCACAATTTCAACAGGAGCACTTAGGCATTCCTAGTTCCTCAGGCGAACACATGAGTACTTCATACCAAGTGAGACAACTATGTCAGCTCCGATAAGATCAAACTGCAAACAGCTTAAGAAATGTTTCTGGTTTTACAGACTACAAGCAATCAGACAAGTGGTCACAGGATCCTAACTGCCAGTGACCAGAAATCCTGGGAAACACCCCATTATTAAAAGAAACTCTAGGCATCTATATGAACACACTCCTGCCGGGCAGTGGTGGCACACACCTCTAATCCCAGCACTCGGGACGCAGAGCCAGGCAGATCTCTGTGAGTTCCAGAGCGAGATACAGGACAGGCACCAAAACTACACAGAGAAACCCTGTGTCCAAAAAAAAAAAAAAAAAAAAAAAAACAGTAACAACCAAAGAGCACACCTATTCCCTGGCTATAACCTAGTCACATTTCTCATAAATGTGGCCCTTTCTCCCTTAAGACCATAACAAAGATCGAGCCAGGCCTGCATCTGAAAATCTTTCTCACTTAAAAGAAGTGCATGGTCTAGAGTGTAACTTACTAAACAAAACCACTCAACAGGCTCAACCTCATGTGTGGAAGCTGTAAAACAAATGTTGGCAGAGGTAGAAGAAAGCACAGCAAACAAAGCCCACAGCAGACTGCTTTAGAGAGAAGGGTAAAGCTTTGCTCTCCCCAGGGAATGAGCTTCAGAGCAGGAAACACCAATTGCCTGGACGAAGGCCAACCCTGTAAACCATGCCCTATTTAAACTACTTTCCTTGAGTTTAAGCTAGGTATCACACGCTTCCGGAAGATGAGCTATAAAAAGATGGTGTTTCGAGCAGCAGGAAGACATAACATTTCAATCTGGCCCATGTGGAAAAGTTGTAGAAAGCAATGTAAAAGGCTTTCAAATAGCATAAAAAGCTATCTGAGCTGAGGTGCCATCTGTCTCCAATTGTAAGGAGTATTGGCCCTTCAGAAGTCCAAACAGGGAGGAAGCCTTTCATTTAAACTCTAAAGCTCTACAATTATGGCAACTTTCAAGTTTGCTAAAAGAAGATAGCTGGAGAGATGGCTCAGTGGTTAAGAACACTGGCTGCTCTTTCAGAGGTCCTGAGTTCAAGTCCCAGCACCCACATGGTGGCTCACAATTGTCTATAATGGTATCTAAAGCTCTTTTCTGGTGTGCAGACCTACATGCAAACAAACATCCATATTCATAAAATACATACATAAATACATAAATACATACATACATAAATACATACATACATACATACATACATCTTTAAAAGAGAAAGATGTCCCTTCTGATTAACTTTCAAGTTCTACAAAAGTAGAATGCATTTTTATTAATGGTTTTTTATATTAACATCTTGATCTTAGGATAAATAATTATCCTAAAAGGATCTTGTGATTTAAAAAATAACCACTGGCATTTGGGCACCATCTTAGCAGATAATCTATTATTTAAAACTGAGCTATGCTGGAGACCTGGAACAGGAAACAGCTACAGAGCACAGAGACTGTTTAAGCTGCCACAGCCAAGTGGCTAGATGGCTTGAGAGGGAGCTGTGGCCAGGAGCAGATCTCATTAACTGACAGTAACTCTAGAGCTCGAGAGCTCTGAGCTTGAGGTCTGTAGATAGATCAGGTTCATGGGGAACCTCTCCGGTGTACATTGGAGTCTGAAAACTCTGAAGCTCCAGTGATCAAAACTCGAGGGTTAGAAAGTGTGGAAACAGGTCCTTCATCCATGCAGATCTGAGTACTGTAGATGCTTCTCCCATGCTCCACTCTCTAGCTAGGGCCCAAGGGGAATCTACAGAGGTGGGAGAAATCTGTCTAGCCCACCAACCAAAAATGTAAGTGTGGCCATGAGCAGCCTCTGGCACACAAAGAAGAGAAGCTATAAAAAACGAAGACAGTTACAGCAGACCTGAAAGGTAAGAATCTACACGCACAGCTGACCTTCCCTCCCTCACCATTCATCTAACTGGCAGTCTGCCATTTTCTTTCCTCTACTTCTTTATATTATGCTTGTGGTAGTATTTTCACTTATGACACTTTAGGAAAAAGGTTTTATTTATTCTAAAAATTTGTATGGATGTTTTATCTGTCTATATATCTGTGCATCACTTGCATGCTGGTGCCAATGAAGGCCAGAGAAGGCATCGAATCCCCTGGAACTGGAGTCACAGATGGTTGTGAGCTGCCATGAAGGAGCTAGGAATCGGACCCTGGTCCTCAGGAAGAGCAGCCATTGCTTTTATCTTAACTGCTGAGCCATCACAAAAGCACCAACTTTTATGACTTTAATTCTTATTCTTCATAAGTTAATTAATCTAGCATAGTATTTCCTTTCCTTACTTGGTTTTTCCTCTTATATTTCTCAATACTTTTCTTCCTATGATATTTCAAATAGTATTTTGGCTTTATTTTAATGGTTTTTGGAGACAGGGTGTCACAAAGCCTCAGTTGGTTCTAAGGTTGATATTTCTGCCTCTGCCTCCCCAGTACTAGAATTACAAGCATGCTCCATCATGCCTAGATACCTTATTAGCTTTTAATTTTAAAGACAACTTGTGGGGATCAGTTCTCTTCTCCCAGCTTGAGTTCTGGGGATCAAACTCAGATCTTAAAAAGCAAGCACTTTTACCTGCGCAAACATCGCACTGGCCCATGTTTTAATTTCTATTCCTATTTTTACTTTTTTTTTTTTTTTTTTTTTTTTTTTTTTTTTTTTTTGGTTTTTTGAGCGAGACGGGGTTTCTCTGTGTAGCTTTGCACCTTTCCTGGAACTCACTTGGTAGCCCAGGCTGGCCTCGAATTCACAGAGATCCGCCTGGCTCTGCCTCCTGAGTGCTGGGATTAAAAGGTGTGCGCCACCACCGCCCGGCCTATTTTTACATTTTTCTAATTTAAAAAATTTGGATTCATATATTTTAGTTTATATGTATGGTATTTGCCTGCAAGTATGAATGTACATCACATATTTATTTGCCCAGTGCCCTCAGAAGATAGAAGAGTCAGATCCTCTGGAATTGGAGTTACAGAGGATTGTGAGCCTAGGAACTCATGTGAGTACTAGGAATTGAACCTAGGTCTTCTGCAAGAGCAACACATGCTTTAAACACAGAGCCATCTCTCCAGCCCCCTCATTTATCTAATTAAAAAAAATTCTCACAAATAGGATATCTTTTGTCGTTTTATGGTTATTTTTAATTTTTTTCTAAATCTCCTATTCTCTGTTCCCTTCCATAACTTCCCCACTTGTCTTTCTCTGTGTTTCACCTTTCTCTGCCTCCTACATCTCATCCATCACTGTTTCCCGTTTGTCCTGAGCAGTTTTAACCTCATAGCAGTCTCTATTAGTTTACCACTTTCTGTGCCACAGCCATTGCTAATGTAGGAGTGAGCTTTAATCAGGTTCAAGTGGAATCTCTGTCCTGTATGGTTTGACACTGACATTAGGTTTATTTTTTCCTTTCACAGTGGGAGTAAGGCCCAAAGATTAAGCTTCTCACTAAGAATACCTACAAATAAAACTAGAAGCAACACCCAAAGCAGCAGATTCACAAATCCCAAACTAGGAACAGAAGAAAAATGAAAGGTCAAAGCATTTTAACTCTACAACTTCTAAATTCAAAGATACTGCCAGATGAAAAATCCAAGTTTATTGGTGAAATGATCGGTGGTATCAAAGAATATGCAACCAGTAGATGAACTAAATCCAGGCGCTAAAGAGAAAAGTCAGCAAGGAAAGAAGACAAAGTCAGCAATGGACAAAAAAATCAGCAATATGGATGACAAAACAACATGTAAGAAAAATTCAGCAGGAAAACTAGTGTTGTTTTTTTTGTTTTTTTTTTTAATGTTGGAAATGAAGAACATGGTGAGTCAAATTTAAAAAAAAACAAAAAACAAAAAACAAAACCATCACCACTAACCACCCATGCAGGAGTGGAAGCCAAAATCAAGAAAAGATCAAATTGAAGCATAAATAAAAATAAATAGCTAGGTATGGTGGTGCATACTTTAACCCCAATAATCAAGAGAGGTAGATCTCTAAGTTCAAAGTCAACCTACTCTATACAGAGTTCCAGACCAGCCAGAGCTATACAGTGACACCCTGTCACAAAAACAAACAAACAAACATTGATAAATACTGGGACACAGCCAAACCTAAGATAAAGAAAGTAAGTCCATATATTAATGAAGACAACAATTGATCAAGAAGATGTAACAGTTGGAAAAGCATATGCAGCAAATGTTAGGGCTTCCATTTTATAAAACAAGCATTAATGAACACTCAAGGTCACATAGTTCCTGACATAGTAATTGTGAGTGATTCAATACCCCACCCTCATCTTTAGATATGTCATCCAAATAAAAATACACAAAGAAACTTCAGAGTTATACTACATCATAGATCAAATGAATGTAACAGACTTCTACAAAAAGATACAGAATATACATTCTTCCAGCAGTCCCTGGATCACCTCTGAAACAGATCACATTCTAGCCATAAAGTACATCTTAACAACAACCTAAAAAGTGAAATAAATTTTAGCATCTTCTCAGACCACCATGGAATAAAACTAGAAATCAATAGCAAGAGAGGCCATAGAAACTGCACAAGTATGTGGGAAGTGAACACCACATTCATAGTAAGTCACTAAAGAAACCAGAGAGAAAATTTTAAAATTCCTAGAACCAAATGAAAATGAAAACACAATTTAACAGAACATTTGAGATACATCTAATGCAATTAAAGAGGTAAGTGTATAGCTATGAGTAATTTACATTTTAAAAAAGCTATTTGTAGACATTAAAAAACCATATTCATATACTATAGACAATATATACATATATAAAATAAATCTTTTAAATTTGTTAAATGTGATTTTTAAAAAACATTTAAATGGGGGTGCATACGACGATACATGCAGAGAAGTCAAAGGATAACTTTCAGGAGTCTGTTCTCTACTCTCACTGTGTTGGTCCTGGAGATTGAACTCAAGTCACCAGGCTTGGCAGCATGCATCTTTACCTACTGAACCATCTCATTGGTCCAAAACATATTTCTTTAAAATAACTGAAACAGTTTTAAGGACTGCAGAGATGGTTCAGTGGTGGTAAAAGTATCTGCCATGCACACCTGATGACTTGAGTTCAGATTCCAGGAATCCATGTAAAAAGGCAGACACAGTTGCACATACCAGGAATCCTAGCATTCATAGGGAGAAGGTGGGAAGTATAGATAAGAGACTCACCCAGAAACTTAAGAGCCGACTGGCTTGGAGTACACAGCACAGCAGCAAACAACATGGGAGAGAGTGAGGAACAGCACTTAGTTGTTCTCCAACCACTGCATGCAAGCTCATTCACAAACATATAGATACAAATATGCATGAGAAAATAAATAAAACTTACAAATCAAAGATCTCAATAAATAACCTGAATGATGCACCTCCACGGACTTATAAGAACATGGACAAGTCAAACTCAAAAACTGGCTGGCAAGAAATAATAAAGATCAAGGCAGAAATTAACAAAATGGAGAATGAAAGAACAATACATAAATCAATCAAACAAAAATCTTGTTGCCAAACTAAGCAAAAGAGAGCCAGAAGACCTAATTAATAAACTAGAAATGAAAGCTCACCAGAGAAACAGCTCACCAGGTAAAGAAGCTTGTTGTCAAGCCTAATGACCTGAGTTCCATCCCCAGGACCCACGTGGTAGAAGGAAGAGAACCAACTCCCACAAGTCACTGACCTCTGCGTGCAACCCCTAAGCCACATACACCAATCAATAAATAAGTAAATGTGATTTTTAAAATTAGAGAAGAAAGCCTAAAAGAACTGGATAAACTGGCTATGCATGCCCTCCTGACATTAAATTAAGAGGACAGAACAACTTAAGCACACCCACAGCAAACATTAAGACTAAAGCAGTAATAAAAAGTCTCATCACTTCAAAATTCTTCAAACTGTTTCACAAAATACAAAGGAAGAAAAATACTACAAAACTCATTCTACATAAAGTCAGTATTACCCTGATACCAAAACCAGATAAAGACACAACAACAATTCCCCTGGTGAAAATGTCTAAAATTTTCTCAATAAAATATATGCAAATCAAGTTTAAGAACACATTAAGAGGATCATACACCATGACCCAAATGATTTCATTCTAGGAAAGCAAGGCTTAATGCATGCATATCAATAAATGTAATACAATACATAAATAGACTTAAGGACACAAATCACATGACCATCTCGACAGATGCAAAAATATCTTAATATATCATAATTTAATACATGATAAACCAACCAATAGTACTAGAGATGGTGCTAAGGTCATCAAGCCTGGCAGCAAGCTCCTTAAGCTCATGAGCCATCTCACTGGCCCTTCATATCCAATTTTAATATATCAGAACAAATAGGAGGAAAACATTTCCTCTAAAATGAGGAAAGAGGCTCTTATTCAATATAGTACTTCAAAACTTAGATACAAGAGCAAGATCAAAAGAAAGTAATAAAAGAGATATAAGTAAGAAAGGAAGGCGTTTATAGATCTCATACTTTAGAAACCCTACAGAGCACCTCAAAGCAAGGTGTATGGTATACACTTGAAACACCAGCACTTGGGAGGTAGAGACAGGAGCATCAGGAGTTCAAAGTCAAGGTCATCGTTTCTACACAATGAGTTTAAGATCAGCTTGGGCTACATGAGACACTGCCTCCAAATGAATGAATGAACGAACAATCACCAGAAAAGTCTTAGACCTAATAAACTTTCAGCAAGGAAGTAGAACACAAAAATCAATATATAAAAATCCATGGGGTTGGGGATCTAGCTCAGTGGTAGAGTGCTTGCCTAGCAAGCGCAAGGCTCTGGTTCGGTCCTCAGGCCTGAAAAGAAAAGAAAGCCATAACATTTCTATATGCCAATAACAAACTTACAAAGAAATCAGGAAAAAGAACTCCATTCACAATAGCTTCAACCAACCAACCAACCAACCAACCAATCAATCAATCAAACCTTACCAAAAAAGCAAAGACCTCTACAATGAAAACTTTATGACATGAAGAAACCAAAAATTAGAAGATGATCACTGATGGACAGAATTAATATTGTAAAACTGGCTAGATTTGATTCACCAACATCAAATTTTTAATTCTGTTCTTCATAGAACTACAGAAACAACCCTAAACAGAAAAAAATGTTGTTAGTCTCCCCAACCTGACTATGCTACAGAGCTACAGTAACACAAACCATATGTAGTGATACACAAAATGAGACATGTGAACCAAAAAGATAGAATAGAGGACTCAGAAATAAATCCACACAAGTACAGTTTTTTGACAAAGGTATCAAAATCACACTTGGAGAGACAGACAAATAATGCTGTAAAAGCTGGATTTCCACATGTAGAAGGATCAAACTAGAATCCTATCTCCCACCAGATACAAAAAGTAAAAATAAAAAAATAGAAGTAAATTCAAAATGGGTCTAAGGCCTTACTGTAAGACCTGGATCTTTGAAGTGCTAGAGGAAGAAAACAAAGATGGAGATTTAAAGGGAATCCAGCCACAGATGTATGTCTATAACCCGCAAGAGCTGGGACTACAAATATATACCACACACCTTCAAGATACAGGAAACCTTTTCCTGGACAAGACTTCAATAACTCAAGAAAATAACGGTAAGATTTAACAAATGTGTTCATATGAAATGTAAACGCTTACACACAGAAAAAAAAAATCTCTATAGTGAAGAAACAGCCCATAGAACTGAAAAACATCTTTGCCAGCTACATATTAGACAAAGGATACATACGCATATACATACATACACAAAGAGAAAAAAATTACAAAAATTAAACACACACACAAAAAGGGGAAAAAAAAAACACCCAATCAATAAATTAGATAATGAACAGGTAGTTCTAAAATGAAGAAATATAAATAGCCAATAAATATTTGAAAAAGTGTTCAACATCGCTAGCTCTCAGAGAAATGCTAATGAAAACTGCTTTGAGCTTTCATCTCATCCCAGTTAGAATGGCTATCATCAAGAAAAGGCATGACAGCAAGTGCTGGCCAAGAATGTGGAATGTGGAGAGAGAAAAAGAGCCCTATATACTTCTGGTAGGATACACACTAGTCAACCCACTATGGAAAGTAATATGGAAGTTCCTCAAAAAACTTACTAATAATATGTATGTGTGTGTATCTGTGTGTGTGTGTGTGTGTGTGTGTGTGTGTGTGTGTATACCCAAAAGATTTTTTTTTCATTTATTTATTTATTTATTTTTGTTTTTTGAGACAGGGTTTCTCCGTGTCGCTTTGCACCTTTCCTGGAACTCACTTGGTAGCCCAGGCTGGCCTCAAACTCACAGAGATTCAGCTGGCTCTGCCTCCCGAGTGCTGGGATTAAAGGTGTGCGCCACCACAGCCCAGGAATTCAAAGGACTCTTAAATCAACCACAAGTTATCAGTATACCCATGTTTATTGTTATGCTAGTTATAATACCTAAGAAACTGGAACAAGCCTAAATGTCTAACAGATGAATCAATAAAAGAAAATGTACATACATAATACAATTTTATTCACTAAAAGATTTTACATATATTTGTAAGATCTGAGACACACGTTTGGCTCAATGTTCATGTGGAAGTCAGAGGACAATTTTCAGGAGTCAGTCTGTAGGCCTTAGTGATTAAACTCAGGTCATCAGGCTGCACAGCAAATGCTCTTACCAGCTGAGCTACCTCACCCACCCACCCCCATCTCTCTAGCCCCCATCTGTGTATTAAGACAGAAAACAAATACATCTCTGGCTGGATTCTCCATGAATTTCTATCTGAGAATTCCAATGTCTACACTGATAAAACATTAGGCATATTGTAATATCCCAACTTACTTTACTTTTAAATTGTGCTTATTTATTCATTACTGTGGGTATGATGTATATGTGTGAGCATATATATGTACCATAGCGTGCACACCCATAACTTTGTGGAACTGGTTCTCTCCTTCCACTTTTACTTGGGTTCCAGGAATTGAATTCAGATTTTCAACCCTGTGTGGCAAGTACTCTACCTACTGAGCTATCTCATTAGGTTTTTGATTGACTTTTTATTTCTGTTTCAACTCTTCCTGTTTGCATCCTCTGCTCTCTACCTTTTCAACATTTAACATTTCCTGCACTACAATTACATAGTACAGGAATTTTCATTTTATTGGAGATGAATTTTTAAAACAAATGGACAATTTTTCTCATAGGCCACAGTGTCAATCCACAATTTTAACAAAAATCTAGCTCCCTGGATGATTCTGAGTTTGCAAACCCACAAAGCACAGGTGAGGTTGCAAACTAGCACCAGAGTCAGAGAAGGTTAAGAAATACCCTCTTCCAGATTTCTGAGTGATGGGGAAGAATCATTTTTTTTTCTATGTATCAAGGTTCCAGAAAGTCCTTGAAGTATACACTGCTTGGACTCCATCCAAGTTCAGAAGACAACCAACCCAACAGCAGTGTATGCCCCAAGCCCATGTTACCTGCAGATAAACAAGATGTAATGTACTTGATGGACACATCTTACCAGAGAGTAGACATGATACCATTAATGTAATAGTTAAACATCCAGTCATCTGCCATTCTAGCTTGCCTTCAAGCCTGATTTCTAATACAGAGGCAGCATCAACAAGATGATTATGACAGCGAATGGAACTGTGGTGGTTAATATCAACTGTCAACCTGATGAGATCTAGAATCACCTAGGAATTAAGTCTTTAAGCATACCTGTAAGAAATTACATACATTAGGTAAAGTGAAAAAGAAAGACATTCTTATTCTAGACAGTATATTCCATGGGCAAAGCTCCTGAATTAAATAAAAAGGGAGAAAGTGATCAGAACACTCCCTGTTCTCTGCTTTCTGACCACAGACACAATATATACATCTGGCTCAAGTTCCTGTTTCCATGTGTGGTGGTCTGAATAAGAATGGCCCACACAGGCTCATATATCTGAATGCTTAGTTTCCAAGAACTAGAACTCTGGGACAGGATTAGAAGGATTAGGAGGTGTGGCCTTGCTGGAGGAAGTGTGTCAATGGGAATGGGCTGTGAGGTTTAAAAGCCATGCCAGGCCCAGACTTTCTTTCTACCTGTAGATCAGAATGTAGCTCTCAGTAACTTCTCTAGCACCAAGCCTATATCTACCTGCTGCCATGCTCCCCACCATGACAATAAGACACCAGGACTTCCTCACCGTGATGAAGTCTCATGAACTATGAGCAGGAGCAATCCTTTCCATCGTTAAGTACTTTTGTCAGGAATTTTGCCACAGCAATAACAAATGGAACTATTACTGAAGCTGAGGACGGAAGAATGAAGGTGGCAGTTCTGAGTCCACTGACTGCTGAATTTGAGATGAGGTTAAAGAAAAGTCAAGATTTAACAAAGACTTCAAGCTTTGCAAATGAATCCATAACAATGCTCAGACCTCTTCTAAGTCTGAGTAAGTCCTGGAGCTGTGGCTGCAATGTGGCTGGTTCCACTATGACAGGCTCAACAGCCAAACAGTAAAATTTACATAAGTACTAAGACAATGATAGAGTCATCCCATTACCTGCCTGCTGATATTCTCAGTACTTAGCAGGAGAGAAGCCATGAACAGCTCTATGTATGGCTGAAAGACTAAACTAACTTCTACACCTTGGTGTCTATGCTTTTGGTCTCATATTCTAGCATAGACTATACAAAGGCATCACTCTGAAATATCTCACATGTTTATTTATTTTTTAAATTTTGAGACAGGATCTCACTATGTAGGGCTGGCTAACTGACTTCACAGTAGGTCTAGAACCTGCTATGTAGAGCAGTTTGGCCTTGGACTCAGCAGAAATCCACCTGCCCCTCTGCCTCCTGAGTGCTGGAATTAAAGGTGTACATCACTATACCCAACAAAAACCATATATATATATATATACACACACATATATATATATACTTTTAATTAGCTTAAAACATGATGACAGAGGCTGGGAGATGACGCAGTAAAGAGCTTGCTGGGTAAGCATGAGGAGCTGAATTTGAATCCCTAACACCAGTGTAAAAAGCAGGGCACAGTGGCACATGCCTATAATCCAAGGCCTGGGGAGGCAAAGACAGAAGGAGTGATGGAGCTTGTTGGCCAGTTAATCTGGTTGAATTAGTGAGCTTTACCCTATCTCAAAAATTAAGGTGAACAGCCATAGAGGAAGACATCTAATATCAACCTCTGGCCTCCAAATGTGTATGTACCTACCATTACTTACACACACACACACACACACACACACACACATACTAGTTGACACTACAAATAATTGCCTTAGCATATGCGAGATCTAGAGTTCAATCCCTAGCACATCACATACACCTTACACATACATATATATGTCATTTTAATAAAAGATCATGGAGAAAGGTAAGAGAATAAAGTGAGAAATTAAGCACTTTCACATAAATGTCCAAGGCTGGTGTGGTTCAAAGCCTACTCAAATGCCACTTTAACATGAGTGTTACCAAACATATACACAAAATTCAAAGCTTCCTTCTATTAGGGATCCACAATCCCCACAACTTTCTTATAGTCATTTTAGGCCTAGGAAACTAAAGTGTCAAACAGTTTTCTTCTCTTTCCCCAGAAAGGAGGAAATGTATCTTACTAAACGAAGAATAATGGAAACAAGCTAGATGCTTTATAAACCAGAGATTGAAGACATGATGAGTCCTACAGGTTCCCATTTCATGACAAAGGCCCCTTCAAACGAAGTCCCGTAAGAAGTCTGGCCTACCTGGTCTGCACAAGTCTCCATGTTGTTCTTTTTCACTGGCATAGACCTCCATGCACCAAGCATGGTATGCAAATGAGAAGAGGTCTTCTATTTTACCAGGCGGTCGGATCGCACTGTTCAATCTCTTCAGCCAATCTTGACACTGCTCAAAGGTTGGGAACTGACACCTTTGCAAAACAAAAACAAGTATGAACGCTACCAGGTGACAAGTGACAATGAAGTCTAAGAAAGCCACCATTTCAAGAGTACCTGTTCATAACAAAGGGTCAACTAAGAGAGAAGAAAGCATCAAAGACATTCACAAAGTCATTCACTACTACTTATAAAAATATATCCAACAAATTATAGCCAGCGGTACAAAATTTAAAAAAATTTAAAAGGGAGGGTGGACAAGTGGAAAATCTATTATTTTAATCTAATGAATCTCTTCTGAAAATGATTAATGGTGATTATCAAAATAAAGCATTAGTTTGTCTCTCTGACAAATCAAGTCTCATCCTACTTCTTCAGCTAGTTTTAGAGTTATCTCTCTCAAGAAGTATGTTCAGAAAAGTCCTTTTTCTTTTGTTATGATATGATAAGCCAACCTAAAAAACAGACCACAACACTATCTACAGCCAGTTGGGGGGTAGTTTCAAAATTTGTCTACTTAGCAATGAAGACAATCAGATCCAAATTAAGGCAGAGGACACTAAAACTTTCAGCTGCAACTACACAGACAATACAACAATTGTATTATCAACAGCAATTTTCAGTATATACAATTAAAGAGTTAAAATAATTAATGCAAACTGAGTTTTTGAGGACTCATGTAATTTGTATTTTTTTGTTGTTTGTTTTTTGGATTTTTTTTTTTTTTTTTTTAGACAGGGTTTCTCTGTATAGTTTTGATGTCTGTCCTGGATCTTGCTCTATAGACCAGGCTGGCCTCGAACTCACAGAGATCCACCTGGCCCTGCCTCCCGAGTGCTGGGATTAAAGGCGTGTGCCACCGGCCCGTTAATATTTTCTTTAACAAGGTCACTTACAGCCTTCCCTTGTCCCAACCAATGTAGCTCACCAACATGACAGCACAGTGTTTACTGGTACCCCAAAACAGATCAAAGGAATAAAGTAAAAATGTCAGAATGGAGCATATCAAGAGTTATTAAATTAAAAACATATTTCAGGCATCATTTTGCAACAATTAGAGTTAAAATTAGATTTAATAAAATCATGAATGAATGCTAAACTTAGAGAAATTTTGATGAGAGACAAGACAACTGTGTTTTCTCAAAGTACTTCCCATAGATTGTTTACTAGTTATAAGGGGAAAAAATGTAGAAATTCACTACTACAGAAATTAGGTAACACTCTGACTGGACTAATCAAAAGTCATCAATAGGGAACAAATGGATCAACTGTCTTCTGGATATAACACAATACCTTGAAAAGGAGTAAGTGTGTGAGTGAGTGAGTGAGTGCAAGAGTGTATGTGTGTGTGTGTGTGTGTGTGTGTGTGTATTCCAGTTGCAGACACATAACTTAAACTTAATCTTGAGGAATCTCTAGACAATCATAAAATGAGAAACAATCTCTTGAAACAGAAAACTCTATTATTCAAAATGCCACTGTCATAAAAGACAGAGAAAGGCTACAGAAAGATTCCAGGTTAAAGAGGATTACAGTCACAGCAGCCAAATGCATTATCTGACTCTGAAATGCTGAATGAGAAGGGTGAGGATGAATGCTGTAAAGGACATCACTGGAACAGGGAAAGCAGATTTGAAAAGGGTAATATCATTGTAAAACTGTGAAGCTGACAATGACGTACAGGTTATATGAGAAAATATTTTATTATTAGGAAAGCACACTTAAAGGGTTTAAGGTTCAAGAGCTAAGTGAAGCAACTTACTTTAATTTTTAAGAAAAGAATCTCTGCCTCTCTGTCACACACACACACACACACACACACACACACACACACACACACGAGCTCTGCAAATGATAAACTGGAGTAGAGTATTTACAGGGATAAATGGTACACAACTGTACTACTTTAATTTTTATACTTTTTATATATTTAAAATTACTTCCAAATAAGAAGTATCTATTTGTATAGCAATATACACTAAGAATAAAATAAAATAAAATGAAAAGAAATTCAGGTACTAACTACTCAAATTATTCTAACAAAGTGGACCTTCAAAAGACATTTTGCTAACAAACAATATAACAACTCTTTAAAGAATATTTTTGCCAATACCTCACAGCCTCACGAACACACCACCTACCTGATGACTTTGCAGTCTTTGCATGTCAAATGAAGCTGGAATATATCACGGCATTCAACACTTTCTATAAGCTGTAATGGAACCTATAATTAAAAAGGATAAAGTCCTCTTAGTCAAAAAGGCATTGACTTTGCAGGCACATTCAGCCCAACTGATTAACAGGGAAAGACGCAAACAGAGCCACAAGTTTAGCTGGACCAGTAGGGATTTACTAAAGAGTAGATTAGTTTCCCTTTCCCTAAATCAACAACCTCAAGTCAGCATGATGATCACTAAGAAGAGGTATGGATTCTGGAAGAGAAGAGGGTCCTGAGTGTCAAACGCAGTAATACAAACGTTGAAGAGCACTACACAGAAGCACTGCAGATGGCAGAGTAGATTTATTCCTCAGTTCTTAGCAAAGGAGGCTTCCGGAAAAAAGATGGAGGCCTAACAACCTGTAGGTTACCAAACAAAGATGACACACCAGTAGCAACTGGACAGGGTCTCTGTTTCATAGAATAGATCACAGATAATAAGAAATTATATAGTAGTCAAAGAACCAAAAATTGGCTAGAACCAACTTGCTCCCAAAAAACAGCTGAAGAGCCTTGTTTGCCAAGTAGGACTCAAGGTGTGAGTGAATTGGAATGGTCCCCCTCCCTGCCAAATAGGTCAGCAGATCCTAGTTAACAACAGTGGGCAGAGATGAAATACACCAGTGAGACACAAGAAATGCCTCTAAAGTGTGTAAATGACCCTCAGGCTGACACAATGACATCCATCCTGAAAATATCTGATTTAACCTTCAACTACAAATGCAATTTCCAAGCAACGTATGATAAAATAATTCTTTTCTTTTTTTTTTTTTTTTTAAGACAGGGTTTTATGCAGTCCAGGTTGGCCTTGAACTCCCTATCAATGAAGACAAACCTGAACTCTGTCTTGCCTCCCAAGTGCTAGGATTACAGGCCTATACTTCCATGGCTTGTTTATGTGGTGCTTCGTGTCCAGGACTCGATGTGAGCTAGGCAAGCACTCTACCAACTGAGTTACTACCAGCCCTGAGAACTCTTTTTGTTTGTTTTGTTTTTGTTTTTGTTTTTTGAGACAGGGTTTCTCTGTGTAGCTCTGGCTGTCCTGGAACTCACTCTGTAGACCAGGCTGCCTGCCTCTGCCTACTGAGTGCTGGGATTAATGGCATGCATCACCACCATCCAGACTGTGTACCCCCTTAAGACCCTGGGAAAAGAGTAGCTTACTTGTCCTTAACACTATCAAACCCAGTCAAAATATGGCTATAGGAACTGCAGATAGCACTCCAACAATTTGTTTAGGTTTGGTCACCGACCATGCTGCCTCCAAAGGGTGGACCCACATCAGCCCTGCTAGTTTCAGAGCTGGCTTACTACAAACTGACCTACAAGAAAGCTGCCAGAATCAGCAGAGAACCCTCAGAACAAGGCTACAGGGTCAAAAAGAAGTGTAGTACTATAAGGCTGAAACACAGAAACAGAAACTGGGGCACAAATTGAAAAACAGCAGAAAACCAAATAGTATTATGCAGATAAATGCCAGGGAGTTTTTTGGGGCAAAAGCCTTGTTTCTAAGTATATACTCTGTAAAAATTCCCTTACAATTGTAACAGAATTGGAGTTAAGAGGAATACTATGCATCCTCGTTTATATTCCAAGAAAAAAGAAACTTTTGGCTCTCTGCTTGTTTAAACACTTAACCCCAAGGTGCTGCATAAGAAATTACAGCTAAAAATTCTTTCAAGAGTCTGTAAATTTGGGGCAGGGGCAGGAGGGAGAGAATTATCAAGAGATAACATGGAGATCAAGAGGGAAAAGATTAGGGCAGGTGAAACTGCTTTCTGCCAAAGCCTGGCAACCTGAGTCCAAGCTACACACACAATAAAGAAATATATTTAAACACTGGGCAGTGGTGGTGCGCGCCTTTATTCTCAGCACTTGGGAGGCAGAGGCAGGCAGATCTCTGTGAGTTCGAGGCCAGCCTGGGCTACATAGAGAAATTCTGTCTCAAAAAAAACAAAAACAAAAACAAAACAAAACCTTGTCTTTTTTTTTTTTTTTTTTTTTTTTTTTTAAAGGAAGACAGATTAGAATATAACAGTGACTTATTCTCAGGCAGTCCTATAGGTTCCCTGTAAATGACTCTGTTTTTTAAATGTGTTCCTGCAAGCTACCTTTCCTCCATCGCTCAAAGCATGGTGAGGTCATCTGCCAGTCTGACAAGTGAGAAACCTGTAAAGCTTTTATTTTCATTTGCAAATATGTGTATGCATATGTATCTACATGGGGCATGTGTATGTGAATGTGGGTGCCCTCAGAGACCAGAGGTTTTGAATCATCTGGAGCTGGAGTAACAGGTGGTTTTGAGCCAAAGTAGGTACTGGGAGTTGACTTCAGGTCATGTACAAAGGCAAGTTCATGCTCTTAACTACTAAGCCATCTTTCTAGCCCCTTAATCTTTATTCTTTAGGAAGAAGAAGGAGGGGAAAAAAATGTTGGTTCTTGCAGCCAAATCAACTGAAGTCACAGATGTGTAGAAATGCAGATTTTTTTTTAAAGATTTATTTGTGTGTATGGGTGTTCTGCCTGCATATTGTATCTGTGTAACACACAGACACAGTGCCTTTAGAGGCCAGAAAGAGCATCCAATCCCCTGAAACTAGACTTACAGATGGCTGTGAGCCACTGTGTGGGTGCTGGGAGCCAAACTCAGGTTCTCTGCTAGTGCAACAAATGCTCTTAACTACTGATCTACCTCCTCAACTCCGCAAAACAGAAAAATTTAATACACAGATTGTCACATGCAAGAGTAGAGGCATTAAAAAGAAAAATAAAAGAATACAAGTGACACCTGGTTCTGTATCAATGGTGTCTCCACCCCTTTGCTTCTACTTTTTGTCCCAGGCTCCCCTCCACCTCCCCTTCTTCTTCTTCTTCTTCTTTTTTTTCTTTTAATCATGTATACAGTGTTCTGCCTACTGGTATATCTGCAAGCCAGAAGAGGGCACCAGATCTCATTACAGATGGTTGTGAGCCACCATGTGGTTGCTGGGAATTGAACTCAGGACCTCTGGAGGAGCAGCCAGTGCTCTTAACCTCTGAGCCATCTCTCCAGCCCCCTCTCCTTTCTTTTTAAATTTTTTTTTATTTTATGTGCATTGGTATTTTTGCTTGCATGTGTGTCTGTGTGAAGGTGTCGGAACTCCTGGAGTTGCAATTACAGACAGCTGTGAGCTGACATGTGGGTCCTGGGAATTGAAACCAGGTCCTCTGAAGAGCAGCCAGTGCTCTTAATTGCTGAGCCATCTCTCCAGCCCCTTCTCTCCTTTCTTTTAAGGCTTACACCACTGCTCTAGTTTTCCCAACTTCCCTCAAAACAAACTACTTACCTACCTACCTCACAGCTTGTTAACACTTCCCACATCCAGTACACAACCTTGTAAACAAGGAATGAAATAAACAGTCGAAGGCTCAGGGAGTGCTGCTGTACTATGAACACAGCTATGTCTGCTCTGTAGCCCAGGCTTCTTCCACCAAACCGTGTTTTGTCTGCCTTCCTCTTCAGACTGCCTTCTCTTCTGTGCTGAGCTCTATTACCGAGTTTTCTTTCACAAGTAAGTGGCCCTTTTGCACAGATTTTCAAGACAAGAAAAACAACTGAAACCAAGATTCCTTGGAGGCTAGGAAATCTAGAAGCATTTCCATCCTCCATTGCCCATGAATGTCTCCACAGCCACTCCTGTTTTTGCTTCTTTCTCTTCCATCTTCTATTTGTCAGGTTAATTCTCTCTCAATACTTTACAACTAAATTTATGCTCAAACAACAAATCAATACTCAGTGATGTTAATTAAACATTCAAAAGGCCAAAAGTTGAATCAGAGGCACCAAACTCCTAAGGTCATCAATTTAAGGAAGCAAAAAAGCAGGAGTTTAAAATGGTAACAGTACACAGGACTTTCATGTTCCCAGAGGCTCTGATGGCATCGTGCTCTATTATTTTATCACCCTCAGTTCACTCTGCATGTGTGTGTCCATGTGTGCATATTATATTATTAAGAATCAGAACTTTCGGGTTGGGGATTTAGCTCAGTGGTAGAGCGCATGCCTAGCAAGTGCAAGACCCTGAGTTCAATCCCCAGCTTAAAAAAAAAAAAAGAACCAGAACTTTCCAGGCATGGTGGCACATCCTTTAATCCCAGCACTCAGGAGGCAGAGGCAAGAGGATCTCTTTGAGTTTGAGCCCAGCCTGGTCTACAAATCAAGTTCCAGGTCAGCCAGAGATACACAGAGAAACCCTGTCTCTAACTCCCCCGCGCCCCCCCCCCAAAAGCAATCACGCTTTTCATAACCTCAGTGGGAGGACTAATTTTGTATACACACCTGAGGCAGAAATGGCATAACAAAGTGAAAATAATGCCAGCAAGCATCAAGCCTGGAATCTACAATAAGCAACAGAATATTTAAGGCACCAAAACTTTTAAAAACTGACCAGAAAAGGGGACTGTCAGAGATTAAAGAGCCACACTGACTACTGTTCATTTTGGATATAAACAAGTTTTAACCCTCCAGCTGTGCTTTCAGAGGCCCCTAATGGTAGAAACATAGGCCAAAAGGGATTAGGTATTAACAAAACTGACATCTAAAGCCTGGTATAGAGGTCAAGGCAGGAGGACTGCCAGAGTTCAAGGCCTGCCTGGGCTCCATATTTACCACTAGGTCCGCTATGGCTACACAAGAAGACCTTGTCTCTAAACAAACAAACAAACAAACAAACAACAAAATCGTCTTTCTGGTGTATGGTGAACAAAGGTGACTGCTAGACAAAGGAAGGGTTACCCAGCTGTTAGACTGTTACCTGAGGCCTAACAGACTGACCAAGAGACAAAGTTTTATAAATCATTTCTGCTTAGAACTCAGTCTACATTATTTATTATTCTGTGTATACACGCACACACATATGGACACACACAGGTACCACAGTAAGCATACAATGGTCAGAAGACAACTATAGGGAATTGGTTCTCTCCTTCCACCTTTCTGTGGGATCCAGAGAGTAAACTTGGGTCAGCAGGCTTGTCCAACAACTGCCTTTAGCTGCTGAGCTATCTCTTGCACCCTCAGTCTACATTTTTAAAACAATAATTATGGGCTGGGCGGTGGTGGCGCACGCCTTTAATCCCAGCACTCGGAAGGCGGAGGCAGGCGGATCTGTGAGTTTGAGGCCAGCCTGGTCTCCAAAGCGAGTTCCAGGAAAGGTGCAAAGCTACACAGAGAAACCCTGTCTCAAAAACCAAAAAAAAAACAATAATTATGTATTTGTGTGTGTGTGTGTGTGTGTGTTTGTGTGTGTGTGCGCGTTCGCGCGCGCATTTTGTCTACACACTAGAAGAGGCAATTGGATACCATTATAGACCGTTGTAAGCTGCCAAGTGGATCCTGGGAATTGAACTAAGGACCTCTGTGAAAGCAGCCAGTGTATTAACCCTTGAGCCATCTTACAGTATCTCAGTCTACATTTTTGAAGGTGATAATTCTATTGTTTATGTATAAACTATAGAGCTTCCTTTTCACCTCACAAAACATTCTCATAAGAGCACAACTAGAGCACTGGTAAAAGAGAATAGACTCATGCAGAAGAGACAGCTTTTGATGACTGCAAGGTAAATATCCAACACTCAAGACTAATTTGTTCTCAACAGTGAAGTAGCAGCCATCACCTAAGAGTCTCATGCCACCTACTGGGGATTCAGAAGCAGCAGACTTGAGATCAGTCTATTGAATTAGACAACAAAAACTGTTTTCAAACTTACATAAATCCCATTTGAACACTTAACTGTTTAATAAATTATCTAAGCATCAAAGAAATATAGTTTAGGAATAGAAGATTGCTCATACCAGGAATGCTACGAATGGATTATACCACAGAAGTACTTCACCCTAGGAATTGTAAGCTTGATGTTTACTGAGGGTATGTAGATTAAAGGAATAGTGCTTTTAGTATTCAAGCCTATAAACACTCAATATGCTGTGAAATTAAGAGAATATCTGATATTAAGTAGCTATTTAAAACTTAATGGCAAGTCATTTCTGAAGTACTAAATAATGCAAAGTGGGGCATGCCACAATAGAGATAGGGTTCTAATGCCTTAAATGTGAATGATTTAGATAAAATAACCTTTAACGGGGTTTCTTGATCTCCTGTGTTTTGCTGTAATATGTATCTGCTGAAGAAAGAGTAGAGAGATTCAGAGAGGGGAAAGGGAGAGAGGCAACTACTACCAATCCTCTGGTCTCCATCCAGGATCCCTTTTCCTGGAGTGACCTCAGACTTCAGGAACCCTAGTACTATGGTGTTTCTCAATAGGAAATGTTCACAGTCTCTACAATGTCAAGATAACTCTGTATAATCATTTTTCAGTGCAAACACAGTTCCTGGGGTTTTTTAAGTGACACGCAGGCTCTAAGTCTTAGAGGGTTAGAATGCTAGAGAAAATGTTCATCTGAGGAAAAGGATTATAAAGTAAAGTAGTCAGCTTCTTAAATATTAAAATCACATTATGGAAAAATATCACAATACAACTTACTCATATAGCTACTGTAAGAGATAAATCATGAACGACATAGTCCTATTCACAGAAACACACTGTTTTAACGTGAACTTAAAATTCAAAAGGGGAGAAATGATCTAATATCAATTTCAAATCCATACTAATTTCAATTCACTATGTTATTTACTGAGCTGCATGGCATCAGGAGACATACTGGATCCTGAAGACACAAAGACAGATCAACAAAGAGTTACAGCATGTCTAGTAAATGCTGTGAAAGTACGTGAACATACAGAAGCAAGCCACTGGGTGCAATTACTGCCAGGAAGGGAACAGGCTTGAGCAAAGCTTCACAGAGGAAGTTATTATCTGAACCAAGAAATGAAAAGAGAGTCCCCAGGCATGAGAGAAAGGAAAGTGTACAAAATATGAAGTCTGCTGGAGTGGTCCAGGGGAGCTAGTTTTACTAACAGAAAGAAGACAGAAAATCTGGAAGAGACAAGGACCATAACCTCACATCATGCTGCATAATTTGACTTTCATAGAATAAATAAAGAAAATAGCTTTAAGATGGTAGATGATGTGATTTTCCAAAAGACCATATTCCCAAACAAATCTAGTAAGCTGATAAATGGGATGATATGGGAAAACGCAATGGGATTAACCCTTATCATTCTCACAGGCAACTGAATTATAAGTTCACTGATTCCAACCACTTAAAGAATAAAAAATTAAGTTTAAGTTGAGTAGCAATTTTACTCACCACCCCAGGACATGGTAGGGAAGTTTCTATTGCTATTATTTTAGCACTTCCACTTTTGGCCCACTGGTCACGAATGTTCAAGTCCAAATGAACCGCTGTGCTGGTTAGTTTTGTCAACTTGACACAAGCTAGAGTCACCTGGGAAGAGGCCCCTCACTTGAGGAGTTCTCCCCACCAGACTGGCCTGTGGGCATGTCTGTGGGGCAGATTCTTGATTATGGTGGGCAGTACCACCCCTGGGTTCTGCTTCAGTTCCTACCTTCAGACTCTTGCCTTGAGGTCTTACCTTGACTTCCCTCAATGATAAACTGTAAGCTGTAAGATGAAATAAACCTTTTCTTCCCCAAGTTGCCCTTGGTCATGGTGCTTAACACTAGAACACTGTGAACATAGTATATTTTCTTTTTCCTTGATGACTCTGGTGTGTACTTTTAGCTAATGGATAGAATATAGACATAACCCAAATCTAGAAAGCAGGCAGAAGAATTCATGCCAAAATGGCTTACGAGCATAAATATTGGACTGAAGATGGCTCAGAGGTTAAGAGCACTGGCTGTTCTTCCAGAGGACCTGGATTCTATTCCCAGCACCCACATGGCAGCTCACAACTGTCTGTAACTCTAGTTCCAGAGGATCTGACACCCTCACACAGACATGAATGCAGGAAAAACACCAATGCACATAAAATAAAATTTTTTGAAAAGGACATAAATATATAACCACAATAAATAAATAAATAATGCCAATTAAAAATGACAGCCACTGATCTTTTCATAAATCAAAAACTGTAACTTGAGTAGTTAACGTCTAGAAAGGTAAATAAAATTAATGCAAGTAATAGCTTTCCAAGGGGCTGGAGAGATGGCTCAGCCTTTAGTTAAAGGCTAGGCTCACAACCAAGAATTCCTCAAATCACATCATCTAAATGTAGGCCCGAGCTCCTAAAGTCATCACAACACACTTCTCTGCACTGGCACTCAAATGCAAAAAGCCACAACACCAGCAAGTAAAGGGGAAATTGGTGAACCTGTGGGCCTTTCTAGGTTGGTTCAATGAAGACTACTGGACAGCAGTGCACTGAAGAATCAGTTCTACTTAGTGTACCCTCATAGCCCAAAAAGAGCAAATGCACTCATAACAACTTCAAGCTTCCCTTTCCTTTAGTAAGAGTTCATTATGCAAATAAACAATGTACTAACATGGCTCCTTATCCACGCAGTAGCCACTCGAGTAACTTTATTTGATATGGCAGTCTGCAGTGAACTCAAAGAACGTCTTGTCTGACATTAAGACTCAAGGAATGATCTCAACCGAAGCAGCGGGCAACTACTCAAGACTGAGAGAGGTAGGGAAAAGGCCTATAGTCTTTGTACCTTTATAAAGCTTAACAATACAGTGGCAGAACCTGGTACAAGCTATTTAGTATTAACTAACAATGGATACCTCAGCAGCATAAGAATACCATATTAACAGAATAGTTCTTAAGCAGGAAATTAACTGAGAGACAAGCACAGCAGACAATGCTTTCACACACCCAAGCCTGTATAACTCTTATCTCTTCTTTTTCTTATTTACCTTCCAGGGAAAATGATTGGTAATCACTTACATTCACAAGAGACTCCTTAAACTTGATGTGAAGTCTGTAATTAGAAAGGGCAATGATGGCATCCTCAGCACGGCCCACATACTCTGTGCTCTCTCCATGAAGTTCAAGAAAAGGAACCTGAAAGACAGAAGAAAACTTTCAGAGTTTCAGAGCAGAAAAGCCAAGTCTTCAAAAACAAGCCAGGTGAATAAACAGTCAATGGACAATAGACTCTCTGCCATAAAAGTTTAAAGCAAGAATCTGAAAGATGGCTTATTCTCACCTAATTTCAATATACTTATCCAAATTAGGGACTTCTATGATGACATAAATGATCATCTCAAACAATGGACTTTTAGCTTGTAAAAAGGAACAATGTTTTCCAGATTGCATTTCTATACGTACAGTTAAGGGAATGCATCTATTACACATTACATCAATCTACTAGCTTTGCTTCATCATCACTGCAATGCTAAACACATATTACACAGTCAAAAATGGCCTGTAATTACCTGAAGATTCTCATCCTCCCGAATCAGCTGCTTCCTGGGAAAAATCTGATTGGCTTGGATGCACTCCAGGCTATGCCGCATCTCTTCATCCTGGAAATCCCCAATGTTTAAATAATTTTCAAACTTCAACTTATCATCTATATTTAATTTTTTTCTAGTATGTTTACTTACATATTCACAAGATTAGGTATTGTGTGGTTTGGATAAGGATTCCCCAAAGGCCCACATGTTCAAGGTTTTGATGCTAGCACACAGCACTGTTAGCAGGGAGTTAGAAACTCTGAGAGGCAATACAAGGAAGAGGACAATAGAGGGACCTAAACCCTTCTCTGTTTTCTGGGCTCCATTAGGTGAGTGGGCATTCCATCACATGTTCCTACCTTGATATTATACCAGGGCCAACTGAACAAGACTGTCAGCCAAAATAATTCTTTTCTCCTCCTTTTTAGTTGACTTCTCTCAGGCTTTTGTGATAGGAACAGAAGTCTGATTATTATAGTATCCCTAATCTGAGGACACACTGATGCATAAAGTATCAGGCATTACCATCTGTGGGCACCAAGAGGCTGTGGTGCCTTTTGAAAGAAACCAAGAAGCAGTAATTGCTCTTTATGTTATAATCTTACATTTTTATTTTTGAGAAATACATACTTAATTACTTAAGAATAAAAAATGATGGTTGGAATTCACTTCAACATAATTAAGGGGTATAAGAAAGAAGTGAATGAGGAATAAATGAAACAGGAGATCTATGAATTGATAATTCATGAAACTGTTAAGTGGTGAATAGAAGTCTGCTACACCATATATCCTTTGTACAGTATCTGCACAACAAAAAGCTTCAAAAAGGTGTGCTTTAGGACTGGAGAGATGGATCAGAGGTTAAGAGCACTGGTTGCTCTTCCAGAGGACCTGAGTTCAATTCCCAGCAACTACATGGTGGCTCACAACCATCTGTAATGAGAGCTGGTGCTCTCTTCTGGTGTACACGCAGGCAGAACACTGTATACATAATAAATAAATAAATCTTTTTTAAGTGTGCTTTAAAAAGAAAACGAAGAAACAAAAAACTAAGAACCAAATTTCCAAAATTTAAAATGGTGTAAACCACTTTCCAAGTTCATTCTGCCTTCTTCTACCAAGCAGGTTTCTTCTAGTTAAGGCAACTTCAAAGTAGGAAGTCACCCACTCTCAAAATCAGCTCCTTTACACTCTAGGTGTTACAGTACAGAGAGGCCCAAGAGAAACATAGTCTATGAGAAAGCCTGGCTCTAGGTTATGATGAACTCTGCTCACAGTCAGTATCCCCTCCATTCCCACTTTACTGGGGATCAAATCGGGGCCTCAAGCATGGTAACCAAGTACTACACAGAAAATTTTTTGGTTTTCTGTTCTCTACAGACAGGGTCTCACACTGTAGCTTAGGCTGGCCTGGAAACTCTGTATATATCCCTTGAATTTGCAGCTGTGTGTAGTTCCTTCTCCTTACATAGACTGGAGAGTCCTATTGGGAACAAGTAACAATCCTGGAAACATCTGCCTAATCACCGATCTCTCAAAAGACACACAAGTCTCATTTAAAATCCTTTGAAAACCAAAGATATCTAGGAGGAAGAGATGATGAAGTTGTAAGGAAGGTATTGGAGAGGTTCAGATGGAATTGGGGGGGCGGGGGCAAAGTGTGGTTGAATATCATCAAAACAGTGTACGTATATGAAATTGTCAAAAAATAAATGAAAAATAATCTTTAAAAAAAAAACAAAAATTCAGGGTTCCAGAATTTTCTATAAAAAACTAGATTAAGGACAAAAATTTAATGATAAAGCAATACTATTTATAGTAAAGTGAATCGATGACTCAACAATTTCAAAGAATTACATAGCTAACAAAACGATTATCAGTATTCCAACAAACGAATGAGAAAATGTTTAAATAATAATAGCAAGATTGAACCTTGTGTTATAAGACTAATTACTTTTTTTTTGGTTTTTCGAGACAGGGTTTCTCTGTGTAGCTTTGCGCCTTTCCTAGAACTCACTTGGTAGCCTAGTCTGGCCTCGAACTCACAGAGATCCACCTGGCTCTGCCTCCCCAGTGCTGGGATTAAAGGCGTGCACCACCACCGCCCAGCATAATTACTTATATATACACTTGTACATACATGTGAATGAATGACATGGACCATCAGAAAACAATGCACACAGCCATGAATTCTCATGGTAAAATTCTAAATTCTTTTTTTTTCTTTCTCTCTCTCTCTCTCTTTTTTTTTTTTTTTGGAGCTGAGGATCGAACCCAGGGCCTTGCACTTGCTAGGCAAGCACTCTACCACTGAGCTAAATCCCCAACCAGCTAAAATTCTAAATTCTAAATGATAACTTTTTAAAATTTTTGCTAGAATGATCCTGGAGTAGTCTGAATGAGAATGATCCCTATTGGCTCATATATTTGAATGCTTGGTTCCTAGTTGGTGGAACTGTTTGGGAAGGATTTGGATGTGTGGCCTTGTTGGAGGAGGTGTGTCACTGGGGGTGGGCTGATAACTTTTTTTTAAATTTGCTAGAATGATCCTGGGGTAGTCTGAATGGGAATGTCCCCCATTGGCTCATGTATTTGAATGCTTGGTTCCCAGTTCGTGGAACTGTTTGGGAAGGATTAGAAGGTGTGGTCTAGTTGGAGGAGCTGTGTCACTAGGGGTGGGCTTTGAGGTTCCAAAAGCTCTCAGCTACCATTTCAGCACCATGCCTGCCATCTGCCACTATGCTCCCTACCATGAGAGTCATGGACTAAACCTCTAAAACTGTTAGCAAACTCCCAATTAAATGCTTTCTTTTTTAAGTTGCCTTGGTCATTGTGGTTGTTTGAAAGAAAATGGCCCCCAAAGGGAATGACACTATTAGGAGGTGTGGCCTTGTTGGAAGAAGTGTGTCATTGGGGGGATGGGCTTTTGATCTCTTTTGCTCAAGCTTCCCTCATTGTGGCAGTCAGTTGACTTCCTGTTGCCTGCAAGACATAGCACTCTCAGCTCCAGCACCATGTCTGCCTGTACACCACCAAACTGCCCATCATGATGATAATGGACTGAATCTCTGAAACTGTAAGCAAGCCACCCCAATTAAATGTTTTCCTTATAAGAGTTGTTGTGGGCCAGGCAGTGGTGGCATACACCTTTAATCTCAGCATTCAGGAAGCAGAGCCAAGTGGATAACTGTGAGTTTGAAGGCAGCCTCATCTACAGAGTGAGATCCAGGACAGGCACCAAAAGTTCATGGCAAAATCTTGTATCGAAACACCCCCCCTGCCCCCCAAAAAAGAGTTGTTGTGGTCATGTTGTCTCTGCAGAGCAATGAAAATTCTAACAATGACAGCCATGCTGTTTCTTCACAGCAACAGAACAGTTACTAAGACAGATCTTTTATGATGTATAGTCACACTGCTCCATAACTACTGGGATCCCCAGATGACCGTACTAGACACCACAGAGACCTCAGCAGTACCAGGAAAAGGACTGTACAGCTGGCTACCTGGTACACAGTGAAGGACAAGCACTCAGTGTAGAGCAGAGCTGCTTTGGTGCCTAATTGCTGTTCACTGGCACTGGCATGCATACCATGTCAATATTAGCTCATTGAAAACTGTGGAAAACAAAAACTGCATACTTCAAATAAAAAACAGTAAAACATCATCATGCTTTGAGTACAAAATTAAATCAGAAAACTGTGATTCCCACAAATTAAGAGAACGCTGGTCCACCTTTAAAAAGGAAGAAATTACCTTCCTCTTCCTTTTAATGTGACATTACAACATAACTAAGTGGGCAGGGGTGGTTGTTGCTGTTTTGTTTTTAATTGTGAAAAGCATTTTCCACACGTCCCTAATGAAGCTTGAAATTAACATGCTATTTTCAATCCCCTCTTTGTGCACCAGCACAAAACATTTTGGGTCTAGGAACTACCACGAGATTAACAACAAAAACAAACAAATCAGACAGTGTTATATTAAATGGCCCACACGCCACTCAAATGCCCATTGTGTTCTTCAAGGAAAGGTATGGGCTAGGTGTGCATAGCTGCCCATCTGCTATGCAGCCAAAAGAATCTTAAAGGCACAATAGGAAAGGCAGGGAATTGTTGCCATCCAGAAAACAAATTCATATAAAATGTGTACTATGTGTGATAGTGTATGTTCATTAGCTCAATTTAACCATTCTGTAATATATGCTTATTTTGCAACACATTTTACCACGTTTCACAATTCTATAAGTAAAATAAAGGAAACTGTGTGAGTGGTCATCTCACAGCTCTCTTCACGCGCCAAGCAAACACATACAAATCATTTCCACATGTCTTGCTTCCTAACATTATTTTCAGGAGCGGAAGAAGTGAACCTGGGGCCTCCCACATGCAACAGCATGTCGTTTAGCACTGAGCTCTACCTCCAAGCCAGCTAGTAAAGGAAGAAACAAGAATCCTAGAGTCTCTGACTGACTTAAGACGTGCTACATATCTAGCTCTCAGGACTCTGCTACCATAAATGTAGCTCCTCTGTCCACACTAGATTGGTAGTGAGGAAGTGACAAACAGATAGAGATAATTAGGAAATGGGGGGAAATGAAATTATTTCTTACAAAACAAACAGATGTATTAGTGTTCGCATTTCATCAAAACAAAAGTCCAACTCTAATTCCTTATCTCTGTGCTTACCATGACCAGGCCAGGGCAGGAGAGACCCCGTCCTTCTCCAGTCTCTAACAACACTCTTCTTTCTCTTCAGCTTGAGACCTTTTATTTTAGGAAGACAAAAAGAGAGGCAAAATTGGCAATAGTTTTACCCCTAATTGGCCATACCCTAATTAAAAAGACTGCATATACAGACCTGATCAACATTAGTTCTAAACTGAATAATACCTTTGTGAAAATACTCCTAACTTTAACTAGTTCTATAAGAAAAGTGGCAAACACTGACAATCTTGTGTTGAGAGTAATTTTCAAATGTTCTAAATCTTGCAAGAAAGATACAAAAAAGCAATAATTAAAAATCAACCTGCAAACACAATATTCTACTGATGTTTCAGGATGTTTGTATGGCTTCTCTTACTGAAAATGGATCTCCTCATCTATGGAAACAAATTGACAACAATATGAATCAGTTGCCTTATTATCCTGATAGTCTGTGCTTACCTGATATTTTGAACTACTATAATCCTTTCACCTGAACATCCAACTAAAAATGCAAAGGTGGGCTACTGACAGTGCTCACACCTTCCCTAAAAGCTCCTTTCTCTGAATAGTTTACCCCATTGTTTTTTATTTGCTGAAGTTTAATTTAAAAAAAAAAAAAAAAAGATGGTATTTGGGGAGTCTGAACTTCAATACTCAGCCTAAGAGCTGTTGGAGCAGCATTAAAGAGAACGGCAAAGGAATGACAGGGCCAAGGCTGTGCTGTGCTGTGTGCCTCTGCTGCTGTGAGAAGAGGCTTACTTTAACAGAGTGCTCTGGCAGGGGCTGGGGACTAGGTGCAGCTGGAGACAAGGGGCAAAAGAAGCCACTGAGAGCTGCTGAAAGTGACAATCCGACAACACACACCAGACTTACGTAGTGTTGACAGATTCCCCAGAGTCTCTAAAGTGACTAGGCGTGCGTACACACGTACACACACACACACACACACACACACACACACACACACACCGAGCTGATCCATGAAATGTAAGAGAACGGTACCACACTTTCTGCCTCAGCAACTAGAAGAAAGGACTTTCCTGATGATGCAGGATACCCGTAAGAAAAGTGGACTCCTCACCCCATAAGTGATGGAGAGAAAGAACACAGAGAAACCAAGTTTGTTTCAGATGACTATTACTTATCCAGCTGAAAGTGACAGCATCATCCACATATTTAAACTACTGTACTATTTTTGTTGTTGTCTTATGTAGTTGTGAAATGAACCCAGGGCATGGTCACATAATAGGCAAGTCTCCCACCACTGAGCTGTATACTTATAACTCAAACTGTTCTATCTTAACTAACACAGACATAAATTTGATGTATGTTCAAATTATTTAACAACTAAAGACATAACTCCAGTGCCAAGACATTAATGTCAAAAATACAGGTAAGAGAAGCTGGGGAGATGGCTCAGTCATTAAGTGCTCAACTTAAAGAGTAAGGACCTGAGTGTGAGCCCCAACACTCATGTAAACAGCTGGGCACAGTGGCACACACTTGTAATCAAACCACTCCCTGGGGCTCACTGACTTGCCAATCTAGCCTAGTTGGTGAACTTCAGGCTAATAAGAAATAGCAAGAGACCCTGCCTCTGGGATAGGCGGATCTCTAAGTTCAAGGTCAGCCTGTCTACAGAGGAAGTTCCAGGACAAACAGGGTCACACAGAGAAACTCTGTCACAAGAAGAGAAAAGAGAGGAGAGACAGAGACAGAAAGACAGAGACTGAGACCCTGTCTCCAAGGAAGTAGACGCATTTCTGAAGATGCTACCTAAGGTTTTCACACAAGTACACCTGCACACAAACATGAACAGACACATTTTAAAGTATGTACACGTGTATAGAATGCAGGTAGACTATGAAATCCTCAGAAGTGCATCTCTGTGAAAACAGTTTGGCTGCTCCTGATAAGGCTATACAGTCAGATTTCCCATCAATTTCACTGCTGGGTACATACCCAACTGAACTGAAAGCATATGTCTACACAAAACTTGTACACTGGGGTCTGGAGAGATAGCTCAGTGGTTAAGAACACTGCTTGTTCTTTCAGAGGTCCTGAGTTCAATTCCCAGCAACTACATGGTGGCTCACAACCATCCGTAATGAGATCTGTTGCCCTCTTCTGGCCTTCAGGCATACATGCAGACAGAACACTGTATACATAATAAATAAATAAATATAAAAAAAAAAAAACTTGTACACTAAGAAGCTGGGCTCAGTGCTGCATAACTGTAGTCCCAGATACTCTGGGAGCTAGAGTATCACTTGAGCCCAGGAGATGGAGACTAACACAACAAGAACCCACCTCAAAAACAAAAAGAAAAATATAAAATGAAGAAAATTAAAAATCAGGCCGAAGTGTGGTAGCATATGCCATTAACGCCAGCACTTGGGATGGAGGGGCAGGCAGATCTCTGAGTTAGAGGCCAGTCTGGTCTACAGAACAAGTTCCAGGACAGCCAGGGGAAAGACCCTTTTGGGAGGGAAGGAAGGAGGGAGGGAGGAGGGAGAGAGGAGGGAGGGAGGGGGGAGGGAGGGAGGGAGGGAGGGAGGGAGGGAGGGATTTTAAGACTTATAAAACATTCATGCAGGCTGGAGAGATGGCTCAGCGGTTAAGAGCACTGGCTGTTCTTACAGAGGTCCTGAGTTCAATTCCCAGCAACCATGGTAGCTCATAGCCATCTGTAATGAAATCTGGTGCCCTCTTCTGACCTGCAGGGATGCATGCAGGAAGAACACTGTATACATAATAAGTAAATAAATCTTAAAAAATAAAATAAAATAGAAACAATGTAACAAAAAATGACTAGAGAGTTGGCTCAGTGATTAAGAACATGTATTACTCTTCCAGAGGACCCGAGTTCTACTCCCAGCATCATATCAGGCAGCTGGGAACTTTCTGTTGTTCCTCCTCCAGGAGATATGCTACCCTTCTCCTCCAAGGGCACCCATACACATGTATCATACGTTCACACACACATAAAAAGGCACATGATAAAAAAAAAAATTAGGAAGTAGCAAGAGAGATGAGTCAGGGATTAAGAGCACTGGCTGCTCTTCTAGAGGACTTGAGTTGAATTCCCAAGGCCCACATGGTCACTCATACCCATCTGTAACTCAGTTCTAGGGACTCGACTGTCTTCTTCTGGCCTCCATGGGCACCAGACACATACATTGTATACAGACATATATGTAGCCAAAATACCCATACATATAAAATAAAAATTGAAATTTTTATTTAAAAAAATAATTTTTTTAAAAGAGGAAGAAGAATATTCATGAGTCAATCTAAAGAGATTCACTGGCAAAAATGGAGTAGTTTACACACACACACACACACACACACACACACACACACACAAAGTTAAATACAATGGACTGAGTTTCACTATGTTTAAATATAAATCCATAACAAAACACATTATCTAATACATACCAACTGGAGATGCTTAGAGAAACAACCTATTGTTTTTAAAACTTGGTTAAGAATCAGCCTGGGCTGGAAATCTACCTCAATGTATAGGGCTTTGCTTAGCATGTGCAATGCGAGGCCCTCCATTAAATTCCCAGCACAGGCCAGGGGATCCAGTGGTGACACACGCCTTTAATCCCAGCACTTGGGAGGCAGAGGCAGGTGGACCTCTGTGAGTTTGAGGCCAGCCTGGTCTACAGAGTGAGTTCCAGGAAAGGCGCCAAAACTACACAAAGAAACCCTGTCTCAAAAAAAAAAAAAAATCCCAGCACAGGTAGGTAGGTAAGTAGGTAGGTGGGTGGGTGGGTGAGTGGGTGGGTGGGTGGGAGGGTGATACCCTGCCTTTCATATATAGATAAACAAATAAAACTTATGTAGAAACAAGTAGTTAAAGAATCAAACACCACTTTTATGACTGCCAGAAAATTATAAGAAGTAAATAATGATCTGGTCTATAAACGAAATTACCCGCAAATTCTTTTCCAGACAAAAGGGTTGAAAGGGAAGCTTATAAAGTCAGAAGCTATAGTCAGGGCTGGAGACATGCCTCAGCAGTTAAGAGTACTTGATGCTCTTGCAGAGAGGACTTGAGTTCAGTTCCTAGCACTCACATGGTGTTAACAACCATCTGTCACTCCAGTTCCAAGAGATTTGACATTTTCTTCTGGCCTTCGTGGTCACCAAGCATGCATGCATGTGGTGCATATACATACATCCAAAAAACACTCATATACATAAAGTAAAAATAAATAGCTCTAAGAAACTCAAACAACCCTTTCAACCAAATGCAACATAAGAACATTATCTGGATCCTAATTCAAATTTTATTCAGAGTATAAAAACAAACTGAAACATTTTGAGAACTCTGACAACATAATACTTGATGACATTAAACACCTCATCAACGTTATACACATACACACACACACACACACACATACACACACACACACAGCTATGATTATGGATTTTTTGCACATGGTTTTAGGTTTTTTCTTAAGGGATCCATCTCTTAAATATATCACTAAAATACACACAGACGAAGGGGAAAACAAGGTATATTTAGAATGGAGTGTATCCGTGAAACAAAATGGACCATGAGCTGATAACTTTTCAGGACCGTGAGAGGGGTAAGTAGAGATTAAGTTCTTTTCTCTACTTTCAAACAGGGTGAGCTATCTCAATACTTTTTAAGTTTACAAAGGAACTGAAAACAGTATGTTGAAGCTTTAGCTGCATTTCTATGTTTATTTGATCTCTATTCATGATATACAAGCTATGGGATCAACCTTGATGTCCACGGAATGAATAATTATACATGCAAAGGAACACCAGTTGGCCACTGTCATTGTAGCAATGTAATAGAATTAAAGGGCATTACATTAAGAGAAATCGGTTAGAAACAGAAAAAACAAAAACTGTATTTTTTATTACTTTTTTCTCCACTTAATATTCATGCAAACTAAAATTTTGATCTCAAAGAAGTAGGAAACAGAATAGCTGTCCCTAGAACCTGAGACAGTTGGGGAGGAAGATGAAAGAGATGGTTAGTGAATATAGGAGTCCCGGGATTAAGAGGAACAATTTCTAATGCTCTACAGCACAGGATAACTCCATACAGCTAGCAGAAATTCCTAATATTCATCACACAAAGACACTGACTTATCATACACATTGTATTCATATTGAGAAATGCCCCAATAATTCCACATGCTTTAGCAATTAAGCATATATATGTATACACACACACACACACACACACACACACACACACACATATACACATACTGAAAAAAGATGAACTAATTTAGAGAGTCAAGATTTCACCTATCATAAAAATGTTAACACAATATACTTATCAAAATGCACATAATTAAACATTTTTTAACATTTTTCCAAGTTTCCAGAGAAAATTTAGGGAAGCATACAAGTATCACAGAGCTAGATATAACAAATAAAATGTAGTCAACATCAATGACAATGAACTATAAATCAAGACCAGCTACAACATAAACTCCTGACAAGTAAGCATATCATATACACATAAGCTATATTTCCCAGGGTCTTTCTGGAACTCGCTACTTAAGCCAAGGCTGGGCCCAAACTCAAAATCCTCCTGCCTGACTCTGTAGTGATGGTGTGCACCACCATGTCTGGCCTAGCTTTTTTAAAAAAATATTTACACATTTATTTGTTTGTTTGTTTGGGCTTTTGGAGACAGAGTTTCTCTGTATAGCTTTGGAGCCTATCCAGGAACTCAATTTGTAGACGAGGCTGGCCTCAAACTCACAGAGATTCGCCTGCTTCTGCCTCCCAAGTGCTGGCTGGGATTAAAGGCAAGCACTACCTGCCCAGTCTGGCCTAACTTTTTAATAAGTACAGAAATCCTGTGAAAGTAGTACTCAATTTAAAGTATTTACTCCAAGATGATGTCTTCCATTTCTTATAACAAATAATGACCCTGAAAAAAATCAGTCAATAAAAATTAACTTGGAACACAACTCAATAGCAGAGTGTCTGCCTAGCACACATAAAGCTCCAGGTTTAATCCCCAGTAATACACACACACACACAGGCACACCCACCCTTCTCATGTCTCACAGAATGCCACCCTTCTCATGTCTCACAGAATGCCAATGTGTTGGCGCCTTCATCCAGGCAGCTTTTATTCCAATACAAAAGAAAGAAAATATAATAATAATTACAAATTGTATAACGAAGGAAACCAAAATGATAAGACACAGTACATTTAAAAGGATGCAAGAGGCCTACTTTAATTAAAGATGATCAATCAGAAAAGGCATAGGGAACATCATGTGTTCCTGACCCAGCAAAAACCTACGTATTTAAAAAACTAAGCACTTAGGCTAAAATGTGCTGACTGGATGAGAAAGTCACAAAACTTGAAGGTGGAGTGTTGCACAGAGAAAAGATGGGACACAAACTCTAGGGTAAAGACTCCACTCCAAGCACAATAAACACCACTGAGTGGTTTCAAACTGCAGATTGACAGGGTCTGCTTTTAAGATCACTCTAGCTGGTGTGTGGTAAATGGACAAGAGAAGGAAAACAATAAAAACAACCAGGAAACAATGTTATGAAAAGGATGGTATTTCTATTTAGAACAGAGGCAGGGCAGTAGAGACAAAAAAAACATTAAGGATCTGAACAGTATTTCAGATACTTATGGAAATGTTAACAGGAGTGCACATTAAAAGCCTGGCTGTTGGGGTTGGGGATTTAGCTCAGTGGTAGAGTGCTTGCCTAGCAAGCGCAAGGCCCTGGGTTCGATCCTCTGCTCAAAAAAAAAAAAAAAAAAAAAGCCTGGCTATGGGAGCTAAGCAAGATTAGAGAATTTATAATTCAGGAAGGGAATAATAAACACATAAAAAACAGTTCAAAATAGGGGGTAGGATATAGCTCTGTGTTAGAATAACTTGCTTAGCATGCATGAGGCCCAAGGTCCAATCTCTTCCCTGAGGAGAAAGGTCCCATAATAAGAGGTGCTGTTTTAATCAACCAAGAAAAAATGAAGTTACTACAGGAATTCCAAATTCATAAGCAAAGATCATGAATAAGTTTGCAATCAGTAAGAACTAAGCAACCACTAACAGTTCCCTTTAAAAGTACAAAGACCAAATTGAACCAATCCTCAGGAAAGAGTGATAAATGAAGCACCTCAGCTAAAAAACATGAACCCCAGCATGGTAGTTACATACTCTGAGCACAAAAGGAAGAAACGGTTAGTCTGGTAAGCACCTTAAACATCTCATGTTTTAGTTGTAATAGCATTACATGTTCCTTTTAAGAAACTGTTAAAAAAAATATATGTAAAGAGTAAACAATTACCCTCTCCCAATGCCAGCAGGAATGTACAACAGTGCACCGCCTCTTTGAAAACTGGTAGGTTCACCCTCAAATGATAAAACATAGTTATTGTGAGACACAGCAAGTCCACTTCTACATATCTAACCAAGAAAACAAAAGACATCTACATGAAAATTTCTATCTATGTAAATAGCCCAAGGGTGGAAAGCAATCCAAATGACCACTATAGATGACTGAATGAACAGGATGCCGCATACTGGGCTACACAGCTGTATTTAAAGAACAGATGAACCTTGAACACATTACACTAAGTAAATCAAGCCATTCACAAAAGACATATGATAGGGTTCTAAAACAGTGAAATCTGGTAAGACTGTTGACAGGACAGAAAATAGATTTGTGATGCTTAGTGCTGGTGGAGATGGAAGTGAAAGGGTGATGATAGCTAAGGGTGGCAATGTCTTTTTGAGAAGAGACACAGGTGACTAGGCAATATGTGAACTAATACCTTAGCAACTTATTTTAATAACTAAATTGCCTCTGCTATACTTCACTTCACCCACACCTAACTACAGCCACTGTTAACTACTTTATACTTATTTTAAAAGCTTCTCTATACATATATAAAAACACATAATATAACCTCAAAAGTGGAAGGGAAGAGAATCATGCTATATTTACTATTCTCTAATTTATTTTATTCTAATAGTAAATCAAATCCTTCCTATATCAAATGCATATATTTGGATAGCAGTTCAACATTTCATTATATCTCAATCTACCATAATCTAATCTGATTACCTGGTCATACATTTATAGTGTTTCCATTTTTCCATTAACACCCAAAGTCATTTGAAAACAACAACAAAACCTATCCATACATCTCTATATAGGTCACTATTTCTATAGCACTGGGTCTTAAAACAATTTATTGAATGAAAGAATATAACCCTTGTGGAGAAGGTATACAGGGTTATTGATAAACAGTACACATATATACTCCTCTAAAATCACCAACACAGTCATCAACTTGAAAAACTGCTTTTGTTCAATTGTTTTAGTTTGTCTTTCAAAGCAGGATCAGCAAATTCAGGCAAAGCCAACCTCAAATTTATAATCCTCCTTCCTCAGTCTCCTGAACGCCAGGATTATGAGCACATCACCACTCCAGGCCTCAACTTGGTGAAAATTGTAAGTATTCTGTTATTTTAAAAATTAAGAGCTGGGCATTGTGGCGCATACCTTTAATCCCAGCACTTGGGAGGCAGAGGCAGGCGGATCTCTGTTGAGTTCAAGGCCAGCCTCGGCTACAGATCGAGATCCAGGAAAGGCAACAAAGCTACATAAAGAAACCCTGTCTCAAAAAAAAAAAAAAAAAAAAAAGATAAATTACACATAAGCAGTATCTGCATCAACTACTAAGTACATTTGTATGTGCACAGAAAAAAAAGACACAGTAATGGTAAACAATGGCCATCCCTCTAGAAAAAGGGTCAGGAGAATGCTAACCGAGTATGCACAGGGCCTGAGTTTCATTCCCCCAGATCCCAAAACAACTGGGTATAGGTGACACCCAGATATGACCCAGCACTCAGGAGGTAGGATGTAAAGACTAGAAATTCAAAGTCATCCTCAGCTACACAGTAAGTCAGAACCAGATGGGACACATGAGACCCTATCCCAAAAAGGAAAAAGTAGGACGAGATTTCCATTTTCATACTTCAGAACATTTATTTTATATTTATATTATTTATAAAACAGGGTCTTGCTTTGTTTTTTAATTATTATTTTATTTTATAATAATTAATTTAATTTTACTTATCAACCAAGGGTTCTCCTGTCCTCCCTCCTCCCCCCCCCAAGCCTTCCCGCCCAATCCACTCCCCATTCTCTCCTCGTCCAAAGCAAGGTCTTCCCTGGGAATTCAGCTCCACCTGGTAGATTCAGTTGAGGCAGGTCCAGTACCCTCCTCCCTACACCAAGGCTGAGCAAAATGTCTCAGCATACATAGGCCCTAGGTTCCAAAAAGCCAGCTCATGCACTAAGGACAGATCCCAGTCCCACTGCCTGGGGGCCTCCTAAATAGTTCAAACTAATCAACTGTCTCACTTATCCAGAGGGCCTGATCCAGTTCCATGGGAGATCCTCACCTATTGGTTCCTAGTTCATGTGTTTTCACTAATTTGGCTATTTGTCCCTGTGCTTTTTCCAATCATGGTCTCAATATTTCTTGCTCAAATAATCCCTCTTCTCTCTCGCCAGTTGGACTTTCTGGAGCTCCACCTGGGGCTTGGCCATGGATCTCTGCATCTGCTTCCATCAGTCACTAGATGAAAGTTCTATCATGACAGGGTGTTCGGCCACCCAATCACCAGAATAGGTCAGCTCGGCTTTCTCTCGACCATTGCCAGTAGTCTATTATGGAGGTATCTTTGTGGATTTCTGAGGACCTCTCTAGCACTCTGCTTCTTCCTATTCCCATGGGGTCTTCATTTATCATGGTATCTCTTTCCTTGTTCTCCCACCCTGTTCCTGATCTAGCTGGGACTTCCTGTTCCCCTAAGCTCTCTTTCCCCGACCCTTGTGCTCCATTACCCCGCCTTACATCCAGCTCATGTAGATCTCATCCATTTCTCTGTTGTTGAGCGATCCCTGAGTCTTTCTTAGGGTCCTCTTTACTAGGTAGCCTCCCTGGAGTTGTGAGTTGCAGTCTGGTTATCCTTTGCTTTACACCTAGTATCCACTTACGAGTGAGTACATACCATGTTTGTCTTTCTAAGTCTGGGTTACCTCACTCAGGATGATTTTTTCTAGTTCCATCCATTTGCCTGCAAACCTCATGATGTCATTGTTTTTCTTTGCTGAGTAGTAGTCCATTGTGTATATGTAACACATTTTATTTATCCATTCTTCAGTTGAAGGGCATCTAGGTTGTTTCCAGGTACTGGCTATTACAAATAATGCTGCTATGAACATAGTTGAGCATGTGTCCTTGTGGTATGATTGAGCATTCCTTAGGTATATGCCCAAGAGTGGTATAGCTGGGTCTTGAGGGAGATAGGTTCCCAGTTTTCTAGGAAATCACCATATTGATTTCCAAAGTGTCTGTACAAGCTTGCATTCCCACCAACAGTGTAGTAGTGTTCCCCTTGCTCCACATCCTATCCAGAATAAGCTGTCTTTTGATCTTAGCCATTCTGATGGGTATAAGATGGTCTCAGAGTCATTTTGATTTGCATTTCCCTGATGATTAAGGATGTTGAGCAATTCCTTAAATGTCTTTCAGCCACTTGAGCTTCTTCTGTTGAGAATTCTGTTTAGTTCTATAGCCCATTTCTTAATTGGACTGTTGGGCATTTTGATGTCTAATTTCTTGAGTTCTTTATATATTCTGGATATCAGGCCTCTGTCAGATGTAGGGTTGGTGAAGATCTTTTCCCATTCTGTAGGCTGTTGTTTTGTCTTGTTGACCGTGTCCTTTGTCCTACAAAAACTCAATTTCAAGAGGTCCCATTTATTAATTGTTGTGCTCAGTGTCTGTGCTACTAGTGTTATATTTAGAAAGTGATCTCTGGTGCCAATGCATTCAAAACTACTTCCTACTTTCTCTTCTATCAGGTTTAGAGTAACTGGATTTGTGTTGAGGTCTTTGATCCACTTGGATTTACATTTTGTGCATGGTGACAGATATGGATCTATTTGCAGTCTTCTACATGTTGACATCCAGTTATGCCAGCACCATTTGTTGAAGGTCCTTTCTTTTTTTTTTTTTTAAATGAGTACACAAATATTATTAAACTAAAATACCAGCAATTAAGAAATAACCTAATATATTTCTTTCTTTCTTTCTTTCTTTTTTTTTTTTTTTTGGTTTTTCGAGACAGGGTTTCTCTATGTAGTTTTGGTGCCTGTCCTGGATCTCACTCAAACTCAAGAGATCTGCCTGGCTCTGCCTCCCGAGTGCTGGGATTAAAGGCGTGCGCCACCACCGCCCAGCCCTAATATTTCTTATAGCATCTGCCATACAAACCCATACTTTGAAAAAAATTTAATTTTATAGTCTGCCACACTTCAATAAGATATGGTAGCCTAGTCCACTTTGAGACTTTTTTTTCAATCTTCCTCCATTTTTCTTTTCTTTTTTTTCCTCACTTTTCTTTAATAAGAAATTTCAACTCACTTCACATACTATCCCACAGATCCCCCCTACTCCCTCCTCTCACCCCCCAGCTCTCTTTCCCAAGCCACCCCACATCCCCATATCACCCAAATGGAGGTCTTCCATAGGGAGTCAGCAGAGCCCAGCACACTGAGCCTAGGCAGATCCAAGCCCCTTACAACTGCACCAAGGCTGTACAAAGTGTCACATAACAGGCACCAGATTCCAGAAGCCTGCCCATAGACCAGGGACAGGTCCCAATCCCCCTGCCTGGGGGTGCCCCCCAAGCAGTTCAAGCAAAACAACCATCTTCCATATCCAGAGGGCCTAGTCCAGTCCCATGGGGGCTCCACAACCACCAGTCCACAGTTCATGGGCTTCCACTAGTGTGGCCGGTCAAAAGATGCTTTCTTTTTTCCACTGTACAGCTTTGGCTTCTTTGTTGAAAATCATATGTTCATAAGTGTGCGGATTAATGTCAGGGTCTTCAGTTCGGTTCCACTGGTCCACATGTCGGTTTTTATGCCAGTACCAAGCTATTTTTATTACTGTTGCTCTATAGTCAGGGATAGTGATGCCTCCAGAAGTTGTTTTATTCTACAGGATTCTTTTGGCTATCCAGAGTTTTTTGTTTTTCCATATGAAGTTGAGTATTGTTCATTCCAGGTCTGTGAAGAATTGTGTTAGGATTTTAATGGGAATTGTATTGAATTTGTAGACTGTCTTTGATAAGACTGTCTTTGATAAGACTGCCATTTTTACTATGTTAATCCTACCTATCCATGAGCATGAGAGATCTTTCCATTTTCTGACATCTTCTTCAATTTCTTTTTTCAGGGATTTAAAGTTCTTGTCATACAGGTCCTTCACTTGCTTGCTTAGAGTTACTCCAAGGTATTTTATAACATTTGTGGCTATTGTAAAGGGTGATGTATCTCTGATTTCCTTCTCAGCCTGTTTGTCATTTGTATATAGGAGGGCTACTGATTTTTTTGAGTTAATCTTGTATCCTGCTACATTGCTGAAGGTGTTTATAAACTGTATGGGTTCCTTGGTGGAATTTTTGGGGTCACTTAGGTAAACTATCTTGACATCTGCAAACAGTGAAAGCTTGACATCTTCCTTTCCAATTTGTATCCCCTTGATCTCCTTATGTTGTCTTATTGCTATGGCTAGAACTTCAAGTACTATATTGAATAAGTATGGGGAGAGAAGACAGCCTTGTCTTGTTTCCGATTTTAGTGGAATCACTTTGAGTTTCTCTTCATTTACTTTGATGTTGGCTGTTGGCTTGCTGTAAATTGCTTTTATTATGTTTAGGTATGTTCCCTGTATTCGTGATCTCTCCAAGACCTTTATCATGAAGGGGTGTTGGATTTTGTCAAAGGCCTTTTCAGCATGTAGTGAGATGATCATGTGGTTGTCTTTTTTTTTCTTTCAGTTTGTTTATATGGTATATTACATTGACAGACTTTCATATGTTGAACCACCCTTGCATCCCTGGGATGAAGCCTACTTGATCGTGGTGGATAATTGTTGTGATGTGTTCTTGGAGTCTGTTTGCCAGTATTTTATTGAGTATTTTTGCATCAATGTTCATGAGGGAGATAGGTCTCTAGTTCGTTCTTTGTTGCATGTTTGTTTGGCTTGGGAATCAGGATAACTGTAGTCTCAAAAAAGGAGTTTGGTAACGTTCCTTCTCTTTCTATTGTGGGGAACAATTTAAAGAGTATTGGTATTATCTGTTTGAAAATCTGGTAGAATTCTGTGCTAAAACTGGTCCTGGGCTTTTTTTTTGGTTGGAAGACTTTTAATGACTGTTTCTATTTCCTTAGGAGTTATTGGTCTATTTAAATAGTTTATCTGGTCTTGATTTAACTTAGGTATGTGGTACCTATCCAGGAAATTATCCATTTCTTTTAGACTTTCCAATTTTGTGGAGTACAAGTTTTTGAAATATGACCTGATGATTCTCTGGATTTCCTCAATGTTAGTTGTTATGTCTCCCTTTTCATTTCTGATTTGCTAGTTTGGATGCGCTCTCTCTGTCTTTTGGTTAATTTGGATAAGGGCTTGTCTATCTCGTTGATTTTCTCAAAGAACCAACTCTTTGTTTCAATGATCCTTTGTATTGTTCTCTTTATTTCTAGTTTACTGATTTCAGCTCTCAATTTGATTATTTCCTGGCGGCTATTTCCTCCTGGGTGACTTTGCTTCTTCTTGTTCTAGAGCTTTCAGGTGTGCTGTTAAGTCACTAGTGTAAGATTTCTCCAATTTCTTTATGTGGGCATTTAGTGCTATGAATTTTCCTCTTAGCACTGCTTTCATAGCATCCCATAAATCTGGGTATGTGGTGTATTTATTTTCATTGATCTCTAGGAAGTCTTAAATTTCTTTCTTTATTTCCTCCTTGACCCATTGGTGATTCAGTTGAGCATTATTAAATTTCCATGAGAATGTAGGCTTTCTGTAATTTTTGTTGTTTTTGAAATCTAACTTTAAACCATGTGGTCTGATAGAACACAAGAGGTTATTCCAATTTTTTTGTATCTGTTGAAATTTGCTTTGTGGCCAAGTATGTGGTCAATTTTAGAGAAGGTTCCATGGGGTGCTGAGAAGAAGGTATATTCTTTTTTGTTATGATGAAATGTTCTGTAGATATCGATTAAGTCCATTTAAGTCATAACATCAGTTAAGTCCTTTATTTCTCTGTTAAGTTTCGATTTGGCAGATCTGTTCAGTGGTGAGAGTAGGATGTTGAAGTCTCCCACTACTAATTGTGGGGTTTTATATGTGATTTAAGCTTTAGTAATATTTCTTTTACATATGTGGGTGCCCTTGTGTTTGGGGCATAAATGTTCAGAATTGAAACTTCATCTTGGTGGATCTTTCATGTGATAAGTATGTAATGTCCTTCATGATCTCTTTTGATTGATTTTAGTTTGTAGTCTATTTTGCTGGATATTAGGATGGCTACACCAGCTTGCTTGAGAATATTTGACTGGAAAGACTTTTCCCAGACTTTTATTCTTAGATAGTGTCTATCTTTGAATTTGAAGTGTGTTTCTTGTATGCAGCAGAAAGATGGGTCCTGCTTTCGTATCCATTCTGTTAGCCTGTGTCTTTTTATAGGTGAATTGAGTCCATTGATATTATGGGATATTAATGACCAGTGATTGTTTATTTCTGTTATCTTTTGGTTGTTGTGTGTGTGTATACTTCTCTTCTTTGGGGTTTACTGCTATGGGGTTATCTATTGCCTGTGTTTTGGTGGGTATGTCTGACTTCCTTAGGTTGGAATTTTCCTTCTAGTGCTTTCTGTAGGGCTGGATTTGTGGATAAGTATTGTTTAAATCTGGTTTTATGCTGTTAAGTCTTGTTTACTTGGTCTATGATGATTGAAAGTTTTGCAGGGTATATTAGTCTAGGCTGGCATCCATGGTCTCTTAGTGTCTACATTACATCTGTCCAGGTCCTTCTGGCTTTCAAAGTCTCCATTAAGAAATAGGGTGTTATTCTGATGGGTTTGCCTTTATAAGTCACTTGGCCTTTTTCCTTTGCTTCTCTTAATATTCTTTCTTTATTCTGTAGGTTTAGTTGTTTAATTATTATGTGGCGAGGGGACTTTTTTGGGGGTTCTAGTCTGTTTGGTGTTCTATAGGCTTCTTGTATCTTCATAGGCATTTCCTTCAAGTTAGGAAAGTTTTCTTCTATGATCTTGTTGAATATATTTTCTGTGCCTTTGAGATGGTATTCTTCTCCTTCCTCTATTCCTATTATTATTATTATTATTATTATTATTATTATTATTATTATTTGAGCTGAGGATTGAACCCAGGGCCTTGCTCTTGCTAGGATTTTCTATTTCCAGCATTCCCTCTGTTTGTGTCTTCTTCATTGTTGTTTCTATTTCCCTTTTCATTTCTTGAACTGTTTCCCTCACCTGTTTCATTGCTTTTTCATTGTTTTCTTTAAGGGATTTATTGCTTTCTTGCAATTTTTTTATTTGTCTTTTCCTCTATTTCTTTATAGATTTCTTCCCATTTTTTGTTTGACTTTTTTTTTCCAATTTCTATATTGATTTCCTCCACTTTTTTTGTCCATCTTTTCCTCAATTTCATTTTTGATTTTTTTTCTTGAAAGGCCTCTAGCATCTTTATGATGCTATTCTTAAGTTTGCTTTCTTCTGCTTCTTCTACCTTGTGATATTCAGGTCTTGCTGATGGAGGAAGGCTAGGTTCTGGTGATGCTGTATTGCTCTTTATTTTATTTTGTGTATATACTTCTGTCTTGATGTCTGCCCATCTCCTCGTCTAATATAGGTAAAAGAGTTGCCTGTGTCTGAGCGAGTTGCTCTGTGCTTGTTGTGCCTATGTCTCAGGGGGCCCTTCTGGGTCTAACCTTAGCTCTTGGTCTAATTGGAGCAGGCAGCTTCTGTGTCTCAGGGAGCTGCTCTTGGGTCAACCCAAGTAGTTAATTCTGTGACTCACGGATTCATTCTTGGTCTTATCAGGGCTCTTTGTCCAGTCAGAGCTGACAGATTCTGTGTTTTAGGGAGCCTCTCTTGGTCCAATGAGAGGTGGCAGATTCTACTTCTCAGAAAACTACTCTTGGTCTAATGAGGACTGGCAGTTTCCCTGTCTCCTGAGGTTACTCTTGGTCCAATGAGAACTCTCTCTCTAGGCCCAATGAGAGCTCCCTCTGGGTGTCAGATAAGAGCTGGGGGTTGGTTTCCAAGCCTCAGGAAGTGGCGGGGGTCTTGGGCAGATGTAGGTGGGGGCAGGGTATGTAGATTGCAGGGTCCGCTGGGGGTCTTAAGAGAAGGGGAACTTTCCCACAGGGGCACTGCCAGCTGGCCAGCAACTGGGGCCAAGTTGGGCAGATGTTCCCTGAGAACGGCTGGGGCCCAGGGATGGGTCCTAAGGGCAGGCCTCCCTGGGAATGAACGAGGGTCTTGCTTTGTTATACCAGACCGGCCTTAAAGTTGTGATCCTCAACTTCCTAAATGATGGGTTACAGGTGTACACTACCACATCAGGCTAGGAAAATAAATTTTTCTACATAAAGGTTTTTGTTGGCCTTTCTTGTTTTGTTTTTTTTTTTTTTTTTTTTTTTTTTTTTTTGTTCCTCTCATACTATAGCCCAGGCTGGCCTGGAACTCACAACTGTAACCCAGAACTGGCACAGAGCTTTTAGCCTCAACTTCCCAAGTGATGATTACAGGAATAAATCACCATGCCAGCTACAAAGTTATTAAAAGGAAATTGAAAATAACTCTTATATAAAAGGTTTTCATTTGGGGCTGGAGAGAGGGCTCTGAGGTTAAGAGCACTGGCTGCTCTTCCAGAGGTCCTGAGTTCAATTCCCAGCACCTACATGGTAGCTCACAACCATCTACAATGAGATCTGGCGCCCTCTTCTGGTGTGCAGGCATATATGCAGGCGGAACACTGTATACATACTAAATAAATAAAAATCTTTAAAAGAAAAAAAAAGTTTTCATTTAACTAGACTAAAAGCACAGATAATGGTCTCAAGAAAATAGATATAAAGTAATGACTGAACATGTAGAAGCTATAAGTTCTAATTCTGCTCAAGTGGAGCACCAGACCAGCAGGGTTCAGATTTCAGGGTTCTTTCAGACTTTGGAACACTTAAGGTTGGATTTGGGGATTCAGAATGCCTAACCTATACTAAAGTTATGACCATAAGGGTAAATCATATTATTTCTGTAAGCCTCTACTTCATATGAGATATTTAGTATTCTTAGCAGCAAAATTATCTTTTTATAGTCATTACTATTGCCACTCAATCCTATAGATGATAATGCATGCTCCTACAGGGATAGAATGACTTTGGTAGGACAGTGCCCAAAATAGTCTTTATGTATATGTACACTACAAGCTTTAAAGTAAAGTGGGAACAAGAAGGGTACAAACAGCAGAATAAAGAAAAAGAACACACTGGAGAACAACTGAAAGCTAGGAAGTAGTCCAGGGTGGTTAAACTAGATGCATAGGGAATAGGTGTCTAGCTATAGGTGATTTGTTGCACGCCATGCTAAGAGACATGATCATTGCCTAATGGTGACTGAAGAGAGGACAGGCTGAAGAGTAGGCCAGTAAAATTCTTATTTTCTCAGAGAAATGAACATTATGTTAGGGGGTAGAGTCACCCAACGCTAAGTGTTTATATTAAAAATCTGTAAAGAAACCTGCTACTTAAATTTTACAAAATAAAATTTAAGACAAAAAAGTTTCAACAGAGATACCCCGTATGAGTAGATAAAGCTGTTCCCAGAAGTCACCAGTTACTAAAATGAAAAGCCCAGTACCTGGGTAAATCATCTCTCTATGAATTGTTTGGTCAGGAAAGCCCATGTGTCTCCCCCAAACAATATGCTACTATATTGGTTGCCCACTAGAATTACACAGTAAAACTCTATGACACCACAAAGCTTTGGTCACAGGATATAAGGAAATCAAGCCTTTTTTTTGGGGGGGGCGGGTTGAGACAGGGTTTCTCTGTGTAGCTTTGTGCCTTTCCTGGAACTAACTCTGTAGCCCAGGCTGTCCTCGAACTCACAGAGATCTGCCTGCCTCTGCCTCCTGAGTGCTGGGATCAAAGGCGTGTGCCACCACCGCCCAGCAGGAAGTCAAGTTTTAACTGAACTCCAGAAGCTTCCTCCCTTCTTTTACAGTACCAGAAGGTGTTCCACATGCTGGAGAACTGTCATTAGCAGTTGTGAACCCTGTGTACTATACTACCAACTGGCCAGGCAAGACATACCCAGTAGAGCAATAATGGCAAGTATGTTAAGGGGGTAACAGCTTTCTGATTGAATTTATCACTCCACAGAAGGGAATTCCTGACTGGTACTATAAACCTAATGAAAATCCCCTGGCTTAAGATGTTACACACTATAGTAGGGAAGCTACTGTTGTCCTTTTGTTAACTGAGCAAGGCATACCTGTCAAATTACCCTCTAAATATTTTTATTTATCCCCACAGATCAGTGCTGCTGTTGTCTATGGTCAAGAAGCTTATTTTTGCAGGGGGCAGAGGTTATTGCAAAAACTGGTCATAGTCTGATAACTGTTGAAAGCTGAGCCCTACATGAGACACCTGGACTACCCACTCCAAAACTCAGGAAATAATGCAAAGGGGGAAGAAATAAGGTATAAGTTGGACAAAGGGGTAGAGTGCTTGAAACACTTTCTTCTGTTGTATTGTTTTTCTTTTTCTTTCTTTTTTTTTCCTTGCCTGTGTGTCTTTATGGTATTCAAGGATGTATGTCTGTATACATTCTCACATGCTTTGGCATATGTGTGTGCACGTATACACATGAATGTAGAGGCTAAAGGTTGACACTGGGTATCTAAGTCAATCACCACTTTATTTACTATGCAGGATCTATTACTAAACCGAGAGTTCACTGACAAAAGAGTTAACCCCACAACTCAAAATCACAACTATTCAACACATTTTCAGGCATAAAGAACACTGCAGTATGCCACAAACTAGGCATGGATCCTAATGAAAATGGACAGTGACACAAAACCAACGGTAAATACATTTCCCCTGCTTCAAATAGACAGAGTGATTGCAGGAGGAAAACAAACTTACCAAATGAATATTGTCCTGAGAACTTTTTCTTCTACAGGGTTTCACAAGGAAATCTGCAAAACAAACAAATATCCTACCATCAAATTATGCCAATTGAGAGCCCAGCCTTTTCTCTACACACTAACTAATATCTTTAATTGCTGTATAGACTGCTCGTGGATGTTCAGATTCATTCCTCACATGAATAAGAAACCTAAGATGCTCCTTCCTGAATTTCCCTCAGGGAACAAGTATTGAACAAGTATCACCTCCCACAGCTGGTCAGGGAAATCTTTGCTGCTTGTCACACCCATTCTACCCTACCCCGCCTTGGACTTCTAGTTCAAGGTCTTTTGTACATAGAATTGATTTCTACCAAAGGATCTAACATTTTTTAGGGAAATAAAGTAATGGATAGATAACTACAAACATAAAGAATTCCTGCCATTAGGCAATAATCTGAGCTTTGCAGAAATGAGAGAACTATATAACCAATTTCTTTGTAGCAAATTCTCTTAGTATCTGTAGATACATACTTTTCAGCTTGTTTTTTGCATTGGTTTTATTTTTGCATTTTTATTTGTCTGGAGGTAGTGCTGTTTAGTTGCTTTTGTTTGTTTGTTTGTTTGTAACAAGGTCCTATTCTGTAGCCCAGGTTAGCCTAGTATTTACCATGTAGCCCAGGCTAACCTAGAATTCATGATGATCTACCTGCCTCAGCCTCCTGAAAGCTGAGATTACAACTATGAGATACCGTATCTGGCACAAGATTATTATTTGAATTATATGAAGTAACATATATAAGTAAGACCATATAGAGTACCAAAACTCTAAAGAATTAGAAAATGATGGGCAAAGTTCAAGAAATAAGACTTCTGTGTTGTGTTGGTGACTTCTCAAGTAGATTGGGTCCAGCTGGGAACTAGGCATGTATAGAATTAAACTCAAGACACAGGTCAAATCTATGAATAAGAATGAATTTATGGGGTTGGGGATTTAGCTCAGTGGTAGAGCGCTTGCCTAGCAAGCACAAGGCCCTGGGTTCAATCCTCAGCTAAAAAAAAAGAAAGAAAGAAAGGAAGGAAGGAAGGAAGGAAGGAAGGAAGGAAGGAAGAAAGAAAAGAAAAAAGAATGAATTTATGGCCAGGCGGTGGCGGCGCACACGTCTTTAATCCCAGCACTCGGCAGGCAGAGCCAGGCAGATCTCTGTGAGTTTGAGAGAGCGAGATCCATGACAGGCACCAAAAGTACAGAGAAACTCTGCCTCGAAAAACAAAAACAAAACAAAACAAAAAAGAATGAATTTATGAGCCAGGCAGTGATGTATACTTGTAATCCTAGAATTAAAAGAGACTGAGGCAGCAGGACTGCTGCAGGTTCATGTCTAACCTAGGCTAGGTACCAAGACTCTGTCTCTAAAGTAAAAAGAGCAACCAGTTTATGGTGCTAGATAAATCAGCTATCACTCAACAAAAAGACTGAAGCAGGTTAGCTCTATGCCAGTAACAACTCCTCAGTCCTTAGTAAGTATATCATCACTGTAATGGTGCCAACAAATACATACCTCTAAGGACAGTGTGCCAGATAAGGGCTGAGTCTGAAAGAGGCTCTCTGGCACCATAAGGTCATAAACACCACAGAGAATAAGAAGAGTTACGTTCTCCTCTTCATTGAGATAGAATGTAATGTGGCTATGCTAAATCCAAACAATTAATAAAAGATCTAACTATAATGGATGTTTAAATACAAAGGCACAAATTAAAGTAGAGCATTGTACAGGAATAGAGTAAACTTTAAGCTAATCCTTAAGCATTAGAGTTACTCTAAATTCTAAGGCTTAGTGGAGAAAAAATTAAATCTTTCTGAACCTCTCTCACTAAGGCACAAATTTCTATATTATATTTATATATACTATATGTACATTGTATTATATATAATATATGGATGTAATTTTATTATAGGAAATAACCCTGGGATAAGGACATAGTTCAGGACCTATAGCTAGAGCTCCAACATCCATGTTAAAAATGACAGGTGTGGCAGCACATGCCTATAATCCCAGCATTGAGAAGGTGAAGACAGGATAATACCTGGGGCTGGCTGGCCTGGCAGTCTACCCAATCAGTGAGCTCCAGGTTTAGTGAGAGACCTTCTCAAAAAATAAAGTGGTGAAGCAATCAAGGAAGATACCCAAGGACAACCTCTAGCCCCCTTCACCTCCACCCACACCCAAGCGTGGAAAACTGTAACCAGTGGAAAAAAAATCAATATACCTGATTTTAAATACCATGATATTAGTGTATATTACTGTGCAGCTTCACTGGAAGATGATGAGGTTAACAACTAAGGGCCTGAAGGCTCTGAGACCAAGAAGGAATACACACATTCAGTTTCTATACCAACTAGTTTATGTGATTAGCTGCATGCAACTTTGCCTGGCTTCAACCAAGGCAAAGTGACACACCAATTTGTATACCATTTACAATTTTTACAACTAAGTACGAAAACAAATCAAGTTAAAGCAAATAAACAAGAAAAATCTAAAATGAGGGTAGGCCTAAAATATTTGGGGTAAGTAGATCTTGTTGGCTCTGGTATATTTCAGGAGGGAAAATGGAGTGCTTTTTAGATGATCCTGTCTCACTTTTCAAATGGAGGGTAAAGAGTTCAAAACTTTAAGAAGGCAATATTAAATATTTTTAAATAATCTCTTCTTTTCTACTGAAATGAAAACATAAGGACTTTCTTGCCTATAAATAGTAAGAAACAGACTCAGACATAATTGAGTACAGAAGCAACATTTAAAAATTCAGGGCTGTGGATGGGGTTCAGTTGATAAGAGTTCCTGCCTAGCATGACCAAAGACTATGGTTCAACACCCAGAATGCATAAAACCTAGCATGGTAGTGCATGCTTAAAGTCTAGCATTCCGAAGTGGAAGCAGAAAGATCATAAGTTCAAAGTTATCCTTGGCTATAAAAGGGTTCAAAGAAGGCCTGAGCTGCATGAGACCCTGTCTCAAAACACACACACACACACACACACACACACACACACACACGGGAAAAAAAAAAAAAACTCAGTGGTGTTAAATTTTAAAAAGCATATTTTGGGTGACTTTTCTCTGAATCTTAGTGTTTCCACACTATGGCTATTAAAGTTTCTAATATCCAAAATTAGATCTGTAGCATGTTTAGTAGGATTATTCAATGGTGGGAAAATGATTTAATCCCAAGAACTAACCCAAAGTCAAGCACTTAACAGTTGAATGAAATGACTCTAAAACTTATAAACCTAAAGTTTTCTTGGAAGCCTTTGCTGCAAAAAAACAGAAACAAGGATACAGTTTCAAAAGAGCCACTGCATTCACTCCGCATGGGGAGGAAGGTGATACAGCAATGAATAAAGTCCCTACCCTGGGCCAGCTGCCATCCAGTCTAAGTGTGACATTTTCTCATTTATGAGCATACTTTGTGAAGACAAATGAAGAAACAGACGAAAGGGGTCAGTGCCCTGATGCAATGAGACCACCAAGCAACATGTTCAAAAAAAATCAAAACCAGAAGCTGTATCTCTTTTACCTTTCTGAAAACACTAAAGACTAAGAGTAGTCAGAGCCCTGAATGCAACTTCATGATTAGTTTACTGCATTTCTCTGCCAGCTGTGGGGCACAGATAAGCAGCTAAAATATTATCATCCCCTATACAAAAACAACCATCCTTCTCCAGAGGGAGGAAAAATAGTAAGTTGTCAGAAACAGCTAGACTCCATGTTTTTACACTTCCATGTCAGAGAACATATGCTGGTAACAAGTTGCTTCAAACAGTAATACTCAAATGCCACCGCTAAAAGGAAATACTCAGTTTCAAAAGGAAATAACCGAAGGACCAATCTGGCATAACTCTGGAATTAGACAAGTGATGGAAGAGTGTGTGACTCATTAGTTAGACACATTTATTTTTTTAACATGGGAGAGATTCTGAACATACTCCTCAAAGGGAGCTCTACAATAGGATTTCAGTTGGTGATTTGTCTTCAACAAGGTCATTTGTCTTCAATAAGTAGCTGAATTGCTTGCAGCTACTTTTCCAACTGTGGACCTCAAAATGTGACAAATCTACACCAAAGTAACTGTGCTTTCCCATTTTTAGACAGTAGGATTGATTATATCTCACAAGTACCTTACTACTTCCCTGTGTCAAGGAACCAAGTATGAGGAAGCCAAGTATTCACAGAAAAGATTATAAATATATTCAAACCAACAGCAAATCTTGACTGGTAACCTTTAAAAATAACTTATTTTACAAGGACTTTTAATTTTAACCTTTTAAAGGGAAGGAGGGGGAGTACCAGCCACATATGTCTAGTATCAGAAGAGATTAAAACCAAAGATCATATATAATTTACTTTTTTAAACATTAACATTTAAAACTCAAAAAATGTAGAGATATTATGTTCTGACTTTCTCTTTATAATCACTTCTTTGCAGAATACATTATTTTCATATTCAACTCAGATACATTAAGCCATTAACAGAATTATAGCCAGGCGGTGTTGGCGCACACGGTGTTGGCACACACCTTTGATCCCAGAACTGGGAGGCAGAGGCAGACGGATCTCTGTGAGTTCAGGCCAGCCTGATCTACAGAGCGAGATCCAGGACAGGCACCAAAACTACACGCACCAAAATTACACGGAGAAAGCCTGTCTCAAACCCCCCCCCCCAAAAAAAAGAATTAAAAATCTAATTTTGGAATCAGGAAGACAGTTCAACGGGTTAAATAAAGACCTCAATTTGGATCCCCAGCTCCCATAAAAGCCAACACCTGTGCTGGGAAGATAGTAGACAAGGCCCAGGTTCAGTAACTGTGTAAAAAATAAGGTGGGATAAAGACACTTGATGTCAACCTTAGCCTTCCTAATACATGTGTACTTGCAAGTATACACATCCACACACAGTTAGGTAGGCTTACTATCTAAAATGAAGAAATGTTCCCTATTTCCTAAAAGGGGAGAGGCATAATTTCCTGAGAATAAAAATGTCTGGGACTTGAGAGAGCTCAGAAGTTAACATTTGCTGCTAAATCACAAAGCCCAATTTCAGCTCCCAGTGCCACGGAAGGCAGCTAACAAATTCCAGCTCCCAAGAACCCAAGCCCTTTTCCAGCCTCTGAAGGCAGTGCGTATGTACACACACACACACACACACACACACACACACACACACACACACAGAGAGAGTAAATAAAATCATTTAAATATTTTCCATTTTATTTTATGTGTGTGGATATTTTGTCTGTCTGTATGTATGTCTGTGTAGCATGTGCATACATCCATGGAGGCCAAGAGAGGGCTTCAGATCCTTTGGGACTGGAGATACAGATGGTTGTGAGCTGACATATGGCTGTTGGAAAATGAACTCAAGTCCTCTAGAAGAGCAGCAAGTGTTCTTCACTCTCTGAACCATCTTTCCAGACCCTAAAGTTATTTTTTAAGACTGTTCAAGTCTCAATTATTAAGAAAAGATGATAGGAAATCTAGCTTGCAATCACTAGAAAATTAATTTAATTAAAACCCAAGTAGGATCAATTAGTCTAAGTGTTGGATAGTTTATTATTTATAATTGCTGTGGAAACATCAGAAAGACTATCTACAGCACCGGAAAAAGTTTCCTGACTTTTGTTCCTTTGACTAGTTCCAAGGTGAGCCTCAGGGAAGGCAAATTTCTTACAAACATGTTAACGTCATCTTACACTTGCTCTCAGCTAACTTCTGGGAAGGATGACAGAAGTAGCTGGGGCAGCTGTCCACATTGTTTCTACCCTACCTTGCACTAAGTCTGTCCTCAATGCACAGATCACATATTCTATTAACACAGAAAGATGATTCAAGTTCCAGAAATTTAAATTCCATAATCATAAATTTACAATGACTTCTTCCTTAACGTTTATTTAACATTAAATCACAAAATCTATCCCTTCTGCTTCCTAATATTCAAAAAAAATTTAGGTGGATATTCTTAGATAGAAGATTTAAAATACCTGTCCTATGGAGATGAAGTAATTTTACAAACAGGATCTCAAAAGGATTCTGCAATAATGTTTAAATTAAGAACTCTTATTTCTTTTTTTCATATTTTATTTTTTAAAAATTTCATATATGAGTACCACATTTACATCATTAAAAACTCCTTTTTTTGGTTTTGTTTTGTTTTGTTTTTCAAGACAGGATTTCTCTGCATTATCCCTGGCTGTCCTGGAACTCACTCTGTAAACCAGGCTAGCCTCCAACTCAGAGATGCACCTACCTTTGCCTCCTCTCAGTGCTAGGATTAAAGGTGTGTGCTGCCAACGCTTTGGCCAAGAACTCATATTTCTTATGTACTCAGCAGAAAAAGAAAATCTATCTGTAAGTTATATAGCAAAGACAAAAACAATTTTAAAGGCCACTAAAGCCCTAGGAAAACTTAATAAAAAACATCTGTGTAATTTTGACACTGCTTATGCCAGCACACTTTGCTCCTCAATCTTCCCACAAAGCAGAATCTCCAGACCCACTTGAACACTACACCCGAAGCCTCTCAATGAGCAGCCACCTAACAGATTTCTTTTCAAAAACAAACAAACTTTTAAAACCCTCAGCCTAATCTAAAGGTCAGCTTGCTAAAGGCACCCAAGAACTATGTCCATGTACAAAGAAACAAGTATGTCTTATTTTCCTATCTTCTCTAGACACCTGACATATTAAACATGAATTCTAGGAAAAGTATGAAAGTAAACCACACCCCTCAAAATAGACACCAGTACCCCAAACCAAGCTGATCTGCACATTGCTTATTATGTGTGAATATTTTATTAGGGAAGATAGGGAATTATAAGGATAATTCACTCTCCCATTCTGTGAATTGACTCCTGAGTTTTATGGACAATAACAGGCATCAAAATGGTGCAGAAGGAGATACAGCTCTGTTGGAAAAGTGCTTGCCTTGCATGCATGAAGCCATGGGTTCTGTCTGCATCAACCTTAAATCGGTAAGAACCAGAAAGCTAAAAGAAAATGTATAACCATCCTTTCAGCATGCAATTCAACAATAAAAATTAAAAATGTAAACTCTGAGCTTGGCAGTAGTGGCACAAGCCTTTAATCCCAGCACTCTGGAGGCAGAGGCAGATGGATCTCTGCATTGAGGCCAGCCTGGTCTACAGAGCTAGTTCCAGGACAGCCAGAGCTACACAAAGAATCCCTGTCTCAAAAAAAAAAAAAAAAAAAAAGAAAAGAAAAGAAAGAAAGAGAGAGGGAGGGAGGGAGGGAGGGAGGGAGGAAGGAAGGAAGGAAGGAAGGAAGGAAGAGACAGAGAGACAGACAAGAAACTTTGAGCTATTGTCTTCACGATTAAAAAGTGCTATGCTTAATGCTAAAGAGATAACTCTAGAGTTAAAAGCCCTTCTTGCTCTTGCAGATGAAATGACCTGAACTCAACTGTCAGGCCCCATGTGGTGGTTCACAACCACCTATAACTCCAGTTCTGAAGATCAGATGCCCCTTCTAACCTCTGCAGGCACCAAGCACACATGTAATGCACAGACAGAAATGCATGCAAACCAGCACACACATAAAAGAAAAATAAATAAATCTAAAAAAGTCTTTTCAAACCTGCTCTACTTACCTAGCACATACAAAACAAACAACTGTCTACCTCTTCAGCCTGTAAGTGCATTCAGGAAAGAGTACACTCAAAAAAATAAAACTCACAAGGTAAAGGCTGTGTGAAATAAAAAGAGCCTACTCTTCTACTGGCCTAGTTAAAATTTATATTCTGGCAATTAGGTGGGGGGCTACTCATATTTCTGAAAACAAGCCAATAAAAACTCAAATAACCTCCAATAACTACATACCACAATGAGGGCTCTGTTTATGTGGCAAACTCAAATACCCTTTCTAAGCAGTCCTTAGAATATTAAAGCCAAGAAACCAGAAATCTGCATCCTGAAGACATACTCAGGAGAAGGAAAAAAAAAAAAAAAACCCTTTACACTGGTAATATTTATCTCATGTAAACAGAAGTGTACATATTATGACTGTCATCCCAAATATGTACGGGGGGGGGGGGGGGGGGGGGAACAGAACTTCTCAACTAATGCCAAAAGAGTTCATCACTATGTTTTACTTATGAAAAGGAAATCAAAAGTATCAAGTTAAATAAAAGTTAAGTAAAAGGAATTCTCCCTTGTGCTTTTAAATAACTACTTTTAAATCAGCAATTCAGAAAAAGTTTAAGCAACCCTGAGTTCACACAGAAGACAAAATTCAGAACCATGGCTTTAAAAACTTCTTCAGCTATTATTCTTAACTCAGGTGGAAAATAAGAGGTGACTTTTTCAAAGATATGCTTATATTCATACAAATATTGGTGAAACAGTCTCAAGATGAAAAAAAACAGCCAAACAGAAACTTATTCTACATACATTACAGAGTAATTCAAAGATAATGCCCATACATTAAAAACAGTAACTAGCCAGATGTGTGGCTAGTGCAGGAAGATTTTATGTTGATGCAAACCTAGGCAACAGAGTTAAGACATTCAGAAAAAAAGAAAAATATATAATTAAGTAAACAAATCATTCAATTAAGAAAAATAGTTCACACGGACAAGTACCTGTCCAATGGACATGGGGTGTATGAAGTAACTGTAGGTAGCAGTCCCCTAAACTTAGAAAGACAGACAAAGAGACAGACAGGCACACACACACACCACAACATGTGGTATACATGTCGTTCACAGTTTTATGCCTTATCAAGCTACTTTTTGAAAATACATTTTGAATATGTCACTCTCCCTGTTTAATACTCTATTATCACCAATGACAACTTCAATAAGAAAGCTAGCAGCTAATGCCATTAATATTAAGCCAACCCATTGGTCTTGTTCCTGTTCCTGCCTCCTCTTACATCTGACAAAACCCGAGTAATAATAAATGTGACCCTCCAATCTGTCCTACATTATTTAGCAGTAAGCACATTAAAGTGTCATCATGAATACTTATTATCACCCTTAAAGTTACAAAATATATCCATTCCTTGGCTGTTACCATTATGTCATATTGCAAAGCAAACTGTACTTCAAAACTAGGAGTCTGTTTTATCTTTAAACTTTTAAAAGGTATCTAGATATCTTCCCTGGATATCTTTTTGTTAAAATTTAATCAGAAGCCCTACTTTGTGGTCCACGCCTTTAATCCCAGCACTCAGAGGCAAAAGCAGACAGACCTCTATCAGTTTCAGGCCAGCTTTGTCTACATAATGAGACCCATTTTTAAAAAAAAAAGAAAAATTCAATCAGCATAGAACTGACACACTATGTACATTTAAAGTGTACATTTCAGTGTTTTATTAAGAAAATATGTATTTATCATTTTAAATACATATTTAAGTACACAGTTTAAATGGACACTGCTGTACAATCAGTATCTAGAAAAATCACTATCCATATACCAGAATTTTTCCATCTACTAAACTGCATGTTTCCCCACGCTCTTGTAATCCATTACTTCCTCCCCTCAGTCCCTGTATTCACTATCACTGTTTTTATGGATTTGCCTACTCTAGATAGCTCAAATAAATGAACTCATCAAGTAGTTATTATTTTGCATCCAGCTTATTTGGCTTAGCACAGTATTTCTAGGTTTGTTCATGAATAGCATATGAGGGATTATAATTCTCTTTAAGACTGAGTACCATTCCACTGTGTATATATTCTTTGTTGATAAATTTATCTGACAGCCATTTAGACTGTTCTACCTTTGAATATCATAAACAATATGAACAATGGCACATAAAACTATGAGTCAAGTACGGAGGTTTGGAAAGTTAAAGCAAAATGATGACAGATTCTAGGCCAGACTGGACTACATAGAGAGTTCCAAGCCAACCTGAAGTACACACTGAAACTATTTTTTTAAAGTTTGTCTGAGTCCTTCTATTTCTCTTTGCAGTGTATAGCCAGATGTGGAACTGCTGCGTCAGTCGTGCGTTTTAATCTCTGAGACCCCTGACCAATCTTCCACAGTACTTAATACAAGGCACCAGCGTTCCAAAATTTTTTATGCCCTAGTCAATACTTTTACCTTTTAAAGTGTATACATATGTGTATGTGTAGCACATGCCTGCAGGGGCTTGAGGAGGTCAGAAGAGGCCACTGGATTCTCTAGAACTGAAGTTGTAAGTTGTGAGCCTTGATATAGGTACATTTATAATCTTTCCAGCCTTCTCCTTCCCTTTTTGGCAAATAGCCATGCTAGTGAGTGTAACATAGTATCTTCATTCTTTGATTTGAATTTTCCTCAAGACTAGTGATGTCACAGGGCATTTTCATGTATTTACTGGCCATATTAACATTTTTGGAGAAACATTTACACAAGTTACCTTCAACAGGTTTGCTGCTTTGTTTTTTTCCTTTGCTGTAGTTGAGCTGGTAGTCTAAATAACCAATCTCTTGGATTAATTTTTCAAATAGCCAAATTATTAGAATAGAAATATTTGATTCTACCTCATTACTTAAACAGAATTCCAGCCAGGCTACTTCTTTTGATCTTGGGAATACTATGGAAATAATTTAGAAAGAATTAGGAGGAAAAAGAGTATATACCACAGAGACATGAGCCAGGAAAATCCTAAGAGAATCATACCAATGCCCAGAGATCTTTCAAACTAGTCACTTCACTCCAACTTCTAGTCCTCAAGATGCCCAAGTTGCCTGCTAAGTTCTTCCTTCAATTATGTAAGATGCTTCAGTATTCTGCCAAAGACTTCATAACTTCCCCTTGTTTGTTTGTTTAAGCTTTAAATAAGTTTCTGGGTCACCAGTAACAAAGAGTCCTGAAAAATAAATCACACTTACGGAAGGTGTATCAAGTTTAAAAACTAACAAAGAGAAAGAATGGTGCAACCCAGATAAGAAATCATTCTGCTATTTCCTGTATCAACTGAACACAAAATACCTTTCCAAATAATTGTTAGATAATGCCCATGAAATACTGAGTATCTAGCAAAACTTAGTTTCTAAAGTCTTATCATAGTTTATTGACAAAAGTACTCATTTGAATTCATTCTTTATAACTTCTCATTCATACTAACATGAAAAATTAGAGTTAAGAATGTAGCTCAGTAGTAGGGTACCTACCTAGCATGTGCAAGGCACTAGATTTGATCCCAAACATCAAAAGAAGGGGGGAAAAGGTATGGAGAGATGGAGCAAGGAAGGAGGAGAGAAGGAAAGTAAACAATATTCTAAGCAATCCAGAATTCTAATATACTCAAAAATTAGTTTAAAGGGACAAAAAAAATTCTATTGTTTCATATTAAAGAAGCCATCAAATAGTCTATTAACTCTATTTAAACATTCATCTCCAGAAATATATTGATGTAGATACTGTATTTTACTTCAATGCAAAAATGAACTATTGTTTAAGAAATAATGCAGTGACAACTCTAGCAAAGTACAACATATAATTCATTTATTGTAACTGATCATCCTTTGTAGCTGATGATTGAAAAAAGAATGTGTTTAACAATTAGAAACAATAAAAATTTCTAAAGATCAGGTAATTTTACATTAACAAACAAACAAAAAAAGCCAACGATTCTGCCACAGAAGACAAGAGCCATTCTGACTGAGGCTCCACCCCAAATCCACTGGCTCCCTCCTACCACAGGCCATTCAGCACATGTCCATTATCCCCTGCACAGATCATGAAGCCACTGGTCACTGCCATGTGTGTTGCACACGTGCCCCTAATGCCCTTCCTGATGAGCACCCTGAAGGAAGTCACCCAGCGGTTTCAGTCCCAGGGATGGTATTTAGTTTTGGGTTTGTGTTGACTGCAGATATTTACTTACTGTATAAATATATGATTTATCATTTTATAAAAAAAAAAACAAAAATGTTGTAAACAAAATTAAGAGATTCAGTGATCAGAGTGCTAACATAGCATGCCCTCAATCACTATCTGAACAAAGAGAAAAACAAGGGCATATGAATATGAACAGTCTAAGAGTTTGTACATATCTATTGCAAATAAAGATTTATCAGGGTGAAAAGATGACCCAAATTTCTACTATTCTTCTGGTCACAACAGCTAAGAAACCTTAACTATCAACTACTTTATGTCGCTTTCGTTTGTTTGTTTGTTTGTTTGTTTGTTTGTTTGTTTGTTTTTCGAGACAGGGTTTCTCTGGGTAGCTTTGCGCCTTTCCTGGAACTCACTTGGTAGCCCAGGCTGGCCTCGAACTCACAGAGATCCACCAGGCTCTGCCTCCCGAGTGCCGGGATTAAAGGCGTGCGCCTTTACCACCACCCAGCATGTCACTTTCTTAACATTTTCTAAAGAATAAAACAATTTTGTATTAGTCTTTTCATTGTTGTTTCCTTGTCTAGTGTATCCATATTCATTTTCATCCTATGCATATAATTAATTAATTAATTAATTAATAAGTAGGAGGCTAGGGAGATGCTGAGTAGCTAAGAGTGCTTTCCATGCAAGCTTGAGGACCTGAGTTTCAATACCCAGAATCCATGTACAAGCTGGACACTGCAGCTTCAGTCTGCAACCTCAGTGTGCATATGGGGAGAAGGGACGAAGACATGTACGAATCCCCAGAAGCTCAGAAGACAGCTAGCCTGGCAGACTCAGTGGCCAACAGGAGACCCTATCTCACAAGGTGGACTGACAGTCAAAGTTGTTTTCTGACTTCCCCAAGTGTACTGTGGCATGCACATGCCCACATTACTTATATGTGGTGCATATACACACACCAACACACACTGAATGTGCCCATACTGAAGATATATTAAGCCTTAAGCATGAATATTTTCTCATATCACTTGCTTTTTGACTTGTTTATTCCTCTCTAAACAAATGTTTACTTTCAATGCAGCATTATTTATTACCTACTTGGTATAATTATGACTATGTGAAAACATAATCACAAGAAGATTTTATCCCAAATGTTCACAATAACTTTTTCACAATTGTTCTAAATGACCACTACAAAAAATTGTGTATCCAGAATGTATGTTCCCAGGGTATCTATTTCAAACCTGTTTCAAGAAAGGTTCATACGCTCCTACTCTTCCCTGCAATCAAAAGGCAAGCATTTATAGTCCACCAGATTTTCAAGCAAAGTCTTCAAAAGGACCAAACTTTGCACACAGATGAAAAGCAGGGCAGAACTGTTACGAGTGGGCTTCCAGCACCTCTGGTCAAGCAAGCACTGGTCATCTGGTGGCAACAAGTACCAGTCTTTCCAAAGGGGAAAAGGTAAAGAAAGCTTGGTGCCTGGTTATTTCCTAGTTCCTCTACTCAGAAGAAAACCTGTCCAGTTCCAACCCCCATCAAATGTCTCATCGGTTAAATATAGCAATCCTCTTAGTTATAGCTGATAGCTCAAAGTCCATTTTACTTCCAGAAATCGATTTTCAATTTTGCTCAGTGGAGAGACAGCATACCCTGCATGCGCACCTGTGCATGAGTGTGTGCATGTATAGGGGTGGGGGTAGATCCAGGTGCATGGGGAGGCTAGAGATTGACATTGGGTATCTCCCTCACTCTTCACCTCATCTTTTGAGGCCAGGGTGTCACTGAACCTGAAGCTTATCAATTCAGCTAGATGGGCTGGCCAGCAACCCCTGGGACACTCTTGTCTCCATCTCCCCAGCATTTAGATGACAGGCACACACTTAGATGCCAAGGATCAGACTTAGGTCCTCATGCTTAGAGGGCAAGCACTTTATTGACTGAGCCATTTCCCCAGACACATGTGTCTTTTTCTAAAGAAGCTTTAGCTAACCTCACCTATGTCAGGAGTGAGTAAAGCACATTACTAAAAAGATGATCAAGTCTAAAAGTACAAAAGAATCAAAGCCTGAATATAATACAACAAGCTATCAGCAGCAATAAAGTTCCCTTCTCATCTTTCAGACACCTGTGTTTTATGTCTATATTTATTTATACCTATAACAAGTAGAATTTGAACTATTGCTCACCTTAACCCAGATTTTTTTATTTTATTTTTATTTTATTTTATTGGTTTTTCAAGACAGGATTTCTCTATGTAGCTTTGGCACCTTTCCTGGAACTCACTCTGTAGACCAGGCTGGCCTCGAACCCACAGAGATCCGCCTGCCTCTGCCTCCCAGTGCTGGGATTAAAGGTGTGCACCACCCAGTATTTCTGCACTGTGAGCTGGCACAAAACAAACACAAGAGCAAGAGAGAGAAGATCTGACCAGAAGCTGCTTGGTCCATGGGATCAGTGTATGTATGCATCTGGCTACAACTTCCTAAAAGTTCTCAAGCATATTCAAAATTAATTATGACATCATAGTGGGTACTAGGAAAATATTAAATAATCTTGGTACACATTACACCTGCAGGCTACAGGATAAAGAAATGCCTGCTTATCTATGGGATTTACAAGTGGAGAGCTGTCTTTGTCTTCTAAACCAGAGTTCCCTAAACATTACCCAAGAAATGTTTATGTGAACCCAGGTATTTACAGAGAACAAGCATACAAGTGAAACATTTACAAGTAATCACAAAAACCTTATCTGGAATTCATCTAACTTAGGGGAAAGTAAATCTGCACACTAAGGACATGGTGAGATGGGGGTGCTTGATTCCTTTTAGGAAATATATGTTGGCCAAATATTTGATAGAGCAAGATGTAGAGTCTATTGAATATTTTTAGAGTTGATTGATAGTTTACTTTTACAGTGGTCAGTACTGGGAACACTTCCACATAAATACACAGTGCAAAATGACAACACTATATTTAGAGACATCTGAGAGATTGCTGGGAAGCTAAAATTCATTGAACAGCTCAAGTCAGTGTCTCAAATAACAATTTTTTAAAAATCAGCCAAGCAGTTATGGTGCACACCTTTGATCCTTGGAAGGCAGAGACAGGTGGATCTCTGTGAGTTCAAGGCCACCCTGGTCTAAGGAGTGAGTTCTAGGATACCCAGGGCTACACAGAGAAACTCTGTCTCCAAAAACAAACTTACAACGAAAAGGGGGGGGGGTGTATATATAAAAACACTAAAATTCAATTTTTCTCATGGCTAGATATTCATGTATCATTCCAAATCAAAAACTGATTTTACATGTTCACACAATCTAGTGGAGAACCAGCCAATATTTCAGGGGTCTTTGCAGATGTTAACATAATCTGACCAGGAAAGATTTATTTAAATGGGTAGATTTTTTCCAAGAATTTAAAAGAACTTGAAGTATTAGTTTATGAAGGTTAAAAATGTTGTCATTTACTGGCTCTCTTATCTCCCACAAGCCTACAGATAGAGCTACTCACCACAGAATAATACCAAAGTTAAAAAAAAAAAAAAAAAAATCCAAGGCATACTATATCAAGTGGCATTCACTAGCCTGCATGGAGTGACAGCACATGAAAACTGCACACATTATGTGTTCAGAACCAAGGCTGCAGTGAAGTCACTAATGCACACAAGTAAGCCCTGCCCCAAACTCCTCAGTCATTACAGATTGGAGTTTGAATTCATTTTGTGCTCACAGAATATTTAGAAACCTTTTACTGTTGCTCATTTTTTTTACATCATCCACATAGGGTCATGTGACCACACAGTTTACAAGACCATATTTTTAACTTTTCTCCTGCAATGAGGTAGTAGAGAAAGGACTATCAAATCCACTTGTAAATCCCATAGAGCAAATTATTTTTCAAAAGTAAAATTTAAAACAAAACTTCCTGAGCTAAAGAGATGGCCCAGCAGTTTAAAGTGTTTCCTGATCACTATGTAGCCCTGGCCATTCTGGAACTTGCTATATAGAGCAAGCTAGCCTCAGACCCACCTGCCTCTGCCTCCTGAAGTGCTGGGGTCAAGGAGTGCACTACCACCCAGAACACAACTCCCTCTTTTCCTCTGAAGTCTCACTCCAGTTCCTACACAACCGTTCAGAGAAATTCCAATGGTAATTAAAACAAACCTGAAAGTATACACTAACAAGTTAATGGGTTTTTCAAGGTATTCTTAAACAGCTGTAAGATCAACCTGACTGCCTCAAAACCCAAACCAGATCTTACACAAGTCACCTTGTCTTTCTCACAGTGCCAACAACTGTACCCAACCATAATACAGAAAGTAAACACAGTACTATATAACGATTAAGCAAACTAACAGATGCACCTATTAGCTATTACCATTAATGCCTTACTTTGTATCAGCTACTACACACTCCCTTAAAAATACGTAATTATCTCTCCTGACCCATCCCACAACCTCATAAGATTATTGGAAAACCAACAAATGGGAAAAAATAATTCTTAAAGGTTTAATTATAGAAATGTCTATTACTCAGTTCACAGTTAATGTGTCTGTCTGTGTGTTTTTGAGTATTAGCACACACGCACACACAAAGCTTAAAAACTGTAACAGAAAAACACAGAACTGGTCTAAGTAGCAAATATCATCTTGTTAAGTAAAACTAAACTCTAAATAAACACTGTATCTTCATACTTGAAAGCTAGAATTACTGAACTATGTGCCAATCATTATGGTATATATACTTTTCATGCATTATCTTGTAGCATAAATCTGAAAGAGTCTTATTAATAAAATCAAACCTGAGGCCAGTTATTGGGGTGAACGCTGGAAGATCAGAGAAGCAGAACAAGCCACACCTTCCTCACCTGGACAGTTCCTCAGCTGATCCTGTTTTCTCAAACTGGATGCTTCTGAGTCCTCATCCAAATGGATCTCAGCTGAACTGCTGCTCCAAAGCCTAAAAGCTTAACCAGCCAAATGCTTCTAGTTTCTGATCTTCACGCCTTAATATATCTATGCCCTCTTCTGGCCTGCAGGCAGACATGCTGTATACATACTAAATACATAAATCTTTTTTTTTTTAAAGATTTATGTATTTATTATGTATACAGAAGAGGGCATCAGATCTCATTATAGATGGTTGTGAGCCACCATGTGGTTACTGGGAATTGAACTCAGGACCTCTGGAAGAGCAGTCAGTGCTCTTAACCTCTGAGCCATCCCTCCAGCCCCCTAAATAAATAAATCTTAAAAAAGAAAGAGAAAGAGAAAGGAAGGAAGGAAGGAAGGAAGGAAGGAAGGAAGGAGGGAAGGAAGGAAGGGAAAAGAAAAGAAAAGAAACCTGGCCAATTTTACATTAAAATGCAAACCTGAAAATTCCAGAAGTTATCTATACAATAAAACACATGAACTGTTGATATGGAGACAAGCACCACCTTCTTCAAACTCTTTAATATAGTTATTCATTTTGTTTAGATGTGTGTTGAGACTGCCAGTACCTTAATTTTCATGAACAAATTTAATTGCTTCTGGCCAGGCGCACGCCTGTAATCCCAGCACTTGGGAGGCAGAGGCAGGTGAATCTCGGTGAGTTCAAGGCCAGCCTGGTCTACAGAGCTAGTCCAGTACAGGCTCCAAAGCTACAGAGAAACCCTGTCTTGAAAAACCAAAAAAAAATAAAAATAAAAAAATAAAATTAAAATAAATTGCTTCTGTAGATAATATAAAGAAAATAATGTCTTTAATCCATAAATCACTCCCCAAAACAGAGGTGCTACTACAAGAACAAGAGCAACAGGACAAACACAACACATCATCTACACAGTCCTCAAGTTGTAGACTGCAGAAAGAACAACTAAAAGTGCCTGTTTTGTTAAACTGACCATCTTCTCGTGTGTGTGTGTGTGTGTGTGTGTGTGTGTGTGTGTGTGTGTGTGTGTGTGTGTCTGTGTCTTGTAGACTGAACCCAGAGCCATGCTATCTACCACTGAACTGTACCTCCAGCCTACATCGTCACATTTATGTGCAAAAGCTTCTCTCAATTAAAAAATTAAGTGAAGATACTTTCAGGCAAGGTACCTGCTGTATGTATCTCAATGAAATACAAACACAACTTCAAAATGTCTTGATCAACAGTAAACCAAAGGTACATTTGCATCTGATTAAAATCTAAATATATACTGAAATTTTTGGTTTGTTTTCAAGACAGGGTCTCTCTATGCTTTGGATAGCCCAGAACTTCTGTAGATCAGACTGGTCTCAACTTAGAGATCTACCTGTCTCTGCCTCCCTAGTGCTAAGATTAAAGGCATGCCCACCACTGCCCAGCTTATACTGAAATTTCTAATTTGAGGTAATATGTGAAATATTTTGCCAGCTGTTAGGTGTATCCAAGAATGTGGATATAAAAATTTTATTTAAAAATTATAGCAAACAAAACCATTAAAAACTGTCTGTGGCTAAGACAGGATGCTGGCATGTCTTTAATCCAAGCACTGGGGAGCAAAGATAGACAGATCTGTGTAAGTTCCAGGGCCAGCCAGGGCTACACAGTGAGACCCTGTCTCAAAAATAGATAAGGTAGATAGATTAGATAGATAGATAGACAGATAGATAGATAAGTCTGTTGATGCACAAGAGAGAATGCTTTTATTATACATGGAAAATAAATTCTGAAGTACTTAGAAGGAAAATACACTACCTCTAACTCACTCTCAAATGATTCCAAAAAGAAAAGGCTGGGGAGAGACGTGTGTATAAAACAAAATATAAACAACTATTCAAAAAGTACTGGGAATTCCTTACATTGCTTCTAGAACTTGGGTTAAATTTCAAGATATGTTGTAACAAAACATTCTTTTTTTAAGTGTGAAACAATGAGACAAGATAAATAATGATTAAATTAGGTCGTAGGTAGGTATATGGACATCCATTAGATTACATCATTTGTTTCCTTAAGGTTAAAAATGAAAGAGAACATTATACTCTTAATTCCAGTAAAGTGTCCTTAGAATGCTGCTGTTATCATCTGAGTCATATCACTGGCCTCATTTCCAAGCCTTCCTTTGATTATAACTTTGCTAATCATTTAGGTATGTCAATTCAGTGCTCTGTAAACTTTACGATCAAAAACAGGAAAATTCTGAAAAGAATTTCTATAATGAATCAAAACAAACAAAAAAAGGCACTATAGTAATAAATAACAAAAATGGCAATTATCTCAAATATGTACTGAGAAGTAACCTAAGGAAATAATTGTAAATGCTGTTCATTAAATTTTAGTATAAATCATGGGTCTACACATAGATAACATCTTATTAAACTTTAATTTAAAGATACATCATCAGTGGTCCTCAACCTTCCTAATGCTGTAATCCTTTAAATATAGTTCCTCATGTTGTGGTGACCCCAACCATAAAGTTATTTTGCTGCTACTTCATAACTGTAATTTTGCTACTGTTATAAACCATAAATATCTGATATGTAGTGAACCTGATATGCGACCACTGTGAAAGGCTCGTTCAACCCCCAAGGGGTTTCAACAAATAGGTTGAGAACCACTGTACTATACTTTGTTGTGTGTATATAGCATCTCAGTGATTTTGTAAATTTAAAAAGCACAAAATAGTGCTTAGAGAACAAAAAACTTCTCCAAAGCCTACAATCCAACATACTGAGACAGACTATACAACAGCACTTAACTTTACAGCCACTCCTTGTAATCCTAACTGAAGCCTACTTTTTGACATGATTTTTTTAAAAAAGAATAATCATGGGCTGGAGAGACAGCTCAGATATTAAAGGCTAGGCCCAAAATAAAACAAAAACAAAACAAAAAAAGAGTTGGCAACCTGTAATCCAGTGGTTCTCAACCTTCCCAATGCTTGGACCTTTTAATGCAGTTAGTTCCTCATGTTGTGGTGACCCCCAACCATAAATTATTTTTGTTGCTCCTTCATAACTGTAATTTTGCTACTGTTATAAACCAGAATGTAAATATCTGTGTTTTCTGATGGCCTTAGGCAACCCTGTGAAAGGGTCATTCTACCCCAACCCACCCCCCACTGCCTATCATCTCAGCACTCAGGAGGCTGAGCCAAGATCAAAAGTTCAAGGTCAGCCTGAGCAACATAGAAAGACCCTGTCTCAAAACAAACTACGAAAAGAATAATCATGACAGTTCTAAGTGGAACATGTGCAATGAAATCAAAGTACAGGTAATGAGGTAAAAGTGACTATCAGAGTTCCTAGCAGGGGACTGGAAAAATGGCTCCACAGTTAAGAGCACTGGCTATTTCTCCAGAGGACTTGGATTCAATTCCCAGCACCCACATGGCAGCAGGTCACAACTATCTGTCACTCCGATTCCAGGGATCTGACACCCTCACACATACATGCAAGCAAAACTCCAATGCACATAAAATAAAAATAAAGTTTTTATACATATTTAAATATCAAATAACATGACATTTGATTGAATATGTAGTTACCACTGACTATCTCAACAACAGTTACAAGTGTCTATTAGATTAAGACTATCAAGTGTCGGATGAGTAAAAAAAAATGTGCTACACATGACAATGAATACAACTAGCCATAAAACAGGGAAAAAATTCCTATCATTTGTGACAATATGGACCAAACTGGAGAACACTATGTGCTAAATAAAGTAAACTGTAAAGTAGGCAGACATAAAATACCACATGATCTCACATATATATTTAATGTTAAAAAGTAGGCCAGACATGGTGGCACATACCTCTGATCTCAGCACTGGGAATGGGGGCTGGGGAGAGAATGATACATCTCTGTGAATTCGAGGCCAGCCTGGTCTACACAGTGAGATCCTTTTAAAATACTTTTTTGTTTTTGTTTTTGCAGTTGATCTGGGGGTCAGTGAGACAGCTCAATGGGTAATATACTTGCCATACAAGCTTGATGACCCAAGTTTGATCCACAGAGCCCACATAAGGCAGGAGAGAAATGACGCTACAAAACTGTACTGACCTCCACACATGTGCTACAGCATATGAATTGAGTATACACACACACACACACACACACACACACACACACACACACACAAATGCAAACATACTAATAATTTTATTTTAATTTAAAATTGATCTGGGACTGGGGAGATGACTCAATGGATCAAAATGCCATACCACTGCTGGGAGGTGGTGGTTCACACCTTTAATCCCAGTACAGGAGGCAGAGGCAGGTGTATATCTGAGTTCACGCCAACCTGGTCTACAGTGTGAGTTCCAGGACAGCCAGGGCTACACAGAGAAACCCCGTCTGGGGGGGGAAAAAACGGTGTACAGTGCAATCATAAGGACCTGAGTTCAAATCCCAGAACCCACATAAAATAGACACATAGTACAAGTGTCTGTAAACCCAGTGCTCCTATGGGAGAAACAAGGCGCTGAAACAGGAGACTCCCCTAGAAGGCCACAGGCCAGCTAGCCCGGTATATTCAGCATAAAAACAAAAAGACTCTACCTCAAAAAAAGGCAGAAGCCAAGAACTGATCCCCAAGGTTGTCCTTTGACCTCCGAATGTACATCAATGCAGACATACACCTGCATTCACGCACGCAAGAACCCTTTCCACTAGTCACTTAGTAACTAAGTCTGCAATCATGACTCTACCAACATAGTCATGTTTGTATCAAGGCACCCTCACATTGAAGCCTGATGCTGAGGTATCACAATGCCTACCTCACTTTATCTCATCCTGTAGGTTCGATTATCTCATCATAAGGATGAGTAATGTGCAAAATGTCTGAGAGATCACACATAACATACTATTACTATTTACTGTACTTGGTTATCAATCTTATCGTACAGATGGGCATGGTGGTCACACCTTTAATCCCAGCACTTAGGAGGCAGAGGCAGGCAGATCCGATCTCTGAGTTCAAGGCCAGCCTGGTCTACATAGTAAATTCCAGAACAGTGAGTACTACACAGAGAAATCCTGTCTCAAAAAAATAAATAAAACAAAACAAAAAAACCCTTATTGTACTTACTTTATAAATTATCATATATGTACAATAAGCAAAACATGTATGAAGAGGGTGTTATGGTGCTATGTGCAGCTTTCTGGGCATCCAGAGTTTCCCCCAAGGTTACAAGACTACTATAACTACTTTCAACAAGGATACTACCAATTTAGAGGAAAAAGGACACTCTTCTCAATGAATGGTGCTGGAAAATTTTGGATTCCTACATGTGAAAGAATAAAGTTAGCCATTTAGCTTACATGAAATGTAGAAACTAGGTCAAAATGAAGTAAAAACTAAGCTACAAAACTCTTAGAAGAAAACAGGAAAAGCTTCATGACACTGCATTTGTTATCAAAGACACAGCCAACAAAAGAAAAACCAAGCTGGGCTGCGGCGGCGGCGGCGGCGGCGGCGGCGGCGGTAGTGGTGGTGGTGGTGGTGGTGGTGGTGGTGGTGGTGGTGCACGCCTGTAATCCCAGCACTAGGGAGGCAGAGGCAGGTGGATCTCTGTGAGTTCGAGGCCAGCCTGGTCTACAGAGCTAGTCAAGGACAGGCTCCAAAGCTACAGAGAAACCTTGTGTCAAAAAACAAAAAAAAAAAAAAAGAAAAACCAAACTGTACCACATCAAGATGAGAACCTCTTGTGTATTAAAGAGCACTATAACACAGTATAAAGGAACACTTTAGAGTGAGTAAAAACATTTGCACACCACATACCGGATAATAGATTAATAACCAGAAAATACTTTTAAATTCCTAAAACTCAACAAAAAAAGTAAGCAAATCAAGAATAAAGTGGGCAAAGGACTTTGTTACAGTCTTTATGGCCCCTCAAGCTTCAAGTGTTATGCACTCACCTCCGAAGTCACTGGTGAGGCCTGATTCTACCAGATCACTGTGCTTATGAGAGAGACTAGAGCATTCACTATACAGAAATCAGCCCTAAGCAAAAACTAAACCATGCCAGAACTTCAAATAAAGACTTGAAATATAGTATGTCTATAAAACACCAATAAGAAAAGATGGCAGGCTGGGCAGTGGTGGCACACACCTTCAATCCCAGCACTCAGGAGGCAGACAAAGGCGGATCTCTGAATCTGAAGCCAGCCTGGGCCACAGAGTGAGTTCCAGAAAAGGCAACAAAGTTATACAGAGAAACCATGTCTCAAAAAAAAAAAAAAAAAAAAAAAGAAAGAAAGGAAAGAAAGAAAGAAAGAAGGAAGGAAGGAAGGAAGGAAGGAAGGAAGGAAGGAAGGAAGGAAGGAAGAAAAGAAATAACGAACTTGCCACAATGGCTCACAATCATGCATAACTTCTGTAACAGGGGATCCAATGCCCTCTTCCAGCCTCAGAGGGCACCATAAACACAAGTGGTACACAGACATACATGTAAGCAGAACACCCATATACATAAAATAATTTTAAAAGTTTAAAAACAAAATAAAGTCTCATAGATCTATTCTGCAATTGTAATGCAATTTCCATTTTTTAAATCTTACATGATAGCCAGGCTGCTGGTATGTGCAGCTACACTAAGGATTAACATCAGAGGGTCACTTAAACCCAGAAGCTAAAAGTCTGCCTGATGGATGCAAGATCGATGAAAAAGGGAGGAAGAAAGGAAGGCAGGAGGCCTACAAAAAGCACTTTACAGGAAGGGTCCTTTGTTGGGTAATAAAGAGTAGTGACAAATACTGTTACACAAAATTAAAGTGTGTTATTGTAAACAATCCAAATATTAGGCATACAACTTTGGCAATAATTTTCTTAGAACAATAACATAATGCTTCTTTATATGAAATAGCCATTTGCAACTCATTTTCCTCCTTAAATATTAAAGAAGCTTTATCTTCTTGAATTATTTTAACATTCTAATAATACAAGTCTAATTAATACAAGAACCAATAAAAAACTTCTTGAAGCCAGGTGGCAGTGGCGGCAGCGTATGCCTTTAATCTCAACACTCAGGAGACAGAGACAGGTGGATCTCTGTGAATTTGAGGCCAGCCTGGTCTACAGAGTGAGTTCCAGGACAGGCACCAAAACCAGCACTACATATACGAACTGTTCGTGGTGGTGTTCAGCTGTAATACCAGCATTCAGGAGGCAGAAGAAGCAGGAGTTCAAGATCATCCTCTACTGCTCTGTGATCTGGAGGCCAGCCTGGTCTGTATAAAGTCCTGTCTCCAAAAAAAAAAAAAAAAATATTTTCCAAACTTTTACTTAAACATGCTAGATTTACTGACCAAGAACAGAAGGCCAGGTGTGTTAGCACATGCTTCTAATCTCAGCATTCAGAAGGGGAAGACAAGAGGACTGCTCTGAGTTCCACAGAAGCCTGGGCTACAGAACGAGACACTGTCACTGAATGAATGAATGAATGAATGAATGAATGAATGAATGCAAGCAACAGGCAATGCAGTGAGTAAGGCACTTGCTGCCAACCAGAATCCACACTGTAAAAGAGAACCAACTATATCCTAGGTTATTCTCTAACCAGTTAGTTCTCTGACCTCCACACGTGCTTACTTACACACACATATGCACACACATGAACACACGTCTTAGGGTTTTTATTGCTGTGAAGAGACACCATGACCACAACAACTCTTATACTCATTTAACTGGGATGGCTAGCTTACAGTTTCAGAGGTTCAGTCCATCATGTTGGAGATCATGGCAGCATGCAGGCAGACATGGTACTGGAGCTGAGAGTCCTTACATCTTGACTCAAAGGCAACAGGAAGTCAACTGACTTACTGGGCAGTATCCTGAGCATAGGAAACCTCAAAGCCTGCCCCCACAGTGACATACTTCCTCCAACAAGGCCACACCCACTTCAACAATGCCACATCTCCTAATAGTGCCACTCCTTATGAGTTTTGGGAACCAAATACATTCAAACTATCACAACACATGTGTACACCAAAAATATATATATTTAAAACTTCTGCCACCAGGCTTGATTTCAAAGAGGAAAAGATATTTTTATCTGAACTCTTTCAAGGCTTGCCTTTTTTAAAAACTCTACTGGAAAAGGCCTAGAGAACAGCCTTTACCATAGGTCCAGTTTAGTCTTGCTAATAAGCTCTCAGTTGAAAGTTAGGCCCTGAGTTAAGTGACATCTTTTCACTCTGGTGGCTCAGAGCTGGAACATCCATGTAACTGTTACATTTATGGTTCCCAAATAGTGGCTTACTCAGATTAATTTTCTGAACACCCTCAAGAAACCTCATCCAATGCTTGGCATCAAGTTTAGAGAAAACAAAGGGCTGCTGCAACCTTCTAAAACTCACAAGTTCCCTTGGGACAGGGCTCCTCCTCTCCTTGGATTCCCTCATTTCCTCCCTCAGCAAAGTACATCAAAGCACCAAGCTTGAACAATCATTGAACTTAGCTAATTTGTTTCTGTTCTCTCAGTGATCACAGTTCTGTACTATTTATTGTCTAATTCCAAGAACAATTTCATGTATTTTGTTTACCCGGTTTTTTTAGTTTTTGTTGTTACTGTTTTTTTAACTCTTTGGGGGCCCGCCACCCAGCTCCCAAATAATCACACAGACTTATTCCCTTTTTTTTTTTTTTTTTTTTTTTGTGAAGCAGACTGGCTTACTTTTTTTTTGCCATTTTTGGATTATTTAACTATCTGTATCAGTGATACATTCAGCAAACACATTTTTGTTTTTGTTTTTTCTTTCCCTTTTTTTTTTTTTTTTTTTTTGAATGCCGAATGCCATTTATTGAAGGAGGGAGGAGGTCTTAAATACAGGCTTACAACACAATGGGAGAACCCCGGAGGTTCGCTTCAGATGTTTTACAATCTTGCATCTAAGCTGTTAACGCCCAATATGCAGGATACACAGACAAGGAACTTCCCTTAAGTATTCAGGAGGGTGGAATCTCCCAGAGAATTAGCATAGGAAGGATAACAAGGTCAAGGTCAGCATGCAAGGCAACAGTTACCCAAAACGGGGACCAAGGACCTACAGGTCCTCCCCCCTTTTACTAAAAAATGAGCTTCTGACTTAGGTTGCCTAGGACGTCAGCAGGTCACCTTACCCATCATGAAGACACCTGTCCAGGCCACACAGGTGTTCTGTCTTAGGCTGGTGAGTGCCCCCCAGGAATTATATGTCTCTGAATACTTATTATCATACAGGCAGAGACCTATTCTTACTTATGAATGCCCAGCCTTAGCTTGACTTATTTCTAGCCAGCTTTTTTGTTTGTTTGTTGTTTTTTGTTTTTTCAAGGCAGGGTTTCTCTGTGTAGCTTTGGAGCCTGTTCTGGAACTCACTCTGTAGACCAGGCTGGCCTCGAACTCACAGAGATCTACCTGTCTCTTCCTTCCGAGTGCTAGGATGCTGGGATGCCTGTGCCACCACTGCCCAGCATAGCCAGTTTTTCTGAACTTAAATTATCCCATCTACCTTTTACCTCTGGGCTTTTACCTTTCTCTATTCTATATACTTTTTTTCCTTCTTACTCTGTGGCTAGCTGGGTGGCTGGTCCCTGGTGGTGTTCTCTCCTCCTGTTCTCGCTCACCTCCCTCTTCTCTCGAGCCTAGATTTTTTTCCTCCTCCCTGCCTATCCTATCTCCTGACTAGCTATTGATCGTTCATCTCTTTATTAGATCAATCAGGTATTTTACACAGGCACAGTAACACAACTTCATGAAACATAAAAGAATGCAACACATCTTTGTATCATTAAACAAATATTCCATAGCATGAATGAATGTAACACATCTTAAGCTAATATCCCACAACAAGGTAGTCTCAAGCAAGTTATACCATTATAGCTGGACTAATTTAACTTTTTGTAAATACAGAAGTCTAAATGATTAAAAAGGCATTAGAGGATTTTTATAGTTTAGCAATCGGTCAGAGCGCCTAGGGAAGCTCCCTCTCTAATCTACACACTGTGTAATATGTGACTACATAATTGACAAACTAATCCATGACAAGAAAAGCTCAAGGAAATAACCACTTTGGTGTTGAGATCTGCAAGATAAATGGCATTTCCTGACTCAGCAAGTAGAATCAGATGTACTCCGTCTGCCCTGTCTGCCTGCTCTCCACAGTCCTGTCCACCCCCATGAAGTCACCTACTAGTCTAGGAACACCCATCATCACACAAGCCATTACAACATTAGCTTCCCAGCAAGACAGACTCTGACAGTCTTCCATCTTCTCAGCCAGCAAACTCTGCAGATAAAGTTGCCTTCCTTGCTTCAACAATTTATGTCTTAGCTTTACTGGCTCATAATGCAGCAAGCAGTCAGATCAAGGTAAATGAGACAAGTCATTATGGTGAAAATATGTAAGAAAAGAGAGTAGGAACACACACACACACACACACACACACACACACACACACACGGAGTGGGGAGTAGGAATCCTTACTGAATACACAATAAAATGGTTTGGCCAATATATACATATGTGTGTGTGTGTGTGTGTGTGTGTGTGTGTGTGTGTATACATATATATATGTATGTATGTATGTAGACTTATTTTTCTAATTTACTTTTCTTAAAAATGTGTGTGTGTGTTTGTGTGTGTGTAAATGTTGTGTCTCTGTGTACGTGGTGTGTATCATATGTATACCTGGTACCCACTGAGGCCAGAAGAGGGTGTAAGGTGCCCTGGAACTAGAGTTACAGATACTATGAGCTACCAAGTGAGTGCTGGAATCAAACTCAGGTTCTCTGTAAAAGCAGCAAAGACCCTTAACTACTGAGCCACCTACCCAGCCCCATGTTGATTCATTTTGATGTCATAAATTAAATGCAAAGACCTCAAAAAAATGTAAAATTCCAGCAAATATCCCATTCCTTTTACTAATATAATTAAGTATTGTAAGATAATTTCTACATGCTTAAAAAAATCTGGTTTAATCTAGGCATTAACCCGGTCAACTGAGGAATGGATTAAGAAAATGTGGTACATATACACAATGGAGTACTACTCAGCCGAGAAAAACAATGACATCATGAAATTTGCAGGCAAATGGATGGAAATATCATCCTGAGTGAGGTAACCAAGACTCAGAAGGACAAACATGGTTATGTACTCACTTATACGTGGATCCTAGATATAAAGCAAAGGACAAATCAGAATGCAACCTACAGATCCAAGGAGGCTACCTAGCAGGGGGGACCCTAGGATGACTGTGGCTTATAATAAGTTTTGGTTTTACCCAATCACTGGGCAAGCTTTAGTGAAACATTTCACTATTAGGATAAGAATTTATACTGTATTGTAGTTAGAGTTTTCCTGCCTGGCCCACAGTCAGGACAAATCTCTCTTACCCGCCAGTCCCACAGTCGCTCAGACCCAACCAAGAAAGCACACAGAAACTTATATTGCTTATAAACTGTATGGCCGTGGCAGGCTTCTTGTTATCTACCTTTTCTATCTTAAATTAACCCATTTCTGTTAATCTATACTTTGCCACATGGCATGTGGCTTACCAGTGTCTTTACATGTTGCTTCTCATGGCGGCGGCTGGCGGTGTCTCTCCAACCTTCTACTTCCCAGAATTCTCTTCTCTCTTGTCCCGCCTATACTTCCTGCCTGGCCACTGGCCAATCAGAACTTTATTTACACAGAGCCCTATCCACAGCACTGTATTAAGTTGATGAAAGAAAAAGTTGGCCATAATTTCAGGAGGGAAGGCTAAAGTCTTTTTAAATTATGGATTAGCCTATAGAAAAATGTCTGCCATAAGTAGACCAAACAGTGAAGGGGAAGATGAGTAAGAATCTCACTTACAGGTTTTGGGGATTTAGCTCAGTGGTAGAGCGCTTGCCTAGCAAGAGCAAGGCCCTGGATTCAGTTGTCAGCTTGGGGGGGAGGGGGGGGGAGGGCGGGGACGACTAACTTACACAACTTAAGTAAAACATAGCTCTCTGAACAGATGAAGATAGGTCTCTTCTGTATCCCAGAATCTAATCAATATTTATATGTATAATTCAGCTATCATTTGCCTTAAAAGGGCTTACTGGGAAATGTTATCATTTATACTATTTTCTACAGAGAAAATATTTTACTGTTTAAAATAACCCTGGACTTTTACATTATAACCTGTTTTTATGTTCAGGCTATCTAAGTATTTCTCCTGCAGCTGTACATAAAATGTTTTTACATTTTAAAAGAGAGGACAAAAAAATCTAGGCATTAACAACAATTCTACTAAAAGTAAAAAATAAGGATATCTAACCCTTTCCCCAAACCACTGAAAAAGTCCTACTACAGGAGAAACAAGGGAAAGAGGCATAAAGTCAATCTCATCTTTCAATGTATATAGTCCCAATTTAAAAGAATAGTATAGGCTCATACTATCGGTGATCAGCACTGGCAGTGACTAAAATTCATAAAGCATTCAAAGATCTAAGTATCTTAGAGAAATGGGTCTTCCTGGTTGGGGATTTAGCTCAGTGATAAGAGTGCTCGCCTTGCCTGGGTTCGATCCTCAGCTCAAAAAAAAAGAGAGAAATGGGTCTTCCTTTAAAAAAAAAAGAAAAGAAAAGAATTTTTTTAAGTGGAAGGAAATCTAAAGTTACCCCACATATCTACATTTTAAATTACTTTGTTTCAAAATAAATCATTTCAAAACAATTGAGTATTAAATAAGAGCTGGCAACCTCAAATTCTTTGCTGGTCTACTGACGCAGTTAGTTGCCTGCTACATTTTTTTTATCTTTTCAGTACTTCCAATCTCATGCAGACTGTTTTATTCTACATATACTACACTTAGATGTATATTAAATTCAAACACATTTCCAAGTATATAGAGACCTGTAATCTACAGAAACGGAACAACTTTCTACTAACATGCTATCTTTTAAGGACAATCTAGGGTAACAAAATATTCTATTTAGTGGTCATTTATGATAAAGAATTAAATACAAGGTAAAGTTTATTATTTATTAATACAAAGTTCTGTTAAAGTCTGAAAATCAGAGTCAACAGAAATGAAGCATTATAGAAAGGTTCTTGGCTTATAACAGTCAACACATGCAGAGCATTCTTCTAAGTATTTTACCATTTATTAATCAATCTTACAATTCTATAAGACAGGTAAGGGCTGGAGAGATGGCTCAGCTGGTTAAGAGCATTAGCTGTTCTTCCAGAGGTCCTGAGTGCAATTCCCAGCACCCACAAAGTAGCTCATAGTCATCTATAAAGAGGTCTTCTGGTTTGCAGGCATATATGCAGACAGAACACTGTATACATAATCAATAAATAATTTTTTTAAAAAGACAGGTAATATTGGCCTTGTTTTACAAAGAGGAAAAGTGAGACAGAGAAAAAACTTTCTCAAGTCATAACTTAACTAAAAGGTAATTTTAAATGAAGGTTTAAACCATATAAGAAATTAAGTGGGGCTAGGAGGCAGAGACAGGCAGATCTCTGAATTTGAGGGCAGCCTGCTCTACAGAGGGAGTTCCAGGAAGCCAGAGCTACACAGAGAAGAAACCCAGTCTCAAAAAAAGAAAAAAGAAAAGAAATTAAGTGGGACCAGTACGTGCAGACCCAATTCAAAAGCAGAAGACTAGCTGAGGGCTAGGTTCAGTAACAGAGTGCTAGAGTTCAATCCCCTGCACACAGTAACTGAATGAATGAACTGTTTGGGGTTTGTTTTTTGTTTTGTTTTTAGATTTATTTTATTTTATGTGTATAAGTGTTTTGCCTGAATGTGTGTATGTGCACCCTGTGTAAGCCTGGTACCTGAAGAGATCAGAAGGCACTGGCTCCCCTGGACTGGAGTTATGGATGGTTATGAGCTGCCCTGTGGGTGATAGGAACCCGAACCCAGGTCTTCTACAAGAACAAGTGTTCTTAATCACTGAACCTTCTCTCTAGCCACAACGAATTTTTTAAAGGCCATTGTCAAAGCACTACACATAGAAAAGGCTGAAAAAACACAGATGAAAGGAAACTAAGGATTTCTTTTTTTTTCCAATGCAATGACCAGGTCCAGATTTGCAAATTAGACACCCCCCCCAAAAAAAGTAACAGATTTCTTAAGTAAAGCAAAGCACTTGTAACTTTTGAGAAGCACACTCTGAAGAAAACAGCTGAAAACCTTTTATACCTAAATAGTATGCTTGAAATACAGCAAATCACTAAACACAACTTCCATCTTATTTGTAGCAAAATACTATCATGTTTAATACTTTTTTTAGGATTAGCACATTTTACTGAGAAGTAGAAAGTTCTGCCATAATCAAATGGATCAATCTAAATATACTCAGGCTTATCTCTAAAAACTACTTTGAGATAATTTAGGTGTTTTCTTATCTCTGTAACACCTTTGAACATAAAATTGGCACACTTCCACACTTTCCATTCAAGTTAGCAATAAAAACAAACTTTGTTAGTGATTATAAAAGTTAATTTAGTTGGCCACCAAAAAACAATTATGGCTATGAAATCAAATTTAGAAATGGAAGTGCAATCACTCCAACCCTCAAAACCATTACAGTTAGTACTGATTTCCCAGTACTAAAGCGTTTTTCACTCCTACATGTGCAATGCGAATAGGCAAAGGGTCTGTCCCTCAAAATTGAACTGTTACTGGTCTTTCTTTGGTTTCTTCCAGTCTGTTTAATAGGAGACAGTGGCTACAGTGTCTGGCATGAACATGATACTTGTGCTTACTACTGAGCTAAGTATATTCCTTTAGCTCTAGAAAACTGATCTGCATTGAGCTTCTTGAGTTAACCCTTAGTCACCATAAGGCTATTCTCATCCAGGCCAAGAAAAGGGAAAAGGCACTTCAGTGCCACAATAGCTATCACCATTATGAATCTTCAATTTACTGCCCACCCCCAAAATATTAAATTGCTAACAAAATTATACATATTTTTAAATATATATATATATATATATATATGTGTGTGTGTGTGTGTGTGTGTGTGTGTGTGTGTGTATTTTTTTTTCTTTTAAACTGAATACTAGTGCATACTATTCTGAAAGGACCTTGCTATGTGGAGCATTACTCCCAGGAGGTACAAGCAAGATCTCATCTTGATTTCTTGGCTGCCTTTTACTGATGTAATCACAGCACTAAGCTTTGAAATAGAATCCTGGGATAGGTCATTCCCTTCAAAGTGTCTATCACTACTCCTTAGTGAGTCAGCTTCTGGACTACTGCCAACGTGCTTTCTACTGGATTTAGTATGAAAACTTATTTTTATAGAGTAGGAACAGTGACTAAAATAACACATTTCAAGACGCCCTCATGTACTTACCAAGCAGGGGACACAGAGAAATATCAAAGCCACTCAACTGTATAAATAACATACAACCTCCCCCCATACACAGATAAAAAAAAAAAAAATTGAGGAAAAAAAAAAGACAAGTAATACAAAGAGTGTCCAAAACTGTCCTATAAATTTTTGATACTTTTCTTTGAGAAGATTTTATGCAAATAAGCACATTTAAATCTGTATAACCCTTAAGACAGAAAAAGTCAAACTTTTTCATATCAGGCAAGAATATCACTGAAATGGAGAAACGTATACTCTCCTGTACCCTATAAGAGAATACTATTAATTTTAAAGAGAAGGAAAAAAACAATTAATTCTTTCTTTGGGGGGGGGGTTTCGAGACAGGGTTTCTCTGTGTAGCTTTGCTCCTTTCCTGGAACTCACTTGGTAGACCAGGCTGGCCTCGAACTCACAGAGATCCACCTGCCTCTTCCTCCCAAGTGCTGGGATTACAGGCGTGCGCCACCACCGCCTGGCTAACAATTAATTCTTAAAGAACATAAAATAAAGTAAATATTGAGCCAGGTATAGTGGTACACACCTTGATCTCTGAGTTAGCAGCCAGTGTTATTTACAAAGCGAGTCCAGGACAGCCAGGGCTACAGAGAGAAACCCTACCTTAAAATAAAATAAAATAAAATAAAAATACTGAGATGGGCAAATAGATAATACAGAGGGACAGAAAGACTGACAGACAAACAGGAAGAAAGAAACTAGTTCCACAGAGAAAAATTTAGACAGCTCCTTATTCTAAATACAATAATGAATCATTAAGTCTTTAGGGATAAACAAAATGAAGATAAATATTTACATGTTCTCTTTAGAAGTTAACAAATTTTTCCTATAAATTTTAAAAACTAGTGCCAGGCATGGTGGCATTCACCTTTAATCCCAGCACTCAAGAAACACCTTTGTGTTCGAGGGCAGCCTGGTAAAAGGATATCCAAGTCTTAGTAGTTTTAGAGGAAAACTAGTTTAGTCAAGAATGGAATAAGAGCTAGGTTGGCTCCATTTTTAATCCTCAGAATTCAGAAAGCAGAGGCAAGCAGATCTCTTGAGTTTTAGGCTAGCCTGCTCTACACAAATTCCAGGCCAGCCAAAGATATCAGCGAGAGCCTGCCTTTAAAAACTAAAAAAGGGGCTGGAGAGATGGCTCAGAGGTTAAGAGCACCGACTGCTCTTCCAGAGGTCCTGAGTTCAATTCCCAGCACCTACATGGTGGCTCACAACCATCTGTAATGAGATCTGGTGCTCTCTTCTGTATATATAATAAATAAATTTTAAAAGAGAGAGAGGGAGAGAGAGAGAGAGAGAGAGAAAGACAGACAGACACAGGGAAAAAAAACAAATTAAAAAAAAAAACTAAAAAGGAATAAAATATTAATGTAATTCTCCCAGAGTCATGATGGCCAAATCACAAGGCTCCTCTCCCCAATTCTGACTCACATAATTAAAACCTTTTTTTTCCCATAAAAAAAAAAAAAAAAAAAAAAACTTCAAAGCCAGGTTGGTGGTGGTCCATGCCTTTAATCCCAGCACTCAGGAGGCAGAGGCAAGCGGATCTCTCTGAGTTCAAGACCAGCCTGGTCTACATAGTGAGTTCCAAGATGGCCAGGACTACACAGACAAACCCTATCTCAAAAAACAAAAATAAATGGATGGATGGATGGATGGATGGATGGATGGGAGGGAGGGAGGGAGGGAGGGAGGATGGATGGATGGATGGATGGATGGATAGATTGATTGATTTTTTTTTTTTTTTATGGAGCCTTCAAGAGGCTGGAGAGATGGACCAGTGGTTAAGAGACTGGCTGCTCTTGCAGAGGACCTGAGTTCAGTTCCCAGCACCCACACAGTGATTCACAATTATAGGGGATTCAACACCGTCTCCGGGCCTCCATGGGCACCAAACATGCACATAGTGCACACACATACATTTGGGAAAAACACTGATACATATAAAATACAATAAATCTAAAACAAACTAAAAAAAACTTTAAAAGTTATTTTAGGACCTTAGATTTGCCTAAAAATCCTCAAGCACTTTCATTCAATCAGGTAGTAAAGCAAAAATGGTTAAGATCTTAACCTAACTAAGCCAATTACCCTATTTTTTCCTATTTCCTCCTCAGTAAAATTAGAATAACTGTAACTACCTCTACATAGACACCTATGTACACACTCACATGCTTGAACACAAGCACACATACTAAAATCCCAGCTACTTATGAGGATGAAATAAGATTACTTGAGCCTAGGAGTTCAATCCTATACAATCAAAAATAAATAAATAAATGTTAATCGCTTAGATCAGTGCTTGGTATACTTAAGTAAACCTCATAGGTATTACACTAAAATAAATTAATGATATCAGTAATTATTAGCTGTGAGGCCTTGAACAATCATTTTACTGTAAACTACAATTCTGTTCTGTTAAGTATATTCAATGGCCCAAATAAAAATCTATCTAGAAGGGTTGAGGATTTAGCTCAGTGGTAGAGCGCTTACCTAGCAAACACAAGACCCTGGGTTCGATCCTCAGCTCAAAAAAAAAAAAAAATCTATCTAGAAATACTACTAAAAAATCCTAACCGGCCTGTGGTGGAGTATGCCTTTAATCCCAGCACTCAGCAGGCAGAGCAAGGTGGATCTCTGTGAGTTCAAGGCCAGCCAGGTCTTCAGAGCAAGTGCCAGGACAGCCAAGACAACAGAGAAACACTCTCAATAAAACAAACAAACAAAATCCTGTAATTTTACCTAATCACTTTACAAAAGAAGGTTTAAATACTATCCCCGCTGTGCAGAAAAACCAGAGGCCCAAATAAATTATGATTTGCCCAAAGAAATAGTAATGTGAAGACATAGCCAAGAAAAGAAACTGGTAGTCTTAAGATCCCCTAAAATTTAATTCTTAGGACTGAAGATGTAACTTAGTAGGAGACTGCTTACCTGCCATGGCCAAAGCTGTTGGCTTAATCCCTAGCACCAAATAAAAGGGGAAACCTGTGCTCTTTGGGTTGGCAATAAAGCCTAGTAGTAGTGTTGTAACCCTGAAATAGCAAGCATGCATAGCATGAATAAGGCCCTGAGTAAGGCCCTGCAATCCAAGCTACTTACTGAGGATGAAGCAAAATTGCTTGAGCCCACACACACCTCTAATCCCAGGGAGGTGAAGGCAGGAAGATCAGAAGTTCAAGATCATTCTCTGCCACATGGAGAGAGCTCTAGGCCAAGCCAGAGTTACATGAGACTCTATCTCAAACATAGTTGAATGGATGGCTGGATGGGAAGGATGGGAAGGATTGGATGGATGGATAGGAAGGATGATTGGGTGCTCCCCACCATTTGAGAAGAGCTTTATCCTGAAAAACAGGTCTTTAAACTTTTGGTAGTGTGAAAATGAGGAAAGAAAAAAGTAGTCTAGTCAGCCAGTCTTGGGCTCAAGAAAGCATGTAGGTGAAGAAAAGTACTCAAGCATGCTGAGGAGTTGGGAGAGTGGTTCTGTATGTCCTAGTACATACAGAACTAAAATACTGTCAATAGCCATTCACAAGTGTGCATTAAACTTTAGTACTAAATGCTTCAAACCATAAGATGGCTTTAAACACATACTACATTTAAAAAAGAGAGAGAGGGAGAGAGGAGGGAAGAGGGGGATCTGTGATTAGTATGTAAAATGAACAATAAAATTAATTAATCAATTAATTAATAAAAAAGAGCCCGGCAGTGGTGGTGTACACCTTTAACTCCAGCACTTGGTAGGCACAGACAAGCGGATCTCTGAGAGTTTGAGGCCAGCCAGGTCTACAAAGCAAGATCCAGGACAGGAACCAAAGCTACATAGAGAAACCCTGTCTCAAAATACAAAAAGAGAGAGAGCACAATGCCCAGTGTGGTATCACATGCCTTGAATCCCAGTACTTGAGAGGTAGACAGGCAGATCCCTGAGTTCAAGGTCAGCTTAAACTGGTCTAAAGAGTGAGTGTCAGGATAGCAAGGGCTACACAGAGAAACCCTGTCTCCAAAAAAAGCAAAAATTGGCATACAAGCCTATGTATCACTCAATGATTCTTATAAACTCAACAAAACTGTAACATCAACCACCCAGATCATAACTCAGAATAGTTCCAGCACAGCTCTTTTTTCTCCTCAAAGCCAAAGATAATGGCTTTGGTCCCATCTTTCAATTGTGTCTGTTTGATCTTCTGTTGTTGTTGTTATTTGGTTTTTTGTTTTTAATTAATTTACTTTATGTGTGTAAGTGTTTTACCTGTGTATATGTGTACCACATGCATGCCTAGTATCCATGAAGGTTAGAAGACAGCATGAGATCACCTGGAACTGAAGTTTTATGGATGATTAGGAAAGACCACATGGGTGCTGGAAACTGAATTAGGGTCTTCTACAAAAGCAACAAATGCTCTAAAATGCTGAGCCAGCGCTCCAGCCCTCTATTTTTTAGACTTTATAGTAATGCATTCACACAAGTATGTTCTTTCATATATGCTTTATTTAATTATCCTTCTTACAAGTAAAATACATTCAAGTGAGATGTAAGAAAAAAGTCCTATCAACACTATCAAAAATCAAATTCATCAAATCACCCAGGAAGCAGAGACAGACAAACCTCTGAGTTCAAGGCCAGTGATTTGGGGGATGGAGAGAGAACACAACACAGATTTAAACTATAAATCATTTTCAAAGCAAACTACTTCTCAAGCAATGAAGTCTAAAATATCAGTGTATTTAAAGATAAATACTGGGCAGTGTGACCACATGCTCCTAGGTGATGATTTCAGTGGAATCTTCACTATGGGTTTCATTGGGGGTGGAATCTTCCAGCTATAAAGGTTTTCGAAGTGCCTCTGATGGAATTAATACCAATTCAGAGGTATTATCAATGCTGTGAGAATCCAAGCAACCCTGATTGGAAGTAAGCTTTGCAGTGTGTAGGGGACTGTCTTCCACTATTGACTGCTACCTGATGCAGCTTTGGGGCAGAGACGACCCCTGGAATTTCATCACCAGGTTAAGAGCACATATTGCTCTTCCTGAGGACCAGAGCTCAATTCCCAAAACTCACCTCAAGTGGCTCACAACCATCTGAAACTCTCATTCAAAGAGATCTTGGGTTGGGGATTTAGCTCAGTGGTAGAGTGCTTGCCTAACAAGCACAAGACCCTGGGTTCGATCCTCAGCTCAAAAAAAAAAAAAAAAAAAAGAGAGATCCAATACAAGCTGGGCAATGGTGGTACATGCTTTTAATTCCAGCACTTGGAAGGCAGAGGCGGGTAGAGCTGAGTCTACTGAGGGAGTTCCAGGACAGCCAAGACAGCAAGGGCTACATAGAAGAAACCCTGTCTCAAAAAAAAAAAAAGAGAGAGAGAGAGAGAGAGGAGAAAGGAGAGAGAGATTGATCCAATACTTCTGAACTCCTCAGACACCTAAAATTATTGTACATAACCACACACATATACACGTGATTAAAAATAAACCTTTTAAATTATTTAAATTAATTAAAGCTAGTTCTTTGGTTGAACTAGTCAAATTTTAAGTGCTCAATAGGTACTAGACAGGGCAAAGCATGTTAATTATATACTTTGTAAAAATACTATGAGAGCCGGGTGGTGGTGGCGCACACCTTTAATCCCAGCACTCAGGGCAGAGGCAGGCAGATCTCTGTGAGTCCAAGGCAGGCCTGGTCTACAGAGTGAGTTCCAGGACTGGCTCCAAAGTTACACAGAGAAACCCTGTTTTGAGAAGAAGAAAAAAAAAACAACAACAACTTTGAGAGGTAAAGGGATACCTGAAAAGTTTCTCTACACATTACATAAAGAATAATCTGGACTGGCAAAATGGCTGAGCAGGTAAAAGTGCTTCCCATGCAAGCCTGACATTACCTGAGCTTGATCCCAGAAACCCAAGGTTCAACTCCCAAAGCTGTCCTCTGACTTCCACATGTATGCCATGGCATACTCACACTCATACACAAATACATAATAATAAATGAAATCATGAATGTTTTTAAAAGAACAATCTAATTTATTTAGACTAATTTATTTAGGTAATTATGTGCTGGTCAGGCATGATGACATATAGCTATAATCCCCAATACCTGGGAGGTTGAGGCAGGATCAGGCTGTTCAAGGCCAGCCTTGACTACACAACAAGTTCAAGGCTAGCCTGGGCTCCATGAGATGCTGTCTCCAAAATAAAGTTGAGAGTTTAAACAGCCCATGAATACTTAAATTTATTCTGCACCAACTAGTGTAGGGAGTGGAGGTGCAAACAGCTGCCCCTGCTTACTGCAGAGTTTTCCATCTATTTCTCAGCCTGATATCAAACCCTCTAAATTACATCAGCTCCAAAAAACAATGGTCTCAAATCCTTGTGGGGATCTAAGAAAGAACCTTCTTTTTTGTTTGTTTGTTTGGTTGGTTTTGTTTTCGAGACAGGGTTTCTCTGTGTAGCTCTAGATGTCCAGGAACTTGCTCTGTAGACCAAACTGACCTCGAACTCACAAAGACCTGCCTGCCTCTGCCTCCTGAGTGCTGGGATTAAAGGTGTGCACCACCACCGCCTGTCTAGAAAGGATCTTCTATATCATACTGAATAGGGGGGGGGGGGAGATATTCTGGTATGTGTCCAAGGCACCTTGTACAAAGCAATCACCTTCTACATTAAGTATTTTGTTTCTTTTAGCTGGCAAAAAGAAAACCACAAGTTGCTTGATTATAATCTCTTTTCACAATCTCTAAGATTTTAATTTCTTTCTTTGACAATGACCCATACAAAATAAGAAATGAGAAATAAGTTCCCTAATCTGTGGGGGAGACTTTATTTTTTCTAACACAATAAACATTTCCTGACTTCTAACTTATAGGTAAAGTAAAAAAAACTTCTGAATTTTAAAAGTTATGGATAGGCAGACGTGGAAAGTGCTTCCCCCCCGCCCCAGACAGGGTTTCTGTGTTGCTCTGGCTGTGCTGGATCTCGCTCTGTAGACCAGACTGGCCTTGAACACACAGAAATCCACCTACCTCTGCCTCCCAAGTGCTGGAACTAAAGGCATCCATGCACCACCACTGCCTGGCATGAGGTATGTGCTTCTGATTTTAGCATTTAAAGAAAATAGTCAGGAGAATCTCAAGTTCAAGCAAGGCCAGCCTAAACTGCAGAGTGAGATCCAAGTCACCCAGAGAAACTTAGTCTTAAAATAAGAAGCAATGAGCAGGCTGGGGATATACCTCAGGGTCAGAGTGCTTGCCTAGATGAATAAATAAAGCCCTGGGTTCAATTCCCAGGCCAAAAACAAAGAGGAGGAGTCATCACCCTCACAACCCAACAAAGCATTTTTAAAAAACAATACACACCAGGTCCTTCCAAATGGAGTGTTAAAATAACAGGTTACTTGTGGTACTTTGCAAGCAAAGGAAGAAGGCAAACAGCAATTATACTGCTTCACTCAAGTCTCCAAAAACCGAACTCAAAAGAACAAGGATGTGTTATAGTAGAACTGCTTTCCACAAACTACACAGTAGCAATTCTTCTGAGAGAAGTAGACTGTTTATACTGTTTCCTGTCATATGATGTCTTTGTTTTTAATTCAATTAGTCAACAATCACAGAAAGTATCAAGTTGATGATTTAGGTATATATTACCCTTATATTACAAATAGGTCTCTCTCTGGACATGGTGGCTCAAGCCTTTAATCCTATCACTCGGGAGGCAGAGACAGGCAGTGAGTTAAAGGCCAACCTGGTCTACAAAGCAAGTTCCAGGACAGCTAAGACTTACACAAACAAACCTGTCTCAAAAAAGAAGAAAGAAGAAGAAAAAGGAAAATAAACAAACAAGACTCTCAACTGCAAAGGGCACTTTATAAAGATTATCATAATTCAACTAAACAAAACCATTTGAAAAGCTCAAGAAATGCCCACTTAGAGGCGGAGGCAGGTGGATCTCTGTGAGTTCCAACCCAGACTGATCTACACAGCAGTTCTTCCAGCCTTGCCAGTCACATGGTGAAACAGGAAAAAAAGAAAGAAAGAAATAGAAAAGAGAAAAAACAATATTTCACCTTAGAAATCTTAAGCACTGACAGTCAAAGCAAAACACATTAAACCTTAAGGGGGAACCCAAAGAATGCTGTCCCACTAGGTGAAAGAAAAAGGGATGTAAGTAAGCTTCATTGTACTCTGATCCTTGTTCATTTTGTCTTACATTTCAAACACAAACAAATATATAAATTATAAATTAAACACCAAGGTATTGACGATTAATGCTCAAGTTTTTCCACTGATGGGACAAGCAACCAAAAAGCCTAAACATTGGAGGCCTAAAGTACTGCTTTGTTACTTACCCCATTTTTACCCCTCCAGAGTTCAACTACAGAGGTTAAGTCTTGGTGCTGAAAAAAGAACAGAGAAACTAATCCACTTTCATCTCTCAATTACAAGCTATAGGTGGTAAATTGGTAAAATGAAAATAGGTTCCAACATGTTGATGGAAAATTAAGACATCCATCCTATCAATATGGTACCTTCATTATATCCAAATTTTAAAACACCTCCATTTCAAGGGATGGAGGTTCTAAGCATTGTTCGAGGCTCTTCATTCAATAGCCAGGAAAGAAGCAACAACAACAAACAAACAACAAAAAAAACAAAAAAAAAAACCTTTGACCTGATAAGCAAACTTAAAAAATTAAGAAAATAGCATAACTGCAGAAAAATGTTCAAACAAGCTCATCACAGCACTGTTTAAAAAAAAAATTACAGCAATGTAAATTAACAAAAGATTGTTGTAAACTATGATTACAGAATACTAAATATCCATTATGAGAATAAAAATTTCACATGGAAAGCTTCTCTTGTAAGTATTCCAACAGATAATGTATAATCAAAGAGCTATAATTCGAGTTGGATAGACCATCTCTACTTTTATGTATTCTCCTGGGATAGTTCACTGGTTTGGCATTGGGTTAGTTGCCTGGGTTTGGGGATGTGTTTTGTTTGTTTGTTGACTTTTTCAGACAGAATCTCCTGTAGCCCAATCTGGCTTCAAACATACTATGTGGATAAGGTAAGCCTTAAACCAATCCTCTTGCAGCCACCTCCTTCCCAAGTGCTGAGATTACATATGTGCACCACCACATCCAGCATCGTGTGTGTGTGTGTGTGTGTGTGTGTGTGTGTGTGTGTGTGTGTGACATGAAAACATGAAACCAGATGAGGTGGGAGAAAGAAGGCTACCATAAGAAGGGGGGAACAAAGGACAAATGAATTTACATGTGAAGTACAGTGTTATACATGAATGAAATTATTTTTACACTAAGACAGATGTTTTTAAAGAAATTGGGGGGGGGGCTGGAGAGATGGCTCAGAGGTTAGGAGCACTGCCTGCTTTTCCAGAGGTCCTAAGTTCAATTCCCAGCAACCACATGGTGGCTCACAACCATCTATAACGAGATCTGGTGCCCTCTTCTGGCCTGCAGTCATACATGCCGTATACATAATAATAAATAAATTTTTTAAAAAAGAAAGAAAAGAAATTAGGACCAACAAGATGGTTCAGCAGATAAGGACACCTGCTGTCACCAAGAGTGACAACCTTAGTTGAATCTTTGAGACAAACAAGGTAGAGAGAACTAACTTCCACAAGTCGTCCTGACCTCTGCATACACACTGTAGCATCTCAAGTGCCAAGCTATACCCACACCTTCACAAGAACACACACACACACACACACACACACACAAACAAAATAAAAATATAATAAAAAAAATTTAAAGCCAGGTAGTGGTGGCGCACGCCTGTAATCCCAGCACTCGGGAGGCAGAGGCAGGCAGATCTCTGTGAGTTCGAGGCCAGCCTGGTCTACCAAGCGAGTTCCAGGAAAGGCGCAAAGCTACACAGAGAAACCCTGTCTCGAAAAAAAAAAAAAAAAAAAAAATTAGACCTAGAAAGAAAGGTACAAGGCCAAGGAAATAGTTCAACAGGTAAAGTGCTTGCCACACGGTCATGAGGCTCTAAATTCAAAAACTGTGCATTGGTGGTACTTGCTTGTAATCCTAGCATTGGTGAGGAGGCATAATCAGGCAGATCTTTGGAACTGGAAGGTCAGCCAGCTGGTCAGCTTAGTTAGACAAATCCAAATACAGAGCACCAGGGCCCATTAAGAGACTGTCTCAGGCTGGAGAGATGGCTCAGAGGTTAAGAGCACTGACTGCTCTTCCAGAGGTCCTGAGTTCAATTCCCAGCAACCACATAGTGGCTCACAACCATCTATAATGAGATCTGGTGCCCTCTTCTGGCCTGCAGTCATACATGCCGTATACATAATAAATAAATAAATATTTAGAAAAAAAAGAGACCGTCTCAAAATACAAGATGGGCAGTTCTCAAAGACTGACACCCAAAGTTAATGTCTAACCCCTGTTCAAATGCACATACACACATATATACATACATATACCTGTGCAGCTCTGGCTGGCCTGGAGCTCGATATGTAGATCAGGCTGCCCTCAAACTCAAAGAGCCTCATGCCTCTGCCTCCAGAGTGCTGGGATTAAAGGTGTACAATATACCAAATATGAATTTAGATAATAGTAATAAACAGTTCTCAAACCAACAGGTTTACCACCAACAATGCACTAACTTATCTTTTTAATGCTTTTTTAAATAACCACACTGATTTCATTACCTTGTAATATGGCACTCAATATTTAGAAAACACAGTTCTGGGGCTGGAGAAATTGCTGAGGACCTGGGTTTGGTTCCTAGGAGCCACATGGAGGCTCACAATCATCTGTAACTCTCCAGCTCCAGGGGATCTGATATCTCTCTGACCTCCACATACATGGTATACACACATATACATAAAATTTTTTAAAAAATAAAGAAGAAACGAAAACACAGTTCTAAAACTTTACACAGAACATGCTAAGGTCTTTGCTCCAACCACTTTCCACCACAGCTCCAAAATAAGAAAACAGATCAAAGTCTATTCTGTGTGATCCTTATAGGCATTTGAATTGATGGGCTTTATTTACTCCAGTCCCAGTAGCAAGGCCCAACCAGGGCTCACTCTGCAAGGTGAGATCCACTCTTCTGGAGCCCCTGCAACACTATTAACAGATACAAGTGCTGAAAAGTTTCTCCACTTCTGTTGCCTTCTCAGTGGGCATTAGGAAATTCTGCATTTAATAACATGCATCTGGTCTACCACTGCTCACAAGCCTACTCTTGTTTATTGGGGGGAGAGGGGCGGTGAATGAGTGAGACAGGGTTTCTCTGTGTAGCCCTGGCTGTCCTGTAACTCGCTATGTAGACCAGGCTTTCCTCAAACTCACAGAGATCCTCCTACCTCTGCCTCTCAAGAGCTGGGATTAAAGGTGTGTGTCACTACCACCCATCAAGACAAGCCAACTCTTTCATGAAAACCTTTTTAAAAAATAATTCTAGGGGCTGGAGAGATGGCTCAAATGTTAAGAGCACTGGCTGTTCTTCCAAAGGACCCAGGTTCAATTCCCAAAACCCACATGGCAACTCACAACTGTCTGTGAAACTCCAGCTCCAAGGGATCCAATACCCTTATACAGACATACACGCAAGCAAAATACTAATGCACATAAAATATAAGTAAATAAATTATTTTTAAAAACAAATTCTATTGCAATAGGATTCTAACAGCATTACATTTTTAGGGTGTTTTCCACGTACGCCATTCCACTTGATCTTCCCTCACAACATATGAAATAAGTAGACACTTTTCCCCGGGTGGTGGTGGCGCACACCTTTATTCCCAGTACTCGGGAGGCAGAGCCAGGCAGATATCTGTGAGTTTGAGGCCAGCCTGGGCTACAGAGCAAGATCCAGGAAAGGTGCAAAGCTACACAGAGAAACCCTGTCTTGAAAAGCAAAACAAAAAAGTAGACACTGTTCTTCCTTTAATAATGAGGGAATGTTATATGGCTTGCCAGAAAAAAAAGGGCTAATGAGCAGCACTAGGGTAGACTCAAGACTTACTGATCTATGCACTATCATGATAAAACAATTTTCATGTTAGTGTAGGATACAATTATGAACTTAAAAGTATAAATGCAGTACAAAAATGAAAATGAAAGCATATCAGTATCAAAATCAAAAATTAAGATTAAAAATAGTAATGACATGTTAGTAACTATAGTAGTTATCTTGAATTACTGGGAACTCTAGTGCAATCCAATATGGACGTGATCTCATACTTAAATCTAAATCGATGTTTCACTGATTATGAAATTACACAGAAATTCACCACAGAGGGTCTAGAGAGAGAGCTCGGGAAATAGAGGCACTTGCAGCCAAACCTGACAACCTGAGTTCCATCCCCAGGACCCATATGCTGAACGAAGAGAATCAACTCCTACAAGCTGTCCTCTGACCTACACATGTGCACCATGGCATGCATGCACCCACATTCATACATACAAATAAATGTAATTTCTAAAACTTATAAACAAATTTGCCATCTAAAATTACAGAACTAGATAATCTGTAAGAAACAACCAGCCATACAGATTGCAAACTTCTCCCAAAATTTTCTTTTTTCTTTTTTTTCTTTTTTTTTTTTTTGGGCTTTTCAAGACAGGGTTTCTCTGTGTAGCTTTGCGTCTTTCCTGGATCTCACTCAGTAGACCAGGCTGGCCTCGAACTCACAAAGATCCACTGGCTCTGCCTCCCGAGTGCTGGGATTACAGGCGTTCGCCACCACCGCCCGGCCCAAAACTTTCTTAGTATTGTGTCTTCATAACAAATTATGAAGTTCCCTCTGTGAAACCCAACTTGATTTCAACATTAAGAGAATTACAACAGCATAACCATGTTGTTTCTCCATATCTGCAATATGCACTCAATTTCCAGAGCACTTTTGAGAAATGTATAAAATCCACAACTTAAAAGCAAAACCCAGGGTTGGGGATTTAGCTCAGTGGCAGAGCGCTTGCCTAGCAAGCATAAGGCCCTGGGTTCAGTCCTCAGCTCTGAAAAAACAAAAAAAAAAGCAAAACCCAAGACAGAATATTGTTTCTGGGATTTTAGGGCAAGGGTTTTATTTACTTTTTAAATGTGTGTGTGTGTGTGTGTGTGTGTGTGTGTGTGTGTGTGTGTGTTCATGAGTGCCATTGCACACATGTGGGAGTTGGAAGACAACTTGGAGTTCTCTCCTTCCACCACATGGGTCCAGGGGATCAACTCAGATTGTCAGGCCTGGTGGTGGTGTCTTACTACCTACTACCATCTCTCTCCTACTTCTGTTTTCTTTTTCTTTTTAATTTTTCCAGACAGGGTTTCTCTGTGAAACAGTCCTAGCTGTCCTGAACTCACTTTGTAAACCAGGCTGGCCTCAAACTCACAGAAATCTGCCTGCCTCTGCCTCCCGAGTGCTGGATTTAAAGGTATTCACCACCACCACCACCCAGCCAGGTTTTCATTTTTAATAGTAATAATAGTAAGACAGGATCTTACTATGAAGCCCTGGCTAATATGGCCCACAACAGTCTCAAACTCCTGACAATTTTAGCCTGAGTTGTTTCTTTCAAATAAAAGAAGTGCATATAGGATGCACTTTCCTATATTAAAAAAGTATTTCAAATGTGTAAAATTAGCCTAAGTATGAGCTCTAAATTATCTAGATAAGGAAACTCAAGTCCAGAGAAGTAATATCCCAACAGCAATTAATGACACAATGAAATCATGATTCATGATCTGTCTGCCAATGCAGAATTACCTATCAGGGGGCTGGAGAGATGGCTCAGAGGTTAAGAGTACTGGCTGTTCTTCCAGAGGTCCTGAGTTCAATTCTCAGCAACCACATAGTGGCTCACAGCCATCCATAATGAGATCTGGTGCCTTCTTCTGGCCTGCACACATACATGCAGGCAGAACACTATATACATAATAAATAAAAAAAATTTTTAATTACTCATCAGTCTATACTACCTATAAATTCAATAAAATGTGTTAACATCTAAAGTTTTAAATACATTAAGATTCAAAAACAGAGGTCACAAGTCTACAGAAAAGAGACTATCTTAAGGAAAAGTCAAAGTTACAAAGAATGAAAACTCCTTCTGCAATGTAAGACATCAAGTAATTTAATAACACTGCTAACACTGCTTTTTCTCATACCAATACTATTCACCTGCTAAAACAAAATCTGGAAAGAAAATTCTGCTGAGAACTGTGCTAAGTAGTGAGGGTATCAGGAAACAAAAGGCTTCTGGTCTTTACTGAATGAACAACTGGGTGTACCTCTCTGAAAATATTTCTCTAAGATATGACAGGATAAGACCCTATGCAACTGTAACAACACTTTCTTTCATCTCTTCCAAAATTGTAACAATCCTCAACACACCCCCTCTGAAGTATGAATACATCCCTTGACAACTCAGAATTCCACTTTACCACACCAAGTATTAACAAGGACTGTAAGCAGGTTTTTAAACTGATTTTACCACACCTCACAGCCTGGGGCAAATTTCAAGAACTTTTCACAATGCACAGTACACCTTCCAGGTTCACAACCCTGGTCTCAAATGACTGTAACACACTCTCCTACCCTCCACTTTACTAGAAACCTGAGTCAGATGGTTTAGGAGGAACTACAATGTTGGTATGTTAGAAAGCACCTTCAGGACCCCTCTGTGGGCAGGAAGCAGACTTCATGCCTTGCTTCCTCTACTTTCCTCTAGGTTCTGCTGTCTACCTCTGGACATACCTTCAGTTAGCATCTAATTTGATAAAATGTGTTCTAACGCCTTGTAAACAAATTCACTATGCTGCTCACAACTGCTTAGGGTTACCTAAACGTAAAAATGGTGAAGCTGAAAGATGTCTTCATAGGCAATCAATCTAACCTTCCAGAAGCTTCCAAATTTAGTCTAATATATTGCACAGCGTTTACCCAAAACAATGTCATTCTGTAACCTCTTTTGCTCTCTCAAATCATTGAAAGGAGGTCTTTCTTTGGCCACCAACTCATGTTATTTGGCCTCCAGGTAAAAAACACAAGAGCATGTGTCTTTTGCCAGACTGAATCTCAAAGGGAAAGGACTTCTTCATGTCCCCACAAAACAAAATCAAACGTTTTGATAAAGAAGCACCTTCGACCATTCAATCGTAACCTCTGACGGTTCACTGTTCTCATTATGAGAAACAAAGTTGAACCTCCATTACAAGAGCATATACACTTCTTAATACAAAAATAATTAAATGTCAAACAACCAAGTGTTTGCCAAAATAGCAAGAAGAATGTCAACCTCAGTCTGAAGACGACCGAACATCAAGACCTAACCGAAGCCCGCGTGTAAAACTCACAAATGAGATGAACAGACTCCGGAGTGCCTATCAGACAGCGCAAACTCTACGCCACAATTTTGAGACAAGTTTTCTGACCCCAACCAGCAATACCATCTTGGGCCCTCAAATGCAACGCATCCAGCACAATTTCAACCCAAGAAACCACACTAATCTTTTGCAGAGCCATTTACCAGAGTTCCTGGAGCTCTTTCAACCTTCACTGCACTTCCAGTACCACCAGGTCAGGAGGCTGCCCCACTGCAGTCAAGCTGAGGCCCGCACGGCGCGCCAGTGGGTGCCGACAGCACGACCTCCGGCCTCTCCCACGGACTCGGCCAGGGCCTCAGGCCACACACTCACCTCCCGGGGGCCCGGAAGTATTTTCCAGGGCGCTCCAGGGGTAGCGCCCCACATTCTGAGTGCTACCGGCCGCCAGGTTCAGGATGGCCGCCGAGCTAGGCGACCCCGCCTCCCCCGCGTCGCCCGGCCGGGCCTCGGCGCTCCACTCCCCGAGCCACCCCAGGCCCCCGCCCGCCGCCGCCTTCTCAGTCCGTGACAGCCGCCGCGCCCGGCCGAGGCCCGCCCCTCCTCCAGCAGCTCCTCGCCTCCGGAGCCGGGGAGTGGGCTTCTTACCAGGTGGCAGGACATGGCGAGGCCCGCCAGCGCACGGCCTCCTCCGCCACCCCACGAGGCTGCCAGCCAGGGCCGGCGTGGGGCAGCGCCTAGGCCGCTGGAGCGTCTCCGCCGGCTACTCCGCTGCCGCCGCCGCCGCCGCCGCCGCCGCCGCCGCCGCCGCCGCCGCCGCCGCCGCCGCCGCCTTCTCACAACCACAACAACATGGCGGCAGCGGCCACACAGAGCGCGCTCCCGAGACCGATCGGAGCTTCTAGCGGGGGCGCGCGCGCACGCTCCGGCGCGCTGGCGGCGGTCGGGGGTGGGCCGAAGTGGGCTGGCTGTCACGGGACGGACGGGGGCGGGGCCTGGAGAGCTGGTCACGCCCCCAGGATGTGGGCGGGGCTGCAAGTGGGCGGGAAGTGGCTTCCCAGAAGCATCCGGAGGAGCCAGGCGAAAAAAAGAATAGAAAACTGCAAAATGAATAGATGAACCGTTACAAATTAAGGGAAGAAAAACAAGGACTAGAAAGGTTTTCAGGAGGCTTCCTTTGCTAGCTTAGAAGCCCAAGACAGTAGCTTGGCTTACTCCGCTTTCTATTAGAACAGCAGTGATATTTCCCTCGCAGGTATAGTCAATATAAAACTAACAATACAGTGCGTGGAACTATAGTGTGCTACAGGATATCCTCAGCATACAAATTCAAACTGCCTCAACCTCAGCTCCTAATAAAAATCTCAGTGCTCAAACGAAGAAAAAAAAAAAAAAACCTGCTCAAACTGGCCTGCAGAAGAATCCCATAGTCCACCACTGTAATAACTTGGTCAGCGGTTCACCACCTGTGAGTTGTGACCCCTTGGAGCTCCAACGACGCTTTCACAAAGGTCACATATCAGATATTCTGCACACTAGGTATTTACATTATAATTCAGAACAGTAGCAAAATTACAATTATGAAGTAGAAAGGAAAATAATTTTTTGGTTGGCAGCATTAGGAGTTGAGAAGCATACCTTAGGCTCTAATAGAACCATCTTCTCTCATTCCCTCAGATGAACCCTTGACTTTTCCAGAAAACAAGTATATGAAATTTATCCCTGTTTGTTACTTTGGTTGTTTTTTGTTTTTTGTTTTTCCACAGCACTCTGCAATTATTTGTCGCTTTGTATTCAATATCATGGCCATTCTCTCCCACTGTAATTTAAGAACAGTTAGTGGGGAAAGGATGCTGTCTTATTTGTCAGCAGGTCTCCAGCACCTAGAATTGTGCAGCACAATAGGCAAACTTCCTAATTAACTAAGGAATAACAGGTGTTTCTATTTTCTCTAGTTGAATGTCACAACTTTAATGAGTAGAGGCTATCTCCGTTTTACAAACAAAAAAAGTAAAACCCAGAATAAGCTGAACTTAACTAAAAATTCAAACCCAGACCCAGCCAACAACAAAACTATACTATGGTTGTGCTACCCACTACATCACAAAATCTCAAGGAAGGCATTACATCACAGTCCAAAGTGAGGAAAGACTTCCCATTACTCTCTGAGAAACTCTTATCTTCCTCCTCTTCCATGCAGCTGATGGTGTTTCAATTTTTACCTTCACTAGAAAAGCCCAAGGCTAAATTTGAAGCACTACGATTGCACCTCTTGGACCTAAAAAAAAAAAGGTAGTGATAGGAATAAACGCCGCCACACTTGCATTTGTCTGTCACAGCTGACATGACAGAGAAATAAATGGACCGCCACCAATGGGTGGCCACTGGTTGGACCAGAACTAGCACTTAGCCGCCAGGACAACTCCCTGTTGGCTAGCTAGCTGCTAATAAAGTGGCTCTGGGTAGACAATTCAACCAGTAGGAAGTTGATAACCACTCCACCAGTCCCATGGTCCCCACAATCCACGTGGAAAGAGCAAATGGGCTGATGTGTAACTTTCGTCTTTTTATCCAGAATAACAATTTGCTTTTGATCCAGAATGAGGAAGGGAATCCTTGACTGGATCCTCAACCAGAATTTAAAATATTTGAAGGAATTTTCCTGTACCTGTGAATTCGCAGTATGCATTGAATCTTTCAGTGTGCATTAAACTATGTGACCATTTTCTGTGTAAATCTAACATCAGACTCACCTCAACTTATGTACCTGAGATGTGACGGCTAGGGTTTGAACGCAAGTAATCTGACTCTGAGGGACATCTGTGAACATCATACTACAGTTCATCCCCGCTACTGCTAACCTATAAGATAGATGTTGGTAAATTGTCTCTAAATACAAAAGCGCAAACAGCTGCATGGCCTTGAAACCTCACTTCATGGGGTTTGGGGACGTCCAGCGTGCACTTGGCATGCACCAAGCCCTAGAGTCAGTTCTCTCATCACAAAGCTAATATCAAGGACAAGGACCTAAAAAGACAAACCAAAGAGAGCTAGGCTGAGTGTACTGGTTTAAATTTGAATCCTGGTACTTCCATACGCTTCTTTCTCATTTCCTTTTCCTGTGCTCCTGTTGCTTTGACACCCGTGAGGTCATTGTCACTACTGTGCTTACCAGACACAGGTGTGTAACTGTTCTCTGATATAATGGATTTGAAGGGTTTTTTTAGATTTGTTTATTTTATGTGTATGAATGTTTTTTGCCTGTATATAAGTCTGTGCACCGTGTGTGTCTGTGCCCATGGAAGTCAGATGAGTGCAGCAGATCCCCGGGGAAATGGAGTTACAGACGTTTGTAAGACACCATGTAAATACTGGGAACCAAACCCAGGTCCTCTGCAAGAGGAGCCAGTGCTCTTAACCACTGAGCCCCAAGATTAGAGGACATTTTATATCTTACAGACAAACTAAACCAGTAGATAAGGTCCCTGCAAGCCAAGACAAAACCCCGGGGAGAGTCACAGGAAAAGAGGGACCACAAGCCAGCTCCGGAGGGCTCTTCTCACTGCCCTGTTTTTCACATAAGGAGGTTCTTCTCCCCACCCGGCCTTCCTCTCCCCCTTCCTGCTATTCTTCTCTTTAGTCTCCCCTGCTACATTCAAAGATGAAAAATGTTCTCCCAGCTTCTTACAGACACTTTGAAATAGCCCAAGATGGAAAGGCTGACTGAAGGAGAATGGAGGCTTCCCAGAGTCTCAAAATGTCCCTGGAAGTCCTTCAACCCCTAAAAATGTAGACTTCCCAACATTAGGTCCTCCCGCTTAAGGATAAAATCTGTTCATTTCTGTGAAGCTTTTCGTGGCTTAGCCTCCAATCCTCGCAAACTTCAGTAGCATCCTCTTTACCTGCCAATCCAGCTCACCAACACAGTAATTAAGCTTGCAGCTGTGAAAAACAACTTGTCCAAAGCAGGCAGAAATTGAAATGAAGTCATGTTTCCTGATTCAAAATCTTTCAGATGTGAATTCAGGACAAGCAGCAAAGTTTTGGGGCTTCCTACCATAGCCAACTAATTTTACATAGCCCCCAGTCCAAGTTATGTGGACTACAGGATAGTTGCTCTTACCATGGTGCCACCGCAAGAGCTTAACAGTGCTTTGAAATATCATTTATGATGGTTTGTTTCTGGGCCTTTAAGCTTTTGTTTTTGGTTTGTTTGTTTGTTTGTTTGTTTGTTTTTGAGATTATATATAGTTACATCATTTCTCCCTTCCCTTTTCTCCCTCCAAACACCACCATTCCCCCTTTCAATTCATGGTTTCTTTTTCTTTAATTGTTGTGAGATATATATATATATATATATAGAGAGAGAGAGAGAGAGAGAGAGAGAGAGAGAGAGAGAGAGGGAGAGAGAGAGATATCAGGGCCTATTTTTAGCAAGCAAGAAAGGAAATTTCTATATTCAAGAAAAGATTACAATGACATTAATGAGAATATAATTACTTTAACCAAAATCATGAAAGTGGTAATTTTTAAAAATAATATAATGTATATGCCATTGTTAGAATTGTTACTTTTATTCTGTATTTTATCCCAGTGGTATGACCTAAAACAAGGCAAGCAGAGCACTGTGTGTGAGCTTAAATTAAATTTTCCTGTAAGTATAAAATATCTCCCAGGATTTTTCAGACAGCATGTGGTACCCCTACTGACTGAAGTGGATCAGTTATTTCAGTCCTAATTCAGTATAGAACAATGGGTTTCAAAATGTGGTCCACAGGTTCTTCAGGTAACCTTCAGGTAATTCTCAAGGGTGTATATGGGTTAAAACTCCCTTCAAAATAGTACTACTTAATTACTTGTCTTTTTACCATGTTGATATTTTTTTCATGTGGATATTTATACCAATGGCACAAGAGGACTCCAGTTTAATTGTTGGGGCTTTGACACCATCAAAGCAATGGTACACTGTGTTCTAACAGCCATTGTATTCTTCTCAAAATGGGCTGGTGTTAAATAATATGTCAGTTTCACTTAAGAATGTCCTTTATGAAGCAGTTAAAAAGAAAAAAAAGTTAATTTCATTGGCTCCAGGCCTCTGATGGCAAGCCTTTTGCTCTTCTGTATGATGAAATGGAAATTTCGTATAAAGCACTTTTTTCAAAGTTTATTGAGCTGAGATTCACAGAACAGTTAATTAATCATGTTAAAGCAAACAAATCAGTGGCATTTAATAGCACCAGTGTTATGCAACCACCGCCTTTATCCCATCCCAAAGCATTTCACCACTCTAAACTAAAATCCTATAAGCGGTTGTTCCGTACATTATCTCAAGAAAAATCCTTCTGCCATTGTACTGGTTTCTCATTTTAGACACTATTTTTACATAAAAGAATGGTTAACATGCAACCTCCAGTTTGTCATTGTTGGTTATTTGACTTAATTGTCTCAAAACATCTATGAAGTTTGTGACTTCATGTAAAACAGTTTAGTGTATTTGTTACAATAATAAAATTAATTTCTGATGCTTTGTTACAAAAATAAAACAATAAATGATAAAATTAAAGACTATGATCTTATAAAACTTGAATCCCCTACCATAATTCTGATTTTCTCAAAAAAGACAGAGTCTTTTCTACTGAAGGTCGGGCATTGTGGTGCACGCCTTTAAAGCCAGCACTTGGGAGGCAAAGGCAGGCAGATTTCTAAATTCAAAGTCAGCTTGGTCTACAGAGCAAGATCCAGGAATCAGAGAAACCCTGTCTCAAAACAAAACAAAAGAATCTTATCTACTAGGATGAGTGGTAATACCAGGAAAAGTGAATCTTTGATAACACTCGATGAAATGAGCCAAGAGAGCGCCTTAACCTAGTGAACTAATATTTTCCACAGGATCAACTCAGTGTGTTACCAAATTCTGCACATTCTAAGTAAAAGAGAAACCCATGATTTTTAGTGCAGCAAAGTCCTAAAAGTTCATTAGGCCAGCCTGGGCTACCAAGTGAGCTCCAGGAAAGGTGCAAAGCTACACAGAGAAACCCTGTCTTGAAAAAAAAAAAAAAACAAAAACAAAAAAAAAAGAAAGAAAAAGAAAAAATACACACAAGTATCTTATGTGTATGAGACAAGATTTTCTTCAGTGCTTTCACCAGAGAAAATCACCACAAATCAAAGGCAAAGGCAAATGTAACAGTTCGAGTTTCCGCATACAGACAAGCAGGTGTACACACATACACATAAACAAAAATAAGCTTAATTTTTTTTTAATTTAATTTTTTTTTAAGGAAGAGGAAATTGGGAGAAGGGTGTATAGTGGGATTCAGGAGAAGCTGGGGGGAAATAGGGGTGAATAGTGATCATATTCCATTGCATACAAGTATGACTTTTTCAAATAATAAAAAAGGAAAACAAAGAAATAAATGTAAAATAAAACAAACAACAACAACAACAAACACCACCAGAGAAACAAAACCGTAACATTGATCTAGACAGTGGATTTTTTTACTGTATTTTATTTTATCTCTCTCTATAGAGCCCTGGCTGTCCTGGAGCTCACTCAATAGACCAGGCTGGCCTCAAACTCACAGAGATTCTCCTGCCTCTGCCTCCCAAGTGATGAGATCAAAGATGTTCATCATCACACCCAGCCTGATTTTTTAAAATATGGCCCCCAAGCCAGGCTGTGGTGGCACATGCCTTTGATTCCCCACGCTTGGGAGGCAGAGGCAGCAGATCTCTGGTTCTAAGGCCAGCCTGATCTCTAGGATAGCCAGGGCTACACAGAGAAACTCTATTTTGGGAAAACAACAAAACAAAACAAAACAAAACAAAACCCAACTGAGAAAGGACGATATGGCCAGACTTAGGGCGCTCACCTCTAAACCCAGCACTTGGGAGGCAGAGGCAGCAGATCTCTGTGTTCTAGGCTAGGCAAGGTTACATAATGAAACACTGTCTCAAAACAAACAAAAAAGAGCGAGGCCCTGAATCACACACCCAGCACCACTACACACACATTAAGAAAGAATACAATGTCTTTTAGAATGACTATTATCAAAAAGATGGGCAAACCTGGCCGGGGTGGCCCACGCCTTTAATCCCAGCACTCGGGAGGCAGAGGCAGGCGGATCTCTGTGACTTCGAAGTCAGCCTGGTCTCCAAAGCGAGTTCCAGGAAAGGTGCAAAGCTACACAGAGAAACCCTGTCTCTAAACCCCCACCCCCCCAAAAAAAAGAATCTAGTAATTGTTCTTTATAATAGTCTAGAGTGGGGACCCATACCCACCACCTGCCCAGCTCACCCAGGAAGATACTTTAAGGGTTGGGGATTTAGCTCAGTGGTAGAGTGCTTGCCTAACAAGCGCAAGGCCATTATGCAAGACAAACGAAAATACTTCAAAATAAATAAATAAATAAATAACAGTAGGGCTGTGGTGTAGCCCAGTTATCAGAGTGCTGCCTGGCATACATGAAACCCGGGGTATGACCCCCCTCCACCCCATGACTACATAAACCTGAAGCAGTGGCACATGCCTGTAATTCCAGCACTTGGGAAGTGGAGAGAGCAAGATCTGAAGATCAAGCTCATCCTCAGCTACAAAGTGAGTTTGAAGCCAGCCTGGTCCATGCAAGACCATGTCCAAAAAACTAAAAATAGAAGCAGAATGAGACCCAGAAATCTGACTCCTGGGTGCATAGCCAAAGGAATGATGTCCTAGGCAGAACCAATATCTACCATCTTGTATTCATTACAGCATCACTCATGGTAGCCAAGCAATGGAAGGGATCCAAGTGCCGATTCCAACAGCTGATGAATGGATAAAGAAAATGTGGTCCATAGAAGTTAGTGTATGTACAGTACCACAAGTGATTTCTACGGTCGTCTCAGGGAGAGCTCCCTGCATCCTAGCATCAGAGAAGATCGACAACCGTGGCGGGTAGAAAGCCTGGGTTACTGACTCAGCTGAGCCACTGACTCACTGACTGACCCAACCTCACCAGTAGAGCCTCAGTTTTCCCATCCAGAAAATGACAGGGTAGAATGTCATGTCCTGTAGAACCTGCCAGGCCTTCCCACCATCCTCTGATTAAAGGATCTGCCTTACTTTGTAAGATGACTGCATCGGAGAATCACAGATCTGTGCCTGGAGAGGCCTCAAGAGCAAGATGTCTTCCTAGCACCCACATCCCATTTCTGAGGCATACAGAAGTTAAACAACTTGTTTAGCCATGTTGCCAGGAGTGGGTGAAATTGGCAGGTCATTACTAGGACCCAGTGGGGAAATGGGTGGGTATCGTCTATCCTTTGAGAAATGACTCTGAGCTTTGGCAGTTTAGCCACCACATGCTTTCACAAACACTCTGCAGTTCCGGTGGGGATACAAATCTCTCTTGAGCCAGAGAAAATCAATACTGTAGGGCCTCCACTGGGTTAACAAGCGTGATGGGTGCTTCACATTACTAACTAAACCCACCTTTAAAAGGCCAGGTACCCCCTCTAAATTCTCCTGGGAAAGGCAGAGAAAATGAAATCAGCAAGAAGTTAGAAATAGGGGAAGGGGACTGATGGGGCGGGCTTCTTCCTCTCCTCCTCTCCCGCTTGTAACAAAACACGCCCCTCTCTGTGTCCAGTTTACTCTGCCGCAAGCTTCTCTGCAGCCTGGGCCAGCTCACCAGCTACAAATAGAACCAGAACCCACTGAAAATAGCTCCTCTTCCTCCTGCCCGGGACTTCCAAGTGCTCATTAGGACACCCTGCCCCACTGTGCAGGCCACAAGCCAGGAACTCAGATAGAGGGGCACCAAGGCCCCCACGGTTATGGACCACCATCCCGGGAGCTCCAGAAATAGCTGACTCTTTAGTGCTGGCTCAGAGCCAGCCTTATATTCTCCTCCTGGCTATAGTTCCCAGGAAGCCAAGAAAGAAGGTCCCTAGCTGGGCACTGGTGGAACATACCTTTAATCCCAGCACTCTGAAGGCAGGGGCAGGCCCATTTCTACAAGTTTGAGGCCAGCCTGGTCTACAAAGCGAGTTCCAGGATAACCAGGGCTGTTACATTGAGAAACCAAATTTTAAAAAAAGAAGAAGAGAAGAAAGAAAGCTGGGGCTGTTGGCTTGACTCAACAGTGCACTTGAAGCTCAGAGAGATGAGGAGCTTCCCCTAAAATCACATAACCAATAGGAGGTAGAGATGGAGTCTGAATCCTCTCCTTCGAATAAGTGAACCACTGCAATACATCCATCTCCTTGGAAGGCAACTAGCTCCAGATCCTTGAGGCTGAAAATGTTATCATAATTAGTGTCAGGGCCTGTGCCAGGCTAGACCACTCATCCTTGATAAGCAAATTTGGAGTACCAAATCAATAATGAAAAAGACTTATTCACTGTGACCCCATTGGAAAGAGACAAAGAGATTCCGTGACCTCCAATCCAAGTCCATCTTCAGGGTCTTAACATGAGGGTCAGGTTAAGCAGAGGGCAAAATATATGAATATTTGACAGGCAGTAATGGCACATGCCTTTAATCTCCCAGTACTAGAGAGGCAGAGGCAGGCAGATTTCTGAGAGTTCGAGGCCAGTCTGGTCTACAGACTGAGTTCCAGGACAAAGCTACATCGGAGAACCCTGTCTCAAAAAACAAAACAAAAAAATGAATATTTAAGTAGTCCTAGTCAAGGGGTGGCCCCACCCCTTCACTGTCTCAGGCTCCAAGTCTCCTCCAAGAAAGGTGGTCTGAAGTTGTGAGCACTTTAAGTCCCCCTTCTGGCTGGCACCAAGCTCAGCACCTTCCTTCTCCCAGAAGTCCTAGGGGGAAATTTCAATCCCTTAGGGTGTCTTGTTTCAATAGTCCAGATAGCCAGAGTGCCAGACACAGCACCAATTTAAGATTGTCCTCATTCCAGACATGTCAGTTATAAAGGGAGCTCAGACCATCCAGGCCAACCTTTGACAGCTGGAGAAACTGAGGCACAGTGAGAGAAGACTCCACTCAAAGCAGGCACTTAGTGAGTAAATCAAACACCCAGGTCTCTTGGTTCAGTGGCCAATTGTTTTCCCAGAGCTGAGGCGAACAGAATCTCCCTTGTTCCCTGTATGTGGAAACCCCGTGGGTCTTTTTTTTTTTTTCTTCTAACTTTTGGGCCTCAACAGAGCAAAGAACTCAGAGCTCATACCAGCTTTCTCCGGCTCCCAGACACCAAGTCTGGCAGCCAGGCATCCTGAGATCACCTCTTCTTCCCGCTCTGCTCAGGGTGTTGAATGATCTAGGTGAAGAGAGCAAACAGCAGGACGTAAATCACGGGGTAACACAGGCTGGCTTTCTCCTTTGCTGAATGTGAAGCAGATGGGACCCAGCAAGGGGAGAGAATTTGCAGGAATTTGCTGGCTCATTTAAATCCAAGGTCCAACTGCACACATTTCTCCTATTCCTGAGAGCTAGATATGTTTTTCTCTGCCCCAGGATCCCATCTGTTATAAAATAATTCTCTAAGCAGTTTTGTCCTCGGAAGTGATGAAAAGAGAAGAGAGAATGAGGCCAAGGGAGTTCTGCTAGGGAGGAATTAAGTTATTTAAGAAATGTTTTAGAGGTATGAAAGAATTTTACAACTAGTGTGTCAGAGTCTCAATTGCATTTCCAGCCCAGCTATGCCTCTCTGGAGTCCGCCAGGCAGGCTCTTTCCCAGGGTTTGGATTGAACTAAGGAGCCAGGTGAGACACACACACTCCCTCAATCTTCTCTTCCTTCCTTTCTTCCTTATTCCTTTTTGAAAATCGGTATTATTCTTGACAGGGGACTTATAGGTAATCTCGGTTGGCCTAGAGCCTACTACTAAGTTGACCAAGCTGGCTTTGCATTTGCCTTGAATTTGTCTAATTTCCCCCCTTGAGGGAAATTAAAGGCATTAACCACCATAGCTGGTTCTCTCTCTCTCTCTCTCTCTCTCTCTCTCTCTCTCTCTCTCTCTTTCTCTCTCTCTGTTGCTTTTCCTATTTTTAGATGGAGTCTCATGCAATCCAGGCTGGCCTCAAACCTGCTGCGCAATGAAGGATAACTTTGAACTTCTGATCCTTCTTATTCCACCTCCCAAGTGATGGGATTACAGGCATATGTCACTATACCCAATTTATGTGGCATTAGAGATCTAACCTAGGATTTTGTCCTTGTGAGACCGGTGCTCTGCTAACCGAGCTACACCCTCAAACTCAATCTTTCTCTCCCCATTCCCTCTTCTCCAATGATGGGAGTTGAGCTTAGAGCTTCACACCTGTTTGACTATACATCCAGCCCTCAGTCGGTCTCTTTGTTTGTTGCCAGTATTGGTTGAACACTCCCTTGACTGAGCATGGGGACAAGTTCTGCTCATGAAACAGTGAAGAACACAAGCCCAGCCCCTGCTCTCCTGAGACTCACAGAAGAAAGCAAAGTAACCTAGGTTAGTGCTCTAATGGAGAAACTGAGGACTCATGGCCGTGAAGATGTGGAAGAAGCCACCCTAGATGGGACAAGGCCCAGATGACATTGATTTAGAGACTGAGAGGGGACTAAACGTTCGCTGACCAGTGAGGAACGGTGGTTCATCTCTGTAATACCAGCATTCAGAAAGTCAAAGCAGGGGGGTTAGGAGCTCAAGGTCATTCTCTGTTACACAGGAAGTCAGAGGACATTCTGGACTTCATGAGAGCCTGCCTCAAAATGAACAAAATCAAGCAGACAAAACAAATGTACATTGGATAAAACGTGAGGGGAGAGAAACAGTCACAGCACAAAGATCCAGAGGCAAAAGATGGCTGGTCTGTCCATTGACCACGGAAGCCATAAACTGAAATAGGTACTGCTTTATTTAAGCACCTCACTGTGGTCCAAAGAGGAGAATGGTGTGATTTAATGGAATTCTGTGATTTAATGTGGTGGTAGTCATAAAGTGTGGACTGGGTTCCACAGAGCTACATTCTTTCCCTTGGCAAATGCTTCATCAGCATCTCTAGGAACAGCCTGTCCCAGCAGCTCGTGGACGGTGATGGGTCCTTTTACTGCACTTAGCCCATCTGTCTTCCTATGTCCCACACTCCCAACACTTTAAAGCTGAGTTTCAGTAAGTTGATGTACCCTGTCCTCACTTGTCAGGGTACATATGGCACAGAAGGGCAACTACTGTGATATGAACGCCTCTGGCTCTCTGGAAAAATCTCAGAATTACATTCAGCTAGAGTCATGTTTTACTCCCAGCCCAAAGATCTGGGAAATTGCCCATGGACACATCTATAGGAAATTAGGCTTAAAGGCCCAAATCAGGAGATCCAACATGTCTCTAGAAATTAGCCTCTTGTTTTCCATCAAAGACTCAGAGAAACTGACTGACTCTGTCTTAGGCAAAGAAGTATCCAATCCAGCCTTGTGACTTATAAATTTCCCATGTTTGTGAGGCATGATATTATATAGTTAGTCTTAAAACTAAAGAGAATGAGAAGCTATCATGGCGGCCATGATTTGCAGGACTTAGGAGGCAGAGGAAGGTAAATTTCTATGAGTTTGAGGCCAGCCTGGTCTACATAGTGAGTTCCAGGACAGCCAGGGCTACATAATAAGACCTTGGAGAGGGAGGAGAGAGAGAGAGAGAGAGAGAGAGAGAGAGAGAGAGAGAGAGAGAGAGAACAAGAAATGAGTTTCCCAGCCAAATGGTGGCAGCGCATGCCTTTAATCCCAGCACTTGGGAGGCAGAAGCAGGCGGATCTCTGTGAGTTCAAGGCCAGCCTGATCTACACAGTGAGTTCCAGGACAGACTTTAAAGCTACGCAGAGAAACCCTGTCACAGAAAGAAAGACAGAGAGAGAGAGAGAAAGAAAAAAAGAAAGAAAGAAAAAGAAAGAGAGAAAGGAAAAGAAACCCTGTCTCAGAAAAAAGAAAGAAAGAAAAAGAAAGAGAGAGAGAGGAAAAGAAAAGCAAAAGAGAGGAAGAAGTGAGTTTCCTAGCTGAGTAAGTTGAGACACTCTGCCTTTATCAGAATTGTTGCAGAACTCAGAGCCTTGATACACGAATGCACATCATGATCTCACAAAAGAAAGTTACAGCCAGGCATGGTGGTGCAGTCCTGCAATCCCAGCACTTGTGAAGTTGAGGCAAAAGAGCGCCCCAAGTTTGACGCCAGACCACATAATGAGTTCTAGGCCAACCTGGGCTACAGAATGAAAGGCCCTGTCTCAAACGACAAGAAAAAGGAAGTTGTAAAGTTTGCAGAACAAATTCCTGGAACATATAACCCGCTTTGGAAATGTTGCATCCTGTCCTCTTAATTTGGGAAGCATATGTTCTCATATACAGAGTGAGCTCAATCTTAGTTTTAGGTGAGTGAATGGGTGTCTATATCCTTATTGTGTGGCCTCCGGCCAGATAGCATTCTCCCCTTTTGTTTGTTAGGTTGGTTGGTAGGTCGGTCAGTTTTGACATAGGGTCTCACTATGTAGCCCTGACTGGCTCGGAGCTTGCTATGTAGACCAGGCTGGCCTCAAACTCACAGATCCATCAGCCTCTGCCTCCCCAGTGCTGGAACTAAAGAAATACGCCACCATACTTGGCTAGCTTCTGCTTTTGGAGCTTTGTGTTTATTTTCTACAACAAGGTACAGCAAACTATTTCTATAAAGGACCAAACAATAAGTATTTTAGCCTTTGTAATCCATCTACAGCTCTACAGCACATCCTTTCCTCCCTCCCTTCCTTCCATCCTTCCTTCCAACATTTCTTCCTTCCCTCCCTCTTCTCTCTGAAGCATAAAAACTATTCTTAGCTCTTAGGTCAAGAACACAGGCTAGTGTGGTAAGGGCAGAGCAGGATTTTGGCCTGAGCCATGGCTTGCTGGCTCATGTTCAACCATGCTCACTACATCCATGAATGGTGTACAGAAATTTACCAGGTTTTCTGCATTTTCTGTTCTGTTGATCCTTTTAAACCACCCTAGATGGTGACCACGGAGCTACTTCCTCTTTCTTTCTTTCTTCCTCTCTTTCTTTCTTTCCTTCCTTCCTTCCTTCCTTCCTTCCTTCCTTCCTTCCTTCCTTTCTTCCTTCCTTTTTTCAAGACAGAGTTTCTCTGTATAGCCCTGGCTGTCCTGGAACTCTCTTTGTAGACTAGGCTGTCCTTGAACTCACAGAGATCCTCCTGCTTCTGCCTCCTGAGTGCTGGGATTAAAGACGTGTGCCACTGCTTGCACCACCACCTGGCACTACTTCCCTTTTCTTTTCTTTCTTTTCTTTTTTTTTTTTTTTTTTTGCCAGAGCTGAGGACCGAACCCAGGGCCTTGCACTGAGCTAAATCCCCAACTCCTACTTCCCTTTTCTAAGATCAATTGATGTCCAATGAAAGACAAAGATGAATCTCATTTGCAGGGGCACTTAGTATGGACAGAAAGCTGAAGTAGAGATTTTTTTTAAACACCAGGCCTGCAGAGAACTCACTAGACCTTAGTACTCAGGAGAGAAGACACTGAGCTATAGTGTATAATTATAGCATCTCTGTTATTTCTATGAGACAAGGGGTCAAAGCAGTGGCTTTTGGGCTGACTCTATGGTAGAGCACCTGCTTAATACATAAGGCCCCTTGTTCAATCCCCAGTTCTCCCACACACACAAGCACTACCTTGTTGAAAGAATAACATACCCACTTGCAGATGCTCAAGAGGACGCTAACAGAGAAAATGGGATAAAACTTCCAAATCGTCAGGCGGTATAGTGCACGCCTTTAATCTGCCATGCTGTGGCTACTATAGACAAACTTAGTGTCAGGAGCTGGAGAGATGGCTCAGTGGTTAAGAGGACTGGCTGTTCTTTCAGAGGACCTGGTTTAAGTTCCCAACACCCACAGGGTAGCTCACAAACACCTGTAATTCCTGTTCCAGGGAATTCAATGCCCTCCTCTGTCATCCTTGGACACTAGGCACAGAAGTGATGCACAGGCATGGCTTCAGGAAAAGCACTCATACATATGAAATAACTAAATATTTAAAAAAAAAAAAAAAAAACACTTAATGTCAACCACTTTGTAGGTTCCCATATCACAGGGTCTCAAACTAATTCTATGAGGCAAGTTAATGTGATCTCCACTGATACTCCAAGAGGCTAGTGAATGCTCAGAGTCAAGTAATAAGTGCAGGACTCACAGCATAAAAGTAGGTCTCCCTGGCTGCAGTCGGAAACTGTTGCAGTATCTCCTGCTGATTTGAACCACTTCTCTGAACTCGTGATCAGGGTACTCACAGTCAATTTCTTACACTGTCATATTTAATTACATAGAACATTAGCTTGTTTGATAAATGTGTCTCATGTTAGCCTTCATTCAGTCTCTATACAGATTGATTTCTTGCATTCTGTCAACCCAAGTTCAATATTTGAGTTAAAATTCCATTGGGTTCTTGGCTCAGAAATAGATTTGTATAAATATACTCAATTGGTTTTTGACAGATGCCAAAGTAATCCAATAGAGGAAAAACATAGCTTTTTCAAAAATGGTATCTAAGTAATTGACTATCCACAGGCAAATAAATAAACTTAGATCACATAAAAAATTAACTCAAAATGGATTTAGGGCTTAAATGTAAAAATATAAAACTATACAACTTTTAGGAAGAAAAGTAAGAGAGAACCTTTGAAACCTAGAGCTAGGCAAAAAGTCTTTAAATCCAACACCAAAAATACAACTTACAAAAGGAAAAATTAGTAAGTTTATCAAACATCAAAATTAAATACTCTATTGACATGTCAAAATTAAAAATCCTATTGATAACTCTATAAAGGAGATGAAAAGGTTACAGACTGGAAGAAAATATTTGCAAACTATATACCCAGGAGAGAATTCACAAAACTCAAGAGTTAAAACTCAGTCACCCAAATATGGTGGCCCATGCTTATAACCCCATTCAGGAGCCTGACCCAGGATTGTGAGTGAGTTCAAGGCCAGTTTGCTCTGTGTAGTAAGTTCCAGACCAGCCTGGGTTATATAGGGGTTTTTTTTTTTTTTTTGTCTCAAAAAACAAAAAACAAAAAAACAAAACAAAAAAAAAAAAAAAAAACAAAAAAAAAAAAAAAAAAAAAAAAAACAGCCAGGTGGTGGTAGTGTACACCTTTAATGCTAGAACTCAGGGAACAGAAGCAGGTGGATCTCTATGAGTTCGAGGCCACCCTGGTCTACAAAGTGAGTTCCGGAACAGCCAGGGTGGTTACACAGAGAAATCCTGTCTTGAAAAAAACAAAAAATTAATTAAAATTAAAAAAAAAAAAAAACACAAACACCAAACCAATTGGAAAATTGGCAAAAGACATGAATAGACACTTTACTGTAAGCGATGCACACATGGTGAATAAACAGGAAAGGCTACACAGCATTGCTGGTCATTAGGGAAAGGCAAAGCAGAACCAAAGTAAGACATCATCCACCAGATCTGCTAAAGTCAAAATGAATGGCAGTGCTGATGGCTGGCAAGGATGCAGAGCAACCAGATTGTTCATGCTTAGGCATTGTCAGTGTGGACGCCACAAGCAAAGTCACTATGGGAGAAAATGTAGCAGTTTTTTACACAACTCAACACTTAACCAATACTCAGGAATTATGCCCTTGAAATAAACTTAATAATCAGACAAAAATTCTGCATGCTTGTTCATAGGGGCTTAATTTAGAATAGCCCCAAGTGGGAAACCACCTCTCCTAGATGTCCTTTAGTGGATGTGTTGTAAGCACATTGGTAAATCTCTGCCGTGGAATACTATACAGCAGTAAAAAAGAGCTTTTCCTACTTGTAGCATCTTTGATAGTTTTCAAGAAAATCATATTGAATAGGGGAAGAAATCCAGGCTGGAGAGATGGCTCTGCAGGTGAATGCACTTGCTGTCAGCCTGACAATTTTAGTTTGATTCCTGGGACACACATCACGGAAGGAAGGAGCCAACTTGTGAAAGCTATCCTCTGACCTCAACATGCATGCACACACATACAGACAAATATCTCTCTCTCACACACACACACACACACATGCACATACACACTCACACACACACCACCACCACCACCACCACACACATACACACACACCACTACTACCACACACTCACACACCACTACTACCACATACACACCACACACGCACCACTACTAGCACACACACACCACACACGCACAAACACCATACATACACACAAAAAAAAAATAAACAAACAAACAAATGGCTGGAGAGATGGCTCAGCAGTTAAGAGCTCTTGATATTATTATTCCAAAGGACCTGAGTGCAGTTCCTAGCACCCACATTGGATGACTTGCTGTAACTCTTGCTCCAGAGCTTATAGCTTCTTCTAGCCTCCTCCAGCACTAGTGCACATATGGCATGCATACACACAGACAAACAGACGGATACACACACACACACACATGTAAAAACTAAAAAAAAAAAAAAATCTTTTTTTAAGAATGAACGTATGCTCACCTGACAGCAAATACACTAAAATTGGACCAATCGAGAGAAGATTAGCATGGCCCCTGCATAAGGATGACACAATTCATGAAGCATTCCATATTTAAAAAATAATGATGAGCCGGGAGGTGGTGGCAGCGGCGCACTCCTTTAATCCCAGCACTGAGGAGGCAGAGGCAGGCGGATCTCCGGGAGTTTGAGGCCAGCCTGGGCTACAGAGTGAGTTCCAGGACAGCCAAGGTTACACAAAGAAACCCTGTCTTAAAAAAAATCAATATTAATGAAACCAAAAAATTGGTGGTGGTACACGCCTTTAATCCCAGCACTCAGGAAGCAGAGCCAGGCGGATCTCTGTGAGTTTGAGGCCAGCCTGGTATACAGAGCGAATTCCAGGAAAGGCGCAAAGCTACACAGAGAAACCCTGTCTCGAAAAACCAAAAATAAATAATAAATAAATAAATAAATAAATAAATAAAAATACTATCTCAAAAGCAAACATGCTGTGTAGTTAATTTTGATTTCAACTTTACAAGATCTCAAATCATCTAGTAGACAAACTTCTGGGTATGTCTCTCTCTCTTTTTTTTTTTTTCCAGGACAGGATTTCTCTATATATCCCTGGTTGTCCTGGAACTCACTCTGTAGACCGGCCTGGCCTCGAACTCACAGAAATCCACCTGCCTCTGCCTTCCGAGTGCTGGAATCAAAGGTGTGTGATCACCGCCCAGCTGTGAGAGAGTTTCTGGGTTAAGTTAATGGAGGTGTAAAGACCTACCTACATGTAGAAGGCACCGTTTTATAGACTGGGGTTCCAGGCTTAATTAAAGGAGGGAATGAACTGAGACCAACACTCATTCACCTTTCTCTGCTGACTGGCTACCGACACATGGCCAGCTGCCTCATTCTCCCGCCACCACGATAAACTGTGTCCCGGAACTGGGGGCCAAAGTAAACCCATCCATCTCTGAGTTGCTCTGGTCAGATATTTTGTTGCAGCAATGAGAAAATAACCAACTGTACACTGATTCTATTATAAAACACTCTTTATGTGAGAAAACTGTAGAGGGTAAATAGACTGGTGCCTATTAGTAAGCAGGGAGAACAGAACGCTGTGCTGTAAAAGGGTGTACAAGGCGTCCTCTCAGTGGAAATGTTCTGTAGTCGACTGTGGTGGGAGCCAAACAATTTTACACGTGTGAGAAATTGAATAGAAATAAGTACACAGATGCACAAAGATAAACACATAAGTGAATGCTGTAAACCTGCTAAAACCTGAAGAAGATGGATAAATAGTGTTACCCATTGTCTGTATTCATTCATTCATCCATCCATCCATTCATTCTTTTTTTGTTTTCCATTCATCTTTAAATTTTTATTTCTTTGTTTTGTTTTTTTTAAAGATTTATTTATTTATTTATTTATTATGTATACAGTGCTCTGTCTGCATGTGTCCCTACAGGCCAGAAGAAAGCACCAGATCTCATTACAAGTGGTTGTGAGCCACCATGTGGTTGCTGGGAATTGAACTCAGGACCTCTGGAAGAACAGCCAATGCTCTTAACCTCTGAGCCATCTCTCCAGCCCTTTTTTTTTTTTTTTAACTTTTTTTTTTTTTTTAGCTGAGGATCGATCCCAGGGCCTTGTGCTTGCTAGGCAAGCACTCTACCACTGAGATAAATCCCCAACCCTTTATTTATTTTTATGTGTTTGAGTGTTTTGCCTGCATGCCTGGGCTGGTGCCCATGGAAGTCAGACATGGAAGGTGGTGTCAGGTCCCCTGGAACTGGGGTTAAGGATGCCTATGAGTCATCACATGGGTGCTGGGAATCAAACCTGGTCCTCTGGAAGAGCAACAAGTGTTCTTAACCATGGAGTCATATCTCCAGCCCCCTCATTCATTTTTCGAGACAGATATTTGCTACATAACCCTGGCTAGACTAGTACTTGTTATGTAGCCCAGTATGTACTCAAAATCACAAGCAACCTCCCAACAGCTTGTTGGGAGGATTATGAGTTTGAGGCCACCCTGGGATAAAAAGTGTACTGGTTAGCTGTTTGTCAACTTGACACAAGCTAGGGTCATCTGGGAAGAGGGAACTTAATTGAAAAAAATGCCTCCCCTGGATTGGCCTGTAGACACAGCTGTAGGGCATCTTCTTGAATAATGGTTGATGTGAGAAGAGCCAGTTTACTGTGGGCAGTGCCACTCCTGGTCAAGTGGTCCTGAGTTCTAGAAGAAAGCAGGTGGAGCAAGCCATGGGGACAAGCTAGTAAACAGCACCCTACATGGCCTTCACTTCCGTTCCTGCCATCAGGGTCCTGCCTTGAGATCCTGCCCTGGCTTTCCTCCATGATGGTCTAGAAACTGTGAGCTAGAATAAACCCTTTCCTCCATGATGGACTAGAAACTGTGAGCTAGAATAAACTTTTTCCTCCATGATGGACTAGAAACTGTGAGCTAGAATAAACCCTTTCCTCCCAAGGGGCTTTTGTTCATGATGTTTGTCACAGCATTAAGAAGCAAATGAACACACATAGCAAGACCCTATGCTTAAATTAATAAATGCTGATAAAGGTATTACCTATGTGGGGGTGAAAGGCTTAGGGGTCTCTTGGAGTGATTCCTTCCTTCCTTCCTTCCTTCCTTCCTTCCTTCCTTCCTTCCTTTCTTTTTAACTTAAAGGTTTGCTTTGGATTTTAGTTCGAAAAGAAAAAGAGTCCACTGTGGTGAGTAGGGAGGGCAGCAAGTGGCAGGCAGGGTGGCGGTTGGCAGGAACAAGCTGAGAGATCACGTCCTTGGAGTGATTTCCTTTTCTTTTTTTTTTTCCTTCAGTTTTTCAAGACAGGGTTTCTCTGTGTAGCTTTGCACCTTTCCTGAGTCTCACACTGTAGCCCAGGCTGGCCTCGAACTCACAGAGATCCGACTGGCTGTGCCTCCCGAGTGCTGGGATTAAAGGCGTGCGCCCCCACCGCCCAGCCTTGGAATGATTTCCTATAACTGCCTTGAAACCTATAGTTATCTCCAAGGGTTTTGTTGTTCTTAACTTCCAGGATGCTTGCTTCATGGCTCAGGGTGGGTTTGCCATTCAGTTTGTCACTCAGCTCTCCTCTAATAACTTCTGCCCTCCATTCATTATCTCTTTAACAGAGCCTGGGAAGATGTCTCCGTTGAACAGAGGAGGGATGGAAGTTCAGCATGTGAAGTCCTGCTCCAGTCCACATAGAGATTAAGAGTCAGGAACAAACAGGAGCCTCCACACCCACCACCTTGACACCACACCTCCTCCCTGTCAGAGGCCATGTCTTTGTCGAAAAACTAGCTAGGGCTTTCCTTCTCTATAATTCCTTGAGATTCCCTTGATCCTTCCCACCCCTGAGACTAAGTGTAAATCCTAGGAGCATCATCACTCACTGTGTGTTGCCTCAGAGAGGTCACTTCTCCTTCAGCTTCAGTCCCTAAATCAGAGCTTGAAATTCCAGCACTGTCAGTGGATCGGATGAAGTAATGCATTTCAAAGGGCTCGAGGCACACCAAACGGGGCAGTTATTATTAATAACAGGGCACAATGAAGTCAAGTCTAAATATAGGCCACTCAGTCCTCTTTATCCTCTGGTTTGATGGGGGATGCTTTAAGGCTGAGTTTTAGACCTTTATTTTATCTTAATACCTTCTAAATGTTCCTTAGAGAGGCAGGTTCCCAGAAGGTCTGTGTTAACTACGATTCTGATAGAAATGTGATCAGAAAGTATAAAGAAAAGTAGAGTATTGGTGATAAAATAAAAGAAAAAGCCTTGTGCCTAATCAAATGTTTCTCGTAAACTGTGAAGAAGACAGAGAATGGTCTTAGCCAGAAATTGGCCCCTGGACTTCCTGTCTCATAACCCCAGGTAACTTCTTGTTTTCAATTTTGGAAGTGTGAGCTCTGTCTTTTCAGAAGTACACAAAATGTGGAATTTTCAAGGTACTTTTAGGTACAACATGCCCTTGCTATTTCTACCATGCAGGACCCGTGGCTGGTTTCAGGGCGAAGTTTTTCCACATAAAATCAACCTTTTTGTGCTTTCCCAGCCATGACAGACAACCTTGCAAATTCACAAACAAATTCCTCAGCTTTATTACCAGTGCCAGTAACATGGGCTTTTAAAAGAACCTTTCATCTCCACATCTTAAGCAACATTGCAAACAGTAATTAAAGCTCCCTGATGAGGGAGGAGGTACATATTATCCAACACATTTCCAAACAGGTGAACCCAGACTTACAAATTAAAGGCCTGGCCATAGGTCACTAGGGGTTGGAGCAGGGAGGAGAGTAGAAATTCTAGACTTAGAACTCAGGCGTGGTGGCTCATGCCTGTAATACCAATGCTTGGAAAGTGGAGGCAGAAGGATTAGAGGTTCAGCTATCTATGAGGCCAGCCTGAGCTACCTAAAACCCCATCAAAAAAAAAAAAAATCTAGACTTTCCAGCTCTTGGATTCACCAGGGTGTTGGGTAGTAAGAGCCAAAGAAGCAAAATGGAAATGGCCCCTCAGAGCTGACAGAGTGACTACAAAGGCTGGAGAGAAGAAGGAGCCTTTAAAATAGTAAAGAAAAGGAAGGAAGGAAGAAAAGGAGGAAGGGGATGACATATGAGGGAAACGCATGTGTGGATAGATGGATCGATGGATACATAGATAAATGACAAGAACTGAGGAGGAAGAAAGGCACTTAGGAGATACTGTAAATGTATTTTATTCTTACATTTGGTTGAAAGATCACCCCAAGGCTCAAAGATCTTTGTGGAAGAGAAGGTAGAAGACTGCAAGAGCAAAGGAGGTGAATAACTTCCAGGAAATTGTTTTCCAGATACAACAAGGCCACTGCACACATGAACTTTCAGTGACTGTGACAGCATATGCAAGACCCGCACAAGCTCCACCCATGAGTGCAAGCTCCACCCAGACACGCACACGCACACAGAGGAAGGACAGGAGATCTACTAGGAGAGGGCAGGTCACCGCTTGGTAGCCTGACCATACACTGGAGCAGACCTAAACCCCAAGAATATTTGGGTAACACAAACTGGACTCAATAGGGAAAGAATTGAGGGGGGTCTAAATTATGTTCAAAATGTATTGTATGAAATTCTCAAGGAATTAATAAGAACATATTTTCCTTTGATTAAAGGTAGAAGGAGCATTACTAAAAGAGTACTATGTTTAGACCACCTGATTTTAAAATGTGGACTAAGGAGATTATTCTAAGTTTTGAATTATGGATTCACAAGAAACTGAAAACAAAACAAAACAAAACAAAACAACACATACAAAAAAAAAAAAAAAACCGAGAAAGGCTTATGTATGTATACCCATTACTCAACATGCTGTTCTCCCCTCCCCCATAGCAACTCCTCACACAACTCTATCGCTTTATCAAGACCAGGAAGCTGCCAGAATATAATTAATAAGACTGTAGACCGTAATCAGATTGTACCAGTCTGGGAAGCATAAAATCTGTTTAAAACTTTTATTTCTTACATGAAGTGTACAGATTTTGAATATGCAACCTGCTGGAGTTTAGGTGCTAAATGTCCAAAAGCCCCACGTATACAGGCTTACTGCCCAGAATGGTACTATTGAGAAATCACGGTATCTTTTTTTTTATTATTTATAAAATTATACTTACTAGGGGTGAAGAGATGGCTCAGCAGTTAAGAGCACTTCTTGCTCTTGCAGAGGAACCAAGCTCAGTCCCCAGTACCCACATGGCTTCTCACAGCTGTCTGTGACTCCAGTTCCAGGGGATCCAACACTCTCTTCTGGCCTCCAAGGGCACTACACACATGGTGCACAGACTTACATGCAGACAAAGCACCCATACACATACAATAAAGATAAATTTTTAAACTACATTTATGTATTCATTATTTGAGGGAAGGGCCCACGGGGAGTGTGCGGAAGTCCAAGAACAGCTGGCAGAAGTCAGTTCTCTCCTTCTACCAAGTGAGTCCCAGCAATCTAATGCAGGAGGTCCTTGGTGGCAAGGACCTTTACCTGCCGAACCATCATCCCATTGGCCTGGTGGTGACATAGTTAAGAAGTAGTGCCCCCTAGAAGTCTTAATGAATATGCCCTTCAAGGAGATTATGGGACCCCATCTCTTCCCGTTTTCTCTCTTTCGCTTTCTGGCAATGAGGCAAACAGTTTTGATCGGCCACATGTTCCTGCCATGATATGCTACCTCACTGGACACCAAAACAATGGAGCCAAGTGTATCATGGATTGACACTTCCAAAATGTGAACCAAATTCAATCCTTCCTCTTTACGAGTTAATCTAATATATATATTTATTATCTACATACAAATGCATCTATACTATTTTTCTTTGTTTCAAATGCATCTTTCTATTTTTAAAAATTGTGTATATTTTGGGTCATTTGTTTTGTAGTGCTGGGGATGGAAGCCAGAGCCTTGTATACTTCAGAAAAAAATTTTACCACTGAGCTACACTCCCAGCCCTAAAAAAAAAAGAAAAGAAAAGAAAGAAAGAAAGAAATTAAATGTTGTTTTTGCCAGGGGCGGTGGCACATTCCTTTACTTGCAGATCTCTGAAGGCAAAGGAGGCTGATCTCTGAGTTCAAGGCCAGCTTAGTCTACATAGTGAGTTCCAAGCCAGGATGGGCCCCGTGAGACTCTGTTTCCAGGTCCCTCATACCCTGTTTAAGTCAGTATTGCCTCCTGCAACCACCGCTCTCTTTTATTTTATTCTTGTTGTCTGGTGCAGGAGTTGGAACCCAGGGCCTTGTGCGTGCAGGGTGAACCCTCTACCACTGGGCTACGACGCCAGCTGACAAGAACTCTTCTATTGTCATCGTTTGCTCTATCTTGAACATTAAGGTAACCAAGCCGTGTCCCTTCCTATACCTGGCTTCTTTCAGTCAACCGTGTATTCATGGACCTGTGACTTGGCATGTAGTAGTGACTCATTGGTTTTCCTTGTGGTGCAGTATTTTTTTATATTAACCTTTAAAAAATTATTTATTTAATTTTTTATGCGTTATGGTGTGTTGCCTGCATGTATGTATGTATATCACCTGTGTGCCTGGTACCCCAGGAGGTTAGAAGACAGTGTTGGATCCCCTGAAACTAGAATTACTAGTGATTGTGAGGCACCATGTGGGAGCTGGAAATCAAACCTGGATCCTCTGAAGAGTAGCCAGTTCCCTAAACTGCTCAGCCAGCTCTCCAGCCCCACATAGTTGTTCGTTGTTTTTTTTTATTAATAAACCAGAATTAGTTATGGATTTGCTAAGGGTGGATGCAGGGGTTGTATCCAATTTCTGGCACTATGAATAAGAAAGTTGTAAGTATCCATGTACACGTGTGATGCTTGCTCAACCTATGCACTCATCTCTTTCCGTTCATTTATTTATTCATGGAGAGTGACAGAGAGGACATGTGGAGGAAGATGATGATTTGCATGAGTCAGTTTTCTCCTTCTACTATATGGACTACAGGGGCCGAACCAGAGATTATAGATTCTAGGACAGATTTTTTTTTAATTTTTCAACTTATTTTTATTTCATTCACATTGGTGTTTTGCCTGCATGTGTGTCTGTGTGAGGCTGTCGGATCCTCTGGAACTGGAGTTACAGACTGTTGTGAGTCACCATGTGGGTGCTGGGACTTGAGCCCAGGTCCTCTGGAAGAGCAGCCAGTGCTCTTAACTGCTGAGCCATGTCTCCAGTCCTAAAACAGATTTGTTGTTTGTTGTTTGACACAGGCTTTCTCTGTGTAGCCCTGGATGTCCTAGAACTTACTTTGTAGACCAGGCTGGCCTTGAACTTATACAGATCTACCTGCCTCTGCCTCCCAAGTCCTGGGATTAATGGCATGTGCCACCACCACCCAGCTTCTAGAACAGTTTTTATTTTCTAAAGTAGTCATACTAATTTACTTCCTAGCCAGCGGTGTGTGAGACATCCATGGGACTATACGATTTTACATCATTAAACTCTAATAAATGATTACACACAAGTCAAACTTTAATTGTTCTTGGTCTCAGAATCCTTGTTTCCAGTTTTTTATTCAGAACCATAACTGAAAAAGCACCAAAGAGATCTCAAACGCTATGGGCAGGAAGGTGACATCATGGGTCAGAAAGTTAAGAAACTGGAGCTGTCATTTATTGGGAGACTTGGGACCAGTCTCCACATTAAACCTCAGGGTTTCTTATCTCTGAAAATAAAACACACAGATGGACCATTTCTAAAGTTCCTTTTCCAAAGGTCATCCTTGCACTATGAAAACATGTGGATGTTGTAATGCTAAGTGAAAGGGTAGAAAAAGCCTGTGCTGCTACTTAGAATAATACCATTGCCCAAAGGCAAGGACTAGCGGGAAACACACTGCTTGTGTTTTCTACTACCGTGTGTTTATTTTCGTCCACATTTAATAACAGCTTTTAATCTGTGCTTGTGTCACTTTTAAGTCATTTGACCATGCAAGTATGTATTTAAGATATTAACATAACTTGATGATACTAATATGCTATATTAACATCTGATTTATTTTCCTTTTTTTTAAAATTTCATTTCCTCTGAGTATACCCTCAACTAGATTTCTCAGATTTTTTTAAATTGCTTATTTATTTATGTATGCAACAGGGTCTCACTATAGTATTGGCTGACGTGGAACTCATTATGTACATCAGACACGAGATCTTCATGCCTCTGCCTCTTGAGTGCTGAAATTAAAGGTGTGTGCCACCACACCTGGTGTGTATATGCATAAATAGACTTGTGTATATGCAAATTCACACATGGCACACACATACAGATGCCATAGCACACATGTCATTTTTAAATTTTATATTTATTTATTTAAATCTAGGGGGGGGTACACAGTTAGTATGTAGAGGTCAAAGGGCAACTTACAGAAGTCAGTTCTCTTATTCCACCATGTGGGGCTCAGGAATCAGACTCAGGTCATCAGATGGCAGGTGACTTCACCCCATTAAGTCACCCTGACAGCTGAAATCCTTTGGGGCTAGTGGAGTGTGGGGGCAGTGCTAAGGTTTGAACCCACGGTTTCATATATGCTACAACTGAATTCCATTTACTCAACAAATATCTACCAAGTACCTTCTCTACATGGCCCTGAGGGCCTGATGAATGAACTCAGAATGAGACTTAGCTAAACGTCTAGGAATTTATCACCCACTGCAGGAGACAGACACATAAGCAGATGGGCAGAAGCAACATGCTAAGGTTTATTTTAGGCAACCTGGGATCTTAGAGAAGGAACATTGCTCAGTTGGAGATGGCAAAGACTTCCTGGAGTACATAGCAATTAGCCAGGACCTGAAAGATGACTCAAAGCATGCCAGAGATAAAGAGGGGCACAAGTGGAAAGAACACCCTGCAGAGAGGCACCAGGCATGGGAGAGGAGTGTAGCATGGGCTGGTTAGGCAACACAGCTGGTTTAATGGTGGATGGCTGTTGGACAAGACAAGATAAAGTTGAAGAACTTACACACACGAGCTCTTAAACTGCCATGGGGAGCCACTGGAAAACATTAGCCTGGGATATTCAGGACCATTCAGCCCGGCCTCCATCACAAGCAGAAACTCTGCTAGACGAGTATAAAGTGGGCACTTTGATGGCTTGAAGACACTTGCTGCGGTTTTCTGTGATGGAGAAAGGTAAGAGGCATCTTTGGCTATCAGCAAGGAACAAGGAGGATTGTTATTCAGGCAAGTGGCCGACAACCTTATCCCAAAGAGGCACAATAGATGGTGGGGCAAGGGCCAGATAGTTGAGAGAGTGGAGCATTTCTTCAAATATTGTCAGTGGGTATCAGAAAAGGAACTGGAGTCCAGGGCAGCAAGAAGCAGAAATGCATTGTAATATGTCTGTGGTCAGTGGAGGAGAGGATCTTGAGGAGTAGGTGACAACCCAAGCTTCAGTGCCACCTCAGGGTCCCCACAAAGGATGTCTTCTGTCTTGTTTTGTTTTGAGACAGGGTTTCTCTGTCGCTTTGGAGCCTGTCCTGGAACTCACTCTGTAGCCCAGGCTGACTCACAGAGATCTGCCTGCCTCTGCCTCCCGAGTGCTGGGGTTAAAGGCGTGCGCCACCACTGCCACTGCTGCCACTGCCACCACCTGGCCTGTTTTCTGTCTTTGCTGGAAAGCTACCCTAGCAAGCACATCATGCTCAGGGACATGGTGGTGTCCTCAACATCTGAATCATAGGAACTCAACCGGAGGCAGAGCAACCTTCCCTGTTTGGCTAGTGGCATCTTGACAAAGCCTTCAAGGCCAGAAGTTAGCCCTTGACAACTTATCTGGACGGTTCATCTTGGGACACTTTTGTCACTTGTCTGGTCTCCCAGATACAAGGGAGGGTGCTGCCTCCTCCCAGGAAAGGCTGGGCCTCACTAGTATTCCATTCTTGACTTTCTCATCAAAAGGAGGACATTAATTGAAGGTACAAAACCTACTTTTCATGTGTATGCTGGGGACTGAATCAAGGATCTTAAGCATAATAGGTAATCTCTCCACCATTTACCTACATCCTCAGACCCCAAAACATATTTATTTTATATATGTTATCTATACATTTAAGACAGTCCAGCCAGATGGTTGAGCAGGTAAAAGTGTTTGCCACCTAGTCTGATTACCCATATTCAATCTTCAATGCTCATACAAAGGAAGAGAACCAAATCCCTGTAAATTATTATCTGATCACCCGCCACACATGTGCTGTAGCACAGGCATGTGTGTACACACACACATGCACACACACAGAACAAATAAATGTGAAAAAATAAATCTCAGAAAATCTGAGTCCTGACTGTCAGGGTTCCCCAGAATGTAGCTCTGATCCGAGGCTTCCGAGGGGACAGTTGTTATTAGGAAGTGACCCTACAGAGCAGAAGGACAGGAGAGCCAAAGAATAAAAGCAGGAGTAAGGAACAAAGTGCAGTGGCGCACACCTTTGATCCAGCACTCAAGAGGCAGAGGCAGGAGAATCTCTGTGAATTCTGCCAGCCTGGTCTACAGAATGGGTTCCAGGACAGCCAGAGCTATATAGTAAGACTGTCTTGAAACAAAACAAAACAAAATGACAAGTATGGGAACAAGGAATGTGGTTCAGTTGATAGAGTGCTTGCCTAGTGGGCACAAAGCCTGGGTTCAGTCTCTAGCACCACATTAACCAGCATAGAGGCACATACCTATGATCCCAGCACAGGGAGGTGGAGGGTGGAGGCAGGAGGATCTCTGTGAGTCAGAGGCCAGCCTACTCCACATGGTAAGTTCCGGGTCAGCTAGGGCTATGTAGTGAGACCCTATCTCAGAAAACAACAATAAAAATTAAAAAAAAAAAAAAAGAAGAAGAAAACAGAAAGGAAAGAAAAGAAAAAAAGTTTAAGATCATTGTCAGATTACATTGTAAATTTGAGGGAAATTTGTGATACATGAGACCCTGTATAAAATGAAATAAAATAATCCAGAGGGATAAGGTGATAGTTCAGTCTATAATGTGTTTGCTTTGCAAATGTGAGAACCTAAATTCTATCTGCAGCATCCAGGTAAAAAGCCAGGGCTGGGGCACACTTAGAATCCCAGCTCTGGGAAAGCAGAAACAAGCAGATCCCTGGGGCTCACCAGCCAGCCGATCTAGCCTCATTGGTATGCTTCGGGCCAGTGAGCAATCCTGCCTCAGAGGAGATGGGTGACATTCCTGAAGATGAAACTGGAGGTTGTCCCCTGGACTCCACATTCGAACACACACACACACACACACACACACACACACACACACACACACACACTTATTTTTTTAAAGCTAGGATAAACAATGGTCCTAATATGGTAACTAATGGCTCAATCCTTGGAGACCTTCTGAACTGCCTCAGGAAACACATCTTGGAAACAATCCCTCTGAGTAAGAAAAGGGCAGCACATGTATTCATCAGTTCCTATCCCTATTGAGCAAGGGTTGCTTCCCAGGGTACTAATTGACTATTGTCTAATCATTCTTAGTTACATATGGATGAGCATTTAGCTTGTCGGTGCTCCACACCCCCGTGGCATAGGGTGAGAGAGGTGAGGTACTGTCGAATTGTACCTGAGAGCACCAGTTTCTGATTGGAATAAAGGATGGGGTCAGAGTGGTATGCCGGAAGTACCTGATTCCCGCTAAGATAACTCAACCCCAGACCTTCCTCCCTTTCTCAGCTTCATGCACTGAACATCTACCCTTCATTCCTGCATGTCTAGCATTCATTTCTCTGTTTTTGACAGCATCTCTATTTTAGGATACGGAATCTGGCTCTTCCCAACTTCCAGTCCCTGTGGCTGGGTGAGGCAGGCTGACCTCCTAATTTTGCATGCCCCTAACCCCAAGGTTAAGTCCCAAGTCCAGCCAATCAACATAGTCTATTCCTCCCACTCCAGATATGATTGGTTTGGAAACAGTCAATGGGCCCTGTTGGTGCTTAGACCTTCATTTAAGTATCTATAAAGCCATATGCATATAAAATACAATTTCATCCTAAATTCCAGGGGTGGAACGTGATGGAGTTAAACCAGTCTACACATCCATTTTACTGAACGTTCACACCAATTGTGGAATAGGCACGTGACCTATATGGCTGACCCAGTGTGATGCTCAGGACTGACTTGGAATCTAAGAATAAATGTGTTTCTTCTGCCATTGAAGAGAGGAAGAAAGGCAACAGTTTCATCAGTACTAGAAGGCATTCTAAGATCCAAAGTGAACCAGTCATAGCCCACACTATCTGTGCCAGAGCAAAGAGGCAGAACTGGTCTTTGAGGGTGAGTGACTTGTATCAAACCTGAAGCTCGATACACTGCTTCTGGACCTCCAGCTAAGTGAAGCAACCAGTCCCTTTCAGCGGCCAGAGGAATTTGAGGCAGATCTTCTCCTTCTCCTTCTCCTTCTCCTTCTCCTTCTCCTTCTCCTCCTCCTCCTCCTCCTCCTCCTCCTCCTCCTCCTCCTTCTTCTTCTTCTTCTTCTTCTTTTTTTCGAGACAGAGTTTCTCTGTGTGGTTTTGGTACCTGTCCTGGATCTCGCTCTGTAGACCAAGCTAGCCTCAAACTCAGAGATCCCCCTGCCTCTGCCTCCCCAATGCTGGGATCAAAAGCGTGCATCACCACTACCTGACTCAGGCGGATCTTCTTAACCAAAACCTAAAGTTAAACACCAAAAAGAACCATTACTTCATGCATTAAAAAAAAAAAAAAACAGGGTAAATGGGGTATGATGGTACATGCCTGCAATCCCAACATATAGGCAGCTGAAACAGGAGGATTTGAAAGTTCAAGGCCAGCCTCTGCTTACAGGAGAACTGTTTGTTTGCTTTTGTGGGCATAGAGGGTCCAAGACAGTGTCTGACTATGTAGCTCTGGATGCCCTGGAATTCACTCTGTAGGCCAGGCTGGTCTCAAACTCACAAATTCACCTGCTTCTGTCTCCTGAGTGCTGGGATTAAAGGCGAAAGGCGTGCACTGCCACATCCAACTTTGTTTGCTTTTTATTAAAAAAAAAAAACAAAAACAAGGTGGGGGTGGGATGCTGGGGAGATTGGCTCAGAGCTCTTCCTGAAGGCCCAAGTTCAGTATCCAGCAGCCACAACTTTCTATAACTCCAGCTTGAGGGAATCCAATGCATCAGGCACCTACCCTCATACATACTCAAATCACACTCAATATACACACTTTTAAAAATCAGGAAAAACAGGTGGGCATGATAGCACATGCCTTTAATCCCAGCATTAGGGAGGCAGAGGCAGGCAGATCTCTGAGTTCAAGGCCAGCCTGCTCTACATAGGACATCCAGGGCTGTTATACAGAGAAAACTTGTCTCAAACAAACCAACAAACAAATTGTAAAAAGAATTTCAAGGGGCTGAATGTCAAGTCACCCTTTTAAAATCCCAGGATTTAAGCAGCAAGATCTTAAATCTGAGGCCACTTTGGGCCACATAGTGAGAGAGGCCTTGTTTCAAAAAGGCCTGGAGAGATGGCTCAGTGGTGGAACACCTACTTATTGTTCTTCTAGAGGATTGGGTTCAATTCCCACAGGTCACTCACAGCTGCCTATAACTCCAGTTCCAGGAGATCTGACACCCTCTTCTGGTCCCAAGTGTACTAGGCACCTATGTAGTGTACAGATATACATTCAGGGAAAACACACATGTACATAAAATAAAAATTAACTTAAAAATTAAAGAAATGATGCTGGGCAGTGGTGGCGCACGTCTTTAATCCCAGCACTCGGGAGGCAGAGGCAGACAGACCTTTGTGAGTTTGAGGCCAACCTGGTCTACAGAGCGAGATCCAGGACACCCATGGTGACACAGAGAAACCCTGTCTCAAAAAAAAAAAAAAAAAAAAAAAAATTAAAGAAACAAAGAAAAAGATCAAACAAATGAAGCTGTTTACCCATTCTCAAAAGAAACCAATGTTCTCCCACAGGAGACCAGAAACACTTGAGAATGTCTAGAGATATTTCCGATGGTTGTAACTGGGGCAGGGAGTAGAGGGCTGTGCTACCGACATGCAGCAGGCAGAAGCCAGCCATGTTACTAATGACCAGCAGCGCACAAACCAGTGGCCAAGGAAGAGGAATGCTGGGCTGGACAGGTGCTCAGCAGGTAAGAGCACTAGCTGATCTTCCGGAGGACCCAAGTTCGATTCCCAGCACCCACATGGTGGCTCTCAACCATCTATGACTCCAGTTCCAGGGCGTCCAATGCCTTTTTCTGGCCTTCACAGACACCAAACACAAGTGGCGCAGAGACACACGCATAAACAAAACACCTATCCACATAAAATGGTAAAAATAAAATAGTTTTAAAGTGATTCCTATTGCCGGGCAGTGGCGGCACACGCCTGTAATCCCAGCACTCGGGAGGCAGAGGCAGGCTGATCTTTGTGAGTTCGAGGCCAGCCTGGTATACAGAGCGAGTTCCAGGAAAAGCTCAAAGCTACACAGGGAAACCCTGTCTCAAAAAACAAAACAAAAAAAAAGTGGTTCCTATTAATAGAGCTGAAGCTGAAGAAAGTCAGGGTCACCTCAAGTCAGGTCTCTAATTTGAACCTAAAGTGCTCCGATCACTGCTACTTGAGACCAGGATGAATGTGCAATGCCTACCGGGGGCTTTGACTAAGACCCCGGAGAGAATGAGGCCTGAAAGACAGCAGATAATGGAGCCCGGCCGCCTCAGGAACACCCTAACCTTATGCCAACTTCATCCTCAGACGAATGCATTCCAGGGTGAGCCCCTTGTAGATTCCTGCATAATTTTTTGGCACTGGTAGCCAGTGCTTCAGGGAACCCTGGGAGGTCTGTGGCTCCAAGCCCAGGGTCTTAGACTCCATTTCTACCTGTTTGCCTGGCATTTGCTGTACGAAATTGAAAATTAATAATTTATCTTGCAGGATGAATAATTCAACAGAGGGGACAAAGAGCTGCGGGCGACACTTGATGTCACAAAACCAGCTCATTCCCCTCCCTACAACCCCCACTCCCCGATCCAGGCAGAGAAAAAAAGAAGAAATTCAACAGCCAGGCTACTGAGAATGAGTCCAATACTGACTGCTGTAAACAGGCTCTCCTTTCAGGCAGGACAGTCGATGAAGATAACAGGGCTGCTAGATACAGCCCCGGCTCTACCTTCTGCCGCATCTTTGCTGAGCTCTTGAACCCTACCATCCATCCATTGCAACTCAGCCTCAGCGGCACCATTTTCGGGATGTACCAACCAGCTGCAGCTGAAAATGGATTTCTAATTCATACCATGTGTGGTAGACCTCTTGCTTCTCCCAACCTGTCTCAGGCCAAGCTGTCCGCCATTAGAGATTCTAGTTTTCGACTTTTCTAGCTGAAAAAAAAAAAAAAAAGTGGACTTTCAGCAAAGTGCCATGAGCGGTTTTTTGTTTTTTGCTTTTTTTTTTTATTTTATTTTTATTTTTTTTAGCATTGAGGGGGAACACTCTTCCTTCTTTTAGTTTGGTTATCACAATGTAGCCCAGCCTGGTCTCCAACTCTCAAGCTTCCTGCCTCAGCCCCTAAGGACTAGGATTTTAGGGAGCATTCATTTCAGGACTAGATAAGAGTCTTGCAACCTTCCTGCTGAAATTCCCCAGCACATTTGTGTACAATTCATTAATATACACAGATCTCAGTCTTTTTGTAAACCCAGGTTTAGAACCCCTGCTTCCTGAGGGGGGAGTCTTGCTGAGAAGATGGACTACAGGCCAGTGTGATTGTTGGTTTTAAATACGGCGAGTGTTACCTTGAGAGAAAGGTGGCAGGGCACGACAAAACCCAGTATCGGAGCTTTGTTGGGGGCGGGCGGGGGCAGAAGAGAGTGACCAGGCCTGGGAAAGACAGATGCAGGGAGAGAAAGAGGAGGTGGGAGGAGAGAGCAGAAGAGAGGGGAGGAGACTGTGACCAGCTTTTTAAGGATTCTCCTGGACTTGTGCATGGACTTACAGAGCTATGCCACGCATGCGCAGGTTGTGTAATCACGCAGCGCACTGAAGACATAAGACCCCTTACTTAGCTACCGAACTGCGTACGTGCTGCCATATAGCTCGAGGAGTGGCAGAATCTTAACAGTGATGATTTAGAAGCAAGTGGACCTCTGAGTTCGAGGCCAGCCTGGTTTACAGAGTGAGTTCCAGGGCGGCCAGAGCTACACAGAGAAACCCTGCCTGGGAGAAAACAGCAAGGACAACAGAACAGTGTGTTTGAGGCTCCACCCTCATGAATGGGCTTTGATGGCCATATAAAAGGGCTTAATGAAGGATTCCAGCCCTCCCGCCCTTCCACCTCTTGCCAGTTGAGGACACAGGTGAAGACACAGCTCCTGGCTTCTGCAGAAGGTGTAGCACCAGTGTATCATCTCAGAAGCAGGAAGAAGCCCTTACAAGACAAGCAAACCTGTCGGTGCCTTGGACTTTACAGACACTTGAGCCCAGTGAAGGGAGCTGGGCAGATAACTCAGTCAGTAAAGTGCTTGTCATCAGGAGCTGACTTCAGATCCCAGCACCTACCTAAAAGCCAGATGCAACAGCATGCGTCGTTGGTAATTCCAGTCCTGGGGTGGACAGAGACAAGTGGGTCCCTGGAGCTCACTAGCCGAGTAGCCTAGTCAGTGAGTCAAGATTTAAGGGGAGGCACTGCCTCAAAAGAGGATGGCAGGCAGCTGAGGAAGCCATTGGAGGTCAACTTCTGATGTCTACGTGCATATGTACATACATGAACATGTATACACACATATACTATCTGCACCAACGGACTAAGACTGCTTCATCTCTAGGTCTTTTGCAGTCCCTGACACGGCCTTCTCTCCGTTGGTGTATTTGAAGGACCTGACTAGCAAGGAGCTGTTAGATGCAGTTGTATGGCCCTGGGCAAGTTGCTCATCACTGCCTAGGCCACCCTTTCTAGGTTTGGAATTGGGAAGTTTGGTACAAAAGATTATGCTGGGACTGGGGATTTAGGTCAGTGGCAGATCTTTTGTCTAGCAAGCACAAGTCCCTGGGTTTGGTTGTTGACTCTGAGATAACAAATGAAGAAACCAACCACAAAGAAATCAGATGATTATACTGGTAATTAAATCATTTTACTCATTCATCAAAGTTACTGGCCCTGGCAACACATGGATACAACTCCCCCAGTACTTGAGAGACTTGAGGGAGGCAGAATGCTGCAAGTTCAAGGCCAGTCTGGATTGCAGAGAAAGATCCTGACTCAAAAAGCCCAATTTCGCCGGGCGGTGGTGGCGCACGCCTCTAATCCCAGCACTTAGGAGGCAGAGGCAGGCGGATCTCTGTGAGTTCGAGGCCAGCCTGGGTTACCAAGTGAGTTTCAGGAAAGGTGCAAAACTAAACAGAGAAACCCTGTCTCGAGAAACAAAACAAAACAAAACAAAAAAAAAAGCCCAATTTCAAAAATGGTTTTACTTCTTTATTTGCTTCTTACTTCTTTATTGCCACATGGGGGTCAAACACAAGGCCTTGTACCACCTGGACAAATTGTCTACCACTGAGCCATATCCCCAGTGTTCACTTAGCAAGTATCACTTGTGAAGTTTTAGGTATCAGGTACCAAGATAAGAACTGCAGATAAGGTTGATGAATTAAGCAGATGAAGTCCTGGAGTGTCTGAACACATAACCAAAAAGAGAGGCAAGATGAAAGAAGGACATCATTGGTACAGAAGGATAAACCGTCCAGTGCCACACAGGAAGTGCAGAAAGTAGGAATGTGGCCATCAGGGAGATGGTTATGACCTGGATAAAATGAGGGAGTTGAAGGTGGGGTTTGGTGGTTTTTGCCTATGGTATTTGAGGTCCTGAGTATGTAATCCAAGCAGTCCTCCAGGAAACTGGGAGGATGGACAGGAGAGTCCCACAGAGTTTGAGAGGCATAAACTGATGGGAGAACAGCCGAAGAGCATGTCCCAAACAAGCAGAAAGCAAGGACCAACACCCAAAACTGTCTTCTGAAGGCGCGCGCGCGCACACACACACACACACACACACACACACACACACACACACACACACCACGGAAAACATGAACACACAGACTATCAAGTTTCCCAACATCCTGTCTGTTGGAGATACCTTGAAAGTCCTTCCTCTCAGCTCCTATGTAAAAAGTATAAAATAAAACCAATTTTAAAACAGTTTAAATGTTTATCTTGATGTCTTCACTTGGCTCTCCCTGCCTGAGTGCCCTCTGTGATTTAGCTGTCCCGCCCTGGAGGAACTGTTTCCACCTCTTGCTTCTGTGGCTCTGTCGTGACACACTTATGACTATAGAAAGAACAGGATACACCAATTGGCACTCTGATGGGTGGTCTAAATAGAGCTTCCAGGCTGCATGGAGCAGACCGGGAGTCCTGGCAGAGCTTTAGGTTAGAGCCAGTAGGGAGACTTCAGTGCTGATGCCCACTCAGCTGCCAGGCAACCCTGAAGAGGTCCCATCCTCTCCCTGGAGTTCACTTCCCTCATCCATAAATGAGAGGCTTGGATCTAACGTTTATTAAGATTCCTCATTGCCTTGCACTGCAGCCCTCTGATTTCTACAACAGTGTGTTAACTGTCTGGATTTAACCTTTCTGTTGTTCACAGACTGGCGACAGGAGGCAAGACAAGGGCTATTTGTAGATTATAATGAGAGGGTAACCAGCTGTCTTCAGATCAAACCTTCCACCATCAAAGCCAGGAAGCCTGTCCTTGGTTATCATTGAACTTCGTTTTCTCACTAAAGCCAGGGGTCGGGAGAGCAGGGGAGAATGCGGAATGTCTGCTTTGCTGTTAGAGGCCCAGTACGCATTCTCTGGATTCTTCCAGAATCAGCAAAAGCTTTGATGGACTCAGCAGAGGGAAGCGGGGGTTGGGGATGCTGAGCAGAAGCCTATTGAAAGAAAGCTTGGCTTCATGGAAAACTGCCGGGACAACAGTTGCTGACTGGGGACAGAGAGGATTACGGAACCCTAAATTTATGTAACACTTTGCAAAGACATTTTAACTGCTCTCAGTTATTTCTCATGAGAGTGCTTCTTCACACATTGTTGGCTCTTCCACAAATCTTTCTCATTCAGTCGTCTCCCTGGCTTTAGTAGATTGCAAATGAAGACTGCCGCCAAGCATCTACAGAGAGAGAAAGAGATTGTGTGAGGAAGAAGGGCTAATTCTGTTCTCCCTTGACTCATAGCTGGCCTTATGGCTGCTTGGGAAATAGCTTCATCACTATACTGCTTGCTATGAGGTCCTGGCATGAGAGGACCTGAATTCGATCCTGAGTTCCCCTGTAAAAAGCTGGATGTGGGGCCAATGAGATGGCTGGAGGGTAGTTGTATCTGCTACCATGCCTGAGAACCTGCATTCGATCGCTGGAACCCACATAGTCAAAGAAAAGTTCTGTTTTGCCCTGCATGAATGCCCGCATGAATGCACCATATATATGGGGGAGGGGTATGCAATAAATTGAAGGAAAACAAAAAGCCAAGCATGATGGTGTATACCTCTAAACCTGGTGCATCTTGGATGACAGCTGAGAATGACCTCAGGCCTCTACACATGGACACACACACACACAAACTGGCTTTATAACAAATATACATATATATGTAAAATGTTGTTCACAGACCAGTGAACAGGAAACAAGACAACTACTATTTGTAGAACACACACACACACACACACACACATACACACACACATATGTATGTGTGTATGTATGTATGTATGTGTGTGTGTATTTTGAGATAAGGTCTTACTATTTAGCTCTAGCTAATCTGGAACTTGCTATGTGAACCACGTTGGTCTTGAACTTATGGCAATCCCCCTGCATTCTGCCTCCCAGGTGCTGGGACTACAGGCATGTACTGTCACACCCTGCTTTAACTTGCTTCAATCTAAACTATGGAAGACACTGTGAGTTTTGGAGCCTACAGTTTGAAAAGTCTGGAAGCTCCCTCTCTTACCCTTTTGGGGTCTCATGGCTTGAATAGAAAAGCTCCCCACAGGCTCAAGTGTGGAATGCTTTGTTCCCAGCTGGTGAAGCTATTTGGGGAACATGATGGAAACTTTGGTTGTTTTTATTTGTTTTAGACAAGATCTTGCTCTAATCAAGCCTTCTGTGGTGGCCATTATCGTCAACTTAATACAATCTAGAGTTAGTTGGCAAATCACTTGAACTGAAGGCTCAATCAGCTTGGCCTATGGCCATGTCTATGACAGATTGTCTTTATTAATGATTGGTGTGGAAGGGTCCAGCCCACTTTAGGTGGCACCATCCCTAGGCAAGCAGGCCTGGGCTGCTGTAGAAGAAAGGTAGACAAGCATGAGCCAGAGAGCAAGCCAGCAAGCAGCCTTCCTCCAAGGTTTCTGCTTCAGTTCCCGCTTGAATTCCTGACCTGACTTCACTCAATGATGGTTTGTGACCTGGAAGTGGAAGCCAAATGAACTCTTTCCTCTCCAAATTGTTTTTGGTCAGAGCGTTTTATTACAGCAACATAAATTGAGAACAGCTTCAGATGACTGCATTCCCTCATTCCCAGTTGTCACCTGATGGCATCTTCTTCCTGAAAGACCCTGAGCCAGAACCGTCTAACTATGTCACCCTGGAGCCCACTGATACCATGTAAGACAACACGTTATTATTAGTGTTTAATCCCCTGTGTTTTATAATAACTTCTTTCCAGCACTAGATAACTAATACAATTCAAATACTTAAACTTTAAGTGTAATAGGTTTCCATTACTATGCAAAGTACAAATGTGCTTATTAAGAGAAAAGGTTTCTTTCAACCCATAGTTTTGGGCCACAGCCAATTTACCCTTTGGCTTTGGGCCTGTGGTAACAATATCTTGGCAGGAGTGTGTACAGAGCAAAAAGGTCCTTATGGCTGTGAATCAAAGGAGGAGGGAGAGACCATGGCTCCATAATCCCCTTCAGAGACTCATTCTAAATGATCTCAAAGCCTCTTAATAGACTTTCCTCTTAGAGGTTCACCATCTCTTAGTAGTGACATGGGCTGGGCACAAGTCCTTGGTGGGGGTGGGGGGGGGGGGGGGGGGGGGGTGGGAGTGGGGTGCTTCCAGATCCAAAGGACATCGCTGAGTAAGGAGTCAGAGGTGAGCTGGAGGGGCTATTCCGTAGAGTAACCAAGCTGGGACTAATGGGAAAAGCTAAGAAAAGGAGTGGGCCACCAGCAGTGCTCCAAAAAAAGGCAGAACTTATTCACTGTGGTGGCCCAGGCAGCCAAGCCAGGCAGGACTCAGGCCCAGACACTGGGTTCTGCACTGATTCTCTCACTCTGGCTTGACAACTTCCTCCCTAATTACCCTTACCCTTGGTTGGCAGTAAGCATCATGGATGCCAATCGAAATATTTACGCTTTAAGTTACATTAGCTGCTGTTCTCATCTGGAAGAAAATACAGGCCAAGAAATTCCTGTGTTTGTGTGTAACTGGTGCCTGGTTTGAGACTTCATCTGTTTTGTTGTTGTTTGTTTGTTTGTTTTTACTTTATTTATTTTGGTTTTTGATTTTCTTTTTTCTTTGTCTTTTTTTTTTTCCCAGACAGGGTTTCCCTGTGTAGCTTTGCGCCTTTCCTGGAACTCACTTGGTAGCCCAGGCTGGCCTCGAACTCACAGAGATCCGCCTGGCTCTGCCTCCCGAGTGCTGGGATTACAGGCGTGCGCCACCACCGCCCGGCCGTTTTATTGGCTTTTTAGTTTAATTTTAGTTGGATATGTGCTATCTCAGATGAAGATACCTCCTTTGGACTCTCACGTCCTTTTTGTTCTGTTTCAGGACAGGAGGAAGATGAAAGGAACATAAGCACCCCAACAATAGTCTCGCCATCCCTGTTTTCTTCCTTCCCATCTCCCTCGTTCCCCAGCAGCCTTCCTTACTTCTGCCCTCTCTTCTTCCCCTCCCCTTTCCTTCCTTTCTTCCTGTCTCCCACTACCTCCTTCTCTGCTAAAATTTCTTGAGCATCTGTCTGTGTGTTGGTCAGTTTTCAGTCACTGTGACATGATGTCTGAGAACATCAACTTACCAGCAGTCAGACTGTTCACTGGGTTCCAGTGTTTCTGGGCCTGTGTTGAGGCTAAACTCAAAATAGGGTGCACCTGGGGAATAGAGATAGTCACCTCATGGCAGCCAGGAGCGAGGGATGGAGGAAGAGGGGGAGAGAGAGAGACAGAGAGAGAGAGAGACAGAGAGACAGAGAGACAGAGAGACAGAGAGACAGAGAGAGAGAGGAGAACAGGAGAGGGAGGAGGAGGTCAAAGGGGAAAGGGGCCCTACCACTGGAAGCAAGATGCATTCCTCCAGGACACACCCTAGTGACCTACTTCTGCCCACTAGGCCTCATTCCCTAAGCTTTCCACCACCTCCTACTGCATCATCAACTGGCATCCATACCTTTAGCACATGGCCTTTGGGAGGGTCATTTCAGATCCATACCATAGCAACCTGGTATGTGTTGAAATTTTCTATATTATCTTATTTAAGTCTTTTAATGATGAGGTGAGAATAGGGGGACTTCGGGATCCATTTTTATTTTTATTTAAAAATTATTTAACATTTGCTGAGAGTATGTTTGTGGCGTGGACAACTTGCTGGAGTCAGTTCTCTGGTTTGACCACATGGGTTCTGGGGTTATCCCCTCCTGCCATGTGGGCTTGATATAAAGTGATTTTACCCACTGAGCCACCTCACAGGTACCATAATGACCCTTTTTAAAGATAGGCCATTTGCTACAGAAAGAGGGTCCCTGCTTCAACAAGGTGAAAGGAGAGAACTGACTCCTACAGGTGCCTTCTGACTTCAGCAAGCACACCGTGGCACTCCCCCCACCTCCCGCACCTCGCACACACAGCAACAAACAAAATAAAAATAGTTTTTTAAAAACACAGAAAGTCAGGCGGTGGGGTGTATGCCTTTTAATCCCAGCACTGGGGAGGCAGAGGCAGGCAGATCTCTGAGTTCAAGGCCAGCCTGGTCTACAGATCGAGTTCCAGGACAGCCAGGATTGCACAGAGAAACCCTGTCTCGAAAAACCAAAACCAAAACCAAAACAAACAACAAACAAACAAACAAACAAACAAAAAACCCAAACACACAGAAAGAAATCTGTTGGGTTATATTATATATGGTAATTCAAGCCTGTAATCCTAACATTTACTTGAGGCAGGAGAATTATGAATTCAAGTCCAGCCTAAACTGCATAAAAAGCATAATAAGACCCCATCAAAAGAAAGAAAAGAAAGCCAGGTGGTGGTGGCAGAGGTAGGTGGATCTCTGAGATTGAGGCCAGCATGGTCTACAGATTGAGTTCCATAACAGCCAGGGCTACACAGAGAAACTCTGCAAAAAAAAAAAAAAAAAAAAAGGACAATGAGGAGGAGAAGGAGGAGGGGGGAGGAGGAGGGGAAGAAGAAAAGAAACGAAACTGAGCTATGTTTGGAGAAATTAGGTTATTTCACCCTGATTTTTGTCATTGTGCTGGGACCTGCACCTAGACCTTGAACTCCACCACTGAACCATACCTACAGTCCCAAGTTGGGTGTTTAATTGGATGTATTTTGTCTATCATTGTAGTATGTAGTTCTAAGACCTCAGTGATTTGAGTATCTTTGTACTCATAGGAAAAGATGAAACAGTACATTAATTTCCCCCAGAAGTCCTAACTTAAATGTTAACTTGTACCAAAGGCTGCTACACATGATTTCCTCCCAACCAATCACCAAAATACAGACTAGATTTCCTTTGTACCCAACTTATATGTTGACAAAGAAAAACAAGACAGTCCTTTCCATGACAATAGAAGATTAGATTGACTAAAATACGACAATGGTAAGGGAAGTACACATTATCCGGACACAGTCTGTGGCATTTGGCCACAGAGCTTTTTACTAGACGTGAGATTCCTCTAAACTTAGCTCTTGCGCCTTAGGAAGGACCTGGGAAAGAAGGTCACGAAGATAGGTTCTGGAGCCGTACAAGGGATGGTTATATCCCTGTTCTGCTCTCTTAGTAGCTCTAGGACTCTGATTTAGTTTCTAAACTTCTCTACCAAATGGCCTGGAACTTGCTGTACAAGCCAGGCTAGCCTTGAACTGGTTATCCTCTTGCCTCAGGTACCCAAGAACTGGGTTTATAGGTATGTATCACTACAACTGCCTTCTACTTCTTACAATTTTTGTAGTTAAGGAAATAATATACATGAAATTCATAATCCATTATCTGGACTAAAGCAAGGGTACAACAAATATTTTCATTATATTACAACTACCTCTACTATGTCCTCTGACCCAGGGTAGATGGGTGATTTCTACTTGGCAGGCCGACTCTAAGATGGTTCTTTCTGGTCCCCATATCCTGGTGCTCATGCCCTTGGCAGGAAGGAGTTGTGACTTGCTTCTAACCAGCAGACACAGCAAATGAGAAAACACCTTTGTGATATGGTGAGATTATTTCTGTCTTCCTAGACGCTCCCTACTGCCTTCTCAGTTTTCCTTCTTTGAAGCAAGCTACTCTTTTTTTTTCCTTTAAGGCTTTTTTTTTTTTTTTTATGTATATTGGAGTTTTGCCTGCATGTATGACTGTATGAGGATGATAGATCCCTTGGAACTGGAGTTACAGACAGTTGTGAGCTGCCCTATGGGTGCTGGGAATTGAACCTGGGTCTTTTGGAGAACCGACAGTGCTTCCAATCACTGAGCCATCTCTCCATCCCTGTCTAGATTCTTAACCCACAGAAATGTGGGCTGTGTTGTTATATGCCGCAAAGTCTATCAGAATTTGTTATATAGTGAAATATAACCCATTAGCAAACCCCTCTCGTCCCATTTCCGGTTTAAAGCCCACCTCCCCACTTCTTCAGCGACTTAACATCTATCTCATTACTTCATAGCTATTAGTTTTTCTTGTTTCTCCTACAGTGTGAACTCTTCCAGGGTATAGTCCTGGCTGGCCTGGAATTCTCAGACATACTAATACTAGCCCTGGAAGTCTCCCAAGTGTTAGTATTACAGGCCGCACCACCAGCAGCAGCAGATGAGTATTATCAACTAGTTTTCTGTGATGATTCTTATCCAAGCTTGTGAGCCATTAGCTTTGATTCATCTGAGACATTTCCATGGAAAAATTGCGTCCTGCTCTTAAGATAGCTTTACCCAGCCTTTCCTATTTAAACAACTTGTGGTACTGGTAGACACTTGTAATCCCAGCACCTGGGAGGCTGAGGCAGGAGGATAGCCACCAGTTCCAAGCTACACTGAGTTCCATAGTAAATTCTGTGTCAACCTGCCTACAATTTACCCGTCTAAATAATTTTGTATTGCGTACATATAGAAAAGTGGAAAAATCTTCAATTTACAATTTACTAAGTCTTCCTCAGTAAATTCATGTGTATATAGCCACCACCAAGATGAAGACCTCCATCTTCATTTGTGGGACCTTCTTCAACAACCTGAGAAGCAACCACCATCAAAATCCTCTACTACTTGCTACTCTTTTTTTGTTTTAGAACGTTCAGGAAGCCGAGCCCCACCCTACACTAGCTCGTCTACCTTCTTCCGCTCTCTTAAAATCACGTTTGTGATTCTGACTCATTAAAACTTCTCTGGATTAAATTTGTAAAATGGTAACTGAGAAAGTGGAAGCCTGGGATTCTGAGAGCTTCCCTAACTGGAGAGAATGCCTTAACGCAAGGGCAGCCACGCACAGGGAAGGAGAGAGCCTCAAGCCCGGGTACCTCCAGGGGGCGGGGTCGTATCGTGGGGGCGTGGCCCGGCATCCTCCGGGAAGGCTGGCTCCGGGGGAGGGGCCGGGCAGAGCAGGGCAGGGCTTCCTGTCTGCGCCTGCGGTGTCGCCGTTTGACCCCGGAAGTGTTGGTTCCGTGGAAGCTGTCACCGTGTACGGCGGCTGCACGTCGCGGGTGTGGAGCCGGGAGGTGAGTGCGTGCCCGGTCCCCACCGGTGGAGCTCGGCAGGAGCCAGGGCCGTGCTTCGGGCACCCTCGGCACCCCCAGCCCGTGGGATTCAAGGCGGAGCCAGGCTTATATTGCCCCAGGGGCCGTGAATGGCCAGCACGAGGCCAGGAGAATCCTCACCTGGAGTTGCAGTTCGGTTTAAGGCTTGGTCCCAGAGTGACCTGGGACGAACCCCAATCCCCACCTCCTCCTCCCAAGTGTTAGTTTCCTTGGCACTCATTCGTTCAGCATGTGTTTGTTAACCGACTCCCATGTGCCTGGTACAGAACTAGGCGCCGGGGGTACAAACAGCAGGACAGGCAAGGCTCTTGTGCTGTGGAACTTACAGTCTAGAGGAAGGAGACAGTCAACAAGTAAAGATGTGACAGTGAGTAACAAGGAGAGAGATTACTTTCAGGGAGGATCTGGGAAGGTTTCTAAGTACAGTGATGTTGAACCAAGACCAGCAAAGTGATGGATGACAGTCAGAGAAACTGAGGCAGTAATAGCCCTGGAGATGCTCACTGGCCATATAACAGTTGTTAATTGTATCAAGCCCCGTCCCTCGAAAACACTTTAACTTTTGGCCTTTGCTGCCCTGCCCAGAAGAGGAGGTATAGTGAGTGGTGCACAGCTGTCCTGATTTTTTACAACTCCAAGTCTAGTCTTTGCTTTGTTTGTTTGTTTGTTTGTTTTTCGAGACAGGGTTTCTCTGTGTAGCTTTGCGCCTTTCCTGGAACTCACTTGGTAGCCCAGGCTGGCCTCGAACTCACAGAGATCCGCCTGGCTCTGCCTCTCAAGTGCTGGGATTACAGGCGTGCGCCACCACCGCCCAGCTTTGCTTTATTTTCTACCCATGCCTTAAGTGAAAACTTAACTCCTCTCTGATGTCCCTCCTGTAGGTCATTTCTCTTGGTTAAATGCTTCTCAAGAAAGTTGCATATTCGGCAAACATGGCACTGATAATTTTTTGTTTGGCAATTGGCTTTGTATCTTGTTCTCATGAAGACTAAGGTTTGTGAATGGCACTGCCAGGTCAGCTCTTTGCCCATGTTGGTATTTTCTGAACATCATTATCTGCTACATAGTAGGGGCCGAAGTATCTAGAGCCAGGTGTGGTCATCCCAGCACTCAGGAGACTGAGACAGGATTGGTTCAAAACCAGCTTAAGCTACATGAGACCCTATCTGCCCTGTCTCAAAGTTTAAAAAAATAAAGTACAATAAAAAGAGAAGAAAAGAGTGAGCCAGGTGTAGTGTCACGTGTTGTGGTGTATACCAGTACTCAGGAGACTGAAGCGGGAGATTGCTGGAGTTAAGAACCAGCCTATATCACAAGACCTTGTCTGGTAACTATTTTAAAAGGTAGATTAAAGTGCCAAGAAAAGCACTTAGAAGAGCACTCAGAATCTAACAAGCATGTTGCTATTGTCTTGTCAATGTCTCATCACCAGGGCTGGGCCAGATGGGGCACCAGGTAACAGATGGCTGATTATAGCCTCAGTTCTCATTTGTGAGGACGTGGTGATTGTCCTCCTCGTCTTGATTTGTTTTCTGTTGTCGTTGGGGCCTTTTACTAGCACGACTTCTGTTTTGTTTTGTTTGTTTGTTTTTCGAGACAGGGTTTCCCTGTGTAGCTTTGCGCCTTTCCTGGATCTTGCTCTATAGCCCAGGCTGGCCTCGAACTCACAGAGATCCTCCTGCCTCTGCCTCCCGAGTGCTGGGATTAAAGGCGTGCACCACCACCGCCTGGCTCTAGCTTGTCTTTTGAAAGACTTAATTGACCTCCATTCTGTATTCAACCAATCCATGTGTCCTTCCTGAGAATAAGGTCATAAGTGGTGTTATAAAAAGGGAACACAGAGCCAGGTGGTGGTGGCGCACACCTTTAATGCCAGCACTCGGGAGGCAGAGGCAGGCGGGTGAGTTCGAGGCCAGCCTGGTCTACTGAGCGAGATCCAGGAAAGGCACAAAGCTACACAGAGAAACCCTGTCTTGAAAAACCAAAAAAAAAAAAAAGGGGGGGGGGGAGCACAGAAGAGCTGGTCCGCTAGTGTAGAGGTCAAAGAGCAACCTCAGGAGTTGGAATTGTGCCTCAGAAGTCGTCCACTTTTTTTTTTTTAAGACAGGATCTCTCATTGGCCCTGGTCTCTCAGTGGACCATGCTGACTGCCAAGGAAGCATGTACCATCACATCCCACTTTTTTTTAATGTGGTTTTGGGAATTGAACTCAGATTCTCATGCTTATATAGTCTAGACAATGCTGACTGAGCTATCTCCAAGTTCACTTTGTGACCATTTTATCTTATTTTTGTTTTGTTTTTTGAGACAAGGTTTCTCTGTGGAACTTTGGTGCCTTATTTATTTATTTATTTATTTATTTTCCTTTTTTTCCGAAACAGGGTTTCTCTTTTTGGTGCCTGTCCTGGAATTTGCTCTGTAGCCCAGGCTGGCCTTGAACTCACAGAGATCCGCCTACCTCTGCCTCCCGAGTGCTGGGATTAAAGGCATGAACCACCACTGCCCGGCTATTATCATTTTATTTTTGTTTGAGATTGAGCCCAGGGATTTGCATGTGATAAGCACATATTATATCACTGAGCTGTACATATTCTATCACCGAGCTGTACTCAGCTGACCTACTCCTGGCTTTGAATCCAGCTTGGCCCCTTGGTGGAAGGATCATGTGTTGGCAGATTTCTGTGGATTTTCTCTTCCCTCCTCTGAAGCCTGGAGAAGTTGTTAAGAACATACTCTACAAATGAGGAAATGTCCACTGTTCTAACTCCTAAGAGATCTAAGATCACATGAGAATTGAGAAGAGTATTTTTGTTCTGAAGAATAGAGCTCAGAAGCAGAGTTAGCCTATAGTTCGTGATGGGTTCACAGCAAAGAAAATCTCTCTTCATACTAATTCACCAAACATGTGGTGAGACTTGTGCTGGTTATAAGAAAGACAGCAAGAAAAAGAACTGTGGGAAGTGTCTTCCCAGTGCCCACAGGCTGCTTGAGTACAGCTTGAGGTCCTGAGTTCCTCCCCAGCACTATAAAAACAGAACACGAGAGACAGTCGGGGTACTTCAGCGAGGACTTCCTTCTTATAGTGGGTAGGAGTTATCTGGGAGGTATTTCCTCCAGAGGTGAGAACTAGTTTAAGCAGAAATCATCATTTTAGGTCAGCAGATGCATATCAGGTTTTGAAAGCCCACATTAGGATTTCACTGTGGCCAGGGGTTGATGCCGGTGCTGGGTTCAGTCCCAGAGTAGGCCCTGCCCTAGGAGTCTGTGTGTCCTCTCTCTTCTTCCCATCCATATTCCTTTCAGGAGGGTCACGTAGCACAATGCCAGCTCTACCTTTGGACCAACTACAGATCACCCACAAAGACCCGAAGACAGGAAAGCCGAGGACTTCACCAGCTCTGGTGAGCTCATGTTTTGATGCTGTTCAGCCTCATAGCAATAAGCATTGCAATTTCAGGAGCAAAAAGTAAAGTCCTTCCTTTTCTGTTCCAAGAATGACCTAGGGCCAGTGGCTCCTGTTGTAGTTGAGAGACTGCTGGGCCCTTACAAGCCTCGTGTAGAACTTGGCTTCTGAGCAGCAGTGCAAATTTGAGTAGGCAACTTTTCCTCCCCAAAGCTTTTCATTTCCAGCTAATCTGAAGGCAGTTCTGACTTAGCCTGAGCTGGACTAGAGATGCTTCTGAGTCCTGGTTTGGTGATTTGCGGGGAACTTAAGGTTGTGTGTGTGTGTGTGTGTGTGTGTGTGTGTGTGTGTGTGTGTGTAAATCTGAACTGCTGCTCATACTTCTGTTGGATCACTGATTTCAGAGGTTGGGTCGGTCTCTCTTATCTGGGACAAGAACTGAGACATTCAGAGACTCTGACAGGACCCGTGAGACCGAAAACTAAGGAGGCTGTGAACCTGCCAGTTCCCAGCATCAGAGGGCTTAGAGCCATGGAGAGGTGCCAGGCTGCTAAAGAAAGACCGAAGAGGGGATTTGAGTCCTTGTACCCTCTTGTAGATTTCCCAAGAATATGAGCTTACTTGAACAAGGTGGGAAGAAGTAGTTTCTGGAGGCCTGAGTAAAGTTGTGGGAAATGGGAGCTAAGGGTTTTATTTCCTGCAATTTGGTTGTCTTTTATTATTTCCTATTCAGTCTCTAATAATAGAACTTGACAAGTACAGGGTACCTCATGTGGGCCAAGCCATTCTGAACAAGTCACCCAGATTAACTTTTCTTCTTCCTTCCCCCCCTCATTTTAAACTAGTTCTTGGAGAATTGTGTGCAGATTCCTTGCCCAGCTAACTTTGTGTTCTCTAGTTTTGTGAAGCCTATCAAGTCTAGTTGGTGCTACTGTGTGCTTTTGGATGTGTAGCCTTTCTTGAAAGGTGCTCAGCTGTTAGAGAGAACTGACATTACCTTCCCTGAGCTATCAGTTACCAACAGTTCCATAGCTAGGGATGGGACCTTGTGCCCACCTCCCCAGGTTATCTTATTTCAGCTGCATCACAGCCCTGGGAGCTGATGTTTTGTCCGTCACTACTTTCCAGAGTTCAAGGTCACAAAACCAGGAAACCAGGAGAGCTAGGGTGGTATCTTAGCCAGGCTAGTCCCAGAATATCCCATAGTCTTAACCTTTCTGCTGTAAGGCTGCTTGCTTTCCTGTTCATACTTGTCAGAAAAGCTAGAGCTGTACTGTGAAGTGCAATAGTCATCTATTAGGTAGCGTGTAACAGTTGTAATATGTCCAGGGCTTGAAATGTAGACTCTGGAACAGGATTTTTTTTTCTTTTTCTTTTCTTTCTTTTTAGAGGGAAGGTTTTTCTGTGTAACCCTGGCTGTCCTGGAACTTGCTCTGTAGACCAGGCTGGCCTCAAACTGCCTCTGTCTCCCAAGTGCTGGAACTAAAGGCATGCACCATCACTCCTGACTTGGAACGGGAATTTTAATTAATCAGAATAAACGAAGTTCCATCTGTGATGTGCCTGCAGTTGTCCAGGCAGATGATGCAGTCCCGCTGTCACAGACTGTTCTGTTGGACAGTGCTGGGGGGACTTGAGTGCTTATGTCTGCTTTTCAACCTCAGTCCTTTCCCACGTGCTGAATACCTGGACTGTTAGTTGTTGGGACTGGGAGAGCAGAGGTCTGGTCCCTTTCTTTGCTGACTAGCTTCTCAGTGACAAGCACACAGTACGCTCTGGAAACATTCCTTAAGTCAGAAAGCACAATCAGATCTAGTGCTTGACGTTAGAGCTACAAAGAGGAAATCTGTAGCCCTGTCCTTGTGGGGTCCACAGCATAAGCCCAGTAAGTACCGTTAGCAGTGTGGGGACATGAAGGAGGAAGGCCAGGTTCTGACATAAATACAGAGTTGATTCAGAGCAGGGGCTTGGAGTGCAGAGACGGAAGTAGGAGGGATATGCTGCCAGGGCTGGCTTCATGGAGGAGAGCTCCTGAACTGGGTGTTGAAAGGTGAATTAGCTCTATCTAGACAAAGCGGGAGGAGAAGGAAGGCCCTGGTTGGAGAACTCAGGAATGCTTGAGGGAGCCTGACTCTGAGATCAAGCACAGATCCCTGAGGGTGGCACTATAGCAGAGCTAGTGAACACAGGCTTTGTATATATTTAGCAAGTTATTTAAGCTCATGAGGTCTCAGGATCCAAAAAAGATAACAACGGGCCAGACGTGGTGGGATGGCTGTGAGAATTAAATGAAACATCTGTGAGTTAGTCCTCTGCCTGGAACAGCAGGCACGCAATAGATTTCAGCTATGATGGTGATGACAAGGAGCAGCTGTGATTTGAATAGCGGCTAGGGTGGGGAGAGAGATTAGCTAGAGACAGTTGTCTAGTTGAAGACAGTCTTGTTGGTCATACTGAGGAACATTAAGCTCCTGAAACATTGTCTTGAGATAAGTATAGGGCTTGGTTTTTTGAGTCTCAGCGTGGGACAAGAGGATCTCTGCCCTAGGAGCAGTCACTACAGTGCCTCTGCACAGTGATGGGCGGAGCTTATTGATGTTCGTTGAGTAGTTACTATTCAAGGAGCATGCACTTGAAAACCTGTAAGAGATAGATTGGGTCCTTAGGCCGTTCTTTGAAGGACAGTAAGAAAATGAGTGAGTTCTAGCAAGATACATAGAGGCTTGAAGGGCAGTGAGTATTTTCCTAGTTTTCCAGAGCAGATAGGTCCTAAGCTAGTCTTATAGAAAAGTGGGATTAAATTTGGTAGGATAGACACACTTGGAGCCTGCTACTCTCCTGCTCTGAAACCATCTATGGCTACTCATTATGGAATAGAGTACATTACAAAGCTTACAATTTTAAGTCCTTCAGAGGCAGGATCTGGCCCTTCATTCCTTTGTCCAGCTAATGAATGTGTGGAGTGTCCTCTCAATGTCAAGCACTGTGGAAGTAGCATTGAGAGACAGTAAACTGCATATTTAAAGTCAACAATTTGATTGTTTCTGACACTGGTAATATACCAATGAAACTATCACCAATGGTCAAGACAGTGGACATTTTTACCTTCCCTAAAAGTCCCCTGTGTCCTTCTATAATCCATCCCTTTTTTTCTCCTGTACCCAACAACTGATCCAAAAGTGACTTTGATGCAGTTTAACAAGTGCCAGAGTCAGGTAAGCACTATGCAGATGCTGGGCAGAGCTATGGAAAACCCCAGGTCCAGGAGGCAGTAAGGTCAGAAGGACAAGCACTGAGATCAAGGTAGCACATGTGTGCCACAGGTCAGTTGGTCTGCATCATAAGCTTTGCTTCAAATCCTGCCTCAGCACCTATTTAACCTGAAGGCCTTTAGGAAAGTTCCTGGACCTTACTGAGTCTTTGTTTTCTTCTCTGACAGACAAGAGGAATGCTGTCTCCCTTTTAGCTAATTGTAGATGAAAAAAGAAAGAGGGAGTTGACATACGTGCTCCGCAGCTGCTTAGGGTGGTCCTCAATAAGTGTCGTCATTCTGCCACCCTCTGACTCTTCCCCCAGTGCCCAGTTCTGTCTGTGCACTCTGTGTGACTGCTTTTATGTCTCTATGAGACCAATTTCTTCTACCAATTGTGGCACACAATTCAATCCCAGAGGCAGACACATCTTTATTAAGTCTGAGCCCAGCCTAGTCTAGTTCATAGCACATTCCAGGTCTGCCAGGGCTATACAGTAAGAACATTCGAGAAAGAGGGAGGGAGAGAGGAAGGGCAAGGTAACTTTCCTCCACCTAAAAATCCTTTTCCTCCTGGGCTCAGTTTAGGTATGGCCTCACTGGAGAAGCATCCCTTTTCCAGGGGCTGCTAAAATTGTCCCTTCATCTGTTTAGGGTTCCCTTGGTGGCTCAGATGTGCATCTTCTCCTGTGAACGGGAACCTTGTGACTTGGAGAGAAACTTGAGACTGAGCTGAGAACTGCAGCACACAGATGCTTTTATTCATGGGCCCCAACACCCAACACCCTTCACAGTAGGGACCCTGTGAAGAGTGTCAGCAGGGCAAGGGGGAAGGGAGCTTGGAATGCTGCCACTGTATAAATGGGATTTAAATGGGAGAGGGTCCCATAGACCTACATGCTAAATGACTGCAGTGAATCATTATGGCTCCTGCATACTCCTGCAAAGGCCCACAAGGTTCTTAAGGAGCTTGATCCATCAGTCTTGACTGTTCTAGAGCCGGCTCTGGAAGTGGGAGGCTGTGCTTGATAACAGCTGAGGCCTGGCTCTCCTCCTATTACAACTGGCCCCTGAGAAAGCCACTCTCTCATAGACTGGGGTGAAAACTGAGCCACTGAGCCCATCAGCTCTTCATTGTGGTGAACAAAGTGGGTTTGTTCAGGGCTGCAAGAGAACTTGTGACTCTAAGGTGACTCTAAGCTGAGATCTGCAGCTACTTGATTGGAATCTTTAAAAAAAATTAGTAGAGGTTTTTTTTTTTTGTTTTGTTCTATTTTTTTCTGGTTATATAGAGGAAAGTAGTGATGTATAGAGTGTGATGCTGTTTATATCAGAAAGGAAAACATACTGAAACAAATCCTTGATGTGCATACACTACATTCTAAAGTAAATACCTAGAGAGGGAACCAGGAGAGCATATGGTCAGTGTTTTCCCCTGGGAGGTCATGGAGACGAGGAATTTTGCTTCCCCTCTCCCTTCTCTCTCTCCTTTCCCTCCTTTTCACCTTTTCTTTTCTCCTTCTCCCTCTCCTCCCCCACCACGCTGAGGGCTTCGTTGATATATTCTGCCACTGAGCTACACACTCAGCCCACATAGTGAAAAGAGATGCTTGTGCATTACTTAGATAATTAAATATTAACTTTAAAAATACATGTTCACTGTTTTAAAATGGGAAATAGGCCAAACATGGTGGTTATACCTTTATCCCAGCATTTGGGAGGCAGAGGCAGGCAGATCTCTAAGTTTGATGACAGCTGGTTACAGAGTGAGCCCTTGTCTCAAGAAAAAATACTGAAAATATATTGAAGTCATAATTCCCTAGCCCCAAGATAACCAGTGTAAATTTTAGGGATTGTCTCTTTTGTTTTGTTTTGCATTGGTGTTTTGCTTGCATTATGTCTGTGTAAAGATGCCAAATCCCCTGGAACTGGAGTTGCAGACAGTTGTGAGTTGTCATGTGGTGCTGGGAATTGAACCTGGATCCACTGGAAGAGCAGCCAGTGCGCTGAGCTATCCCTCGTCTCCCCCACCCCCCATACTTCTTTTTTAAAAATCTGTACCAATATGTGAATACATAGACTTTAAAAAACATTCCAAACCTGGTTGTATTACAGTTTTGTGTCCTTCCTCTTCCCTTAATCTGTCCCCACACCACTAAAAATTCTCCAAAAACATGTTTTTTAACAACCACTGTGTTCCCTGCGAGCAACCATAACACCTTTGTTCCATACACTGGGTTCTTTATACTTACAAGCTCCTTGGAGGGTCTCTGGTTGGAACAGCCAAGTACTGTCATTGCTGTGGGTTGGCAAATGGGCCCTCGCTGACTAACCTCTGCCACGTTAACACGTGGTTTTTGGATCCGTAGCACCCTGAGCAGAAGGCAGACCGGTATTTTGTGTTATACAAACCGCCCCCTAAAGACAACATCCCCGCCCTAGTGGAGGAGTACCTGGAACGCGCCACCTTCGTAGCCAATGACCTCGACTGGCTGCTGGCCTTGCCTCACGATAAATTCTGGTGCCAGGTAACATCCTTTCAAAATTAACACTAAGAGGAAGCACATGACATGCCTTTGGTTGGTTGCTGTTTTTCTCTCCCCTAAGAGTTGCTTTTTTGTCTACTTTCCTTGGATCCTTAGCAGCAAATAGTGGTTTGGATTGCTGTCTCATATTGCAACATTCCTAATGTTTACACACTACCTGTCATCTTGAGAAACTTGTATGTAGCCCTGGGCTCATTCATACCTCCTTGGTCCGTCCCTTGGGTTGGAGTGTTTGCATTAAGTCAGGGCTGATGGGCCGTGTGCGCCTGTGTAGTCTACCTCAGGAATCCATCCTTGATCTCCTCTCTCCTGGCCTAGGTCGTTTTTGATGAGACCCTGCAGAAGTGCCTGGACTCCTACCTGCGCTATGTGCCCCGAAAGTTTGATGAGTGGGTGGCCCCGACCCCTGAGGTGGCCGACATGCAGAAGCACCTACACCGGAGCGTTTTCCTCACCTTCCTCCGAATGTCCACTCACAAGGAGTCCAAAGTGAGCCCTGTCCTGTAACAAGTCCCCACTTGACACCCAGCACCTCTGCCGGGCTCTGCCCTGGGAGAGTGTCAGCTCTTCTCTTTGTCCCCCTCCTCATTCCCATCTTTGGGGACAAACCTGTGCCACTTGCTTCCTTTATCCTCCAACCCAGCAGCCTGACCACAGTACCCAGTGTTTTCCTCAGCAGGAACCCGGGTCCTCGGCACAATTGACGGTGCTGTATTGGTGGGACAGAGGGTAAAGACACTGATCTGACTTTTCAAAGAACTCATTGTGTCCTTTTTCTCCTCAGAGCTGAGGATCGAACCTGGGGCCTTGCACTCGCTAGCGCTCTACCGCTGAACTGAATCCCCAGCCCCTGTCCTTTTTTTTTTTTTTAAGATTTATTTATCTGGGCGGTGGCGCACGCCTTCAGTCCCAGCACAGAGGCAGAGGCAGGCGGATCTCTGTGAGTTTGAGGCCAGCCTGTTCTACAGAGCAAGTTCCAGGACAGCCAGGACTATTATATAGAGAAACCTTGTCTCAGGAAAAAAAAAAAGATTTATTTATTCATGTATTTTATGTATATGAGTGCCTTGTCTTCATTCATACCAGAAGAAGAAATCTGATCCCATTATAGATGGTTGTGAGCTACCATGTGGTCACTGGGAATTGAACTGGAAGAACAGTTGAGTGCTCTTAGCCACTGAGCCATCTCTCCAGCCCTCCTATGTTTACTTTTTAAAACATTTATTTTATTTTTAATTAATTTACATATGTATATATTTCTCCATATAAATATATGCACATGTGTGTGGGTGCCAGAAAGGCATAAGGTTTCTTGGAGCTGTAGTTACAGGTAGTTGTGAACCACCCATGTAGGTGCCGGGAACTCTAGGATTCTGTAAGAGCCATAATCGTGCTTAACCACTGAATCATCTCTCTAGCCCCTCGTGTATGCACTTAAAAAAAAAAAAAATCATTACTTGGGCTAGGAGTTTGGCATAGTGGTAGAGCCTGGCATGATGGATTGAAAAAACCTTGTCAATGCTATCTTTAATCATTCAATGTTATAGAAACATTAGAAAGATAATGAGTGCCACTCACAAAAATCTCCTGTCTTAAAGTTATTACTGTTTTTTTTTTTTATTGTATTTCTTTACTTATTTGTGTATGTATGTTTAGATGCATTTGTCAGGGAACAACTTGCAGGAATTGGTTCTCGGTTTTTTACCATGTGGGTCTAGAGGGTAGAATCCAGGTCATCAGACATGGCTGCAAGTGCCTTCACCCACTGAGACACCTTGTCACCACTCAGTATCACTACTGTTTGTACATGTTCCTTCAGGGACAGTTTTGTTTTGTTTTTCGAGACAGGGTTTCTCTGTAGCTTTGCACCTGTCCTGGAACTCGCTTTGGAGACCAGGCTGGCCTCGAACTCACAGAGATCCGCCTGCCTCTGCCTCCCGAGTGCTGGGATTAAAGGTGTGCGCCGCCACCACCTGGCGGATCTTGATTTTTAAATCACATTTTCATTATAATTAAATTTCAAATACATGCATAGACTTGAGTGAAAGTTCCGTGTCTACAGAACAGTGAACCTCATGTCCCTCACACCACTTGAGTACTCACCAGTGTTTTGTCAGTCTTGTTTAATCTCTCTTGAGTTTGCTTATTTTGTTGATCTATGACCCCAGACACTGCTGATGTATCCATAAATACTTAAAAACAACCCCTGCTGACTCTTTCATGGTGTTTCTGTTTTTGTTTACATGAAAATGCAGAATCACTGTAATTCTGGGTCTTCTCAAAACACACGCACGCACGCACACACATAGTATAGGCATGCTACCCTCGGTTAGCCTGTCCCCAGCTGCTGAGCATTAAGGTGGTTTCTTAGGCGTCTGCTATTACAGTGTCTGTGCACTCAGCCTCCATCCTCTCTCTGTACTTTCCCCTTAGGATCACTTCATTTCTCCATCTGCATTTGGAGAAATCCTCTACAATAACTTCCTCTTTGACATCCCAAAGATCCTGGACCTCTGTGTGCTCTTTGGAAAAGGCAACTCACCACTGCTCCAGAAAATGATAGGTACGTAGGATGTAGGACTTGGGGGTGTACAAAGATGGCCCCCATATGCCAAACCAGAGGTCACAAATGCTTGTGCTTCCATAGCAAAGGAGTATTAGAGGCAGGTGATGCCGGGAAATTATGTCACGGGTGTAGTATATACATATGTACATAATACACCCATAGATGTGTCAACTCTGAAATAAATGCCTAGGGAGTTGAAACAAAACCAAAACAGTGTGACAGGCAGTGCCTCAAGAATCTGCAGGTCTTACTGGGTGGCTCATAACTACAATCCCAGCACTCAGGAGGTTGTGAGTTTGAGGCCATCTTGGACTACCTCCGCACTGGCTATTAAATTGGAACCTTGTTTTAAAACAACAGCCAAAACAAATTGTCTGGATTTCTTAGTGTTAGGACAGGTGTCAGTCAGGGGCAGGAATGAGAAATTTGCTTTGGCAATGAAAGTCAGATTGCAGTGACTTCATTAGCCCTCATTGGAATGTGGCCTGGACTCTGTCATGACATGCATATCCTATTTGTTATCTCCACTGGATGCACATAGCTGTCTGGGATCAGTACTGTCATTGTACCCATTTATAGATGAAAAGACTGAGGTTGAACTGAAAGCCTGTAGTACTCAAGTAGCCACACTGGAGTTATGGAGAAGTGACCCTGGAACCCCTGCACTGTCTGCTCCCCGCTTCAGGGTAATAGGGGTGCCTCCAAACTGTGCAGCATTGCTGAGGGGTGGGTTCATAGCTTGGAGACTGTGGAAAGAGCAAGCACTGAGTTGGGTTCCCAGCCAGAAGCGGGCTGTAGGTTCACTCAGAAATGCAAGTGGCGGGTTGCTGCAGAGGGCGTCTCTCAGGTGATCCCTCCTTGCTTTGTAGTTCATAGTATTGGGCCTGGAACAGGGCGATGTTCACTGGGGCACTCCTGCCAGCCTTCCTCATTTCAGACTGTAGTTCGTAGTCTTCCAAATATCTGATTGCAAAACTGGGTAGCAATTGGGGAATCTGAAGTAAGAGCCTCAGGAGTTCAAGTCCAGCCTAGACTACATAGTGAATCCTGGCTTTGAAAAAAAACAAAACAAAAACCAAACAGACAACTATCTCTTGGGATAGTTCTCTCTCCCTCCCTTTGTTCCTCCCCCTCCCTTTTTTTTCAAACCTCCTAAAAGTTTATATACATATATACATACATGTACATGTAGATAGTTTTATATATATATATATATATATATATATATATATATATAGCTACAAACTTCATATGTAATTTTATAAGTATATTAAGCAAATACAAATGGTTGTATATATATAAAATTATATGTGAAAATCTAAATTTTACATATAACTTTATATAAATATGTAACTGTTTTAGTAGATACTTACAAGAGTCTACTGCTTATTTACTTCATGTCATTTCCCTGTATATGTTGTTAATATATTAGATCATAATATATGTGAAATTTTACACCTGTCATTTTCATTGAAACACTCTCTGGTTTTTTTGTTCGAGTCTAATTATTGCCTGAGTATGGGTTAATCTTGTTTATTTTCCAAGAGGGACACCCTTCCTAAATTCACTGTAGACTGAGAGGATGGGGTGAGCAAGCAACAGAAAGCAGAGTGAGTTAGGGAGATAGTTACAGGCCAGTTTGGTTAGAGTGGAAGGATCGGAGAGAGTGGCACTGGAAGGGCTCCGTTCCGCTTTCTGAGGGGGTGCTGCCCGGTGGTGGAGATGACAGGTCCTTCCCTGAACACCCCATCTCACATCCAGTTCTCTTTTGGAGTCTACCAGCTTCCCCAAGTCAGTGAGCCTTTCTGAGTCTCAGCTTTAGAGGTCTGCCTTCTTTGAGTTGGTGTGGGATTAAATCAGAAAAAGTGAAGAGCACACCTAACACTGGGCCTGGCAGCACACATGCACTTGGCAAACGTCAACTCTTCCTGTGATGAGGCTGTGGAGCCTCCAGGAGCGTGGAGCAGGAGGTTAATCTATTAAGGCAGCATGCATGCGGGAAGTGGAAACAGTAGGCAATTGGAAAGCAGGGCTATCACCTGGGAGTGAAGATGAATGCCTGGCTGGCTACTGGAACAGAGAGGGACGTTTGGGAGGCAGACTAGAGCCCAGAGAAATCTTAACAGTTCTGGAGAAAACGGGGAGAGAGACTGGTGTGAGGAAAAAGCAGGCTTCAGGACCTAGTGGTGAGGATTGTCAGAAGCAAGGGCATCTTTGAGTGTGTTGGTACAAGATTGCTGGGAGAGGAAGTGGTAAGGACAGACCAAGAAAGCTCTGCCTGCTGCCCTAGGCTTTAATCATTTGAGCCACCGACTCCTTTAAGAATCATAGATTTTGAGAGTTGTTTCTTTTTTGTTTGAACTTTTAAATTACACTTCAAATTTTTACTTTGTGTGGGAGTAGGTCCTAGCATCCTGGAGACGAAACTTAAACTAAGGTCGCTAGGCATGGTGAAGGTGCGTTTACTTGTTGAGCTGTCTTGCTGACTGTCTTAGCTAGATTTCTACTGCTGTGATAAACACCACGACCAGAAGTAAGCTGGGGAGATAAGGGTTTATTCAGCTTACAGTTCCATCCACAGCGCATCATTGAAGAGGTCAGGGCAGGAACTCAAGGCAGAAATGGAAGCAGAAGCCATGAAGGAACACTGCTTACTGCTATCCATGGCTTGCTCAGCCTGCTTTCTTATGCCATTCAGGACCACCTGCCTGGAGGTGGGACCACATGCAATTGCCTGAACCCTTCTACATCAGTCATCAGCTAAGACAATGTCCCACAAGCTTGGCTACAGGCCAGTCTGGTGGTGGCATTTTCTGAACTGGGGTTCTCCCCAGATTACTCAGCTTGTGTCTGGTTGACATTAAACTAACCAGCACACCATGCTTTTATGTGTTCTTATTTTTAATACATTTGTTTATTTATTTTGGTTTTTAGAAGTAGGGTTTCTCTGTGCATCCCTGGCTGTCCTGGAACTGGTTCTGTAGCCCAGGCTGGCCTTGAACTCAAAGAGATCCTCCTGGCTCTGCCTCTCAAGTGCTGAGAATAAAGGCGTGTGCCGCCACCATCCGGCCTGCAAGATTTTTGTTTTTTCTTACTAATGATATTAAGCCCAGGTTGGAACTGCTAACCTCTGTCTCACAAGTGCTGAGATTACAGATATGGGCTACCATGCCTAGCTTTTTCCCCCCATTTTTTTTGTTTGTTTGTTTGGTTGGTTTTTACTGTGTAGCCGAGGTCAGCCTGGAAGTTGCTACGTTGCCCAGGCTGGCCTTGAAGACAGGCTCCTCCTGCCTCTGCTTCCCAAATACTGGGGTGTTGTTAGGTGTAAATCACTGTGCCTGGCTCCATGTTTTTTAAAACCTCAAGATTGAGGATTCTAAACTGACTTATTAAGGACAGTTTCATTTCTGGCTTCTAGAAGGTGGTTGATTCAAAAAAGGTTCAGACCAGGCACCTGGAGCCTGTGTGTGTGTGTGTGTGTGTGTGTGTGTGTGTGTGTGTGTGTGTGTGTGTGTGTGTGCGTGTGTGTACGTGAGTGTGTGTGGTGGCAGATATAGAGAAGGAGCCTACAGAGGCACCCCCCACCTCAGAGCAGCGCTCTTTTTAATCCTGAAGTAGAAGGCACAAGGGCAGCCTTCACTTTCAATACACAGAGTCTCTTGGGCAAAGCCATTAATTGTAAGAAGATTGATGAGGAAGAAAAGCTGAGGTAGGATGAGGTGGCCTGTGGGCACAAGCACAGTCCTTACTTTTTAATAAACTGGCAAGGTTGTTGTTGAGTATCAGCATCAGCTTTTGAAAGCAGGGCTCATCAGTCGGTCTCTCTTGAGGAGAAAAGGAAGTCATTGCTCCCTTGTAGGTTGATGATCTGTGTGGCAGTGTCTCCTGCTCACCGTGGGCTTGTCTGGGAAAAGGGAGCTCAGAGGACGCCACTGTTTGTTTCCTGCCTTTGTAGTATTTCTTTTTTATTTTTCGAGACAGGGTTTCTCTGTGTAGTTTTATATGTATGAGTGCTTTGCCTGCCTGTGTGTGCTCACGTGCATGCAGTGTCTGCAAGAGCCAGAAGAGGACATTAGATCCCCTAGCACTGGAGTTATAAGTGATTGTTAGACACCATGTGGGTCCTGAGAATCTAACCAGGGTCCTCTGGAAGAGCAACTAGTGCTCTTAACCAGTGAACCATCTCTTCAGCCCCAAGATGTATTTATTTTAATTTTATATGTATAGGTGTTTTGCCTCCACGTATATTTGTGCACTCTGTGTATGCCAGACACCCGTGGAGGCCAGAAGAGGGCATCTGGTCCCCTCGAACAGAGTTACAGATGGTGTGAGCCACACCATTTGAGTCCTGGGAAACTGAACCTGAATTCTCTGCAAGAGCAGCAAGTGCTCTTAACTGTTGAGCCATCTCTCTGGCTTTTGGTTTTGGTTTTGGGGGACTTTGTGTTTTTTGTGTTTTGTTTTGTTTTGTTTTTAATCAAAAGCAAAGGAGATCTTTGATGTCATTGGAATCAGATAAAGAAGAAAACAGACTCTGAAGACCCCCAAGGATAGATTGTGAAATTTAATTATCTCTCTAGGCTTAGTGGTACACACCTTTTTTTGTTGTTTCGAGGCAGGGTTTCTCTGTGTCATTTTGGTGCCCGTCCTGGATCTTGCTCTGTAGTCCAGGCTGTTCTCAAACTCACAGAGATCCCCCTGGCTCTGCCTCCCGAGTGCTGGGATCAAAGGCGTGCAGCACCACCACCACCACCACCACTACCACCTAGCCTGGTTCACGTGAATCCTAGCACTTGGTAGGCAGAGGCAGGTGGATCTCTGAGTTTGAGACCAGCCTGGTTTACAAAGAGAGTTCTAGGACATCCAGGGCTTTTACACAGAGAAACCTTGTCTTGAAAAAAAAACAAAGAAAAAATTGACAAAACTTGAGTTTTCTTGATGCTAGCAAAAAAAAAAAAAAAAAAAGCTCTATTTTTTTCTGGAAGCAATGAGGAAATGTTCCGGGTGGTCAAGGTGGCAGCAAGAGGAATATGCTAGGGCCTGGGAATGCCTGTGTCAGAGTACTCTCTGAGGAGGTGACACATGTCTTATGGTGTGGTGAGCTCTGGAAGGTCATTTTAGGCAGAAGGAAGAGACAAGACTTGTTGTCTGAGGTTAAGGGTGGTTCAGGGGAGGGCTCCTTTGCAGGGACTGGAAGCAAGGTGACCTAGGATGCCAGCAGGGACTAGATGTCTCAGGGCCTTTTGAGTCAGGAGTTAAGACTTGCCCTGGAGGATCAGGACAAGAGGAACAAGGAGGAGCAAAGGTTGGTGGAGGGGCTGGCTCAGACATTCCTTGCCTATGTGGAGGAGGAGGAGGATGTAGATGGCCCAGGCACACCTTCGTAGATTATAGGATCAGCTCCTATGGGTGGTGGGAGCCCTGAGTTAAGGAGGCCAGGCTAGGACAAAAAAAGAAACTCAGCTTTTTGGAATCAAGGAGTAAATGCCATCCTGGACTATACTGATGAAAAGCCTAGCTACTTGCTTATTCATCAGCCTCACCTGGCATTTGATTTCCTTCCTGTTTAGATACCCTGGAATTAGACTAGGGGTACAGAATTATCGATATTGTGTGCTCTGGCCATTATACACAGTGCAGGAGAAAGGCAGAAAGAAAAACTTCTTTCTCCCTGATGGTTTCTTTGTCTGCTCTTGGCCATGACCCTTTGAATTCACCCTTTGCCCTTCTCAAACAGTAGTAAAATCTAAGCATTGTCTGCACTTACATAAAAACCAGACCTCCACAGAAGCGGGGGCTCAATGCTGACTGCCAGCCTGAGACAAAACTATAGTGCGCTGAGGCATCTCAGACTCTTCAGGGCATTGGCCTTCCTCATGGTCCTGTCCCCAGCTATAGTTCTTTCCCTGGTCTCCTCCACTGCTGTAATTAATGAGGCAATTCCACCTAGTTTATCTGTGACTAAAAGAGGGTTATTTCAGGGGTAACTTAACGACCAATAAGGGGTCGATTACAGGATCCGGGAAAGATGAGGTAGAGTCCAGTGGAGTTCTCTAGGGAACTCTGACTTGGTCTGCAAATCCAGCCTCCAGGACCATGAGGAGCTAAGAGGGTGAACGCACAGGCATCTCGGGTCTTAAGGGGTCTCCTCTTGGCCACACCCCAGGGGCAGGTTATAGGCAGTGTGGCAGTGTTTCAAGGTCAAAGCTGGAACAGCTACCCATACATCCCTCCCTCGACATTTAGATGGAGAAACACTGGGTTCTGTCCCAGCACCATATGCTCTGAGCACACACATGTTGCAGCAGGTAGAGCGTAGTAAACATCGGAAATGGCTTCCATCTGAACAGAACAACTGCAGATGTGTGCCAAGTCCAACTCTGTGCGTCACTCCTGCCTCCTGCTCGAGGGAGGCTGAATTGATATGGTAGCACGGTCAAAAGCAAAGACTTCCAGACTTTCTCCCTGGCATCTCCTCACACTTTCTGAGGTGTGGCTTGACAAGCATCCTGAGTTATTGAATATACCTTTATTGAATAAAGGGATTATAGTTCCCAGTTTTCCAAGATAATGCAACTCCCAGTACCACAGTGCTGTCGTGGGAGGCATGGTGCCCAAGTTTCTCTCTCTGGGGACATCAGAGACCAGGGCTGCTCTTTGTTTTATGTAATTCATAGGTACTTAAAAAGTTAAATTGTACTGAATAACTTCCTTTCGCAGCCCTGGGGAGGGTTCTCAGTGAGGACAAAGCTCAGTGCCAGCTGGGCCTGAAACCAGACTCCTCCTCCATCCTCCCCCCAGATGGCTTAGGGAACAGGAGAGGGTCACAGAACATGCTGACAATCAATTAATGTGTCCTCTCTACCCCCCCGACCTCCCCCACTTCTGCCCTTTCTCTTCTCTTTTAGGAAACATATTTATCCAGCAGCCAAGTTATTATAATGACCTGGATGAAACCATTCCCACCATACTTCAGGTACCATCTCTTATTCCCTGCCCAGGAAAGTAAGCTGAGTGGGAGGAGACAAGTCTCTGGACTTTTCTTAAAGAATCTGGAGAAGTGTTTGCTTTCCACTCCTTTTCCAAACACATCTTGAAGTGGCACAGTGGTAGAGCACTTTCCTAACATGCAAAGCCCCAGATTTGATCCTTGGCAGGAGAGAGTGGGGGGAAGAGGAGGGGGAAGAAAGAGCTCGTCTCTCAGATTTTCTCTTTGTCCTACTGTGTGTGTGTGTGTGTGTGTGTGTGTGTGTGTGTGTGTGTGTGTGTTTCGAGATAGGGTTTCTTTTCTGTGTAGTTTGGGTGCCTGGCCTGGATCTCGCTCTGTAGACCAGGCTGGCCTCAAACTCACAGAGATCCACCTGCCTCTGCCTCCCGAGTGCTGGGATTAAAGGCGTGCGCCACCACCGCCCGGCCCTTTGTCCTACTCTTGGCTACAAGCCATATAATTCACCCTTTGCCCTTCTTGAACAAGATGAAGTCTAAAGATTATCTGGCACTCACACAGAAGGATTTGGTTTGCATTTTATGTTTTATGTTGTTTTCTGACAGCCCTATACCTCCAAAAGTTACTCCTTTTAGAGACCTGCATTTCTCAAATAGGAACTGTGAAGGTTTATGAAACCATTTCATGAAAGAATAATGTGTAGAAAATATGAGGAGTAGGGGCTGGAGAAGAGTACTGGGTTGAATTCCCAATACCTACATGGTGTCTGTAACTATACATACATGCAGGCAAAACACCCATGTACATAAAATAAAAATAAATAAATTATTTTTAAAAAAGAAAATATGAGGAATGTTAAACAGCTGAAAGGAGCTAGGCATGGTGACTCATGTCTGTAATCCCAGCTCTTGGGGGGCTAAGGCAGGAAATTGTCTTGGGTTCAAAGCCTATCTAAGCTACATAGTAAGTAAAACCCTGTCTCAAAAAAAAAATACAAAAAGTAAACAATAATAAAGAATATTATTATTCCTCCATAATCTCACTATAAGGAGATCCGTATAGGTACATCTATTTCAAATAACTTTTGGAATAGTTATATGGTAGTCTGTTTAATGATAACATGGCAGCACTCAGAAGGCAGAGGCAGGAGGATCCCTGTGAGTTCAAGGCCAGCCTGGTCTACAAAGCAAGTTCTAGAACAGACTCCAAAGCTACACAGAGAAACCCTGTCTCAAAAAAACAAAAACAACAAAAAAATTTTTTTAATTATAAAAATAAAGATAGCTGGGCGGTGGTGGCACACACTTTTAATCCCAGCACTCGGGAGGTAGCAACAGGCAGATCTCTGTGAGTTTGAGGCCAGCATGGTCTACGGAGCAAGTTCCAGGACAGGCTACAAAGCTATAGAGAAACCCTGCCTCGGAGAAAATAATAATAATAATAATAATAATAATAATAATAATAATAATATAAAAATTAATTAATTTTTTTAAAAAAGATAATATGCCCTGGCAAGATGGCTTAGTAGGTAAAGGTGCCTGCCACCACCAAGCCTGAAGACTTGATTTTGATCCCCAGAACCCACATAGTGAAAGGAAATAATGGGCTTCCACAGTTGTCCCCTGACTTTCACACATGCGCACACAGACAGACAGACACACACACAAGAAAGACAGCACTACCAGTTCAGTCTTGTTTGATTTTATGACAGGTTGTTTTCAACTCTCTGTTAATTTGTCTTTTGTGTTAATAAAGCTCTGATAATCACTGAGTATGATGGCACACATCTGTAATCCCTGCATTTGGGAAGTAGAGACAAGAGGATTAGGGGTTCAAGGTCATCATCCTTATCTGCATAATGAGATCAAAGGCATCCTGGCCTACATGAGACCCTATTCAAAATAACAAGCAAGACATACATATATGCACATATATAACATCATCCTATAAGTAGTCATCTACAAAGGAGTCTAAACATTTCTTAAATGTTGCTGAAGGCATTTCTCAGGTGTTACATATTGTTGAGTCTATCCAGTCAAGTCATGGGTACAGGATTCTTGGGGCTTTATATTTATATGCATGCATGCTATATGTGTGTTACTAAAGGTAGAACTCAGGATCCTGTTTTGTTTTTTGAAGCAGAGTCTCACTCTGTTGCCTTGGCTGACCTAGAACTGGCTATGTAGACCAGGCTGGCTTTGAAGAGATCCACCTACCTCTGCCTTCTGAGAGCTGGGATTAAAGGTGTGGGATACCATACCTGGCCTGGAACCCAGGGTCTTCCATGTACTTAGCCTGCACACTGTCACCAAGTGACAGTATCAGCCCTGCATGGTTTTTATTTAGTCTTAGTCACCATCCCATTGGATGGCCTGTCCCTAGGTTCCAAGGCAGTTCGTGGGTCACCTGTCGCTAGTTGTGGGGTGGAGATCCTAGGTGCTTGTTCGGGATATGGAAGAGTCCTCTTTTCCCTGTCTTAGGTCTTCAGCAATATCCTCCAGCACTGTGGCTTGCAAGGGGATGGGGCCAGCGCCACACCCCAGAAACTCGGGGAGAAGAGTCGGTTGACCCCCAGTGACATGCCTCTCTTGGTAAGGTTGCCCCTCAGCCTGGCTTCTTCTGGCCGAAGTCCTTAAGCCTGGCTACTCTGGGGCTGAGAAGATTGCCAGTGCTGCAGGGCGCAGCGGTTTCTTCCCCTGCCTTTGACTTCTTCCTTTGAGTTAATCCATGTTTCTACCTACCCTATGGGTTAGGCTTTTCAGGAGGTTTTGTTCCTCCTGGGAAACCTTTGTGGAGTACCAGAAAGCACAAGGCACTAGGGTTGAGACTGGGTCTACTCCTCAGTTAGTTTTTCTCAGCAGGCCCACTCTTGGAGCCCATCATTGATTCCATGAGTCCATGCCGAAGGACTGTGTGCCGGGTCCTATGCAGAGCCTGGGGGATAAAGCAGCAAGCAGAAGCAGACATGGTGCCCATCTCATGGCACTTAGAACTTTAGTGAGGATGCCATACAGAAAGTAAACTTTAAGGAGCCTGGGTGCTTGCTACAAACAGCACTACAGACAGCTGGGATGTGGCAGCTGTGAGCTAGCTTCGTGGCATTTGCCATGTGGTAGAGAAGTATCCATTGAGCAAGTGTTTCAGAAGAGTCATGCCATCAAATCATCTTAGCTCTCTGAGCTTCGGTTTCCTCATCTGTAACATGAAGAGCCACCCAGCCTGCTCCTTCCAGTTGTCATGAGAATCAGCAGAGCTGATGAGCAAATATCCTGTGTTCTATGTACCATCTTCAAAATGTGAGCAAAGGGTGGGCTTGCTCCTCCTGTCACCAGGCTAGGTGATCTCTCTCAACAGTGTTCAGTGTTCTCTCTTCCTGCAGCATAGAAGAGAGACTTTCTCAGAATTACAGGTGACCTTAGCCATCTTTGAGTGTAGGCCACTGATGGTAATCTCTGAGAAGGATTGAGTGGTACAGCTTGCCCTCTGAGAGATAGATCGTTCAGGCCGTCTCTAGGGCCTCTACTTCCCTGTTCATCTCAAGCTACTTCCTGCCTTCTGGGGACTCTGGCTTTGTCAGTTATGATTCAGGCCTCTGCAGAGCTGTCTGTGGGGCTTGAAAATAATGCTGTGTCTTCTCTTGACAACAGGAATTAAAGGACATTGTTCTCTACCTATGTGATACCTGCACCACGCTCTGGGCCTTTCTGGAGATCTTCCCTTTGGCCTGCCAAACCTTCCAGAAACATGACTTTTGTTACAGGTACACTGGGGCTTCTGACTGCTAAAGTAGGGCTCTGGTCCACACATCAGACACATATTGATTTGGTCCTTAGAAGACACCAGTCCAGGGGCATGTGACCCAGCAGTTAAGAGCACTGGCCCAAGTTCAATCCCCAGCACCCACATGGCAGTTCACAGCTGTCTGTAAGTCTAACTCTAGGGGATCTGACATCCTTACGCAGACATCCATGCAGGCAAAACACTAATGTACATGAAATTGAAATAAAGAAATGATGAAAAGAAAAAGAATATACCAGTCCATCTTCCGGCCTGGGGACACAGCAAGGAACCCAGGAAAAACTCATGCTGGGAGGGCAGAACCAAGAGCAGGAAGATGACTGTTCAAGTCTGCCTTGTTATCACGGAGCACAGTGACGGCCAGGAAGAACGGACATGAGGAAGCGGCGGAGGTATTCCTTCTTGCTGCAGGGGTGCGCAGGGGAAAGACTCCGAAAAACAGCCGTGGGCACTGAGCTAGAAGCCCGGCATACTGGCTGTCCCTTCCATCCCAGCTCTCAGGAGGCTGAGGCACGAGGGTCGCTCAAGCCCCGGGATTTGAGGCTAGCTTAGTCAGCGTATCTAAGAAGAAAAAGAATCAGAATGTTCTAGACAGGAAGGTTATGGTGATGGGAAGGGTGTTGAAGCAGGTGTGAAATGTACAAGAAGCCCAGACTAACTGCCAGATGTGGTGGCGCACGCCTTTGATCCCAGCACTTGGGAGGCAGAGGCAGGCAGATCTTTGTGAGTTCGAGGCCAATCTGGTCTACAGAGCGAGTTCCAGGACCTCCAGGGCTTCATAAAGAGACCCTGTTTCCAAAAAAACAAAAACAAAAAAGCGAACAACAGGAAAAGGAGTTGATGATGAAAGATGAGGAGTCCACTGCTTGGTGCCAGAGTGTGAAGAGTGGTGAAGCGGTGGCAGGGGGTGGAAAGCGCTGGAGAGGCCGTATGGACACTGCTGAGATAGAGAAGAGCTGGGAGGGACTTCCGGCAAGGAGGAAGACTGCCCCGTTCACATCATGAGAGCTTCCTGTGCAGTGAGAAGGTGGGAGCGTGGGCTTGGGCATTCCCCGGCTGGTGTGAAAGGACCAGCGGCGGCCTGCTTATTGCCTGGCAACAAAAAGTACTGGCCCATTCCCAGTGGCCTGTAACTGTTGGCTCTTACCGGGCATCTCTCCCAGCCATTTGCAGCAGCTTCTGGGAGCTGCCCAACTCCATTTACCCACCCATCTATCCGTCCATTCTGTCATTTACTCACCCATTCAACAAAACATTTATCTAGCTCTGACATGTGCCAGAGATGGCATCTGGTCCCTGACTCCTCTTTGGTCTCCCCTGCTTGTGAGAGTCAGATATTAGAGTTGATCAGCTTCCCAGGGATCATTAGAATAAAATGCTGACCAGTATTCTCCAGAGAAGAAAGGACTTGGGATTGTAGCTGTCCACTTTAGGGAGGAAAGGTATTTCAGTATGATAGAAGAGTGTGTGGAAATGTAGAAAAGGTAGAAAGCCAGAAACTGAAATCACCCTTAGGAATACGCTGTTCTCGGCATTTTCTCCTCTGCCTGTTTTCATTCACTTTAAGCAGTTTTGTCCAAGCGTCTCCTCCAGTCAGCACAGATGGCTTCTGAGGGGGAGCTTTGGGAGAGCAGAGTTTTTCTGCACGAGACAGTGGAACCAGAAGAGTCCCACCCATCTTGGAATATGGGAAGAAAGGGTTGCACTTAGGGAGGGATGCTGCCTTTGACTCACATTTAACCTGCTGCTGGCCCAGCCCCTTCCAGCCTGTGCTGCAAGCTAGAAAATCCTTTGCTAGCTACACCCACATATACACACAACCCCAGCTCCCACAGCTCTGGGTTAGGGGTCACACTTACCCAAAGATCTCTTTCACTTGGCCCTCTCAAAACAGCTTCCTCCATTCTCCACTCCCATCCACTCGTCAGTTTGCAGCCTCTGCTCTTGGTCATGAGTCAGTAGTGCTTTCATCTTTGACAGAACTCAAAAAGTATAAAATAGGGGCAGGAGAAACAGCTCAGTAAAGAGCAGGTTCTTCCAAAGGACAGAGTTCATTTCCCAGCACCTGTGTCTGAGGCTCCCAACTGCCTCTAACACCAGCTCCAGGTCTTCTGGCCTCTGTGGGCACCCTCACATGTGACACACACAGACAAAAAAACAACCTTTAAAAAATGTAAACTATCTGGTGACCTCTCTCCCCGTTTTGTACTTCTTTTCCTCACATGTCAACGCTGTCATAGTTGGGGATTTTCCAGAGATATGCAGTATAGGGGAACATACACATTATACATTCCCCTCCCTTTGCTTCCGCAGTAATGGGAATGGAACCCAGGGCTTTATAAATGCTCAGTAGGAGCTCTGCTACTGAGCTATACTCTCAACCCCACCCCCCTTTTAAAAATCGACAGCATTTGAGAACAACTTGAAAGCTCAAGGGACTTGAATTGGTGTCCTGTCCTGTCACTCTGAGGGGAGTCTCCTCAGCATAAGACAGTGCTGTGATGGCAAACATCCAATAAATAAGTTACCTAGTGTGAAAAAAAAAAATTGAAAAGCTGGGGCTCGGGGAGATGGCTCAGTGTCTTAGAATGACTGGGCAGCACTGTGCATCTGGTGCACTGGACACCACAGATGGATTTTTTTATTTTATTTTTTTTCTCGTGGCCTTTTCAGTTATTTGCTATTTCAAAATAAATAACATCACTTGGTACCTTTGCAAGCATATTTGAGGATTAATTCCTAGAAGTAGAAATGCAGGGACAGATGGTGTGTGCATCTTTAATTCTCACATATCTTGCCAAATCACCTTCCATGGGGGTTGTTCCAGTTTACTCAACAACAACACAGCCTGGCAAGTGTTGAATCAGCGTGGGCCAAACTGCCCTCTCTGGCCTCTGCCGAGGCTGTGTCTGGTAGGGCCTGTTCCGTTCGCTTTAGTTATTCTTTGCCACTAGCAGTGCCGCGGGGAGATGGATGGTGCAGAAAGCCAGCCAGAGGATGGGCGTGGTTGCTGATCACCTGCAAGCACTAGTCAGCACTACACTCGGCACCGAAGTGCATCTCTGACTCTGGGAAACGAGATTTGGAGGAGGAATTCATCATAGATGAGCAGCAGCTGCTCTGTCAGTTATCAGGACAGCATGTTCTGGGTGCAGTGACTCTGGCCCCGGAAGGAAGAATCCTGTGGTTAAGGATAGCCAGGAAGGACACAGTGAGGAGGAAGGCTGCCCAGTTTGAGAAGGATGAGGAGAGGAGGAGAAGCAGGAGCCAAAGGAGAGCTGCCTCCCTGTGTTGCTCACCCATGCTAATCTCAAACTCCTGGCTCAAGCTGTCTTCCTGCCTCAGCTTCCCAGCTAGCTACAATCATAGTCATATGTAACTGTGCTAAAACTCAGAATGTATGTGTGTATAATTTTTTGAGAAAAATTTTAATTTATTTAATTTATGTGTATGAGTGTTTTGCCTGCATGCATGTGTATGCAACGTGAGCATGCCTAATGCCCGTGGAGGTCAGAAGAGGGCATCAGATCCCCTGGACCTGGAGTTACAGATGGTGTGAGTCACCATGTGAGTGCTGGGAACGGAACCCAGGTTCTCTGAAAGAGCAATAAGTGTTCTTAACTACTGAGCCACCTCTCCAACCGTGTGTGTGTGTGTGTGTGTGTGTGTGTGTGTGTGTGTGTGTGTGTGTGTGTGTGTAATTTTTAATTGGTTGGCTATTGAGACAAGGTCTCTCTGTATAGTTCAGTCTGGTTTCCAGCTTTCGATCTTCCTGCCTCAGCTTCCCAAATGCTAGAATTACAAGCATGGACCACCACATCTAACTTCCAACTTTGTATTAAGAGTTGTAGAAAACAGGCTGGAGAGTCTCAGTACTCATATCAGGTGGCTCACAACCATCTGTAACTCCGGCTCACAACCATCTGTAACTCCAGCTACAAGGGACGGCCCCTTCTTCTGACTTCTGTGAGCACCTGTACTCACGTCCACACCAACTGACACACACACACACACACACACACACACACACACATAATTAAAATAAATCTTTTTTTAAAAAGAGTTATAGTTAAGCTAACTGGCTTAGTTCATAAAACAAATATAGGGTGCATGATACATGTAAGTCCTGAGCACATTTAGCCTGTTCTGAATAAATACATTGTGTTGACATTGTCACATGTAAACAATATGTAGAGATTTCAAATCATGTAAAAAAATAAAACTTCTTCATATCTTAGAACCAAAATGAGAAAGATTATTGGCAACTGCATTTCAGGGCTCCTAGAACTGGCAAATTTTGAGCAAGAAAAAAGATAATCTGTCTGTCTCATAAACCCAGAGAGTCCTGTATAGCCCTCTGATCACTTTGTTAGAATAGACACAGCTGGGGCTGGAGAGATGGCTCGGTGGTTAAGAACATTGGCTATTCTTCCAGAGGACCAGGGTTCAATTCCCAGCACCCACATGGCTGCTTACTGTCTGTAACTCCAGTTGCAGGGGATCCAACACCCTCACATAGACCTACATGCAAGCAAAACACCAATGCACATAAAATTAAAAAAAAAAAAAAAAAAAGAATAGCCATAGCTATGGTCACCTGATGGGCAGCACAGTCCGTCATTCTGGGGTAGGCTCGGGAAAGCTTCTGGGTACCCCAGAAAATAGGTTTAGGATGGCATGGGGCAGGGGTTGATTCAGTAAAGCAAAGTGAGGCTCTGAGTTTGAGCTCTTCAGAACCCATGTAAAAATGTGGAGTGTGGTGATACTGTCTGTGCAATACCAGTGCTGGGAGGCAGAGACAGGAAGATCCAGGCTCTCTGACCAGTCAGCCTGGTCTAATTGGCGAGCATCAGGACTGCTTTCCTGAGACTAACACTGAAGTTAGCCTGTGGCTTCCACACACACAAGAACACCCACATTATGGATTTATGGGAGAAAAAAATGAACTTTCTGCTCCTTTGGGTTGGCTTTTGTTCTCCATCAAAATGTGGTATTTGTGATTAATCTGGCCCTTTACCTGTGTTTGCTTCTGCAGACTAGCTTCCTTTTATGAGATGGCAGTTCCTGAAATGGAGACTGCAATTAAGAAGAGGAGGCTTGAAGACAGCAAGTGAGTGGGAAGGGGGAGCCTGAGCACAGGCTGTGGCATCCTCACTACTAGGACAGAGGGGGACCAAGGACCGTGGTAGCTTGGGCTCCTAGTCCCGGACTTGGTGATCTTCTAGCCCTACGTTTTTTTTTTATAACTCCTGAAGTTTTAGTATGATCTTTCATTAAAAAAATAAGGATTGAGGATTGAACTCTTGGCCTTGTGCATGCTGAGCACATGTTCTTTTACCACAGACCTTAAAGTTTTTTGTTTTAGTTGTTTTGTTTTGTTTTAGGGTTTTTTTTTTTTTTTTTTTTTTTTTTTTTGGTAGGCAGAGTGGGGAGCTCAAGACAAAGTTTCTCTGGCTGTCCTAGAACTCACTTTGTAGCCCAGGCTGGCCTTAAACTCATAGAGATCCGCCTGCCGCTGCCTCCTGAGTGCTGGGATTAAAGGCGTGCGCCACCACTGCCATCCAGCGAAGATTGTTTTTTCAATATATGCTTTGTGAGGACCTAATGAGAAATACTTTGGCAAGTAGAGATTTATTGTTTACTTGCTTTATTTTTTTTATTTTTATTGAGCTCTTTGAGAACTTTATACAATTTATTTTGACCATATTCATCCCTCCTCCAACTCCTCCCTGATTCTCCCCATCCTCTGCCTACCCAGCTTTATCTCCTCTTTTTTCTTTCCTTCTTCCTTCCTTCCTTCCTTCCTTCCTTCCTTCCTTCCTTCCTTCCTTCCTTCCTTCCTTCCTTCCTTTCTTTCCTTAACATGACAAGTCAAGTTTGTGCTATCCATGTACTCTTGGATGTGTGGCCTTCCACTGCGGTGTGCTCACCCTACCAGGGCCACACCTTTAAAGAAAACTGGCTCTGTCTCCCAGTAGCTATCAGTTGCCAATAGCTCCTCAGCTGGGGGTGGGACTTTGTGCCGCCACCGCCCCCCCATACTGAAATTTGGTGTGGTTTGAGTTTGCATGTGTCTCGCTCATTTTTTCACAAGTGCTGCGAGTGTATATGTGCATTGTCCTGCTTTGTCCAGAAAACAGTCTCCTTGTACCCACCCACACAGCCTCTGGCTCTTAGGATCTTCCACCCCTTCTTCTGCAATGATCCCTGACCTTGGGAGAAGAGGATTTGATAGAGATGTACCGTTTAGGGCTTAGCAATCTGTAGTCTGTCGTTCTCTGCACATTGACCAGTTACTCTGCATTAGTCTCCATATACTGCACAAATATTAACTGGACGCTGTCTTGCTACAGGCTACCTTGTAAGAACTGTCTGAGAGTCCTTCTTGTCCACCAAATCCATTAATTCAGTGTCCCCCAAATCCTGGCAGATAATAGCTGGGCCCTGCATGTAAGCTCAGCTGTGCCTTCAAGCTCTTGGTAACTGACCTTGCTATTCCTGACCCTCTGTTTAACTGAGAAGTGGTCTGAAGCCAGCTGGCTACCCTGTATTTGTAGCTTTTTGTCAGCTGCTCCCATTACTGACCTGTAAGACCACCTCAGCTGTAGCTGGGGAAGCACCTGCAGCTGCTAGGAAGAAGTTCCCATGATTCCTTTCATCTCTTACGTCTACTTCTCTCTGGCCATCAAAGGCTGCTAGGTGACATGTGGCAGAGGCTCTCCCATTCCAAGAAAAAGCTAATGGAGGTGTTTCACATCATCCTGAACCAGATCTGCCTCCTTCCCATTCTAGAGAGCAGGTAAGCTCCAAGGAGCCTCTCCACCCCTTCCTTCCTCTCTGCCAAATGTAATAGGAAACCCAGAAAAAGGCCTTTCTCCAGCTGGCCAGAGACTGCAGTGGGGTAGGGTGAGCATCCAAGGGATCTGCAGGTCATCTTATATTGCCTGAGCTCATCTTCCTTCATGTCCTATCCTAGCAGTGACAACATTCAAGGCTTCATTGAAGAATTCCTTCAGATCTTCAGCTCCTTGCTGCAGGAAAAGAGGTAAGTGGGGCTGAGTGGGGACCAGCTATGGGACAGGCCCATGTCCCTCTCTCCAGTCCCATGAGGCCTTGCACAGTGAAGCCACTAATTCATACTTACATGGAACAGAGGTTCTGGAGCCTGTGGTTGGGTAGCAGACACGAGGTGAGCTGCCAGAGTATATACTCCCACGTTCCCAACCCTGACCCTCCTTTCTATGCTCTGCCCCACAGATTCCTCCGGGACTATGACTCATTCTTCCCTGTAGCCGAAGACATCAGCCTGCTACAGCAGGCTTCATCGGCCTTGTATCCTACTATAGCTCACTGGGCCAAGGCCTGCCTGGGTCAGACATGGCATTCTGGGACCCCGAGGGGCAGAAGGTAACCCCCAGAACACTTACATCCAGAAGTCCAACAGGCCCCAGTTCCTCTTTTCCTAGAAGTGACACGTGCTCTGATGTTGGGGCAAGGGAGAGCCTGCTCTCTCCAGATGTGTTGTGAGGGTCCGGGTCTGTGTGCTCAAGTTGTACTCTAGAAACCTCCAACCCCATTGTAGGACACGTTAATGGTCAGTTAGGATGTGTCACATGAGAGGTAGGGCCACCTCTCACTAGCAGAGCTCAGGGTCAGCAGCACCACAGGAAAATACCCAAGCCCAAACAGAACAAAGAGAAGATGGCCTGCTCCAAGCTCAGGTGAGGACAAGAGTGTCCCAGGGGTCGGGGGACAGAGAACTGGCTCTTCGAGGAGTCCTCTGATGTCGTGTGTGGCTGTGTGTATGGCAGTGGGCAGGAGTGTCCAGTGAGAATGTGGCAAGTGAGCTGGAGTTGACCAACATTCAGGCCCTTTGGTGACACTTATGAAGAAGTTTGGGCTGTATGCTACGAGTGCTGGGGAGCATGGGAGGCCGGAAGCAGAGTGACGTGGGCTCTTCATGCTCTGCTAAGGCTTTCTTTGACTCTGAGAGGAGAATGACTGGCTTGGGACCACCAGAGGCTGAGATGGTGTTCCGGGCTCCCTCCGTGGGTCATGAGGGTTTGGACTAAGAGTAGAGTGAGGGTGTGGAGGCAGCTCATTTCTAGCCCAGTGCCCAGAGTGCAGAGAAAAAGGAGGGCTAGGAAGGAGCTGGCATGGGGCATTTCTGTTGCTGGGTCAAGTCCAGTCCTGCCTCAGGGACACCCAGTGCGCCCTCAGCCTTTTCAGAATACCCTCAGCTTGCTGGACAGGAAGTCCAGTGAAAGTACTGCTGGCCCTCTTGAATATCAGAGCAAAAGAGTAGCTGTCGGACCATCTAGTCTAGGACACTGATGGTAATCCCTAGCCCTGTCTGCCCAGAACTGCTCTGCCAAGCAGCAGGTGCTAGGGTTCAAGGCTGTACAGCAGTATTCTGGCATGCTGTTCCACATGACACCCGCTGGACAGGTGAGCAGGCCCTTGGAAAAAGCATGGTCAGATACTGGACAGGGACTGAGAAGTCATACTACCCAGAGCTGGGGAGATGGGTCCTGAGCAAGAGAGCCCTTAACACTGCCTCATAGGGATGAGACCCGGACTGCCTACATCCTGCAGGCTGTGGAAGGTGCATGGGAAGGGGTGGACAGACAGAAAACCAAGGACATTAAAGACCCATCAGGGGCCAAGGATCCTAATAATGAAGTCACCGTGACAGCAAAGCCAGTCAGTGAAATGCCGTCACAACTGGAGAACTCAGAGGAGGATGAGGAGGTGTGTATCTGGGAGTTCTGCCCCGATCCGAGTGCTTAGCCTTCCTGATCACCCTTTGAGAGTGGCCAAGCTCCCTTCCTTGTTTCTGCTTTAGAGAAGAGTCTGTTGGGATTGGTAGCCTCAAGCACTGGGGCTGCTTGTGGTAACTGGGTACAGAAGAGAACACAGCCCGTAAGCCTTTGAACTTGCACATGCACACCCCCCCCCACACTTTGAAACAAGAATCTTACTCAGTGGTCCAGGCTAGCTTTGAACTCACAGCTCCTCCTGTTTTTACCTCCAACTGCTGGGATTACAGACATGCACTACCATGCCCAGTCCTGTTTCCCTCTATAAAATGAAGAGGTAAAGCTTTTGCTGGTGGACTCCTTCCCCAGCCCTTCCCCTCACCGGGTAAGGTGGAACTCCTTTGGTGGCCGCTGAGCGTGGTGCCTGACCCACCTCCCAGGAATCACAGGACTCCACTAGTGCTTCCTCTCCTGGCTTTTCCAAGGTCAGCCAAGCCTATATAGAAGGGCCACGGAGCCCAGGATTTCTCCCTGTGTGGTAGGAGACCAAACACTCTCGGCAGGCTGCTCAGTGGTAACCTGACGTCCTGCTTGCCAACTGTGTGTGGCATACATAGCTGAGTGTAGTTACCCCTCTGGACATGGAGATAGGTGCCTGCTTCTATGAGGTCGTTGGGGTTCCTGAGGCTTCTGTGTGGAGCACGTTCATTCTAGTTGCTCCTCAATGCTACTGTTCTTCCTGTTAGCTCCCTGATCCTTTCTTCCCTGTTCTGCAGCTTCCCTAAGCCATGGATGTTTTTGTCATCGTCATGATCATTGTGATGTTCTAGTGCTGGGATTGAACCCAGGGCCTTGCTGGTGCCAAGCAAGCATTCTACCACTAAGCTGTACCTCCAGCCCTTTATTGTTTTCTATTTGCCCATCTCCTTAAAAAAGCATTATAAAATGAAGCCACATTGGGCAGTATGTAAAATGAAGTCTCCTTACTGAAAAGAATGTTACCACATGGCCTCCCTGGTAGCCTCATTGTCCTTCAAAGGCTGTCACCTTGGTAGAGTTGGGCAAGGACTTGATCACTAACACATGACTATCTGTGGAGACCTTCCTGCATACTAGATGCTCTTCTTTATGGGTAATTTGCATCTCTTCATTGAACCATTTGAAATAACCCCATGAGATCAGTGATATCTTGTCCATTTCATAAGGAGGGAACAGTTCAAAGAGGACGTACAGTGCCCCAAATCACACAGGCAGGGTAAGTCACCTAGGAAGTCTCAGGCCCCTCTTTTCACAGATGAAAAAAATGGGGTCTCAGGTTTAAGCCAGTTGGCGGAAGTCCTACAACTGGGAGGGGCAAGGCCAGGGTGGTGAGCGGTGCATTGCTGTTTGGAGACTGACCTGTTCACTTGGGCAGCTCAGTCTCTCCTCCAGCACGGTGGCTTTCATTGCAGTGCATGGGTGCAGCAGCTGCCCCGGGCCCAACCGTGTGTGGAGTGGAACTAGACTCACTTATCTCCCAAGTGAAAGACCTGCTGCCAGACCTCGGGGAGGGCTTTATCCTGGCCTGCCTGGAGCACTACAGTTATGATGCAGAGCAGGTGATCAACAACATCCTGGAGGATCGGCTGGCCCCTGAACTCAGCCAGCTGGACCGCAGCCTAGAAAGGTGAGAGATGGATGGGAAGAGGCCCTCAAGGCAGGGGCCCCTTTTGCCGCCTCTCACTCTCTTCCCTAGACTGGAGGACACAATTTCCTACTTTGTCACAGCAGTGTTTCCAGCATTTGAACTCACGCCCTCTTCAAAGAAGGCGAGCTGGGGCCTGCGAGGTTCTCAGCGTACAGCTGGCTGTCCCTGCAGGGCCTTATAGGAAGACTTACTAGAGACCAGCAGTGTGGCAAAGGGCACTGACACACCCTAGCTCCAGATCGGCCTCATTCTTAGCTTATTCCCAGTTTCTGAGCTAGGCCCGCCAAAGCCACCCACTTTCTCTGCACTGAACCACATGATTTTGGCCCACTGCTGTCCTGAGAGCCTCAGGAGCCAGCAAGAACAAGGGCACAAGTGGATGCTGCTTCCATGAACAAAGGATGCTCGCCAAATGAGTGGATGAAGTTAGCTTTGTGCCTTTAGACATGTTCCTCTGCCCTGTTTGTGTCCCATTTTACAGATGGCAATGCAGAGACACAAAGGAGCTGAGGGTGTAGCTCAGTGGTAGAGCTTAGCTTGTGTGAGGTTGTATATTACATTCCTAGTACCAAAAGCAAATGTAACTGCCCTCCATTCCCCCGTCCCCCCCGCAAAAAAAAGAGGTTGAGTGACCTATAACTCCCTGTCTCATAGGGCTATTGTGGGCATTTAAATGAGGGGCAGAGCTTTGAAGAAAAGAAAACTGGTATGCAGGGCACACAGGGAATGAGGGTGAGGTGTGGCTATGGGCTCTGAAGGGGCCAGATTAAGTAAAGCCTAATGAAAGTCTCCCCATTAAAGGACTTAGGTCCTAGGCGTGGCTTCTGGAATGGAGTGAACAGTGTGAGGGGAGAACAGTATGATGAGTGGGACTTGGGACACAAGTAGATGTCAGCCAGTAGGGCTTTTTCAGTTGATTTCTGTGCTGTGGCCCCCAGACAAGTGAAGCCGGACCCTACACCCCTGCTGACATCTCGGCACAACATCTTCCAGAACGATGAGTTTGATGTGTTCAGCAGGGACTCAGTGGACCTGAGCAGAGTGCACAAGGGCAGGAGGTGAGTGTGGCGTGTTTGTCTCCATGTATGTGTGTGCACCATGTGCATGCCTGGTGGCCATAGAGGCACCCAGAAAAGTGCCTGGGACTGGAATTACAGACAGCTGTGAGCTGCCATGTGGATGCTGGGAACCAAACCTGGTCCTCTGTAAGAGCAGACTGTGCTCTTAACTGCTCTGCTAAGCCATCTCTCCAGCCCCTCAGGGGTCCCTCTGAAGCTGGCCTTATGCACTGGCAGCCTACAAGATCAGTTTCTTTAACCATGTGCTTTGAGTCCAGCTTTGTGTGGGGTGACTGTTAGTGAGACCTCCTTGTAGGTGGTAAAGGCCAGAGGGCCAGATCTGCCCCCTTGTTTCTTCTGTTACGTCTTTGGATGTGCGGACTGTTGGCTCTGGGGGTAGAGCTTAGACAGTGCTTCCTAGAAGCCATTTTGACCTGACCTGTCTCCAGGCTGCGACAGAACAAGGAAATCAAGTCGTGTGAGTAAGCTTTTTCCAAAGATGAAAGAATTCTGTTTCAAGGTTTCTTGTATTTGTACTTTGTCTTCTGCCTACTTTTTCGGCATTGTAATCCATTTCATGACCTATCATTCAGTCAACAAACAGTTGCCTGGTGCTTATTGTCCTGGACTACTTTAGTGCCGGAGCTGTAGTGGGAAGTGCAGCAGACACTGCCTACATCCATACGAAATTTGCGTTACTCCGCTCATCAAGCAGTCGCCTATGGGCAGCCTCCTGGGCCCTTGCTAGGGCCGTCAGCCTGGACAGGAAGGCTCCCCTGGGAAAGTGACAGAGAGCTAAAGGTGTGTGGGGTGGCTCTGCGACAGAGCAGGGAGGATCCTTCCCACGCTGAGTGAGCTGAAGCAACCATGGCTTCCAGGCCAGTAGGAGTGTGGTCAAGGTCCTATCAACTCGAGAGCTTGGTTTTATAAAGGTCACCCGAGCTGCACGTGTAGCTCATACCTTGACTCACACACTCGGGAACCAGAGAGGATTTTCTTGATTGCATAGTGAGTTCCAATCTAATCTAAGAGACCCTGTCTCACAAATAAGTACAAAGAAACTGCTGGGCTCCTGAATGGCTTCCCCTGGAAGAAGCTGAAGTCAGTGGTGATGGCAGGAAGACTGACAGCCAGGAGTGGGGGAGAGTTAATAATTCTGCTGCAGAGTTCTGTAGTCACACTGGTTCATAGAAGCCAGAAATCCATGGGCTCTGTTGAAGTGCGGTCTGTACTGTCCCCATCATAATAGTGGGGACAAGAGGGTCTAGAAAGGGAGGAGACTGCCCATCTTGTGGCCTTGTTCTGGTAAGAGCTCCAGGCAGAAACATGCATTGCTGCTTCAGTTAGAGCCCAGGGCTGCTCCCCTCCCTGGGGCTGTGTGCTGCCAGAAGCTTGCCAGCTGAAGGCTCAGCAGGCACAGGGCAACTCCGAAGCCATCTGGCTCACTGCACAGGAATCTCTGGCACACTGCTTCATCAGTCACATTGTGACCCCCCTGGATCCCAGGCAGAGCTGTTATTCCTATTAGTGGCTGCTGTGGGTTTCCCCAGGCCAGCAGAAGGCATGGGGAGCCTGACTGGTAGGTCCTTCCAGAGAGCTTAGACTTTCTGGACCCAGGTTACCCCTTGCCGTTCATTTGTAGATTCACCTAGGTCACTCCTCATCCTCACCCAGTTGGAGGTAACCTTTGAGCATTTGCCAGTGGGCTGCTCTCAGCTGCCAGGGTCATCAGAAGGGCTGAAGCAGCCAGGTGTCCTGAATGCTATGTCCCAATTCTGTGGCACTCTGGTTGCCAGCAGAGACTGGGTGACCAGTGTTTACCAATCCTACTCTGCTAGGCAGCCCAGGGGCAAGGATTGTAAAGAGGTAAAGCCTTCATTCATGGTTCAGTATTTATCCACTCAGCAAATATTTATTAAGTCCTTTACTAGCACAAGATCCTGTGCGGGCACCAGGAAAACAAGACGAGCAGGGTACTCTGGCTTTGCCCATAAAGGGCAGAGACCGTGGGAAAGACAGAGCATCAAATAAGCAGGTGCACCAGGAGTTTAGCAGGGACACCTGCCTAGTCAGGACAAGGTGGAAGGGCAAGGGCCCTGCCTTCAGGTAGCAGGTGGAGAGTTAAGTAGCACAAAGCAAATCTCACCTGGGAACATAGGCATTGACTTGGAGGAATTTGAGGAACATGCTTGCAGCTTTGGAAACAAGTAGGGTCTGGTCTGTTCCCATACACACAGAGCTGGGGGAGGGGGGCAAAGGTAGGGCTTGGTTACCCTGTGGTTTTTATTTGGTAACAAGCACAAGATAGGGCTTTTCTGTCTTCTGGGACCCTGGCTTAGGGGTCCCTAGGGGGTGGGGGTGGGGCTTCAGCTATTTGAACTCTGGCTAATAGAAACAGTAATGCCAGAGGGAGTCCAAACAAGGTATTGCCTCTCTTTTATCTTTTGTTTATTTTTGTTTGTTGGTTTGTTTTGTTTTTTGATGATGCTAGAGACCAAACCCAGGGCCTTGCCCATGCCAGGCAAGTGCTCTACCATTGTGTATTACCCCAGCCCCATCTCTTTTTTAGAGAATTGCAAAGCGTGTTCAGAAACTTCCCTATTTTTCTCATATGTCATCAACAACACTGGGCCAGATTTGGGGGCTCTAACATGTAGTGCAGAAGTGGAGCAATCTGAACCCGAGTCCGAGCTAGGCCTGGCTCACACAGTCCCAGCACATGGGAGGTTTTAGAGCTTGAGGTCAACCTGGGTTACATCAGGAGATCCTGTCAAAATAAGCAAAAAAAAAAAAAGAAGAAGCAGCAGCCTGTTAGGAGCAAGCTGTGGTTGAATACCAAGCACCTGTGTACACGACACATGGTCCTCTGACTCCTTTGGATACTCTATAGAACCCTGGAAGACGACAAGAGCTCCCCTCAACCAAGGTCTTGTGGCCAGATATGTCTGTGTGTTTTGACTGCCTCTTGGAGAACCACAGTACACTAGCATGTAAGACTGACAGAAGAAACAATTCATTTTGTTGAGCCCGGCAGATGCTGGTCCTTGTCTGTATCTTTCCTGTCTTCTTTTTCCTTTGGCTTTGATATTGTTGTTTGTTTTGTTTTCTGTTTGAGACAGAATCGATCTAGTGTAACTCCAGCTAGCCTTAGACTCACTAAGCAGCCAAAGCTGACCCTGAACTCATGGTCTTCCTGTCCCTACATCCCAAACCCTGGGATTACAGCCATGCACAGTGCACCACAGTGCGTCATATCATTCTCAGCTCATCCCTGAGAAGGAAATACTGAAAGCAGGAACTAAGTGGGGTGTTGTTTTGCTTTGAGATGGGGTCTCACTGTGTTGCTCTGGCTGGCCTGGAGCTCACTGTGTAAACAGGCTGACCTAAAACTCACAAAAATCCTCTTGTTTCTGCCACCTTAAAGCTGGGTTACCCACCCCCCACCCACCGCCCTGCCCTTGTTTTTTTTAGTTACAGATGATTGTGAGCCCCCATGTGAGTGGTGGAAATCGAGCCTGAGATCTTTACAAGAGCAGCCAGTGCTTTAACCCACTGACCCATCTCTCCAGGCCCACTAGTGCTAGGTTTAAAGGCAAGCACCTCCACGCATGCAGCTGTGATTTAGTGAGGCTAGAGACTTGCTGTGATCACACAGCTTAGGAAGTGGAGCGCAAACCAAGTCAGGACCTGAACCATTTTTTACAAGCTCTGTGACTCTGGGCAGGTGTCTCTGCCTTCTTTGTCCCAGAACTTTCACCTGGAATGTGTATCGACTCCACAGGCCACTAGGGACCTGTTTTAATCAGGTCTTTGTAGAACAGGGCTGAGTGGCTAAGGAGAGGAAAGGAGACCAGCTTCAGGAGAGCAGGCATGCTCCTGGCCTTGCTGCCACTTTGTAGGAGGCCAAGATTCCAAAACCCTCTGGTAAGCACCTGTTGCCTGTTTCTGGAGGAGGCTGAAGGCCGGGCTTATGAATGCATCATTCCCAGATGCTTGTGTAGGCTTTCCTTCTTCGTGGCTCCAAATCCATCAAGGAAGCAAAGTGCAGTGCCCTAGACAGTCCGCCCAGGCCCCTGGCTCTGCTGCCTGGCCTCTCCTAAGGCCCAGGTGGGGTCCATAAAGGGCAGCTTCTCCATCTGGCCCTGCAGAAAGCCACATAACAAGACACTCTCCACCTTCGCTGCCCAGAACCTGGGATGACAGAAACCAGGAGCCTCACGGAGCTGCCAGATGATGATGACACCTCTCCCACTTCACGGGCCCTGGCCCAGCACAGAACCTGGCATCGGAGAGCACAGCTGCGTGCGTGCGTGCATGCGTGCGTGCGTGCGTGCGTGCGTGCATGTGTTCTCACCAGTGGTACCAGCCACCTGGAGAGGCTTGGGTCCTTTTCACTTTTCTACCTCTTTACCAACCTGGCAAAGAGAGCCAGGTGCCGCGCCAAAGGCCACTGTCTCAGATCCACAGCCCAGTCCTGGCGGCTGGGAAAGATTCCTGGATTGGTCTTTCTGTCTGTTTGTTTTAGTTAAGACAAGGGCTCCTGTAGCCTGAGCTGGCCTCCAGCTCACCATGTAGTTGAGGCTGACCTTGAACTCCTCATCCTCCTGCTTTCTCAAGTGCTGGGATCATATACTTTATCACCATGCTCAGCTTTGTTTTTGTTTTTTGAGAAAGGGTCTCTGGAGTCCAGGCTGGCCTTTTACTCTTGGCAGTTCTACCCCAGCCTCTCCAATACTAGGAGTAGGACATTAGGCAGGTATGAGTCACTGCAGCCAGCTAAGGAATCTCAAATCTAAATCAAAACGCAGCGTCCTTTGTGTCCACTGAGGGTTCCTGGTGCAATCAAAAGCCCTCCTGTCTTGGGTTTCCTCAGCCCTTCCTCCAGACCCATGCTGGCACCCTCCCTCCTGTCTGTCAGGTGGTAGCCCACCTCCCTTCAGCCTGTTCTGTGCCTTTCACCCGCAGCTCTACTGTGAGTCCAGATACATGTCTGACCCGTTTCTGAATCTCCTCCCTGCTCAGCCTTAGAATATAGCCTGATACATAGGAAGCCCTTAATAAAGATTGTCCCAGGGCAGCAAAGTTTTCCTGACCATACTAAGGCCGAAGTCCCAACCTCTCCCAGGCTCCTAGATGCCTGCCACCCACCCAGAACCAGACATTAGAAGATCTGCACATTGCCGGGCGGTGGTGGCGCACACCTTTAATCCCAGCACTCGGGAGGCAGAGGCAGGCGGATCTCTGTGAGTTCGAGGCCAGCCTGGTCTACCAAGTGAGTTCCAGGAAAGGCGCAAAGCTGCACAGAGAAACCCTGTCTCAAAAAACCAAAAAAAAAAAAAAGAAGAAGAAGAAGATCTGCACAGAATCTGCATGGCTCTCCCTTTTTTTTTCTCAGACCCTTCCTTTTGGAACATTCCAGAGATCAGATCTCATCACTAAGCTAGATTTCTTGCCTGGCGTCTCTAATTGATTTCCCTGCAGGGCCAAAGAACCACATTGCATGTGTCTGTGTTTGTGGCTGCAAAGCCATGGTCAAGAGACCTGAGGCCCTGCTGACACTGTGATGGTGTTCAGTGTGAGCAGGGTGTGTGCCCCCCCCCCCCATCCTGCTCCAGCTGTCCTCACTTTCCACAGCTAACATTGGCAGTTGTGCTACCAGACTTTCCTCCTCCCACAGTGCTCTCACGTGGGAGCTGCTGTAGGGAAGCGAGGAGAGGAAGAGGCCAGACCCCCTCCTGCCTCTCCCAAGAGTGCCTGGGGCTTTCCTGAGCTTAGGGCAAAAACTGCAGGTGGCCTCAGCAGGTCTGCGGTATAAAGAAGTGAACCCAGCGTCTCTCTGGACCTTTTGCCCTCCACAGTCTTCCAGACCTGATGGTGTCCTCCCTCTCTCCCTGCTGTCCCTGGCTCCAGGAAGGAGGAGAACGTGAGGAGCCTGGTGAATGACAAGCGGGCTGTGGAGGCACAGCGGCATCGCTACCAGCAGTACAGTGTGGTAGTAGAGGAGGTAGGCTGCCCGGCCTGGGCCTCTGCTGGGTGGGAAGTCCAGCGTCCGCGGCTTCTCTGACCCCGAGCCTGCTGTTGCAGGTCCCACTGCAGCCAGGGGAATACCAGGTTGATGACTATGAGGATGAGTATGATGACACGTATGATGGCAATCAGGTGGGCGCCAATGACGCTGACTCTGACGATGAGCTCATCAGCCGCCGGTGAGTTGTAAGGCTCAGGAAGCCAGGAGCCCACCCCCACCCTCTGCTTCTTCACCCAGCCCACACTAAATCATGAAGCTTTTTTTTCCTTCCCTAAGTGCAGAACATTTTTCTCGGCAGAATCTTGTAGGGATTCCCCTATGCAGATCAAAGCAGAGCTTCCCTGGTAAAGAAAATGACTGGAGATCCCTAGGGTCCCAGCTCAGCTACCCCCTGGTCTCTCCACATCAGACCACAGGACCTTTAAAGAATCTGGGGACTAAGGCAAAGCCTGCTTGAAAACCCCTGTGGGGTTCCCTGGCCTCTGAGCAGCAGCGCCTCTCCCCAGCCTTCTCCCTGAGGCTGGAGTCCACTCCAAAACAAGTCAGCCTTTGATCTCACTTTCTTTTCCAACCCCAGGCCCTTCACCATCCCTCAGGTGCTGAGAACCAAAGCGCCTGGAGAAGGACAGGAGGAGGAAGATGAGGAAGTGGAGGAAGTTGAAGAGGAGGCCCCCAAGGTAGGTCTTGGGCAGGTGCCAGATAAGAGATGCAGCTCTGAAGGGCCAGTTAGATGCTCTGCCTCCACTTCCTGCCTCTGACCCTGCTGGTTTGGGGAGGGTCGGTTCAAGCACAGGCTGTTGGAGATCTGCTGGCTTTGATTTCACTCCACTGCCCAGGGGTGTCCCGGGACAGATGAGAGGCTGGGTCTGGGGACACCTGAGTTGTTAAGTGTTAGGGTCTGGAAGAAGGAAGGGTAGCAGGAGGCTCTTGTGCCCAGGCTGGCCTTCTTAAAAATCAGAGAAGACTTGGAGCCCTGAAAACTCAGTTTTAGCAGCTAAACTTTTTCTTCAGCTGAAATCTTAACTTGAAACTCAATATAGAAAACAGATGAAAAGTGATTTTGCTCCATTTGAGGACAGTAGCCAGGCACTCTGCAGTCCCAAGCAGCCCCCAAGAGGGACAAAGGGCTGTGTTCCTGGGGCTGGCTGCGGAGGGCCTGTTCGCCTTAAGGAAGTACCTGACCTGCCACAGGCTCTCTACCACTTGGCCCCATCTCTCCTCGCTGACTAACCAGGGGCAAGTCCAGATTTGCATTTGAAGTGTACCATCTTCCTGTGTCACCAATTCTACTCCTTTGGATTTTTAAGACACTATGTGTTGGAACCTGTTTGTTTCCTGGGGTCCCTTTCCCCTGCATAGATCCACACTCTGAGCATAGAAAGCTGTCCTCAAGAGCTCTTACATGGCCCTCTGCTGTGGCACCAGAGTGAGGCCTGACCTCCAAGTCTCAGGGCAAGCCTGCTGCCAGGGGCCTTCCCTCGTCAGCTTCCACGGCCTTGTGTGTCCTTTCTGTTGGCCATCTCGGCCAAAGCCATACACACTCCCATTGATGTGCCTGCTGTGGGCCTTTCACCCCACCAGCCTTCCCCACGTCCCTTCAGCTCCCTCCTCCCTAAAGGAAGCTTCATCTGGCGACTAGCAGGCTCAGTCCTGAAGATTGCCTACCCTGCCTGCTGCAGCAGTCCCCACGAAGGTGCATCAAGATGCCTTCCGGCATGGCTCCACACACCTAGGGAAATGGAAAAGCATGTCGATGCCGATCTTCTCTTCTCTTCCTTCCACAGCTGGACCATTTCATCCAGGATCCTGCAGTGCTGAGGGAAAAGGCTGAAGCCAGGCGCATGACCTTCCTCGCCAGGAAGGGGTAAGCATTGGAAGGGTTAATTCACTTGGAAGAGACCCATCAGGGGAGCCCAGCTGGCCATGCAGAAAACCCTGGGGGCTTTATTTTTTTTTTTTCCCAAGACAGAGTATCTCTGTGTAGCCCTGGCTATCCTGGAACTCACTCAGGCTGGCCTCGAACTCAGAGATCTGAGTTTGGCCCTGAGACATTAAATAACTTAGTAAAGGTCATACAGCATTAAATGTCAGTCACACAGAGATCGAAGCCAATCAAAGTGTGTGCCTATAATCTTAGCTACTTGGGAGAACCATTTAAAACCAGGAGTTCGGGGTTGGGGATTTAGCTCAGTAGTAGAGTACTTGCCTAGCAAGCGCAAGGCCCTGGGTTCGATCCTCAGCTCCAAAAAAAAAACCCCAAAAAAACCCAGGAGTTCAAAACCAATCTGGGCAGCATAGCAAAACCCTGTCACACAGGAGAGAGAGCTGAGCATCACAGTGCGAGCCCAGTACTCAGGTGACCCAGGCAAGAGGGTGTGATCACAGGGAGAGCTGTTTCCCTATGAATGCACGCCCGCCTTAGTGTGGCGTCCTTCCAGCCAGCCTTTCTTAACTAATTATCCTGTCTTCCTTGTCCGGGCTTCTACCTCTTTATTCCTGTACATCATTCTTTCCTTCTTATCCCGTGTGGCCGCCCCACCCACCCCATCCACCCCATCCACCCCATCCTTCTCTCCTCCTCTTCTTGCCCCCTCCCTCTTCTCTTTTCTCCTCTTGCTTACTCTTGACTGCCAGCCCCACCTGTCCTGCCTCCTGCCTAGCAATTGGCCGCTCAGCTCTTCATTAGACCAATCAGGTGTTTTAGGCAGGCAAAGTAACACCACTTTACAGAGTTAAACAAATGCAACATAAAAGAATACAATACATCTTTACATTATTAAACAAATGTCCCACAGCATAAATAGCTGTAACACATCTTCAACTAATATTCCATAACAAGAGGACCTCTGGTTCTGAGGGTACATTGTGAGAGCCTGTCTCAGAAACAGGTAAATAAACAGGGTTGAGCCCAGATGGCTTGGCTTTGTGTTCCACACTCTTAATCATAATCAGTGTAAATCTGTCACTCAGCATGGGGTTGTGTTCAAGGCTCGCTGGTATTGGCAGAATAAGCCCAGGCAGAAGACACATCCTTAGTGGCTTAGAGTCCTGGTAGGGACACAGGTGCACTGGAGCTAAGCAAGCCCTTAGGATAGGAAGGGTGTGGAAGAGTTTGTGTCCAGACAGGGCTTCTCTGTGTAGCCTTGGCTGTCCTGGAACTTACTAGTCCAGGCTAGCCTCAAACTCAGAGATCTGCCTGCCTCTGCCTCCTGGGTACTCCAGTTCAAGGCATGTGCCACCACTGCCCAGCTGTGGAGGAGCTTTATTCGGGTGAAAAGTCCAGGAAACACAAGTCTATCAGAGAGAGGGTCTTGGCAAGGATCCTCGAGACAACTGTCACGTTCCTTCTGCTTAGTGAAGAAACTGGCCAAATGGGCCAAGAGTAGAAGCATAGGCCAGGGGTAGAAGTCTAGTCCCAACCTAGGCTCTGGGTACAGGTGACCTCACCAAGAGACATTGGATTTCTGAAGGCAGTAGGGAGTCACAGGTTGTTGATCAGAAAGCAAAACTGTTCTGATTTTCTTCCATCCAGCTCCTGAGGGAATGCTTTGAGTGGACTCCAGAAGCTGGTGGGCTGAAGGGACCAAGTTAGTGCCTGGTGTATAAAAGTAGAGCATTGTCCTATTTGTAGGGGCATGTGTGGCCGAGGGAAGGAGCCTGCCATCCAGTGCCCTAACAGTTCATGCTCACAGATAGGTGATGGGCCCATCTGCAGAGGCTAGGAGAAAATCAGGCCCAGGGCTGGGGCTCCATTTCCCTTCCTGCCTGGACCTGGGTCAGGGTGTGACTTCAGTGGTAGCCCCCAGGGTGGACTGTGGAGGTCTTCCCATCAGAGCCTCTTCCAACGGGTGTCCCTCATCATGGGGTGGCTGTTGCTCCTTCAGGTACCGGCCTGAGAATGCCGCAGCAGTGACGGGCAGTCCCCGGGGCCATGGGCAAAGCCGAGAAACCACCCAGGAGCGCAGGAAGAAAGAAGCTAAGAAGGCCACCAGAGCCAACCACAGCCGTAGAACCATGGCTGACCGGAAGAGAAACAAAGGCATGATCCCGTCCTGAGGCCACCACCATACCTCACCTGCCAGCCAGTGGTGAGCGCCTTCTTGTCGAACACAAAGTGCCTTATCCCTTGGTGCTGGAACCCAGTGCCATCAAGCAGGCTGTCTCCCAGCTCTGCTGGCGGAAAAGGTTGGGGATGCAAAAGTAAGGTGTCCTTATCTTGTACATCAAGACACCATCTCACAGGAGCCCTGATGGCAGGAGACCTGTGTGTTCAGAAGGAGCAACAAGCCTGTGAATAAAGTTTCTGACCTTCCACAGTGTCCGTGACAGGCTCCAGCCCTTTCACTCCGTCATTCCTCAGTGACCCCGACAAGACAAGAAGGCACAGTGCTCCCGTTGGTTCTGTCTGTTGACTCTCCGTGCGTGCCCTCAGTGCTCTTCCTTGCTGTGTGGCCTTTGCTCTGGGCCGGTGGAAGGAAGTCACCAGTGGGAGACCTAAGGTTCCTTCTGCTGCTACCTCATGCACCTCCTCTCCAGGAGGTGGCGCAGTTTCTAGTTCACAGTACAGCCTGGGGAAATGAGACATGGAGGGCTGAGTGTGCTCCTAGGCCGCAGGCAGGCAGTGGCAGAGCAGGTCTTAGAAACTCAGTCTGATCCCTGGCTGTACAGGTTACAGATCCATGTAGATGATGTCAACAACGTCTATGTCACAGCTAGAACAAGGACACTTAGCCAGTTACAGAGCCTTGTAGTTATAAATATACTGTTAGCCCCAACCCTCCCAAATCTAGAGATGGAAGCTACTAAAAAGAAGTGAAGGTATTCTGCCAAACCCTGTTGAACGGAGTGGGACTTGGCTGGTTTCCAGATCCCTGTGCAGGCGTGGCCCACTCTGCAGTGGGCATCAGCTAACAGGTCCCCTGGGTTTTAACTGATGTGCAGGGGAGCTACAGCTCTTTGCTGGGCTGATCCTGACCCAGCAGAGCCTGGAGTCGTATCTGCAGACCTTTGGATGCTAGGGACATTGATTTGATTGCAGTTAGGACGAACGGGCAGACAGACACTTGATGAATTGTTTTGTTAGGCCAGCCTGCACAAGTGAAAATCAATGGCAGTCCCTGTGCCTTGTTGGCCTAGGGGAACATTTGGGATGCAGAGCGGGTATGGGGTGGTGTCTTCCCCGAGGGATGCTGAATTAGCTGAGATCTGGCAGAGTTAGCCATTCTGACAGACAGCAGGAAAGCAGTTTCCTCCTGGAAGCACTTCCCAGTGGCCCAGCTCAGTGGCAGGGTCATTTCTCCCTGACTGAGCTCAGCCCGAGCTGCTGTCAGCAAGGCGAATGGGCTTTTGGAGCTTTGCCTGCTGCTCCTGCAGCCACCTAGAGCACTGCCCAGGTTTCCTGGGTGCAGTCTGCTGAAAGAATAGACCATCACCATCTTTCTGTTTCCCAGCATGTCAGGCCAGATCAAACACAGTCCCCCAAGGAGCAACATGTTGCTTGCACCTATGCGTGACAGGACAGTCTTTCATGGCACTTTGAAACCAGTCTGGAGCATTCCTGTCACCCCTTCCCCTCGGCCTAAATGAGAGCACTGGACCAGGTGAATGGTACTATTTGATGTTGGTGAAGTCCCTAGAGATGGAGACTGAGACTGTCGCTCAGTGGTAGAGCATTTACCTAACATGCACAAGGTTTGTCCCTAGGACTACATACACAAAGGAAATCCCCAAGGGGAGATTCCAAGTTTAAGATTGGCAGCCCAAGAATGTTGGGTGGGTGTGGGTGGACCCTTTGGTCCCTGTACCCACCCCCATCCCCACTGTTCTCCTATTCGAGTATCTTCTAAGTGCCTTTCCTGTGTCCTACAGCGAGTGTGACCATCATAGATGTTTCTGGAGAAACTTAAAGCCTTGAAAGGACACAAGACTCAAGTGTCTTTAATAGTTTGTGAATGGCTGCAAGAGCTTCTGTGCCCTGGGAGGCAAGACCAGAGGTGGATTAGAAGAGGCCTAAGAGCTGTGGGAAGGGGCTGAGCAAGGAATCTGCACATAGTAGTGACTTAGCCGTGGCTGCCTGTCCTTGCCAGCTTGCTTCAGCTGCAGCCTGGAGGAGAAGACAGTTGGCACAAGTCTGCATGCCACTGCCCCTCCAGGAGCTCAGAGTCAATATGTGCAAAAAACAAAACCAGAATCAACCAGGGCTAGACATGGTGGCACACACTTATTTCTTGGGAGGTAGAGGCAGAGTTCAAGGTTAGCCCAAGCTACATGTGACCCTGTTCATAAATGGATAAAAACTAAAGCTGCAGAACAAACTTAAGAGCAGACCACGTGAACATAGTGTCGAGCATTGTTTGTGAGAATGTTAAAACTCCTTTTGTACACCGACCTAATGTGGATGGGAATGCTGGGTGGTGCTGGTGACGGCCATGATTACTTCTATTGGGAATAAACACATTTCCTGAGCCTCTCTCGGGCCAGAGTTTCTCCTCTGTCTTTTCCTGGAGTTGTCTTTTCCTTTGCTTAATCTTGCAATGTTGGGTCAGATGAGAAAATTGAGGTACAGGGAAACCCAAGGTCATCACGCAGTAAGGGACCCCGGTTAGAGTCAGCCCCGGAGTGTCTCCTGAGGCCTTCCTCTTAGCTTCAAGCCATATTGTTCCCTCTTGGGGAAGACACAGGCAAGTCCTGAGAGCACTGGGAGCTTGGACGTGCTAGGCTGCTGGGACTCCTAAGTACATGGGATGCTGTCCCACAGAGCTGGGTTTCTTTTTGGTTTTCTGCCTCCAAGAGATTTGTCTAGTTTACTGTTCAGCCTACTGTACAATGCTTTGGTTTTGTGGATGTGTTTGGTTTTTCAGACAGGGTTTCTCTGTATAGCCCTGGCTGTTCTAGAACTCACTCTGTAGATAGACCAGGCTGGTCTCAAACTTACAGAGATCTACCTGCCTTTGCCTCTCAAATGCTGGAGCTAAAGTCCTGCGCCATACTGGGCGGTGGTGGCGCATGCCTTTAATGCCAGCACTCGGGAGGCAGAGCCAGGCGGATCTCTGTGAGTTCGAGGCCAGCCTGGTCTACCAAGTGAGTTCCAGAAAAGGCACAAAGCTACACAGAGAAACCCTGTCTCAAAAAACCAAAAAAAAAAAAAAAAATCCTGCGCCACCACTGCCCAGCCTTGTGTGTTCGTCTTTAAAGAAGGAACTGTTTTAAAGTTTTGTATTTATGTGTGTATGTGTGTGCACGCGCATGTATGAGTTTATATGTACCACGTGTGTGCAGGTGCCTGAGCAGACCAGAGGAAGTTGGATCCCCTGGACTAGAGTTAAATGCAATTGCAAGCCACCTGACATGGGGTGCTGGCAGCTGGACCTGGGTCATCCACAAGAGCTGTGCACAGCCCTGACCTCTGAACTGCCTCCCTGGTCCTTATTTGGTTTTGTGAGACAGGCTCTTGATATGTAGCCCAGGCTGAGCTCAGCCTCCAGTGTGGTGGAATTATAGGCATGAGACCTCTCCTCAGGCTAGGAGGGGAAAGATGGTGATGTCCTGACCAGAGCCTGAATGGCACTGACACTCTGGAGAGTTCTGGCCAAGGCCAGCCTGTCCAGGGACCAGCCCCGAATAGCCAGCATCCACATCTGCTGCCTGCCCTAAGGGTCAGCCTATTGGGAAGGCAAGAGTGGAGGACTCGAACCTGTATTTGGTGCGTGTGTTCTGAAGCCCTCCTGGGTGTCAGCGCGAGTACATAAGGCCCACCTCTGCCCTCCTGGAAGTCAGTGCAAAGGGCATGTGGACATGAACTGTTTGAGAAAAGCAGGCAGACTGAAGAGGCCAAGGGGGCTTGTGCATTGAGACTGTGGAGCTCAGCCTGGCTTGCCTGACAGTGGGGTGGGGTCAGAGGCTGTAGGAGAGCTGGTTCTGGGACTCAGCATTGCAGAAGAGGAAGAGGAGGCTCAAGGTAAACAAGGTAGATTAGCACAACCCCACCTTTAACTTTCTAGAAGGAACTGGAGCTCCAGGGACCCATTGGGAGGAAAGCTGGGCTGGAAGCCATGCCAGGCTGCTGAGCCATCTCTGGCCTCTGCTCTGGATATGGAGCAGCCAGGCAGGATCCTGGCAGAGGCCAAGGTGGCTGCCGCAACTCTGCAGCCCTAACCAAGGCTGATAAGTTGATTCTGAGACCAGAGCAATGTATCTTCTAAAGGACCCTGGTTCAGTCCCCAGCACCCAGATGACAGGCTCTGTAACTCCAGTCTTGAGGGATCAGAAGCCCTCTACCCTTGGGGGCACTACATGGGGTGCCCAGGCATACATGCAGGCAAAGCACACACACACATACACACAAAACAATAAAATTGAAAAGGTCAATGCTGGTGACAGAGTACTATCTGCAGCCCTATGTGTGAACAGGGTGTGAGTGAGGGATGAATCCTGAAAACAGCCATGAGATTGTGTCTTCATATCACACAGAAGAATCTCTACCACCAATTAATAAGGGTTTTACACAGGTGTCAATGGGCCCTTAGCATGCTTTATCGGCTTATTAAACCCATGTCTTCCCCTGTACCCCTAACACATTGTCCTAAAGATTTGTGAGTTTCTGTGGGGCTCTCCTAGACACAGTTTCTGTCAGTTTACTTGCTGTGGTCTGAATGACAAAGGTGGCAGGCACTGAGTTCTAGTTTTCCAAAAATGACATTATGACACCAACTTTTTCCAGTTGCAAGACACCGCCCACCACCGTGACATATCTCTTAAGTGTTCTGCCATCCCAAGGAGGTAATTATGACTCACACTCCTCCACCCCCCAAAAAAAGTGGTGGAAGCGAAGCCACAAGAGCCCGTTGAAGGGTATCAAGGATTTATTGAGATGTAAAATGGGGAGAAGATGCGCTCATGGGTATAGAACAAAGTAAACAGCCACCATGATCCTCCATTCCTCCCTGGGTGAAGAAAACCAGCAGTGCAATCTCCGACCACCACAGAGACAGCAAGCACGTGTCCTGTCCTCAGTTTTAAGCAGTCACATACCCAGGAAAAATCACACCTCTGCCAAGCCAGATACCCCAAGGTCATTGGTGGAGTGAATTCCCACAACAAAGTGGTTTTCACCCAAAAGCCAACTGAATTGAACCCTGATTCCTGTAAACTCCAGCATGCTCTTCCAAGTGTGTGCACAGGCTCCAGGCCTGCCTCCCATCTCACATTCTCATCTCCTTGTTCAGCATTCTTTCACCCAGATTCTCAGGCCTGCTCATGCCTGTTCTTTTTATTGCTAGTCATCCATAAAGGAGGGTGGGTAGTCAACAGAGCACTGGCCTGAAGGCCAGCAGCCAGGAGGTGGGGATGTGGCTTAGCTAGCTATGTGTCTGCGGCCTAAGCATGAAGATCTGAGTTCTGATCCCCAGCATCCAAGTAAAAGCAGGTGCAATAGGCCAGGAACAGTGGCTTGAACCTTTAATCCCAGCACTGGAGAGGCAGAGGCTGGTGGATCTCTGTGAGTTCCAGGCCAGCCTGGGCTACAGAGCAAGTTCAAGCAGCGACAGCATCAGCTGCTGCAGCAGCTCAGTCCTTTGCTTAAGGATGCAAAATGTCCATGACAGGGTGTAAACTGGTCAGGCAGCCTCCAAAGTCCTCATCCTCAACCCCCAGCTCTCCTGCTTCTGTCTAGTTTGGTACTTGAGCTGGGGTTGGGGGAGAATGTATTCCATGTATGTTTGGCTTAACATGGACCAGGGAGGGTCATCACCTCCTTGATTCTTGATTCTAAAGATAGTATTTCTGCTGATGCAACTCATAATTCAAATTGTTCTGTAAACAGAGGGACAGAGGAAGGGAAAGATAGGAAGCGGGTCAGAATGAATTTTTATAATTTCCACTTTATCACAGCCTCTATCAATGGGGGGGAGGGTCCCCTACAAGGGCACAGTTGGAAAGGCTTCATTAGGCAATCAGACATTGCGTGGAATTGCCGCCAGAGGCTGGTAGTGGCTCTCACGCTGGAGGCCTGCACAAGAGACAGATCTGTGCAGACATCGAGGACAGGAAAGGGAAGAGGATCGGTTACACAGGGTAAGGTGTGGGGTGAGATAAAGGCTGCTTCAGGAGTGCACAAGGCTGTGGGCTTAAATAGTGTTGGAGATGCCAGATTGTCAGGGACTCGGTGGCCATCAAGAGAACATGATCAGACCTCAGAGCGAACAGCAAGCAAGGGACACTTGGATGATTCAGCTGCACAGTCATCCTCAGAGCTCTCAGCCTGCACTGAGTGGATCAAACATGCTAATTTATGCTGCTCCCTGGAGACTGAAGAAGGAGAGGAGCCCCCGCTTGAATTTTTAAAATCTGTTTAGATTTATTATATATATATATATATATATATATATATGTGTGTGTGTGTGTGTGTGTGTGTGTGTGTGTGTGTGTGTGTGTGTGTGTATTATATATATATATATATAAAACTTTTGCCTACATGTGTGTCTGTGCACCCCACGTATACCTGGTGCCCACAGAGGCCAAAAGAGGATGTTGGATCCCTTGGAACTGGAATTACAGATGTTTGTGAGCCACCATGGATGCTGGGAATCACACCTGAGTCCTCTGCAAGAGCAACTAGTGTTTGAACACCTCAGCTGTCTCTCCAGCCTGCGCCTGTTAATTTCTCTGTTATTGAGTTATAATCTAATCAGCCTGGTAGGCCTGGGCTGAGCATACAGGAACCACTGTGGCATAACTTCCTTACCACCACCACCACCCACCCCCCCTCTACCCCCATCCCCCATCCCCCCACCCCCCACTGCAATCCTTGTCATCCATTTCTCAGACGAGAGGAGATAGGCCTCAAAAGAGGAAGCAGCCTTCCAGGTATCCCAGGTGGAGACTGGAAGGGCTAGGAGTCGTTTATTTTTTAACACTTTGTGAGGGGGTGAGGGGGTTGGGGGGTGAGTGTGCATGTGAAGCTCAGAGGACAATTTTTAAGAGTTGGTCCTTTTGCGGCTGGGGGGTTGGGGATTTAGCTCAGTGGTAGAGCGCTTGCCTAGCAAGCGCAAGGCCTCAGCTCTGGAAAATAAAAAAGAGTTGGTCCTTTCTAGCTTACCGAGGTGGCGCGTCTCTTCTTGCTTCTGCCTTGAGGTGTTCTCCAGGCTAGCTGTCTCTGCTGTCTCTATTTTCCACCTCACTGTAGGGCTGACGTTACAGATGTGCCTCACTCACATTTGTTGTTTTGGTGTTTTTGTTTGTTTGTTTTTAGTTTTAAGTATGTGAATGTTTTGCCTGTATGTATGTCTATGCCTGGTTCCCAAAGAGACCAGAAAAGGACATTGGATTCCCTGGGATTGGAGTGATAGACAGTTATGAACTGCCGTCTGGGTGCTGGGACTTGAACTTAAGTCTTTGGGAAGAACAGCCAGTCTTTGAATGGCCGAACCATCTCTCCAGTCCCTGCAGGAGGCTGGCTCCCACCTTTTTCAAGGGTTCCCACGAGGAGAGAGGAATAAGAAATGCTTAGATAGGAAGATAGCTTTGGGAAGACGTGGACCAAAATCCATCCATTGCTTCTATTCTGTCTCATCAAAAGGGCTTTTTATAACAATGCTAAGGGGCAGGACAAAAGACCTCCCCTTTGCTAGGTCAAAGCACACCACACAGCCAAGTGCAGCCCCATCCAAACACCTGGTAACCATGCCCGAGGTCCAGTCATCCCCTATGCCACCCTGCAGGGTAAAGCAAGCTCAGATCTCACTAGGAAACCTCTGTGGGTCTCCACAAATCCCCACATTCATCTTTTTAAATGGATTCTGGGAATTGAGTTTGAATCAACAGGCTTGTGTGGCTAGCATACTTACCTGCTGAGCCAATTCTCTGGTTTAGAGGGATAGGATTTTGGTTCGGCCATTTTGTTGTTGTTGTTGTTTGTTTCCATAACCAATGACTGGCACAGACTGCAGAGCAGAGGGAAGCTCAGCGAGGATGCTAGTTCACAAAAGAGAGGTGTGAGGAAGCCTGGATCTGCAGAGCGGGCAGTGGGGAGCCTTAGAAGATATTTGAGCAGGAGAGTTGACCTGGGAAAGGAAGGGGCCAGACAGTCTGAGAAGGCTCTTTGCAAGAGTTTGGGAACAGAGCCCAGAGGTGGTGGCACACATCTTTAATTCCAGCACTGTGGAGGTAGAGACAGTCAGATCTCTGAGTTCGAGGCCAGCCTGGTCTACAGAGTGAGTTCCAGGACAGCCAGGGCTACACAGAGAAACCTTGTCTCAAAAACAAAACAAAAAAGTTTGGAAACAAAGCTAGGACAGGATGCCGCAGGAAAGCTGTCAGCACAGACTACCGACTGAGTGCCCCTACGCTCTATCCTTGCTCTGTCCTTGAGGCCAGCTGGCATCTGCCCTTAGCATTCAGTCTCTATATAAATTCAAGGGTGTCAGGCCAACGCCCTAATGACAAAAGAAAAATGAGTTTTCCGTAGCTTAAAATAGTAGATATGGAGCTGGTTGTGGTGGTGCACACCTTTAATCGGGAGGCAGAGGCAGGTGGATCTCTGTGAGTTCGAGGCCAGCCTGGTTTACAGAATGAGTTAGTGAGTTCCAGGACAGCCAAGGCTGCACAGAGAAACCCTGTCTCAAAGAAAGAAAGAAAGAAGGAAGGAAGGAAGGAAGGAAGGAAGGAAGGAAGGAAGGAAGATATGAACTTCCCCTCTGTAGCCAACTGTCCTGCCTGTCACTCTTACTGCCCATGTCACCCTGGCAAGACAACCTCTCTGAGCCTCATTTTCCACTTACAGTGAAGCAGAGAGCAGTGGATCTCTCCAAATGCAGATTTCCAACAGATGACCAAGCCTGGCCATGGGGAGCCCAAAGAAGCCAGCAATTGTGTGTGTGTGTGTGTGTGTGTGTGTACATGTGTGTGCGTGCATGTGTACATGTGCGTGCATATGTGTGTGTACATGTGTGTGTGTGCGTGTGTGTGCACGTGTGTGTGTACATGTGTGTACGTGTGTGTGCGTGCATGTGTACATGTGCGTGCATATGTGTGTGTACATGTGTGTGTGTGTGCGTGTGTGTGTGTGTGTGTGTGTGTGTGTGTGTGTGTGTGTGTGTGTACTGGTAGCTCACCCCACACAGCATGTTCATCCTCTGGTGTCACTCAAGCAGCTTCCTTCAGATTCGTCTCACCCAAGGAATTTGTATTCCACCCCGACTTTGCCCATCGCTCAGACATTTACAATGCATTGATTTCGCCCGTCCTCAGAAGACTTGAAGCTCATTTGTAGGGCAACCCCTGTTCCTTGTTTTGGGAAGGGCTGGCTGTGTGCCAGGGATGGACTCTATTCCTTTTAAATAACTTACATGGTTTTCCGCTCTTACTACAAAGGCAATGACATGCTCAGTATGGTTCCCACAACTTGGCAAAGAACAAAACGGTAATCCCCCCATGTGGAAAGAATTGCTGTTGGCTCTGGACTTCTTGGAGCAGTTTTTAGGTTTCAAAAGAGAAATATCTGCCTCCCTTGGTTTTCACCAAAAACAGGATCATGCTGAACACACTGTTAAGGCTGTGGATTCTGCTGTTGGAGAACACTTTTCCTTCTCACTTCGCGTTCAGTGGCCACTCACACGCCACCACAGGCTGCTTCAGTCTGGCTGCCCCCTACAGTGTACACTTGGGCTATTTCTAATAATATCCTCGTAAGAGATGACGAAGAGCCTCCCGCCTAAGTATCTGCTGCATTCACGATAAGTTTCTCAGGATACAGCTTTAAGAATATAATCGTGGGGTCACATTTTTATTTTATTTTTATTTTACTTTACTATTTTATTTATTTATTTAGCCAATTGTGCCTAAGCATTCAGGAGGCTGAGACAGGAGGATTACCATGATTTCTAGGTGAGCCTGACTATATGTGGAAACCCTACCACCTTGACCCCCCAAATTATTTTTCTTTAAAATTTCCTAAGCAAGTGCTATGTCCTTGGTCTTGCCGTTTTAAAAACCTTTTTATTTATTCATTTTATGTGTGAATAGTTTGCCTGCCTCTATGCACACGCACCACATGCATGCTTGGTGTCCATAGAAGTCAGATGAAGACATAGGATCTCCTGGAACTGGAGTTACACATGCCTATGACCCTCCATGTGTTGTTTTGGTTTTTCAAGACAGGGTTTCTCTGTGTAGCCCTAGCTGTCCTGGAACTTACTCTGTAGATCAGGCTAGCTTTAGACTCACAGAGATCCTCCTGCCTCTGCCTCCTGAGTGCTAGGACTAAAGGTGTATACCACCACTGTGCAACATGACCCTCCATGTGTATGCTGGGAATTGAACCCAGGTCCTCTCTAAGTACAGCAAGTGCTCCTACTCACTGAGCTCTTTCTCCAGCCCCTAAGCTTGTTTCAAGACTTATTTTTATTTTTACATTATGTATATATTGAAGGGGTGTGTGCATGTGAGTGCAGGTGTCACAATAAGTCAAAAGAGAGTCTTGGGTTCTCTGGAGCTGGAGTTACAAGTGGCTGTGAGCCTCCTGGTGTGACTCAAGTCCACTGCAAAAGCAGTTCTTAACCACTAAGAAATCTCTCCAGCCTTCCTTCCTTCCTTCCTTCCTTCCTTTCTTTCATTTTCTTTCTTTCTTTCTTTTCTTCCTTCCTTCCTTCCTTCCTTCCTTTCTTTCTTTTTCTTTCTTCCTTGACAGGATTTCTCTGCGTAGCCCTGGATGGCCTAGAACTCAAAAAGATCTGCCTGCTTCTGCCAGCTGAGTGCTGGGATAAAAGTCATGTGCCAACACCACCTGGCCCGGGGCTCCTACTTTTTATCCTTGAGATGGTCTTGCTAAATTGCACAGGCCAGCCTTGAACTTACTTATATCTCAGGCTAGCCTCTAATCTGAGATCTTTGCCTTAACTTCTGAAGTAGCTAAGATCAAAAGTGTGTGCTCCCCCCAAGCCCCCCCCCCCCAGCCCAGCTTTTGATCTGCATTTTGGCCTGACTTGTCTTTCTGTCTGTATTTCTTCACTTCCATTCCAGGGCCAGGTGAGGTGGCTTCTGTGGAACAGAGGAAGCCCTGAGTGTGTGAAGTCCTGAGTGAATGTGTGCTGTTGACATGAGCACAGCCATGTCAAGGACCCAAAAGCCTCAGACCCATGGAGAAACAGCAGTCTTCCCAGGCTAGCCTCAGGGAGATGGCAGAGTCTTCCTCAGGTCTGAGTGGGGATGTTGATGGTGTGTGCAGAAAACATCTACCATAACTTTCTCCCCCAGGGTGTTTACTGCCTGAAGACTGCTTCCCTGAGATCAGCTAAACCTGCCTCCTTGTTCAGCTGTATACCATAAACCCTGCCACTTTATCTGCATGTAATAACTCCCTCCTTGTATGTAATAACCCTCCTCTCTGTCAACACTATGTGATAAACATGTGGCACTCCTGGGTGCTGTGCTGTCTCCAGCCCAGCCTAGACCATCCAGTCCTCTTTTTCTTCCTGTGTCTTTCTGTCTGTTTTTCTTCACTCCCTCATTGCCCCAAACAGGTCTGTTCCTGGAGCTGTGCTGAGCAAGGCAAGGGCTCAAACCTGTAATCCGACATTTGGTAGGCTAAGATGGGAGCATTGCCACAAGTAAGGCCACTCTGTGCTGGTACACGGTAAACCCTGTTTCAAAAGAGAAAAGGCAATAATAGGAAGAAAGGAAGAAGGAAGCAAAGCCCTTCAGGCTTCCTGCTCTCCCGCCCACCCCATCCCTGCCCCTGTGACAGGGGTTTCTCTGTGTAGCCCTGGCTGTCCTGGAACTTGCTCTGTAGTCCAGGCTGGCCTTGAACTCAGAGATTTGACTGCCTCTGCCTTCCGAGTGCTGGGATTAAAGGTGTGTAGCACCACATCCTCCTCCCTTTTCTTTTAAAGAAATTAATTCTAAACTCATTTCTTTGATTTGGTGATGGTATCAAACTTGTGCCCGCCTCAGGGCCTTGTACATGCTGTCCTTATTCCTGAAGTTCTGATGCTTTTGATCCCACCCTGGCAAAGATTTCTATCCACGTCTCAGCTCTGATATAATTTCTATGAATTCCCTGACTTCCTGCCTCAGTGTGGGTTTCAAACCCATGTCACCCCTGACAGCACTCAGTTTTATTCTGCTTTATTTAAATAATTATTCCTTTGTTGAGACAGGGTCTTACTATGTAGACTATGCTGGCCTCAAACTCCCAGAGATCTACCTTAACTCTGCCTCTTGAAAGCATGTGACAACACTGTGCCTCAGTTGTATTTTTTTTTTTCATACCTAGGGCTGGGCATGGTGGCACACACTTTCAATCCCAGCACTTAGGAGACAGAGGCAGGTAGGTCTCTATGAGTTCCAGGCTGGCCTGGTCTATATAGTGAGTTGTTGGAGAGCCAAGGCCATGGAAAGAGTCCCTGTCTTACCGGGTGATGGTGGCGCATGCCTTTAATCCCAGCACTCGGGAGGTAGAGGCAGGTGGATCTTTGTGAGTTTGAGGCCAGCCTGGTCTACAGAGTGAGATCCAGGACAGGCACCAAAACTACACAGAGAAACCCTGTCTTGAAACCACACCCCACCCAAAAAAGAGGACCTGTCTCAAAAACAAAACAAAATCCACTCGAACAAAAACAAACAAACAAAAAAAAACCACAAACAAAACATTATAAAACCTCTTACCTGATTTCCTGTCTCTTTACTATCTGTCTGTCTCCCTCATACCAGCTTCAAGAGATCGGGGACCTGTCTTGTCTCTACCATACACCCATGATCTAGGATAGTGCCATACAGAAAAGGCATTCACCAAAGATGCCCTGGTCTTGGGTAGGAAATGTTTGATAAATATTTTTGAATCCCCGGTATTAGGTTTTTCTGCCGATGCAGTAAGCCAAATCAAGCCGAATTAAAAGTGCAGGTTTAATGAGCAAAGCTTGGTGGTGCACACCTGTCGTCTTGATTACCAGGGAGGGCTTTCCAAAAGGGCAGTGGCTGAGGGGAAGCTTCTAACGGAAGAGTGTTTGCCGTGCATGCACAAGGACTCAAGGACCATGTCTAGATCCCCAGCACTCGGCAAAAATTAAGGCAAGACGGCACACGCCTTTAGTCCCAGCACTCGGGAGGCAGAGGCAGGCAAGTCTCTGTAAGTTTGTGGCCAGCCTGGTCTACAGAGTGGATTTCAGGCCAGCCAGAGCTACACAGAGATCCTCTCTCAAAAAAAAAACAAGACAAACAAAAAATTTTAAGAATCAATTGTAGCCTGGTGGTGGTGGCTCACGCCTTTGATCTCAGCACTAGGGAGGTAGAACCAAATGGATCTCTGTGAGTTCGAGGCCGGCCTGGTCTACAGAGCAAGATTCAGGACAGGCACCAAAGCTACAGAGAAACCCTGTCTTGGGGGGGCGGGGAGAATCAATTGTAGTGGGTAGCTGTTCCAGCTTTGACCTTGAAGCACCACCCCAGTGAGGCAGCCGGTAACTGCCACGCCTACCTATGACCTGCCCCTGGGGTGTGGCCAAGACAGGAGCCCTTAAGATCCAAGATCTGGATGTGCCAGCTCTCTTGGTTCCTTGTGATCCTGGATGATGGATTGCAGACCAAGTCAGAGTTCTCCAGAGGTGTGATCTGCATAGAAGCCACTGGGCAGTTGATAATGTCCTGCTCGACTGGATGACCTCCAAAATGAATGATTTTGATGTTACCAAAGAACAAATGCTGTGGCTTGGCTCTGGCAGCTTGCCTGGCATCTAGGTTTCTGGAGCATACAGGGGGAGGCTATTGATTGAGGCTTTTCTTTGGCAACCCCTGTCCTTGTCATGAGTGTAGCAGTATCAAACCCTACTAGTTGTACCTGGGGTGTCCTAAGGGGTTCCAGGTCTGGGAACATTCCAGCCTTGTGGCTCACCCGAGGTTGACAAAGCTGTTGAAAGCATGCTTTGAGCAGGTAAGAGGTAAAGAGCCCAGAGGCGGGTGTTTTTCTTTTAAAGATTTATTTATTTATTATGTATAGTGTTCTGTGTGCATGTGTGCCTGTGGGCCAGAAGAGGGCGCCAGATCTGGTTATAGATGGTTGTGAGTCACCATGTGGGTGCTGGGAATTGAACTCAGGACCTCTGGAAGAACAGCCAGTGCTCTTAACCTCTGAGCCATCTCTCCAGCCGGTGGGGGGGTTGTTGTTGTTGTTGTTGTTGTTGTTGTTGTTGTTGTTTTAGTTTTTTTATGCGACAGGATTTCACAGTATAGCCGCCCTGCCTGTCCTAGAACTCACTGTGTAGACCAGGCTGGCCTCAAACTCACAGAGATCTGCCTGCTTCAGCCTCCTGAGTGCTAGGATTAAAGGCGTGCGCCATCACGCCTGGCAAGGATTCGTTTGTTGTCCCCATGTGGTGGTCCTACTGTGGTAAAGAAATCTGTGATGGGGCTGGAGAGATGGCTCAGAGGTTAAGTCACTGCCTGCTCTTCCAGAGATCCTGAGTTCAATTCCCAGCAACCACATGGTGGCTCACAACCATCTGTAATGAGATCTGGCGCCCTCTTCTGTGTACACAATAAATAAATATATCTTTAAAAAAGAAAAGAAATCTGTGACATTAGAGCCAAAGTCCTATTCAGTGCCAGCACTGAGAGCTAACCACTTGTGTGCGTGTCCCACAGCACGGTATCTGCTGGCATCAATGTATAGCTTTATGCTGTAGGAGTCAAACTGAACTATTGTAGCTTGATGCCCCTCCCCCACTTAACCTCCCTTCATCACCATAACCTGGTGCTGGCTAGCCTTTATTGTCAATATGCTACAACCTAGGGTCACCTGGGAAGAAGGAACCTCAATTGAAGAATTGTCTCGATCGTCTTGGCCTGCAGGCATGTCTGTGAGGAACTATCTGAATGGCCCACCGTGAGCAGCACCATCCCTATGCAGGCTGTATAAGAAAGTAAGCTGAGCCAGGTGTGGAGGCCCATGCCTTTAATCCCAGCACCAGGAGGTAGAGGTAGGTGGATTTCTGTGAATTGAAGGCTAGCCTGCTCTACATAGCAAGCTCCAGGCCAGCCAGGGCTATAGAGAGAGACCTTGTTTCAAGAAAAAGAAAGCGAGCAGAGCCTGAGCTAGCCAGTAAGCTGTGTTCTTCCGTGGTGTCTTCTTGAGCTCCTGCCCTGACCTCACAGACATGGACTGTGACTTGGAAGTATTAGCCAAATAGAGCAGTTCCTCCGAGCTGCTTTCGGGCAGTGTTGATTTTTTTGAGAGAGGGTTTCTGTAGGTAACAGTCTTGGTTGTCCTCGAACTCACTGAGATCCGCCTGATTAAAAGCATGTGCCACCACCGCCTGGCATATTTAATCTTTTTTCATATTTAATTAAAAACATATTTATTCATTCGACGCCGGAAGAGGCGGGACCCCATATGGCGGCGTCCACGGGGCCTGAAGGAGCCGCTCACGTCGGCCAACTGAGCCGTATGGGGGCGTGTGCGGAGCCGTCTCCGTGCCTTTCCGGAGCACCAGGCAGCCTGCAGGGCAGAGGCTTCGGCATGTGCGTGCAGGCATCTACCGTCCCCAGAGGCCGCCTGAGGAAGGACCTTTGCATGCGTGAGTTCGAGGCCCTGAGGAGCTGCTTTGCTGCGGCCAAGAAGACCCAGATGGGAAGCACCTAAGAAGGGTTGTGGGCACAGGTGCCTTGTCCTGATGGCACACGATGAAGAGCTCTGGGGACTGAAAGAAGGTCTGGGCCGTGAAGTTCCTGGTGTTTTCGTTTGTTCTCATCTTGAACCTGGGCAGTACAGGGTTTGTTTACCAGCAGTATGTATGTGTGAGGATCTGGATTCCATTAAGATGTAAAAGAAACAACAAATAAACAAACCAAAACCATATTTATTTATTTGTATGTGTATTGGTGTATCCCTGCATGTGTGTACAGTGCCCACAGAGGCCAGAAGAGGGTTCATTCAGATCTCCTGGGACTGGAGTTACACAGATTCGCCATGTAGGTGGTGGGAATTGAACAGGGGACTTCTGAAAGAGCAGCCAGACCTCTTAACAGCTGAGCTATCTCTCCAGACTCCAAGTTTGTTTTTTTTTTTCCCAGAGCTGAGAACCAAACCCAGAGCCTTAGCACTTGCTAGGCAAGCGCTCTACCACTGAGCTAAATACCCAACCCCAAGAATGTTTTAACACAGCAACAAGAAACTAACTAGAACACAGCAGATCCTTGTAATGTCTACATAGGTCTACACTGATTTCTCCAGTGTGACTTTTTTTCAGTGCTAAGAATGGAACATAGGGCTTTGTACATACATGCAAGGCAAGAATTCCAAGGCATACCACACCTGCATCCCTGAATCTACTTCTTTGGCTACTTCCTAAGGACCAGGGATGCCATTCAGTGGTGGAGCCCTTGCTTGCAGATACTAGGCCTCAGCAGCGAAGGGAAGCAAGCAAATGGAAGGAGAAGCATGGTGAGAAGCATGGTGAATATAGTTAATCATCAAGAGGTCTACTTCTTCTTCTTTTAATCCCAAACAGTGTTCCAGTGGAGTGTGTGTGTGTGTGTGTGTGTGTGTGTGTGTGTGTGTAAGAGAGAGAAAGAGATTTGTGGCGGCTATTACCTAGGGGCTGTATTCTCTTATTCAAACATTGAAATAAAGGCTTACAGAGATTGCAAAGTAACAAGGGGACTTTATGCAAAAACAAGGCCATAGTACATGGAGGGAGCTGCAGGATGACAGAGGCCACCTGGACAAGGGTGCTTAAGGGCCCAGATTACTATTTGAGGCTTCCTTATGTGGATTACAGAGAAGGAAGAGTCTGGTTGCTAAGGAGTGTATTGAGGGTGGTTCCCTGTTTTGATCGATAGATTCTATAACAGTTTTCTATTATGTGTCTGATTTTAATCAGAGTACATCCAATTGTGCATAAGCATTAGGGAATTCTCTCTAAACATTCACTTACAGAATATAGTGTGCCTACTGCACATGCATTTTGGTGTCTCATGTGAGGAATATTTCATGTGTTGAAAAAGGCCACAGTTTGCCTTACTGTACACATACTCCAAAGTATTAGGCCAGATTAACCCATTTCTGTTGTCATCTGTTTTTCATTAGCTACAGTGGCTGCCCTTTAAGCAATGGCTATCCTAGTCAGAGATTGCAACTCCACTGCTACCAGCAGTGGTTTGGCCACAAGGGCTGCAGCCTGGGGGGATTCTGTTCCCTCAGGCACCGATTCTTTCAAAGCTACTAAGGGAGAATTTATCTGAATCTAAAGAACTCACAACTCAATGGTTTATGTGGAATTCTGCTCTCTCAGAGAGGCTGTATAAATAGCAAGTAGCTAACCTTCTCCCTTTGCTGGGGTCTTCCAAAAAACCCAGAATCCTTCTCTCAGCCCTCACTTAAAAAACCCTTGCTACTCCAAAGCTACACAGAGAAACCTGTCTTGAAAAACAAAAACAAACAAACAAACAAACAAACAAAAAAAAAAACCCTTGCTATACATGGTTCCTCCTTACCACTTCCTGTCAACTACTTGCTGACTCAGCCTCCTGCTCACAGGTTAATTTTTAGTCAAAGACATCTTTGAATTGTTAACAAAAGCAGTAGGAAATAGTGCAACACACTTTTAAAAATAATATTACCTAACCCATTTCCCTTGGTTTTAGAATGTATTCCAGTATGTTTGATAGAAATTGGGCATCATCAAGGGGTGTCTAAGGGGAGTAACTTACTTCCAGTTTAATAACTAGGAATTATTATTATTATTTTGTTTTTGTTTTTCAAGACAGGGTTTCTCTGTGTAGCTTTGCACTTTTCCTGGATCTCGCTTGGTAGACCAGGCTAGCCTCAAACTCACAAAGATCCGCCTGGTTCTGCCTCCTGAGTGCTGGGATCAAAGGCATGCGCCACCACCACCCGGCTAGAAATTATTATATGTACATCCTAATGAAGTTAGGGGCCCCAGCATGGCAACATATTTCTAGGAGCATTATTTGGAGATGGGTATGTATACAGCCCAAGCCAAATGGAGTACCAGGTTTCAAAGCTATTCTATTTGCCTGCCTCAAAGTTACTCATCTTTTTTGCCCTTGTCAGCCCAGTAGGCAAGAGATTGGATTTCCACTGGGCACGGTGATGCATGCCTATTATGTGAGCACTCAGGAGATAGTACAGAACTACCACTATGAATTTGAGGGTAGCCTGGATTACATCATGTTTTACAAGAACAAATATTCAGGTGTAGTGGCAAACACCTGTAATTCCAAGGTGGCCTCAAACTTGTAATTGTCCTGTGGCAGGAAGTTTCTTTAGTCCTGCTAGGCCCTGTGGTCTGGATGATTTTTTTCCATTGGGGTCCCATAGCCGCTTATAAAATAATCATTCAGAGGCTTAATGTAAATTGCAAACTGTATGGCCCATGGCAGGCTTCTTGCTAGCTAGCTCATATAACTTAACTCAGCCTATTATTATTAATCTGTGTGTCGCCATGTGTTCCATGGCTTTACCTGCGTCCCATTACATGTTGCTCCTTGGACAGTGGGCTGGCATCTTCTCCATCTTCGCCCTTCTTCTCTCTGTATCTCTGCTTAAATTTTCTGCCTGCCTCTAAGCTGCCTTGCCACAGGCCAAAGCTTCTTTATTTATTAATTAATGGGAGCAATATATATATATATATTCACAGTGTACAGAAAGACATCCCACAGCATCTTCCAGCCTCAACTTCACTTTGAAGAAATTATTCCTGAAAGTCTAATTCACTTCTGCTTCATTAATTCATGCATCGACAAGGCAGTTGAGAGAATGTAATTTCCTAGAACCTGACTTTATAAGAACACACAACAAGTAGACAAACCGAGTGATTCCTAGGGTCTCTCTCACATCTGCTTGGCTCTCCTGATCTGAATCATCCACCAGAGAAGATTCTGGATTGTCTATCTGGCTAACTCACAGCAGGTTCTAGGGGACTGACTGCAGTAGATGAGTGTTTTTTACCTTCCCACGCCTGGAACCTCCCCAGCGACAAAAGCCAGCTCTTATACACATGCTTCCCAGGACTTCCTGCTATTGTCCCTGGCAGGCGGTCCTGTTTCCAGGGTGATCAGCTCTAGCTGCGGCATCCAATGGTTTTCAGGAGTGCTTACTTCTAAGGGTAGCACTATCACTCTGAGGTTGCTCTCCTTGTTCCTCAAACTTAACAAATTGAGAGGCTTGCAGTCCGCTTCCTCAGCTTTGTTTCCAAGGCCCAACCCAAATGGCTCAATTCTATCACCTCCAGGCCTCAGCTATTTGGAGGCCTCCAGCTTCCCTGTGGCTGTTTCCTCTCCTTGTACTGTTCCCTGGAGCTCTTGACCCAGTATGTAATCACATCATGGTATCTGGTATCTCCTCTTAAGAGTTCAAGACCCACATGCAGTTTTCTACCAATATGGCCTCTGAGCAGGGACCACCCAAACACTTGCTTTTTAAAAAAAAATCCCTTTCTTTCTGTATACAGAAGAGGGCGCCAGATCTCATTACAGATGGTTGTGAACCACCTTGTGGGTGCTGGGAATAGAACTCAGGACCTCTGGAAGAGCAGTTGGTGCTCTTAACCTCTGAGCCATCTCTCCAGCCCCCTTAAACCCCTTTCTTACATTCCTACTGCTCCAGCCTTCCAGAATGCTCCTACTGCTTCATCCACCCCCACTGAGTCTGCCTGCTCCTTGGCTATTTGAGCTGAGCACTGCTCCACATCATGACCTGGCTTGCCACAGCCTGAAGGCAACAGAGCCAGACTGCCCTTTTTCTGGGTCCACAGCTTCCACCTTTGTGCCTGCAGTGGCCTCCCTGTGACAGGATCTGTGATTTAAAGGAAGATGTATTTGTGTGTGCATGTGTGTCTGCGTCTGAGAATGAACAGTGCCCATGGGGGCCAAAGCAGTGTGCGATCCTCTTATAGCTGGAGTTCCAGGCAGTTGTGACCCACCAGATGAGTGCTTGGTTTCAAACCCCAATCCTCTACAAGAACAGCAAGCGCTCTTAGTCACTGTGCCTTTTCTCCAGCCTCCTAAAGGCAGTTTCTAACATTCACAAAGCCCTCTGTGTAAATAGGTTACCTCTATTAACCCCACCTTACAGTTCAGCAAGGTTGGGTGTTTCCCTTAGTACATAGTTTAGAATTGCTAAGTTTAGGATTTAAATTCACCAATATTCTCATAAACTGACCCAGGCAGGAGGCTGTGGCCCAGAGAGACTTGGAGATCACTGATAATCACTCATGGAGTTAAAAGGCAAAAGACAGATTTAAGTCTGAGAAAGGGATTGGGACAGGACTCCCAGAGCAAGGTTTTTTCCTTAGCCAAGACCACAGTGCTTCCCAATGGCCAAGAGAATAATCCCTCTCTGATTTAAAGCTGGAGAGGGCTGGAGATCCTCAACAATCTTGAGTACTGGCCGCTCTCCCAGAACTGGGTTCAATTCCCTGAACCCACATGGCAGCTCACAATCATTTATAACTCTAGTTGCAGGGATCCAATGTGTCCTTGGGCACCACAACACTCATTCATATTAAATAAAACCGAAAGACTGTAACCAATGGTTTAAAGGTAACGTCTATCAGGCTCATGTGTTAAACCAAAACTCTTTGGAAGTTAATGGTGGTATCTTCAGGTGTTTGCATGAGGCTTGGACATGGTCTCAACTTAGGAAGTTAGTAAGTACAAAAGCGGGGCTGGAGAGATGGCTCAAGCTGTTTAGAGCACTGATTGCTCTTCCAAAGGACCCGAGTTCAAATCCCAGCACCCACTCTCACACATGCATGCAGGCAAAACCCCAAAGTACATTAAATAAATCTTAAAACCCCAAAGTACATTAAATAAATCTTAAACACACACACACACACACACACACACACACACACACACACGCACGCACGCACACGCACGCACACACACACACAAGAGGGTTGGGGATTTAGCTCAGCGGTAGAGTGCTTGCCTAGCAAGCAAAAGGCCCTGAGTTGGATCCTCAGCTCAAAACAAACAAACAAACAAATAAAATAAAGTGCAAAAGTAGGTCTCATGAACAATTTACATTTATTTGCTGCTAACTGTCTTCAGATACACTTCAAACACAGCAGAAGCTAGAGTCTGTTTGCAGGGTGGTGGCACTGCTTGCCAATATACAGATGGTCCATGAAGAGTAACTTCAAACTCATTGTCAGGCTGTGAGGCCCAGCTCCAGGCAAACAGCTGATGGGCGGAACGATCCTTCTGGCTGTCAGGAATTACTCCTTGTTCTCATACTTGTGCTTTATGTGTTTCCACAGCTTCTGTATTTAACACACAACAGTGCTTGTTATATTATAAATAACCTTTGCCCTCACACTTTACAACTACTTTCGTTGTCTAAAACAAAAAATATCGAGAAATCGGTGTCAAACTCTGATTAAAAGTATACAGTTAGGCCGGGCGGTAGTGGTGCACGCCTTTAATCCCAGCACTTGGGAGGCAGAAGCAGACGTATCTCCTGAGTTCGAGGCCAGCCTGGACTATAGAGTTCCAGGACAGCCAGGGCTACACAGGGAAACTCTGTCTCGAAAAACAAAGAAACCAGTTGAGGAACAGGCTGGCCATCTGTACCAGGCCTTTCCCAGTACAGACACAATTTCATGACATAAAACATGCACAGAACCTGAAACGGTTAAGTCAAAAAGGACTCGCCATTTCCTACTTTATGCCACTATTAACCTTCAGAACAAAGCTGCCTGCGTGGGAGGCCTTGGGGGTTGAAACATCAATCTTACAAGGTCAGCCACATTGTCTACGGAGACGTACTTTAACGGCTGGCCTGCGGCCCTGGAAACCAGTTAGGAAGGCAGTGGTCGGAGTTCTGACCCACTTGCCACCGACTTAGGGGGTAGTTCGGCCTGTTCAAGTCGTCCTTCTGCAAATGAACATGTGGAAATGTGTGGTAGGACATACGGAAACTCCCAAGCCCTGCAATGTGGGGTCAATGTGAGACTCAGGACTCACACCAGGTCAAGCGAACTGAAGGTACAGTCTCAAGACAAGAGACACGGTTCACCGCGGGCCTGGTGAGGGAAGACTTGAGTTCGTCCTCCCTCCCTCCCTCCCTCCCTCCCAGTCAGCCCTCGGGCGGGCCCAAGGTCAGGACGGCCCAGGCCCTCACCCCGTCGTTGAGGTTCTCGTAGATCGCGTCTGCGCCCTGGTCGAAGGCGCGCTCGAAGAAAAGGGCGCCCACTACGACGGTGAGGGCGAAGGTTGAACTCCTTCGGAATAGTAGGGAGTACAAACGCGAAGTGATCGTCGGCGCCATGTCGACCCGCTACTGAACTTGCTCTACTGAGTCTGCGTAGAGGCCGACTTCTCATGCCAACCGAAAGTTTCGACGCGCACTGCCTTATGGGAATTGTAGTTCCTCCTCTGTATCTCAGCGTTGACGTTTTGAATCACACAGAAAGTCATAGTGTGCATAGGATAACAGATTCTTACTATGTTCATATCCACACAGCCAAAGTTTGGTAAAATTTATTACCCAGTCTTTCTCCTCAATTATTTCTTGCTGTTTGACTATCTTGAACTACAACTCCCAAAAGACCTTTGGTTTCCCCATCTTGCCCTGCGCTGTCCCGCCTTAGCGGTCAGTCTTTTCGCATACTTTAGAAAGGACTACGAATCCCAGCGAGCAGAGCGCCACCCGAGAACGCAAGAGGAGGAGCCCGGAGCCGTCTAGCCAGGTATTTTTGACCAGACGTCCTGGGCCGAGTTCTGTGCTACTTCTCTACCCAGAATAACGAGCTCTTCGTCCTAAATCCGTGCTGTCATCATTTTCTGGCATAGGGAGTGGCTAGTGAGGCGAGGGGACCCAGGCTTCCGTGCCTTCATCTCGCCTCTGTGCCTCTGTCTTCTGTGAACCTACTCCAGGTGTAAGTTTGGAGGTGGCAAAAGTTGGGTCCTAGAGGTCTAACCCTTCTTCAGTCACCCCTCAGGAGAAAAAGGTGGCTTTGCCTTTTCTTCCTGTCCTCCAGCTCGTAGGCTTTGAAGCCAAGAACCCGGGCCTCGAAAGCAAGCGACCTGGTTGTAAAAGGCACCCTACAAATGCTTTTCTGAGGATCCCCTCTCGGTCTTGAGCAGATGAAAGGTCCCAGCTCTGGTGGAGTGCTCGGGCTATTGTGTGGGTAGTGAAGAGCGCCAGCGCTTCTGGAAACTAGGACTCTGTAGAAGAGAAAACTGAATTCTTGGACAGGTTGGTGGTGCTCTTTAAGCCTGGTAGCCACTCAATGGAGGACTGAATATGTAGCAGCAGGGGTAAACAGGATAATGTGCGTAAACTGGATAATGTTTGTGCAAAGTTTTAGAGGCAGCTGTAGTGCTGGGGTGCTTTAAAAAAATGTAGCGTGGACTCTTAGTAGGTGGCCTGAGGTCATTCCTAGTCTGGCCTTAAACCTGTGATGAGGAGTCTTTATTTTTTTCCTAATTGCACTAGGGAGACACTGAAGGGTTTTAAACTGGAATGTGGCAAGATCTAATTTACATTTTAATGTTATCTTTCTGGCTTCTTGGTAGAAAATAGACTGAAGAGGGGAAACTTACAGAGGAAGGTGATTTAGAGAAGTGTGGATTAGAATAATCGTCAGATTTGAGATGCCTTTTGGGAGGTAGGGTAGACCGAGCAAGCTAGCAGATTTGTGCAAAAAAGAGGAATCAGAAGCTGGGCAGTGGTGGCGCACGCCTTTAATCCCAGCACTCAGGAGGCAGAGCCAGGCGGATCTCTGTGAGTTCGAGGCCAGCCTGGTCTACACAGTGAGTTCCAGGATTCCAGGATAGGTTCCAAAGCTACACAGAGAAACTTTGTCGCGAAAAACCAAACCAAAACAAAACCTACCAAACAAACAAACACACAAAAAAACAACCCTGGGATGGATTGTGCAGGCCTTTAGTACTAACACTTTGAAGAGACAAGTAAGTCTCTGAGTTCAAGGCCAGCCTGGTTTACAGATTTCAGAACACCCAGGGCTACATAGACAAACTCTGTCCTAAATAATACAAAAAACAAACAAAAAGAATTAACATGTAGGGGTAAATCAAAGTTTGATTTCAAGGACTAAATTGTTTTTGTCTAATTGTTTCTTTTGAGACTAGTTTTTACACTGGCTCTTGCTGGCCTGGAACCAGTTACATAGACTAGCCTGACTCTGAACTCCTGGTGATCTTCCTGTCTCTGTCTCTGGAAGTCTGAAATTATAGACTTGCACCACCGTGCCTGGCCTGTAAATTGTATGTGTGTTTAAAGATTTATTTTTTGTTATGGTAGATTATGCATATGTATAAGGTGGGTGGAGGAGTTGATATGTGCTCCTGAGTGGCAGTGCCCACAGAATCCAGGAAAGGGTATTGGATCCCCCGGAGCTGGAGTTAGAGGTGGTTTGTGAGCTATCCCATGTGGGTGCCAGGTACCAAACCTGTGCCCTTTGTTGGAGTAGTACATGCTTTTAACATGCTCTCCAGCTCTGTAAATTGTGTTTCGTGTGAGTTGTCCCGTAGCGATGAAGTGGAAACATCCAGGGAAATGGGGCTCTGATTCTGAAGTGTAGAGGGCTGGTCTGGGACTGAACTAAGGACTGAAGACTAGCACAGGATTATAATCCCAGCATTTGGGAGTGGAGGCAGGAGAAACAGAAGTTCAGACTTATCTTTGGCTACGTATTGTTTGAGCCCAGCCTGGACTACATTAGACTCTTTCTCTAAATGAATGAATTGCTAGATTAAACCGAGGACTGATCTCTAGTCATAACTTGCCTTCTGACATATGTGACCTTGATCAGTCCTGACTCTGTATGACCTGTAAAGAGCGGCAGTGAAGTCTGGTTAGGGACTAGAAGGGGACATGGATGAGCTCCTCTCAGGATGGGTGTGTACTGCTTGCAAAGCATCCTGGTAACTTCTGGCTCACAGGAAGCTGTGAGCTTGCAGGGAACGACTGCTTAGGTTTTGCTCATCACCTGCAAGAGACCTACAACAAATTTGGTTGACTGCAAGTTCAGAGGACAGGAAATCATTTTATGTAGGATGAGAAGTATGACTACAGGGGTTAAAGGTGTGGCTTATTTGATTTTATTTAATTTCTACTTAGTGTTATTTTTATCTTATATGTGTGAGTGTTTTTACCTGAATGTATGTGTGTATGTGCACCACATTTGTGCTTTGGATCCCTTAGGATCCAAATTATGAATAGTTGTGAGCTGCATGTGGGCACTAGAGACTAAATACAGGTCCTCCACAATCCACAAGAGTTCCAGGCAACCTGGCACCCTCACTCAGATGTACATGCACTTAAAACACCAATGCACATAAAAGAAACTTTAAAAAAATAAAGAAAATAAAACATTAAAATTCTTTTTCAGTTTTTTAGTAAAATTTTTTGGGCATGGTGGCACATTCCTTTAATTTCAATAGTTGGGAAGTAGAGGAGGCAGATCTCTGTAAATTTGAGGCTAGCCTGAGCAACATAGTAAGTTCTAGACCAACCAGGACTACATAGTAAGACCCAGTCTTATTTTTTTTTTTTTATTTTATTATTATTTTTTTTTTTTTGAGCTGAGGATCGAACCCGGGGCCTTGTGCTTGCTAGGCGAGTGCTCTACCACTGAGGTAAGTCCTCAACCCTTAATTTTTTTAAAGCTGGGTGGTGGTGGCACATACCTTTAATCCAGCACTTTGGGAGGCAGAGGCAGGCAGATCTCTGAATGCAAGGCCAGCCTGGTCTACAGAGTGAGTTCCAGAAAAACCCTGTCTTGAAAAAAAGGGGCGGGGGGCTGGAGAGATGGCTCACAGGTTAAGACCACTGACTGCTCTTCTAGAGGTCCTGTGTTCAATTCCCAGCAAACACATGGTGGCTCACAACCATCTATAATGAGATCTGGTGCCCTCTTCTGGTCATGCTGTATACAAAATAAATAAATAAATCTTAAAAAAAAAAAAAAAAAAAAAAAGATGGGGGCAGGCAGTGGTTGTGCATACCCTTAATCCCAGCACTTGGTAGGCAGAGCCAGGTAGATCTCTGTGAGTTCGAGGCTCACCTGGTCTACAGAGGGAGATCCAGGACAGGCACCAAAACTACAAGGGGAACCCTGTCTCGAAAAACCAAAACTAATAAAGGTTTTGTTTTGTTTTATTTTTTTCAAGATGGTTTCCCTGGCTGTCCTGGATCTCACTCTGTAGACCAGGCTGGCCTTGAACTCACAGAGATCCTCCTGCCTCTGCCTCCCAAGTGCTGGGATTAAAGGTGTGAGCCAGGGGTTGGGGATTTAGCTCAATGGTAGAGTGCTTGCCTAGTAAGCACAAGGCCCTGGGTTCGATCCTCAGCTTCCCCTCCCTCCCCCCCAAAAAAGGTGTGAGCCATCACCAGCCAGGAAAAAAAAGTTGGGTGTTTTGTTTGTTTTGTTTTGTTTTTTGGGTTTTTTTTTTTTTTTTTTTGTAAAAATATAATTGTGGAGTCAGGCATAGTGGTGCTTAGCTGTAATCCCAGCACTCTGGGAGGCTAAGGCAGAAATATTGAAAGTTTGAGGCCAGCCCTAGGCTATGAAGTGAGACTTCAATGGGGAGAAAAATCTTCAGTGTTCTACACAAAAATCTAGGGAAATGAGAAAAACAACCTTTACTTTTTTTGATTAATATTTGAACTCAAGTTGAACAAACTAAAATCCTCTAGACACTCAGCTCTACTTACAGTTTAATTGCATTCCCTCAAACATTTAACTCCATTTATAATTTTAATATATTTGATTTTCTTTTTAAGTGCTTGGGATGCGTAACCTAACAAGCTCAATTTCCCCAAGGATACTTAGTTTCTAGCAAATTTAATTAACTAAGTTTATGCTGAATTTAAATTTCTTACAAACAATTCAATACTTTTTAAAATTGATTGTGTATAGGAGAGGAATTCATAAACACATTTCCATACAAATTTATTATGTACTTTGGCCCTTTCCTATTATTATTTCCAAACATTCCCACACATAGATTTGCTTCTATTTCTGTATCTCATATGCATTTATGATTTTTATGTTTCGGTATAGAATCTAGGATCTACAGATGGAATATGATAATTGTTTTTCTGAGTCTGACTCATTTCCCTTAATATGACGTTCTCCACTTGTACCCGTTTCCCGTAAATGATATAATTTTGTTCTTTATGGTTAGGTAAAATTCCATTGTGTCTATATGTCCCATTTCCTTAATCCATTTGTCTGTTGATGGACACCTACACTGACCCCATAACGTGGCTGTTATGAACGCGTGCAGGTCTGTGTTGTGCGGATCTGAGTCCTTCAGCTCTTTCCCAAGAGTGGTCTGGCTGAGTGTCTGCTAAATGTGAGTTAGTTTTTTGAGGAGTCATCATACTGATTTCCACTGTGACTTTACCAGTAAACACTCCCACCAGCAGTGTATGGGAAGCTTCTGTCTCCCGAAGTATCCTCACCAGCATTTGCTTTTCTTACTGATAGCTGTTCTGAAAGGGATGAGATGGAGCCATGTAGTACTTTTGTTGTTTTGAAAAAGGGTCTCTGTGTAGCCCTGGTTGTCCTGGAACTCACTATGTAAACCAAACTGGCCTTGAACTCACAGTGATCTGCCTTGCTCAGCCTCCACAGTGCCGTGATTAAAAGCATGCACTACTACACCCAGTTTACTAATTTTTTTAATAGAAAATTTTTTCATATAATTTGTATATGTATATATGGTTGTTTTGGTTTTGGTTTTTGGGGTTTTGTTTTTGTTTTTGTTTTTTGATACAGAGTTTCTCTAGGTAGCCCTGGCTGGCCTGGAACTCACTATGTAGACCAGGATGGCCTCAAACCATATAGTATATATTGATCATGTTTTAACCCTCTCCCAGTTCCTCCTAGATCCTCCCCTACCTCCCTACCTACACAACTTTATGTTCTTTCTCTCTCTGTCTTTATAGTTCAGTACTTTTTAAAAACTTAGAACCGTGACAACAAATTACAGGCTCTGGGCTTGGGAGTTAACTCAGTTGGTGGAGTGCTTTACTTAATACAAACAAGGGCTTGGGTTTGGGCTTCAGCATGGTATAACCTAAGAGTGAGTGGTATGCACTTAACCAGTATTCCCAGCACTAGGAAGATGGAGGCAGGAGGATCAGAAGTTCAAGGTTCTCCTTAACTGTATAAAGAGTTGAGACCAGTTTGAGCTACTTAAGACCCTGCCTTAGTTCAACACAACACACATACTCACACAATAGACTTTATCCCTCACATGATATAAGACTATAGGGGAAGAGGGGGTGGACCCTAAAATGACATTTTTTAGCACCCTGGGTCATTCTCTAACACACAGAGTTTCTAATCACTCACTGATAATCTCTCAACCTAAAACCATAAATCTAATATTGATTACTGATGTATGTCTTGTCAGTTACCTGATATTTTAATCTTAGGTCTTAAATCAGAATCCCAGTGATCATCTGTCAGATATTTAGTATATCAAAATTATTTTTAATGTTAAGAATGCTTTTAAACTGGGTGGTGGTAGCACATGCCTTTAATCCCTGCACTCATTAGTCAGAGGCAGGTGGATCTCTGAGTTCCAAGCCAGCCTTGTATATAGATCAAGTTCTGGGACAGCCAGGGCTAAACAGAGAAGCCCTGTTTAAAGCAAAATAAGAGTATGCTTTTTTTAAATACCAGTTACACAGGTTTGTGTGTGTTGTGTTTTGAGACATGGTCTGACTGTTTAGTCCAAGCTGGCCTGCAAGTTGAGACGCTTCTACTCAGCTACCTGAATGCTGTGGAGTGAAGACACATGTTCAGTAGGAATTTTTTCCCCATTCTACAAACTCTGCTCTGTATCAAGTTGGGGCTAGCACTTCAGTGAGCTGAAGTGTTCATGTCAGTGTCTTTCTGATGGAACTCAAATCCAGCAGCCCATGTTTAGTCAGAACGTTCCTGTCAAGGTTGCCTGTAGGATGGTGTTTATTCCTCTGGGTTCTATTCTGCAGGGGTATCTAGAATCACTGGTTCAAATACAGATCCCTGGGTCACTTTCCAGAGCTGCTAAGTCAGAATTTCTGAGACTTGGCCCAGGACACACGTATTGGACTGGGAGAGTAGTAGGTGTTGAACCCAGAGCCATGCTGTCCTGGCTAAGTGCTTTGCTATTGCGCCCCACTCTGCCCCAGGAGGCTATTGCTATTTCTTTCTGTCTTTGGTCCTTTTCCTCTGTGTGTGTGTGCGTGTGTGTGTGTGTGCGTGCGTGCGTGCGTGTGTGTGTGTGTGTGTGAAAGAGAGAGAGAGAGAGAGAGAGAGAGAGAGAGAGAAATTACCTTTAGCCAGTGAACCAGCTCACTAGCTCACCAGCTCAAGATTTCATTTTCAACAAGGTTCTCATGTAGGAGCCATAGACATTTTGAGCAGGGCTGAGTTTAGGAGGGCTGGTAGGATGCACAATGCCAGCCAGGCAGCAGAGGGGCCTTGGCTACGAAATGTGGTCTGGCTTGAGCAGCACAGCACTGGTGACAGGAAGGAAGAGGAGGCAGACATGGCAGTCTAGTATTTAGTGAGGGGCCTCCTTCAGACTCTGTCTCCTGATTGGAACCTCCCCTGAGACCTGTAATGATCTGATGAGAAACCATCTTCAGCGTGTGGTCTGGAGCCCAGAACCAGGTACAGCCAACAACCTTCACTTGGGGTTGTTAGACCAGGTCTGCTTAGATCCATGGTTTCCTTGGTGCTCACCTAACGGGAGCTGAAGGAAATAATTCTGTCCTTTTCAACTTCCACCCAAGCTGTTTTATCGAGGTGAACAAAGCCCTTGGAACCATCTATGGCAGCCTCCTCAGGGGAAAGAGTAAAAGTTATCCTTGTCCGACAGATCTAAACCCAGAGCCTCACGTGTGCCAAATAAATGCTCTGCTGCTGAACCACATCTCAGTTCCTACTTCAAAGTTCTAAAAGAACAGTGTGTGTGTGTGTGTGTGTGTGTGTGTGTGTGTGTGTGTGTGTGTATTGCCTTCATGTATGAATATATGTATGTGTACCAAATGCATGCCTGATGCCGGTGGAGGTCTAAAGAGGACATTGAATCCCCTGGATCTGGAGATAGGGATTATTGTGTCTCTCCTAACATGTGGGTGCTGGGAACTGAACACTGATCCTCTGAAAGAGCACCATGTGCTCTAAACCACTGAGCCTTCTCTCCAGTCTCTTTGGGGCAAGGTCTCACTGTGTAGCCATGACTGGCCTAGAACTTGCAATGTAGACCATTCTGGGCTCAAACTCACAGAGGTCTGCCTGTACCTCCAGTGCACATGAAACACCACAGTCTGTTCAATCCCCACTTTTCGAAAGGACTGCTTTTGGTTTTAAAGGTTTTTCAAACAATCTACACTAAATATAGAACTTCTTATAAGAATAACAAAGTGAAAAAAATAAAACACACATAATTCCTGAGCCAGGGATAACCATAGTAAATATTCTATGTCTGTTCTAGTCTGTATGTGTGCAGTGAAGGAGGAGATTCTTTTTTTTTTTTCACTCAGGAGGCGGAGGCAGGAGGATCTCTGTGAGTTCAAGGCCAGCCTGGACTACAGAGCAAGTCTCAGAACTGCCAGAGCTACACAGAGAAACCCTGTCTTGCCAGGTGAGCCTTTAATCCCAGCACTCGGGAGGCAGAAGCAGGTGGACCTCTGAGTTTGAGGCCAGCCTGGGCTATAGAGTGAGTTCCACAGAAGGTACAAAGATACACAGAGAAACCCTGTCTCAAAAAAAAAAGAGAGAGAAAAAAAGAAAAGAAAGATCCTGTCTCAAAAAACAAAAGATTTATTTTTATGTGCATTGGTGTTTTGTTTTGCCTGTATGTATGTCTATGTGTGTGAGGGTGTCAGATACCCTGGAGTTACAGACAGTTGTGAAACTGCCATGTGGGTGCTGAGAATTGAACCTGAGTCCTCCAGAACAGTCAGTGCTCTTAACCGCTGAGTCATCTCTCCAGCCTAGAGGAAGAGTCTTTTTGTTTGTTTGTTTGTTTTGTTTTTCGAGACTGTGTAGCTTTGCACCTTTCCTGGAACTCGCTCTGTAGACCAGGCTGGCCTCGAACTCACAGAGATCCACCTGCCTCTGCCTCCCGAGTGCTGGGATTAAAGGCGTGTGCCACCCCCCCATCCACCCCCACTCCCCATCCACCCCCCACCCCCACCTCCTGTCGAGGAAGAGGCTTTTGCCTTGAGAAATGCTATCCTTATTATGATGATAAACTGTTTTCCACTTAACATTAAGAGCAGTTGTTCAAGAATTTCCTTTGATTTTATTTGTATTTTTGCTATTTATTTATTTATTTAGAGACAAGATCTTGTGTGTCTCAGGCTGGCCTCAAATTCATTAGGTAGCCAAGGCCAGTTGGAACTCCTGATCCTCTCGTCTCCAGCTACTATGACTGAGATTACAGGCATGGCTCACCACACCTGGATTTCTAGGGTGTGTGTGTGTGTGTGTGTGTGTGTGTGTGTGTTGGTCTTGCTGTTGCTCAAGCTTGCCTACACTGCTCAGATCAAGTGACCCTCTTACCTCAGTCACATGCCAAGTAGTGTAGTGCTGTGGTACCATCTGTTGAGCTGTGGCTCACGTCCTGTTCCTGCTATTTTCAACAGTGTTTTCTCTGTGGACTGCTGGGGACCCGAATGAGGGGTGTGGTAGAGCTGACACCTCAGGTTTTGTGTGCTATGCCATTGAGCTCCCACCCCACCCCACATGGAACTCTAAGCAGCTTGCTTGGCATGTAGCTAGCAGTGGGTACCACCAGCTGTTCTTGGTGTTGCAGTTAGATTTTAGTATCTGGATCAGCTACCATACAGTCACAAAATGCCTAGGAAGCCAGATGTGGCTCACTCCTTGAATTCCAGCACTGGGGAGGCAGAGGCTAGCAGATCTCTGAATTCTAGGCCAGCCAGGGCTACATAGTGAGAGCCTGTCTCAGAACAAATACCATCCTACAACCGAAAGTGCTTCAGATTTTCAGTCTGAAAAGATGAGTTCGACTTCCTGAGCATCATGAAGTTTCAGATTTTGAGCATTTGGGGTTTTCACATTAGGTTGTTCAACTGTGTCCTGTAAGTTCGTGGTCGTCTGTGTCTTTTCCTTGGAGGAATTCCCTGTGGGATACAGTCACCCATTGGGGTTCTAGGGCACAAAACTTGTCACTCTGTACAATGGCAGATCTGTCAGCCCCAGCGTATATTCAGTGGTCCTTGTGAGAGCGGAGACTGAATCCCTGCCTGGGAGGAAGGAAATGGTCACGATCAGAGAATAAGTGAGTGAGGAAATATGGCACCTTAGGGTTGTACATGTGGGAGGAGGGGCTCAGGAATGTTTTGGGTTACCTGTGACTATCACAGATTGTTAAATGCCTTTTGTTTTTGTTTTTGTTTTGTTTTTTCTTTTGGTTTTTCGATACAGGGTTTCTCTGTGTAGTTTTGCGCCTTGCGCCTTTCCTGGAACTCACTTGGTAGCCCAGGCTGGCCTCGAACTCACAGAGATCCACCTGGCTCTACCTCCCACGCTGGGATTAAAGCCGTGCCCCACCACCGCCCGGCTGGTTTTTGGTTTTTAAGACAGGGTCTCTCTACATAGCCCAGGCTGTCCTGGAATTCTCTATGAAGACCAGGCTGGCCTTGCACTTACAGTTATCCACCTGCCTCTACCTCCCCAGTACTGGGATTAAAGGTGTGCACTACAACACCCAGCTATTAGGTGGGTTTAAAATTCATTTATTCCACTGTATTAGTTGTCTTTCATACATAATAATTACTTTGTTCTAGCTTGCTTTGAACTCACTATGTAGACCAGGCTGGCTTTGAACTTCCAGAGATCCACCTGCCTTTGCCTCCAGCATGTGCTACCGGGGAAACCCACAACAAGCATTTATTATTATTATTACCTCATATTGTTTTTGAGGGTCAGGAATTTGGTTGGGGCTTAGTTGGATGATTCTCGTTGGACTGTCAGCCAGAGTATAGTCATCTGAGATCAGCTTAAACTGGAAGGAGGCACTTAGGAGTGGGCAGGTGGCATGTCAGGGGCTCAACCCCTGACCCTGTGGGCTTCACTGTCGACACTGTTCAGTGTGTGGTAGCTAGCTACCCACAGACTAAATGATTGTTTAGAGAAAGAGAGAGCCAAGCTAGAGATTGAGTTTTAACTTGTCCTTGGAAGTAGCATGTAACTACATAGAGATCAACTCTGACACAGCTCGAGAAGGGACTGTACTAGCCGGAAAAGCCAGGAGGAAGACCACTGGGGTGTAGAGGCTGGCCGTTCCTTCTACATTGGGCACTGAGTGCACTGGTGTGCCCGAGCACTCAGCATGTGGGAGTGGTCCTCAGAAGCGTCTTGGAAGTCATGTCATTGGCCCGCCTCCCAGATGAACTATGGAGGGAAATGCACAGCCAGGGGCAGGGGGATGGAATTCAGACCTGGGCCGCAGGGTTGCAGGTGCTTCTCAATTGGTATTTCGTTTTGTGGTCATGGGACCAAAGGGCTACTGTAGCCTGCTCCTGATGCCCAGTATCCTGCTGTGTGTTCCTAGTTTGGAGATCAGCGTTTGGTATTTTATCATGTGGGACCTGGGGACCAAACTCAGGATATCAGTCAGTCTTGGCAGCAACCACCTTTACCTCTTGAGCCCTTTCATTGGCCCCTTGGCTGCACTTTTTTTTTCTCCCCGAGACAGGGTTTCCCTGTGTAGCTTTGCGCCTTTCCTGGAACTCACTTGGTAGCCCAGGCTGGCCTTGAACTCACAGAGATCCGCCTGCCTCTGCCTCCCAAGTGCTGGGATTACAGGCGTGCACCACCACCGCCTGGCTCAGCATTTGGTATTTTTAAGTACAGTTTCTATGGAAGGTGTGTACACCTTAAGTTAGGAACTCTGTGCTTAGGAAAAACTAGCTTCCGGGGGTCAGTCCAAGTAGCCTGTGATTCTGCAGGCCCCTGCTCTCTCTGCTTCACTCCATCATTTTCCACACTAGACTATCGTTCTGAGGACTTGGAAGCAGCACCTGCTTAGATCCTAGACCACGGAATTGGGAGGCCCCCCAACAGCCTTAGTTTGCGGGAATGAGGTGATGCAGTTCATCCCAGGGTAGCTAGGAGGCAAGCACAGGACTGAGGCTGGGTGAGAGAGCTGTGCAGCATCACCAACAGGTGCTCCTACATACAAGGCCTGCCTGCATTTTCTTCAGAGCAGGGTCCTGAGCAGGCAACCTTGGACCATCCCCACAGACCAGTTCTGACCCCATCAACTCCTGACAGCAGGCATGGCACTGGGGTGCTGCTGTGCTGTGAAGGCTTGTGATAAAGCTATGCTTTACTCTTTACCTGGGCTCCGATGGTGCCATAATTAGAAGAAATGGCAGGTGAGCTTGAGGGCAGCATGTGGTGAGCACAAGTCAGGATAATTACAGTGTACATTCCAGCCCCTGGCCAAGGCCAAGCTGTTGGCTTATTTTAGCCCTGTGCATGGCAGGGAAGGGCCACAAGATGAGGTGCGGGGCTCTCAGTATTACTAGTTCAGAGCCTTCACGATGAGATGTTGTTATTGCTGGCAGTAATTGTAGCCATTATTGTTAACTCGGCCAGCTGTGAGCAGATGACAAGTACTGAGAAGCTGGTCCTCATGGGCAGAACAGACCCCACCTCAAGAAGGCTCTCCGTGAAGGTGAATGAAATCAGAATGAAGTTGAGGGCTGCGGATCTGTAGCTCAGTGTCGGGCACTTGCTGAGTGTGTAAAGGCTCTGTGTTCAGTCCCCGAAACCCTTTGGGTGCTGGAGAGATGGCTCAGCTGTTAGGAGCACTGACTGCTCCTCCAGAGGACCCAGGTTCAGTTCCTAGCATCCAAATGGCGGCTCAAAGCCACCTGTAATGTAACTCCAGTTCCAGGGGATCCACCACCTTCTGGCCTCTGTGGGCACTGCACATGTGATATATTTGTGATATATACATATATGTGTGTGTGTGTGTGTGTGTGTGTGTGTGTGTGTGTGTATGCAGACAAAGCCCTCACACACATACAAATAAAAAAGTTCTTAAAGAATGAAAGTGAGACACCAGCATGCATGAATGAAATCTGAAGATGTTTCCCTTCACCCCACTCCCCCTCCCCATTCCCCATCTCTTCTTCCCTCTGTGGGTTGAGGTTGGTCATTGAGCCTGGAGGATTGTCAGGTGCTGCAGTGAGTTAGCCAGGACGGTTAAGTTCCATGGGCAGCTGCGAGGGTCAGGTGTCCTGTGTGGCAGGAGCCGGTGCAGTGACAGACATACCTGCTTGGCTTTTCCAAAAAGGGCCTGGGAGCTAATGGCCTGGAGCAAGGTGGAGGGAAGGCGTGGCTCTGCAAGCCCCTCATTTATTATGCAGGCAGTGTGTTCTTGGCAATTGGGAGCAATGGTGGCCTAGACTGAGTTCTTTGCCCTTGAGCCTGTGTTCTAGAGGGGAAGGAGGCCCACAAGAGAATAAGCCTGCATGCAAAGTGAGATATCAGGGTCCTGTTTGACTACAGTTTTCAAAAAGGAACCTGAGTGGTGGCACACACCTTTAATCTCAGTGCTCACGAGGCAGAGGCAGGCAGATCTCTGAGTTTGAGGCTAACCTGGTCTACAGAACAGTCAGGGCTACACAGAGAAACTGTGTCTCAAAACAAAAAAGTACTGATTATGTATAGATATTTTTGTCATTATTCCCTAAACAATACAATAAAACAACTATTTCCATAACGTTTGTATTTACTAGGTATTATAAATGCTCTAGAGATGATTTAAAATATACAAGAGGCTGTATGTGGGTTAGATGCAAATTCTGTGACATTTTATATAAAGGATGAGGGGGGGGGTGCTATCCATGAGGGGCCTGGAACCCACCCCTTGTGGATGCTGAAGAGCCATGCGCTGTCAGCTGTGAGACCCTGGTTTTATAGCTAAGGGTACACTCAGTACTTGAAATCACTTTGCAGAAGGCATTGGCATTAGAATCTGCTGTGTGGTCCCAGAGGACTTAAGTCTCACTAGCTTAAGGATTGTCCCTTGACCATGAATAGCCAGCCCTGGCATCTGATGAAGCTCTGGGGAACCAGCAGATAGTGATAGCCATGGACCTGGTCCCTAGGAGTGGGTCAGTGGTACCACCTGTGTTCTTGGTGAGGCGTGGGGCTGGATCATTCTGTGTTCCAGACAGAGCCTAGCCCACACTGCTGAAGATGGGGATGAATCATGGTGGAGAAGGCCAGCTTAGTCAGCACCCCATGCTGCTGGCTGGGCCCCATGCACAGACACTCCAGCTGTCTCCCTTCTGCCGACTCAGGGTCAAGGAGCACAGTGGTGCAGGGTGTGCTTTATGCAAAGACGCCTGGCTGTGGCACGGATGGTTCCGTTTATAGTGTGGCAAGATGCTGTACCTGGATATATGAGGTTCTGCAGGCTGCCCCTTAATATGCGCCCAAGCCCTTCTGGGAGGCAGTTGGATCAGGCGCCTGGAACTTCTTGTCTGGAGAGGTCACCTTGCTAAAGGCCAGCTCCTGCCAAAGCATGGCTTTGAGGACAAGCCTGGGGAGAGGTGAAAAGCACCGAGCCTCTGCTGTTCTCCCTGGGCACTGGAGGCTGTGGAGCCATCATGCAATGTGCGAGTCTGGTCTGTGGTGCTGGGGGTCCAGTCCCACCTCTGCCTTTTGTGCTGTGGACTTTGGTCGCTCCGTGGTCCTCTCTTAGACTCACTTGCCTTATCTGCAGTGTAAACTGGCTAATTCCAGGGGTCGTTTGAACACTGACATCCAGTTTCAGCAGGCCTCTAATAATGATGGTATTGATAGCTAGGGTTTCATGTGGACCTGTATGGGCCTGGTGCTGTGTTAGTGCAAACATGAGTGCTCTGATGCTCACAGCCACCAATGGGCCACTATTGACATCCCTGCTTTCATGGGAAACAGTCAGAGTCAAAGGACTGTTAAGACTAGGGTTAGAAAGCAATAGTCCTGGATTTAAATTTAGACTTGAGGGCTCTGTGGTTAAGAACTGACTGCTCTTCCAGAGGTCCTGAGTTCAATTCCCAGCAACCACATGGTGCCTCACAACCATCTGTAATGAGATCTGGCGCCCTCTTCTGGCCTGCAGGCATACATGCAGACAAAACACTATAATTAATCAATCAATCAATCAATCTTTTTAAAAAATCTTTTAAATTTAGACTTGAACTCTAGAGCCCAGTTCTTACCCCTTGCCCCACATGACCTCCCTAGAAACCAGAGCAGGTGATAACAGGGCCTGGGACTCAATGCCATCCGAACAGTGACAGTTGAATGAAGGGACTGTTCTGGTCACCTTCCTTTTTTTTTTTTATGTTTTTGTTTTTGTTTTTTGAGACAGGGTTTCTCTGTGTAACAACCCTGGCTGTCCTAGAACTCACTCTGTAGACCAGGCTGGCCTCGAACTCACAGAGATCCTCCTGCCTCTGCCTCCCGAGTTCTGGGATTACAGGCATGCGCCACCACCGCCCGGCCTTGTGGTCACCTCCTTACCTCACCATCAGACACTAGACCTACAGGAGTCCTTACAGATTTCCTGGTTTGACCCTCCTCCGGCCACTGTACAATGGAGGCTCCCAGAGGGCAAGTGACACCCCGGCTTTTCCTGACAGACCTGTGGACTTGTCTGGGGTAGCCAGAGGAGGTTATGGGTGGGCAACTGTGGCTCTTAGCTGACGTTCATAAAAGAGGTTTGCCACCATGTATGTGTGCACGGGGGAGGAGCTCATCTGGTTTCTGGTGTGACTGAGCAGATGGACAAAGAGGCGTGTGGCCTTGATTTCCTAGTGGGCTAGTGTTTCCAATGGTGTGACTAGAGGCTTCCCTTATTCTGAAACCTGTTCTGTGACCAAGGCACTCCACAGTGCCTCTCTGATCCCCATCTTTCCCATCCATAAGTAGGTTTTAATGCATACGTTTTGGATTTCAAAGGAACCAGCATGGTACTGGGGTGAGTGAACAGTAAGTGTCAATATGATTTGTTGGAGACTTGTGGTTAGTGTAGTGCAGACATCCTACCTGGGTTCTGAGACCTGCTCAGCTGCCTTCTGAGTTTCTTTGCCTCTTGGGGTCTCAGTGCCCTTACCCTGAAGTCTCATGGGCATCCCTTGCAGGTCATGATGGGGATTGTGTGGGATGATACATGCAAAGCCTGAATATGATAGATGCTCAGAACCACAGCTCCAATAATGTTCCTGAGACTTGATGCTAAACATGAGTTTCTCTCAGTTCCTAGTCTTTTTTTATTTGTGGTGCTGGAGATCGAACCCACCTCCACATGCATGCTGGGCAAGTGCACTGCCACTGACCTGTAGCCTCGCCTTAATATGTAACTGTAGTAGCATATTTGTCTATAGTACTGAAACAATAGCCAACCATTCAGACCCACAGTCAGGAAGGGACAGTGGCTTGCATAAGGTCACACAGCTGGCCTCTGTGCTCTGGGTGGTTTTGTCCACCTCAGTCTGTTGCAGAGCCACTGCTCCACTTCCTGTCAGTCCCCAGGGGGATGCCTTCCTCCGCCCTCCTTCCCCATTACTCTCGAAGCCAGCAGCTCCTTGGGGCTTCAAGCTTCGTGAATGGCTTGGTTAAGCACTCGGCCGTTAAGCGTTCATCTCTTACAATTTCAATCCAATTCCTATAAGTTTATTGGCAAGATGGGGTGCATTAGAGCTGCCAAATTTAATAGATCAAGTCCTTCTGTCTGGGATGCAGTTTCTCGGAAGTAATGGGAGAAGAGAGATTTTATACGTTTTCATTTGGAATGACTAGCTGTTCCTGATCCCATTACAGCCCCTGACTTAATGGCTGCCATCTCTGTCTGCTGCAGGGGCAACTTTCTCCATCAGCCTGCTTGGCTGCCTGACCCATCCTGGATGACTGTTTGTCTCCTCTTCTCTCCCAGTCCCTTCTTCCTGAGGTGTGTTCCCCCATCTGTTTGCTCTGGGGGTTGAGTCCCAGAGTCAGCCCAGTTCGCCAGGTGTGTAGCAGTCTGGGGCTTCAGCTGCCACTTTAGATAGCTACCTGTAACCTCAGGGAAGTCTTTTCCACCTTCCTCTGGGCCTCAGGAGCCTGCTCTGGTCATGTGGGTGGGTGGGGGGGTGCTGCTCTGGCCTTAGTCGATGCTGTCCCTCTGGATAGCTCCCAGTGGGCTGCAAGACCCAGGACTTGGCTGTGAGACTGACGGAATCACTGTCTGCCTTGGCATGGGACGTGGTGGCTGAGGGAGCAGTTGCTGAAGGGCCTGGAGACACTGCAGTGTTCTCATTTCCATTTGATGCTGCCTGGGAACCTCCTCCCCCAAGATGCAGCCGGCTCCTCAGGAAGCTGTCAGCACCTGCCGTGGCCTCTCTGGCTTCCCTGAGCACTGAGCTAGCTGAAGAAGGGGAACACTTGGCAGCAGAATTTTAGGGGACCTGTATTTGCTTTCTGCTTACCAGCTGTGTGACATTAGGCAAATTGCTTCCTCCCTCTGAACCCCAGTTGTCCCAAAGGGAGCATGGTGATCCATTAATTTATTCTGCAAATGCTCGATTGCCTACCTACTCTGTTCCAAGAACCATTTAGGGGCTGGGGCCCCTAAGAAACAGCAAAATATACTTGCCTTCACGGATTTATATTCTTGTTGGAAAAGGCAGACAGTAATATAACAAATAATTTATTGCTTTAAAGGAGGTAAGTCCTCTGAGGGAAAAAAGCAGAAAGTGGTAAGAACTAGAGAGGATCCTGTGTGTGCGGGTCGAGTGGTCGAGTTCAGATCCACTGATGGTGGGAGCATTTGAGCAAAGAGCTGAGTGAGCGAGTGTGACCGGTGTCTGAGAGACAGTCTCCAGGCCCAGGCTCAGCAAGGACAAACCCAAGACAGCAGCCACATGCCTGGCATTTGTGTGTGGGGGGAGGCCTGAATGGAGAGAACACGGAGGTTGGAGGCCCACCAGGAACAAAGGAGGCTAGCCAGAGGGTTTAAGGTGGTGGTCATCCAGCCTGTCCACATTAGAATTATCTAGAAGTTTAAAAAATAAATCTCCAGCAGGGTGGTAGTGGCTTACGCCTTTAATTCCAGCACTCAAGAGGCAGAGGCAGGCAGATCTTGTCGTTCAAGGCCAGTCTCTGGTCTACAGAGTGAGTTCCAGGACAGCCAGGGGGTTATAATGAGGGACTGTCTAGAAAAACCAGAATCAATAGATAAGTCAATAGATAAATATCTCCAAACTTGGGCCTTGACCCCGAAGTTCTAGCTTGGCTAGTCAGTGTTGAACTATATAGCAGAAGAGTAAGGCCCTCTGGGATGATTGTCAGCTCTGCAAACTCCACAGGAAGTGGGCCTGGAAGCAAAGCCTTGGCCCGAGCCTGGCTCTCAGTGCTCGGTTGAGGACCTGTGCCCAGAGCTTTGGCACAGGGTCTTTCCTTCAGTGGTCTGACCAAATGCTTTGTGGCTTTGCAGGGCCGGCATTTGGTGGAGGCGGCCATGGGGAAGCGGTACTTCTGTGATTACTGTGACCGTTCCTTCCAGGACAACCTGCACAACCGAAAGAAGCATCTCAATGGGCTGCAGCACCTCAAGGCCAAGAAAGTGTGGTACGACATGTTCCGAGGTGGGTGCTGCAGGCTCAGGGCTGGCTCCTAGGGGCCACACTCTGACCTGACTTCCCACCAGACAAGGACACTTTAGGGACAGACTGGGATGGACGACTACTACTACTACACTACTACTACTACTACTACTTCTTCTTCTTCTTCTTCTTCTTCTTCTTCTTCTTCTTCTTCTTCTTCTTCTTCTTCTCCTCCTCCTCCTCCTCCTCCTCCTCCACCTCCACCTCCTCCTCCTCCTCCTCCTCCTCCACCTCCACCTCCTCCTCCTCCTCCTCCTCCACCTCCTCCTCCTCCTCCTCCTCCTCCTCCTCCCTCCTCCTCCCTCCACCTCCACCTCTCCTCCTCCTCCTCCTCCCTCCTCCTCCTCCTCCTCCTCCTCCTCCTCCTCCTCCACCTCCTCCTCCTCCACCTCCTCCTCCTCCACCTCCTCCTCCTCCTTCTTTTTTTTTTAAGACAAGGTTTCTCTGTGTAGCTTTGCCTGTCCTGGAACTCACTCTGTAGCCCAGGCTGGCCTCGAACTCACAGAGATCCACCTGGCTCTGCCTTCCAAATGCTGGGATTAAAGGCGTGCGCCACCAACACCTGGCTGACTTTTTTTGTTTAACATTTATTTTTATTGTATGTATGTATTTGCCTGCACATATGTAAGTACATGTATGGTTGGTGTGCTGGTCAGAAGAAGGCATCAGATGCCCTGCAACTGGAGTTATGGATGGTTGTGAACCACCATGTAGGTGCTGTAAACTGAACCCAGGTCCTCTTCAATTGCATGTGGACAAATGCATGCACGCCTTTGTCCAGAGTGAATGTATGTGGAGGTCAGGCAACAACTTGTGAGGATGAACACCTTTATTTCAAGCACTCAGGAGGCAGAGGCAGGTGAATCTCTAGGAGTCTGAGACAAGGCTAACCTGATCTACATAGTGAGTTCCAGGTTAGCCAGGCTCTGTGTTTAAAAAAATAAAAACTAACAAAGCCAAGGGCTGAGGCTATAACTCAGGGATGGATTGTTTACCTAGCATGCAGAAGACCTTATGTTTGATTCCCAGCTCTGCAAAGGAGGAAGGCAAAAACAATAAAAAAGATGAGAGAGAGGGGTAGGCCAGAGTGGAGCCTCCTCTTCCAGACACCTTGACCAAGGCCTCTGGGTTCACCTACCTCGGACTACCTAAGGGACACTGGGAGTTGGGAGAGCCCTCTTTGAGGAGTTAGTCTTTGAGCCACTGGCTGAAAAATGTACTTCAGACATACTTCTGGGAGCAGGGGGAGAGGATGCAGCCTGTAAGAAAAGCATGGAGGAGCAGAAGCTGACTGTGGGCGGTGGCTGGATCTTCCAGGGCAACCTTATGAAGAATACTGCCGGTTAGCAATAGGGTGTGGGAAATGGCTGTTCATCTGCCAGAGAAGGGTGGGCCCTTTAGAAAAGGCTTCTCGGCCCTAGAGTAGCCTGATGATGGGCTAAGGTGGGAAGCGTCCAGCACAGAGCCTGTCTTGATAGGTAGGAGCTCTACTGAGCGAGCTGAAAGGTACAGGAGATTGGCATTGTGGCTGCAATGGCCCAGGAGTTCCTGGACTGAGATGGGGTTGTGTTGGTGCACTAAAGGTTCAAAGCAGGTGAAGGACAGAGCCAGATCTGGGAAGCTCAAAACTACATCTTAGCAGCCAAGAAGACAGGAGAAGGGGAGCCATTTCTTTCTCTGAGTGACTCTGTATGATAGTGGTTCTCAGCCCTATGATAGTGGTTCTCAGCCCTGACTATGTGTTAGGATTACCTAGGAACCTTTAAGGAAAAGCTGCTAGCTAAGCTTAGTAGTGTGGTGGTGTTACTTGGGAAGCTGAGGCAAGATCACTTGAGGCCAGCAGTTTGTTGTTCTTATTTTTAAAACAGGATCTTACTCTAGCACAAGGTGACCCGGAACCTGGAACTCATTATGTAGCCCAGGCTGGCCTTGACCTTGCAGCAATTCTCCTGCCTCAGCCTCCACAGGCGTGAGTCACCAAGCCTGACATGTCCAAGAGTTTGAAGCCAGCCTAGGTGTACTGCAAGACCTCATCTCAATAAAAATGAAACATTGATCCCTTGACACCATCTCCAGATGCAGGGTGCCGGCTGAAGGGTTGGGACCAGCCATGGTTTTGTTTGTTTGTTTAAAGATGGAGTCTCACTGTGTAGCCTGGTTGTCCTGGAACTCACTGTGTAGACCAGGATGGCCTTGAGATCCTCCTGCCTCTGCCTCCCAAGTGCTGGAATTAAAGGCATGTGCTTCTGCCTGGCTAGCTGAGGTATTTTTAAAGCTCTCCCATTGCAGGAGAGGAAAGCGAGACTCGGAGACTTGGCAGAGAGGGCATGGCCCACCAGCGTGGTGGTGGTGGTGGTGGTGAGGGGGGCAGTGGCTGAGAAAGAGTAGAGGTAGTTGGGAATTCAGAAACAGTGGGGCTCCTCAGAAACCTGGCATCAGCTGGGCCAAGATCATCTCCTCGTCCCAGGTCCCGGGTTCAGGGCTGAGCAGCAGAGCTCTTGTATTACAGAAAGGTGAAAAGGCAGATGTCGTGAACCCTCACATCTTCAGCCACGCCCAGGCCTATGAACAGCTCTGTGAGGAAGGCTGGTGGCCACGAGTCCCCACTTAGAGATGACGGCTTTAAATACAAAGCACTTGGGGGATCTAGCTATTGGTGGCTGAGCCGGCACGTGAGCTATTTCCACTTCCTCAGGAGGCTTCCTGAGGTCAGCCTCCCCTTGGCTTACCCCAAGCAACTCCGCAGACCCAGGGAGGCACTGTGTGTGTGTGTGTGTGTGTGTGTGTGTGTGTGTGTGTGTGTGTGTAAGAAAGACAGAGAGAGAGACAGAGACAGAGACAGAGAGACAGAGAGACCTGAGGACTGCTTTGCCCCTCCAGACAAGTCCACGAGCCCTCAGCAACTGGTGTTCCATAGGCCATGGTCAGGACAAGCGCAGGCCCTGAAGACTACTGCCTATTGGTCACTACAGTGTGACCCTAACTTTGTTGTATGTAAAACAGACATAACAATAGCGAACGGGGCTCAGTAGACCCATGGTAACTAGATACAAGGGTATAGTAAGTAGGGAAGATGTCTATGTGTCCCCAAAAGGATTGACCTCAGGCCCTTTGTCTCTTGGGCTCATTTATTCAGCCATTGCTCAGTGAGTACTTAGCAGTACTTAGCTCACAGCCATCCTCTGAAGATTCAAAGGTGGATAAAGTAGGGCCCTTCTTTTTCACGGTTTTGCACACGTTATTTATTACATTTATTTATTTATTTGGGGCGTGTGTGTGTGTGTGTGTGTGTGTGTGTGTGTGTGTGTGTGTGTAATGGCTCGCATGTGACAGTCAGAGGAGAGCTGATGAAGATCGGTCTTTCTACCATGGGGTTCTCTAGGTATAAAACTCAATTGTCAGACTGTCAGCAAGCGCTGTTGTCTGCTGAGCCATCTCAAGGGCCTGCGGTCACTTAGGCAAGGTGTTTTGGGCAAAGTCCCAGGCTTGTGCTGGCCTTTCACTCCTGGCCCTGGCCACACTCCCTGCATATCCTCTCTGTGGACATGCCCTTCCTGCTGCTCGCCTCCATGAGGACAGTCCCTGAATCTCAGAACTCAAGTCAGACAGCAAATCCTCCGGAATGCCTCCCCATCCCCAGGGCCAGGCCCCGCCATCTGGTGACAGGTTCAGCACGTACTGCATCGACGTCCATGTAGACTAGAGAGACTGTAGGGCTGGAAGGAAGGACAGGGTCTCACTTGATCTGTCCTTAAATACACAACTGGCACAGTGCCTGGTACACAGGAAGGATGTGCTTAGTGGATGTTTGAGAGATGAAGGGCTAAATTGAGCAAACAAGCGCAGGGCACCAGGGGCAGCTGGTTATTGGAAGGTGGAGCTTGAGGGATTGATTCTTCAGGTCACAGAGAGCATTACATATCATGTAGGGGAGCAGGGCCCCTCTGAGCAGAGCCTGGGCTGAAGGTTCTCAGTGTGGCATTCTTCAAGGAATTTTTAGCAATTATAATGACTCTCTCTCTCTCAGAGGAATTGAAGCAGAACCTGGAAAAAGTGCATACCTATAATCCTACCACTCAGAAAACTGAGCCAGGAGCATGAAGAGTTTGAGATGTCCAGGTCAACACAGTGAGTTCTCGGCCAGCCAGGGCTACATAGTGAGAGCCTGTCCAAAGGGGAAAAATACAGGTGGAACCTGAGAACCATCCCTGGTGATGCAGGCCTGTAATCCCAGTCTGAAGCAGGAGGATCATAAGTTCAAGGCCTATCTGGCTGGCGGTGGTGGCGCACGCCTTTAGTCCCAGCACTCAGGAGGCAGAGGCAGGTGGATCTCTGTGAGTTCGAGGCCAGCCTGGGCTACAAAGTGAGTTCTAGGAAAGGTGCAAAGCTACACAGAGAGACCCTGTCTCGAAAAACAAAAACAAAAAACAAAACAAGACCTATCTGGACTTACGGAATTCTCCCTAACTCGGCCATTCACTCAGGGCCCCTTGTCTGGGATCCAGGCTCAGCCCTCCAGCCAGCCGCAGTAGTACTAGGCCCAGAAGAGTCCTGAGAAGGTAGGCCATTAGTGTCTGGAGTCCCAGCTGGGTCTGACAGATGGGTGCTTCTCCAGCCTAGGAGCCTCCTCACTGGAATGAATTTTCGGACAGCCAGTTCCAATCCCAGGGGACTGGCTGCTCTGCAAGGAAGCATCCCCATGGCAATGGCCACGTACTCAGCCACCTGAAAGCAGCCACGTTGAAAGAGCAAGGCTCTGGACTCACCACATGCCCTTGGGCAGCTCAGTCCCTGTCTCAGGCCCAGTCCCTACCCCAAGGATGTGACAGCGCTGTCCAGCAGGCTTGTCAGGAGAAAATAACTGGCTCCTTGGTAGTACTAGGAGGAGGATGCTGAGGCTGCCCAAGTCCTGTGACTCTAAGGTACCAGCAGGATTGCGACCACGTCTCAAGGGCTCCCCATTTCTTGTTTTTTTTTTTTTTTTTTTTTAAGATTTATTTATTTATTATGTGTGCAAGCCCAGAAGAGGGCACCAGATCTCATTACAGATGGTTGTGACCACCATGTGGTTGCTGGGAATTGAACTCAGGACCTCTGGAAGAACAGCCAGTGCTCTTAACCACTGAGCCATCTCTCCAGCCCCTTCTTGTTCTATTACACTTTCACAGCAGCCCCGCCAAGGGGGAACTTTTCTCCCCATTACATGGGGAAAAACAACCTGGAAAGACAGCAGCTACCTGTGTGCAGCTGGGGTTTGAGCTCAGGTCTCCTGGACTCAAGAGCCCATGGCCTTTGGAAAGGTGTAGGCAGTTGTCCAGCCCTACCTCCCTCTTGTCTAGGGATCACCTTCTCTACCTTACTCAGACTTTTGTTTGTTTGGAAACAGGATCTAGCTATCTGGCCTAAGCTGGCCTTGAACAACTCCTCCTCCTCCTCCTCTTCCTCCTCCTTCTTCTTCTTCTAATTTTTTTTTTTTTTTTTGAGACAAATTTTTTCTGTGTAGCCCTGGCTGTCCTGAAACCTCGCTCTGTGATCCACCTGCCTCTGCCTTCCAAGTGCCGAGATCAAAGGCATGCGCCAGCACTGCCCTGCCTGGCCTTGAACTTATGCTCAAACAGTCCTCCCGTGTCACCTTCCAAGTAGTAAGGACTGTAGTTACGCACCCTCATGCCTGGTTTACTCACTGAGTTTTGACTGATACCTTTCCTGCTGAGAAGCACACCAATTTAAAACAAAAACTTGGGGCTGGAGAGATGGCTCAGAGGTTAAGAGCACTGGCTGTTCTTCCAGAGGTCCTGAGTTCAAGTCCCAGCACCCACATGGTGGCTCACAGCCATCTGTAATGAGATCAGGTGCCCTCTTCTGGCCTTGCAAGCATGCATGTAAGCAGAACACTGTATATGTAATAAATAAATAAATCTTTTTTTTAAAAAAAGAGTCTGACATAGAGGTAACATCAACCTAATAACAATAGCGCCAGTATTTGGGAACTTTAAGAAAAAAGAAAGAAACCATAACTGTATGGTGAGAATAGAGAGGAGAAATGGGAGTCCAGGGTGAAAACGTGCATCCAGAATGATCACTGGGATGTCCTGTGCAGAGTAGTGGCTGCTGTGGCCCTGAGTACCCACCACTGGTGCCAGGAAAGATGAAAAGAGTGGTTATCACAGTGGGAGCCTTCCCTGGACCCTGGTGGGGTTAGAAGGGAACACAGTCCTGTACATCAAGACTTTCTGGAAAGGTTTTCATGTTGAAATATCATGTTCCACTTAATAACAGGGAGACATTGTTGTGTGGATATCACAGACTAAAACGACCATGACATCACTGGGCAGAAGATCACCATTGAACGTGTGGCCTGCCATGGAACAGAACATCTGTGTATAGACTGTGACTGTACTCACAGACTTACAGGAAGTTAGGAAGGTAGTTCACAGAGGTCCCATGGAGCTAGAGTTTTAAAATAACCTCCCCCATCCAAACCCATTGGCAGACAACTTGGAGAGCCTCTAGCCTCCAACCGCCTCATAGTTTTAGCTAGTCTTGAGGGGCTGTGAGGAGTGGAGGTCTCCTTAGTGTGGATCCCTGTATCCACCATCTCTACCCACTGTGGCCAGCTTCCACCTCTCCATGGATGGAGAGCTCTCTTCTTTCCTGATGACTATTTTATGCCTCTGATGCGTGCCCTGGAGGCTCCTCCCTCGGTGGTCATTTTAATCCAGTCTTCTGTTGCAGATGCAGCTGCCATCCTGCTAGATGAACAGAACAAGAGACCCTGCAGGAAATTCCTGCTGACAGGTGAGTTCAGTTCTGTCCTTACAGAAAAGCCACATCTTGTCTGGCCGGCATGGCGCCCTGCAGTGTCTCCTGTGGTCTCTGCCACCATCCTGAACCTCTTTGTAGTCTTGGCTTTGGCTGACTGGTCAGTTGAGGCATCTCCAGGAACTTGTTCTCACCTAGAGACCTTCAAGCATAGGCTGTGGTTTTATTGGCTCATTTAGAATAAGAAGTGCTGGGGAGTGTGAGCCAGAGAACACTACTGAAGTCATAGACCGGCTGGTTGGGTTAGCCAGGGGCCCTGATCTCCTGCATCCTTCTTCCCAGCAAGGGGAGGCAGAGACTGGGATGGATCTAGTAATCCCAAGTTCAGGGTAAGAACCTCGGGTGCTAGGTGTTCCTTTGAGTACTGAATCCTCAGCTCATAAACGTGAGGATAGGATGGTGTAGTGGTACCTGCCCCTCATCCTAGCACTGGGGAGGTGAAGACATGCCCAGCCAAGGCTATGTAGCAAGCCTTGCCTTTAGAAAAAAATAATACACACATACATGCATGCACTCACTCACTCACACACAATGAAGACAGAGGTAAGGAAGGAAGCAAAGACAGTAAAGGACAGGAAGTCAGGTGATCCAGGAATCACTAGTTTCCACTAGGGCCTGTGTACTCTTCTAAGGGTTTAGCCCTGAGCTTCCTGGCAAGCAAAGCAAAGCTGAACACCGCAGGATTCACAGAGTTTAGACAGGAGCTTAGCTCTGGAGAGGGCAGTGCTGTTGGACCAGGGAAGCTGGGTAAATGGCCAGACTCCCTTCAGGAGACAGTGCTGCCTGACAGGTGGCCACCAGGCCTGCAGGTCAGGGGTCCCCACAGACTCGGCCTTGGCGTGTGTATGCTCTGGTAGGTTGTACTAGCTGAGGACGCCACTGATCTATAATTTTGAAAGCCGTACTTCAGATTCCTTGATTGATAATGGGAAAGCCATCCAGACGTTGCCTTCTCCTTGGCAAAGTTGCCCCCAGGTTCTCTGAGGAGCAGTCCAGTTGCTTGTACAGGCTAACTGAGCAGGCAGAGCAGCAGGTAGGGCCACAGCATGTGCAGTGGGCTGGTCTAGAGAGGAAGGGTAAGCCTCTCGGGAATCCACACGGAGCTCGTCCAGCCTCATGGCATGGGCTGGTGAGAAGGATGGCCTGTTCAGGCCTGTGTGGGCCAACACTGGCAGGCTTTGGGGATACTCATGGAGGCTCCCAGCAGAGCATCAGGAATAGGGCATGATGGGCCAGGGTGGCACCTCAGGCTGATGAGTGTGAGCAGTGGCGGAGTCTTGTTTTTTATTCCAGACTCTAGATCCTAAAATCCTGCCCCCAACACTAGGAGACCTGCCTGTCAGAGCTTTCAGCTGTGGTAGAACCCTTCCTGAGCAGCGGGTAACCGTCTTCCTTTGCAGGCCAGTGCGACTTTGGCTCCAACTGCAGATTTTCCCACATGTCAGAACGAGATCTGCAGGAACTGAGCATCCAGGTGGAGGGTATGTAGGGGTGAAGCAGAATTGAGGGGTGGAAATGGGAGAGGCTGTAATCCCAGGAAACTGCTCTGTGCCACCCGACTTTCTCCCTTACTGACGTGTACTATGTGAATAAGCCTAGTACTGCCCAGGCTGATGGGGAATCCCTGAGCCATTCCATTGGGTGGGTGTCAGGAAGCATATGTGGCTGCTTCCCAGGCCCCTGAGGGGACGTCCTCACTCACCTTCCGCTAGTCTCTGTTGCTCCTGGATGCTTTCCTCCCTCTCTCCCTCCCCTCCTTCCTGTAGTCAGGAAACAAGAGTCCCCACTCAGCACCAGCAAATGCCCTGCAACCTCTGAGGACAAGTCAAACACTTCCCTACTGGGCCTGGTGACACACCTGTGATCTCAGACTTGAAAGGCGGAAGCAGGAGGATCAGGAGTTCAAGGTTGTCTTCCTGGACTTGAACTACATAGCTACTTTAGGCCTGAATACATGAGACCTGTTTAAAAGTGTGTTCAGGTCCCTCACAGCCTGGTGACTGTGGCTTCCATGAAAGCTGGCATGTCTGCCTTTGGGATTCTCTGCTCATCCCATTACAGATCCAGGTAGTGCCACCCAGGGCAGAAGTGAGGTCTCGTGGGGCGCTTCACTGGACATGTGCCGTCGGGGAATGGTTGGCTCACAGTGGAAGGAGCATAGGCCATGGAGCCCGAGCAGGCAGCAGTGTTTAGTGGCAAGAAAGCTAGGATGAGCCTGGGGCAGCTGACAGTTGAAATGGCATCGGCTCCGTCAGCACCCAGTGACCGTGGCCCCTGGACGGATTCTTGGAGGCAGTAATGGTTGTGAGGGTGAGTGAGATGACATGGATGCAGTGACAGCGTAGAGCCTGGTCCCGATCGAGTGTGGATCCTAGCACAAGGCCCCATCCCCCAGTAGCTCAAGCCTCACTCCCTAGCTCTCACCAGCCTGTCTGAATTCTTTCCACTCACTGGTTGGCTTTTAGTATAGCAGGCAACATTTTTATGGGACATTGGATGAGGAAAAAAACCAGGGAACTGAGGCGTATTACCTTGCCTAGGGTCAGAGGCCTGGCCGGTGCCCGAGCTGCGATTCCACTCCGTTCATTCCACAGTCCACAGTGCCTCCTGCACCCCACATGCAGACCCCTCTTGAGAGTTAAGCTCTGCATTCATTGTCCTGCTTCTAACTCCCCAAGGCCTGGAGACAGCCAGCGTGTGTCTCTGTTTGGAGGGGGCAGAGCAAGGCTTACATCACTGAGTCATTGTGGACAGAGGATCTGGGGAGCCAGTGAAATGGAGGGGGCACACCTGTGGCTCTGATCCTGACCTGCTGGCCCACTTCCCCCTCACAGACCAGTATGTCACCCCCGAGTTTGCCCAGTACTTGCTGCTTTGTGGAAAAATGAGATTCAGGCCAACAGGGTTGTGTCCCTTACCCTTCCTTGTCATTCTGTCCCCCACAGAGGAGAGGCGGGCCAGAGAATGGCCCCTGGAGACTGCCGAGCTTCCTGAGGGCCACCTGGAGGACTGGCTGGAGAAGAGGGCTGAAAGGCTGAGCTCAGCCCCAAGTAGCAGGTACAGGCCCTTTCTTTCTGGGAGCTGCCTGAGCCAACCTGACCTTTGGGGAAACTGAGGCATCCATACAAACTGCCCAGGCCCATGGACCAAGCATGAACCCCCCACAACAGCCTCCTGGAGGTGGGGCCCACTGGAACCCCAGCTAGAGGGAGTTAATGTTGGAGAAACTGCCTGGTCCCTTGGTCCCTTCTTTTACTAGTGGGCTAGTGGCCAAACAGGTGACTCCACACCTGGCACTGGCAGCTAAGCTCCCTATGTACCTGGAGCTCACTGTCCCCCATAGGGCCCTGTGGAAGGGGAAGCTGAAACTCACAGACACTGGTGGAAGAAGCAGAGCAAGGGGATGCGAACCAGGCCATTGTCCCACTGCATCCCTGAGGACCAGGATGCTCTGAAGTGGGCATAAGGAACTGTGCTGAGCCAGGCACCATTAGAGTATGGCTGTGCGCTCCTCTCTTTAGAGGGCCAGGATGCAGCCCACACTTGCCCTCAGCAGACAGCTGCACAGCAGTGGGGACAGGAGCTTCTGTAGCCACGTGGTGTCACAGCCGAAGGCAAGGCCAGGGCTCCCAGGCCCTCCAGGTGTTAAAGGTAGAGCAGGGGGAAGGGCTAAAGCCGAGCTGGAGAGCTGGCTGTGGCTTTGTACAGATCGTCTCTGATTTTCAGACCCCATATCTCTATGCTGTGGCCTCAAGGGACAGTGGCTTGGCCATGTTAAGGATGTCTGTCAGACATTCTGTGGAGTGAAGACTCTCCTCCAGGCTCCGCCACAGGGTAGAGATTGAGCTGCTTGTCCCAGTGGGAAGGGTTAGTATTGTATTTAAAACTGTGGCTTTTTACATTTATTTGGGAGGAGGTGTGCACATGCATACACACATGCCATGGCATGCAGGTGGGAGTCAGGCCAACTTAGAGGAGTCAGTTCTCTCCAGCATGTGGGTTCCAGGCCAGCAGCACGTCCATCTGCCGGGATTTCTGCAGCCCTGCTGTGGCGTCTAAAATCACCTTTGTGTTTTTAACTAAAAAAAAAAAAGTGCTTAATTTTTATGTGTGTGGATATTTTGTCTGCACATCTGTCTTTGCACCATGTGTGTGCAGAGCCTGTGGAGGACAGAGGAGGACCTGGATCCCCTGGAGTTAGAGATGGTTGTGGTGGGTGCTGGAAATCAAAGCTGAGTCCTCTGCAAGAGCAGCCAGGGCTCTTAACTGCTGAACCTCCTCTACAGCCTCACTTTACTTTTAGTTTAAACCTGAACCCTGTGTCTGACCCCCCACCCCCCTTTAAAGATATATAGTCCAGGAACAGCCTAAACAGAAAGGCCAAACACCCTTTCTTCTGGACCCATTTGAAGGGGTGTCATTTTGGACATTGTCCCAGAGTCTGGGCTCCTTCAGCTGTGTCAGAGCTGCAGAGCGCTCATGCTGAGCCACCACGGGTTTCCCAGAGCTTCCCACTTGTTACCTGTGATGTGTCGGCTGTTCCCTCCACTGTTCTGCTTCAGCAGCCTCCTTCCATGGCAGTGAGTGACCGCCTGGGCACACGGGGGTCAGTGGGAGGGCTCAGGAAGACCCTGACTCTGGACTTCAGTGGCAAGTAGAGCAAGCATACCCAAAGTCCCTGCCTGCATACAGACAGACATGCCCAGTGTGAATATGGGAGCTAGGGGATAAGATGGGGAAACAGGATGAGTGAACGGCCTGAGTCACTGCTGGAGTAATGACACACGATGGCGTGGTTTGGCATTCATGGTGTGTCCTGTACATGGTCCCAGGCATCCAGGGAGCCTGGCACACTGTTGTGCAACTCTGGAGTTTGCTCCTCCTGGTCAGGTAACTGAGGCCCTGCTGCTTCGGCCGCTGGCTCCTCTGGTACTGTGTTCAGTGCTGCCCAAGGGCCCAGCAGCCCACGTCTGAAGTGACTGGGTCAGCGACTGGGTCAGGAAGATGCCTGCATCTGGGCCACCCTAGGTTCTTAGAAGTTTGAATCCTGATTCCCAGGCCACTCTCCCTCTGGCCACTTCCAGGGAGTTGCTTTTCTGTGTAGCTACCTGTTGTCTGTCTCTGCCCAACCACACTCTCCTCCTGAGGGCTCCAGGCAAGATGGCTTCTTTTCTGGGCAGAGCAAACTAGTGTAACCTTGAAAGGAGTTGCTAGGAGAGAGGTGATGGTTTACTCTGACATGGGTCCCCATTCCGTCCCAATCTCTCCGGTGTTGGGTTCTGCCTGTGCGTCTGTGGATTCACTGTGGGTTTCCCTGTTCGGTCCCGCATCCCTGAGAAGAGTCCTGTGGAGCAGTGTCTTCCTTGTCCTGGCTGTCCTCTGCAGCCTTGCAGCCCTCCCCACATCATAGCCCCACTGCTTTGGGAAGGTACCTTGGCCACAGGTCATCCCTCCCGAGACCTCCAGATGCCCATTATGGTGTCTTCTTAGGAAGACTCAGACACCAAGCTTAGTCCTCAGGGACAGGGCCTGGGGACAGCACCTACTACCCCATCTCTTAACCTTGCTTGGGTCACACTGGATGCTGCCTCCTTATCTCTTCTCCTGGCAAAATCCTACTCAGCCTGCAAACTTTAGTAGAAACGGTGGCCAGGACATGGTGACACATTTGGGGGATCAGAGACCCTAGCCTGAATGACATCACTGAGGAACCCTTGTGGGGACTCCTCCTTTCCCCTGGGACACAGATGCCACCTGGCTCACCTAGCACCACCCAGACCTGTGGGCTCCAGCATCCATAAGCCGCGAACCCCCGGGGAAAGCCAGGCTGACTCTCCTTCTTAGTGGGGGACACAGGCTTCCCAAGGGCATAGACTGTTGGTGTCTGCTCATCTCCTCAGCCCTGACCCTGAGGGACCAGCCAAGAGCAGACAGCAGCCGCAGAAGGGAGCGACTGGCCTCAGACCTTGGACTGACGGACGCACAGGCTAATCCCTGGCTGGCCAGGCGGCACTATCCAGGCTTCCTATTGTTGGCTCTTCTGATTGTCCCTTTATCCTTCTTAATCTCACACACACCCCTCTCTGGGCCAGTGCTCTGTCCTGCACATTCACCCCGTAAGACTAGTTCCTTTTGATAAGGACCAGAGCTGGGAACGTGCCAGGCTCCTGCTGCTACCCTTGTACACAGAGCAAGCAGGCCATGAAGAGCACTGCACACCTGTGACCCCAAGGCAGGGTCCTGGCAAGGTCTCAGTGTCCGTTTGTGGACATGAATGGTGCCCTTCTCCTGTTCGGGGCCTCAGAGCAGGCAGGGCACTGGCTGAGCCACTTGTTAAAAGAAAAGTCTGAAGCTTGGGGGCAGGAACTCCCCAAGACCACCCCTCCCTGGGGGAGCCCCACCATTACTGTGGCCCCACAGGAATCCCCAGGTTGGCCAACATCTGGGGCACTCCCTTTAGCAACTGTGGAGTCTCTCCTACACCGTCTTCAAGGTGGTTGGTGGGGCTTCTAGAATCTCCCAGCACTGCTTTCTGCTGTTCCAATGGGCAGCAGGCCGCTGTGCAGGGGTGTCCCTGTCCTCTGCGCACTCAGCAGGCAGCAAGTCACCAGGCAGGGGATCTCCCTGTCCTCTCAGTGGGAGTTTTGGAAGCTGCATTCAGGGCTCTCAGCAAGTGGAGACTCTAGGCACTGCTGCCTTGGGTCTGGCCCTAAGGGCAGGCTGGATGGATGTGGCCAAGCAAACTGGGATGGTCCCCAGAAGCACCTCTCAGTCCTGACTCATGTCCAGACACCTCACAGGAGGCTCGGGTCCCTCTCTTTCTGCAGAGGGCTAGTTGCTAGGTACCCAAGAAGGTCAGGAACTGCCAGGCCCTCTCCTTTCTGAAAGTTGAGGCAGAAGGGACTGAAGGGTCAGGAACAGGGTGAACTGCTGCACCTACCCCTGTGTCAGAGGCTTGTGTGCTTGTAAAACCTCAGACATGCAGCTTACCCCTTCATTGTACTCCAGCTGCCTTACCTGAATAAAGGGTTTGCATGAGAATTCCAGAACTTCTCTTCTCATAAGAGCTCTTAGTCTGGCATAGCTGTGTGTCTTTGGATGGCCTTCTAGTGCCAAGCCCAGGGTGTAGATGCCACCCCTGTAGTCCCCACCCCGAGACATCAGGCAGGTGGGCCTAGGTGTGCAAGGTCTGGTGTGGGACAGGGGCAGGCTGCCTGCATGCTTCTCTGGGCCTGGATACTGCAGGTTGCACCCAAGGGCCCTTCCTAAGGATCACTTCAGATGGGCCCTGACTTTAGGGAGGTGAATAGTGAGGAGAGTGGAAAAAAAAAAAATCCTCCAAAACCAAAAAACTACCCATCCACAACTACACCACTCAGATAGAACCACCGCTTAACATTTTCTCTGACTTCCAGGATTGTTTTTATGCATTTATATATGTTATATATTTTTAAACAAAAATAGTATCATGCTATATACATTATTTTATAAGCTTTTCCTCATTACTCACATAGTATATCTTTCCTCATCAGTGCATATAGGCCTTGATTTTTACACAGGCTACATAGCATTCTCTGCTGTTGGCGTGCATATATGTTTAACTGGTCCCCACAGGTGGACACTACGAGTACTTCCATATTGCCCAGGGCCATTCCTGTCTTCAGTCTCTGCTTAGAGCCCCACTTGGACTCAGTTCCGAGAAGAGGTGGCAGCTCTGAGGGTCTGCATGTTATCAAGGCTCTGCTTCCAGAAGGGTCATGCAGGTGACCACCATTCCCACAGCCAGTGTGGTGGGAGAGCAGGATGGATCTGGGAGGCGCCCCATTCTGACCCTCTACCTTTCTTCTCTCTAGGACCGAACCCATCAGAGCCACTGTCTTCCAGTACCCCGTGGGATGGCCGCCAATGCAGGAGCTGCCCCCCTCCCTGCGGGCACCCCCTCCTGGAGGATGGTCCCTACAGTCCAGAGTCCAGTGGGGCTGAGCTCTTCCCCTGATTTCTCCGCCTGACTTCTCCTGGTCACCAGTCATAGTAAAGACAGTTGCTCAACCTAGGAAGTGGAGCGGCCTTCCCGCTGTCCCCCTGGAGCCTCTGAGACCATGAGCTTGGCCTCTCCCCCCACCCACCACCCCTCGGGGCATATCTTGAGAAAATGGGTGAGAAACGTCCAAATGTTTATAAAGAAAGTCTATCCTCGATGGTTTTGCTGGCACTCATGTTCTTGGCTGTGTCCTCCTGCCTCCGTCAGGGAACAGGTGGGCTGGATGAGACAAAATCCCCTCCAGGGCGTCCTCTGCTTACAGCCCTTCTTGCTGAGGGATCAGTAGAGGCTCAGCCAGGCTGGGCACAGAGCATGCCAGTATGGCTGTGGCCCAGATAATAAGTGGCCCCAGGCTAGGGAAGGGAGCCCAAGGACTCTGCCAACCGTCTCAGCCCCTGAAGAGCTGCAGCCCTGCATCTGCCCGGGCTGTGCCGTGCCAAGAAATGGGATGGCACACGTGGGACAGGGAGAGCTGGATCTCCGGCCCTGAGGGTACAGAGAAGTGCGGCCCCCGAGAGGGCAGAGCCTGGACTTGGAAGAGTGGTCCTCAGGGGAAACAGATCCCTCAGGAGTGGCCCAAGGCCTTCCAAGCTTGCACCCTGGCCAGTGGGGACGCCACGCAGGCTACAAGAGCTCTGCTTTCCTCCTCAGTTGGGTTTCTAGGTTCTGTGCTGGGGGACGACTTGACTCTTAGTCTCTAGGACTTTGGTGGAAGGCTCAGAAATTCATGGGCCTTAGAGCTATCTCTGATGCCCACCTTGTGTGAGCATTAGCCTTTCCTGAAAAGCCCTGTAGAAGAAGAATCTGAAGCCAGATCTTAGCCCCTCAAGCCTCAGGCTCCTCAGCTGTGAAATGGGCAGACACAGGTGGATGGGAAGACTGGCTTTGGGTCTAAGGAGGGTCAGAGGAAGGGACCCAGGACCCCAGCCTTGTGCCCACCTCTACTCCACCCCCAGCTCTGGACATGAGTTTCTCGCCTGCCTAAAAGATCACAGCACTAACTGGATCCCAGGGACTCCTGTGGAGGCCCTCCTTTCCCAGGAGCTCCTGGGTGGTGGGAAGTTAACGCTACATCCAGGCCAGGTGAGGGCACAGGCAGGGTATAGGGGCTAGCACTGTCCTCAGAGCTACCACCAGGTCCTCCACAGCTGGGCCATGGCTCCATGCAAGGCCTATGGGGTGAGGATTGGGGTGGTCAGTGTCTAGGCTTGAAGTGCCCGTGGGTAGTGGCCCAAGGAGTAAGCTGGGGGAGGGCTGCAGGCAGCGGTTAAGTGTGGAGTGAGCCTGGGCACTGCATGTGCCAGGTGGGCACTCGGTGGTGCCTATTTCATGCCACTGCGCAGCACCTGGTTGGCCGCGATGAGCATGACGCTGATGATGAAGGCGATGGCGAAGGCGCAGATCAGGCTCTTGCGCACGCACGTCTGGCGGATCTGCTGGTTGGAACAGGCTGCAGCCGCCCACCAGGAACACCAGGGAAAGACAGAAGGGACAGGGAAGGGATGGGATCAGGTCTGCACTTTGGGACGTGGATTTGACTTGGGGCAAACAAGGACACAAGGCTGGGGACAAGTAAGGAGGCTCCCGTGCAAACCCCTGGTGTGTCCCTCTGCTCGAGCACTGGAACCCACCCACAAAGTCCCAAGGCAGGCCACTCACTCTCCACGTCCACAGGACACTCCTCGGCGGTGCCCAGGTGGCTCTCCTCTTCGGTCATGATGATGTTCTCTATGTCCTTCATGGACAGGTGCTCGCAGAAGGTGTCATAGAGGAGTCGCTTCAGCTCGTCCACTGTCAGCTTCTGCATGTCACACTTGGGTGGCAAAAGGGACAACCGCTGTGATCACTCCCTGCCACAGTCCCCACCCAGCACCCCATAGGTGCACAAGCCCAAAGACAGGCCTCCAGATCCCATAAGACTAGAACCACCTAGTCCATTCCCCCAAGGAGCCCAGGCATCAAGTGGTCATCCCCCACTCATCACAGTGTGGGTCTAACACTCAGGCCCCTCAACACCGCCACAGTTACACAGTCCCTGTCAGCCAGCATACCTTCCAGAAGACAGTGTCAAAGTCCGTGCCGTGGAACTTCTCTGGGATCCCCGAGGTGGAAAGCTTGGGTCCCAGGAGTGTTACAAACTCCTCAAAGTCCACTTGGCCATCACCTAAAGTGAGCACAGGGCTAATGAATGGGTCAGACTGAAAGCAGGATCAGGCATCCCGAGTTCAAAAGACATGAACTGGAGTATTGGCCTGCCGCAGACCTTCCATGGGACCTCAGCCCCTTCCCTGAGCCTCAGTCAATTTCAGGGATGCCTGATATGCCAGACTCTGAGCTGATGTTGAGGCTACCAAATGTGATGGGGCTCTACTGGAGACTGGGGGAGGCGAGCAGCAGATGGTCCCCAGATGTGGGAGACTCTCCTAGTACACTCAGAACTAACTCTCCATGGCTCCTCAGCACAGTGCCAGTCGCTCTGCCGGCTGCCCAGACTAGTGCCTGCTCCCTGGAGGGAGAGGAAAGGGGAAGAGATAATGGGTGGACTGAAGCAGAGGGACCTGACATTACTGATCATTCTTAGGAGTTTTTCTTCAATAAAATACCAGGTGGTAAATACAGCCACCTTTTGTTGGGGTGGTGGGCGCTTAGATATTTATTCCACTCTCCTTATCTATACTCAGACCACGGAGTGGGTGGGGCAGTCCTGGACCCTGTGTGTAACTGGGACTGCCCCACCTCCTCTGGCCTCCGCTTTCTGAGCTGAGGAATGCTGGTAGATCATGACCACCCAGGAAGCAGGAGTCCAGAGTGCACGCAGCCTCCGTGGTTCAGCCCCAGGGCCTAGGTGATGGTGGGCAAGTCAATCAAGGCAGGGTGTCTCACCATCCATGTCCAGCCGCTGGATGATAACCTCCAGCTCCACCTCGTTGGGCATGTAACCCAGGGAGCGCATGGCCGTTCCCAGCTCCTGCTTAGAGATGAAGCCATTACCGTCATGGTCAAACACCTTGAAGGCCTCTCGGATCTCTGTGGAGGAACAGAAGGCTGAAACCTCAGCTCTGTCCCCAACAGCCCCTTCCCAGATTCCTGGGATCCGACAGTCCCACTCAGAACCTGGAGCTCTGCTGAGAACCAGTCACAGGGTGTCCAGGACACACTCTTGGGTCTCTGCACAGGCCAGGCAGAGGAGACAGGTGCACCTGGCCTGAGCCAGTGGCCACTGTGGGTCTGACAGCCTTCCTGGTATGCTCAGGACTACACCATGTGGTAGGTGCAGGGAGAACACCAGATTGACCGGCCCGGTTAGCCGCTGAAGGCAGCAGGGAACTTGAGGGCCCTTCCCCCTACCCCCTTCTCTCTGCTGCTGTCCCTTGATTATCACACCCAGCAGGGGCCTAAAGAACATTTCCCCAGAGGACCAGTCCATAAGACCCAGCTCCGGGAGGGTTCCTTGTTCACTTTGCAGACTCCTGGCCCCTTTGCCTCAGTTGTTCCCCTGGGTACAACTGAATTTCACTCAGCAGGCAAAGGCAAATCGTGTGTGTGCGCGTGTGCATGCACATGTGCATGTGTGTGTGTGTGTGTGTGTGTGTGTGTGTGTGTGAACAAAGACACTGCAGACCTAGAAGGGTTTATGGAGGCCAGGAGGTCAGCCTAGCTCAGTGTGGATTCAAGGCTCCTACACTATCCTGCTAGTTAAACTATCACAGGCCTTAGGACTCAAGAGCTCATACTGTCCCTGGCCTTAGTAGAACAGGGAGTGCAGGCCAGTCTGTTGGCCCCACCACAGAGCAGAAACCATGGCTCCACAGAAAGGTGGCTTGGCTTCAGGTCCCGGTCCTCATCTGGCTCTTCCATGTGGGGTCACATGAAATCTAGAGGTCAGAGTCCCACAGGCAGGCTGGGGTAAACATTGCCCCCACCCCCACCCCCCACACCTTAGGCAAGTCTTGGGGACTGGTTTCTGCATCAAGAGCTTTAGGGCCAAGAAAGTGGCTAGGCTGGTAGATCTGAGCCAGATCCAGGGGGTACTGAAAACCCTGGGCCCTGAAGGAGGCATTGTGCCCCTTGTGGCCAGAGATGACCGGGCAGCAGCCAGCGCTGCTGCGGAGAGTCCAGTTGCCTGGGAGTGCCTGGATAGCTTGCGGGGGGGGGGGGGGGGGGGGGGTGCCCCCCATTTGTAACCATGCTGTCACCTTTCTGGACTGGTGTCCTGGACACAGTCCCTGGGAAGCCCCTCAAGCCTGGGCACACCAAGACTGCTCTGAACCTGCAACATTTTTCGGTTCCCACATCAAACTCAGATGTAGCCTAGATTCCCAGCTAGCATGATTCAGTTTCTCTCTGCCCCAAGCTGGCCTTGCCTTTTCTCTGGTTGCTCACCCCTCCACACATCTGTTCTTTCCCTAAACTGGATTGTTCTGGGACAGGTGGGTCTTGTCCACAGTGTCCCCATTACCTGGAACGGGGCCTGTCATGGAAGTATAGACATGCTGGGTGATGAAACCGACGTGGGAGCCGTCTCCTAGAGCACTCAGAGAGAGACTCCTTCGTAGAGGTTTACGCACCTCAGTGCACGGTCTCTGGGCCACCCACAGAAGACAGAAATAAAGCTGAAGGTGAGGGAACCAGCCACGGGTTGGTTTGGGGAACCTCAAAGTCAGAAATTGTTCCCCTTGGAGAATGATGCCCATTAAGGAGCTCAAGGAAGGATGCCAAAGTCCTAGATCCAGTGGGGGCTGCTGTGGAAGCCACCCTCTGCTGTGAGCTGAGGTCTGAGCTATACTTCCCACCTTGGCAGGGTTCAAGGTGACTCCTCAATTGCAGGGATGCCTCAGTGCCCTTTTCTGAGGCCCCTGAGGAAAATGCACCAGAAGGAGAGACACTAACGAGCAAGTGACTCTCCGGGCATATGCTCAGGGGACAGGCTCTGAGACAGTCATGTGGGTACCAAAGACATCTCGGGCAGGGCTGACCTCCCAAGGCTGCTGGGTAAACTCCCAGCTAGCCACTCTCCATCTGTGCATCACCACCCCCCCCCCCCACCCCCACAGCACACCTAGCTCACACTAATGTTTTAGAGCACCAACCCAGCCCAGTCCCCTCCATCTGCCTACAGAGGCCCAGTTCAGGCATCATCTTCTCAGTCAGAGAGTATTCTGATGTCACAGACCCAGGTTTGAATCCCAGCTCCAGCCCTTCATTGCTGTTTACCCGTTCAATGGGACTTTCGGCAATGAAGAAACAAGAGAAATCGTATGTGCAAGTGTTTGGCCAAACCTGGCTTTGATGTGGCCAATGTAAAGCAGATCATCCCAGATGGCAATGTGGGAAGGGAAAGGTCTGGGTGAACCTGGGATGCCAGGCTGACCTGGGATGCCAGGCTGGCCTGCCTGCTGCCTGGGACCAACACCCAAAGCCAGAGTTTGAATTCCAGTTCTCCTGCTCAGCAGCCAAGTCCTGGGCAAGGCACTTTATTTCCCTCCGAGTCTCAGATGCCTCCCACTGTGAGACGGGGAGGTTCTTGTCCCGTGGCTGGGGTCTGGCTTCTGCGAAGGGCTCCCTGAAGGGGTGGGTGTCATCGGGGTGCCTGTCACTGTATGCCATGGAGAATCACTGCATTCCCCGAAAGCCTTGCTCCTTCCCTGCACTGTGAGGCCAGGCAAAACTCATTGTACTCCATCTTGGCATGGGGATGTCTGGCCCGGAAACGGGCTGGCAGGACCTCTAGGTTTCCAGGCTGATATTGTCCCCCACTTGCCATTTTGAACCTGACATCTCAGACCCTCCCCAACCTGTGGAGCTGCACAGGGGCCCGAGACTCCAGCAAACCCAACAGGAAGCCAGCACTCTGCCAGAGAGTTTGAGTCTAGATAGCTAGGGAACACTGGCAGAGGCAGTAGCCATCCTCTGTGGTGGCTGCCATTCTCCGCGGTGTTGGCCCTGCGCCCCAACTCTCCCTGAATTTCTGGCCTGTGCAGAGGCAGCTGATGAGTTGGGCTTCAGGAGGCAAGGGCAGAAAGGGGGTGGCCCTACACCAGTGCCCCCAACTGGCCACCCTCAACACAGGCTCAACAGTCAAGTGCCCACCTCAGAACCCAGCTGCGTGGCCACTTGTCTCTCCCCTCTTTCTGGCCAGTCACTCCCATGCCTGACCTTGAATGCTGGACCCCCGCTGTCTCCGTGACCAGTCTGTCTTGGGTGTTCCTGGAGGTCCCTGCTTGGATGCATTTCAGAACAGGGGTATGTCCCAACCATGGTGGAGTATTCAGGACAAATGTGGGAGCACACTTGCCTCTCTCACAGGGGCTGGGCGGGCCTCCAAGGTAAATGTTTCCTTTCCTCCTCTTGCCATAACCATGCTCAGCTCCCCAGGGCCACAGGCCCCCCCAGTCCTTGCCCTCTTGGCCCAATGCTCTTGTTCCTTGCCGCCTTGCCTCATGGGCACTACATACTCCAAGCTCGTAAGGTGCTCTTCCTCAGCCTCCCCTGTTGTTACATTTGGGTTCTCAGCCCCCACTGCCAGGCCCTGTGCTGGGTACTCCCACGGCATTCTCTGCCACCATCATCCTGGAAATGCCAATGCCAACCCCGTTGATAGATAGGGAAACCCGGACTCAGAGGCAATTGATTGTCCAAGTTCACTCCATGAGCCAAGAGTGTGGAGGGAGACTCGAACCTAGTGCCGCCTGGCTGTCCTCATTTCACTCCCACATTCCCCTCCCCCCTACGCAGACTGACTGCCCCCCTGGATTCCTGCAGCAGGCAGGCGGCGGCGCAAGGTGTCTGCAGTATTTCATCCCAGGCCACCGACTCCCCTACCTAGTCCGCTGGCCCCTCACTGATTCCTTCTAAGCACGGGCCTGGGTCTTCCCATGACTGCTCTGGGACAGGAATGCTAGTGTGTCCTGGAGAGGTGGGGGGCAGGGATAACAAAAGTACCATCTGTATGAAGGACAGCACCCAGCTCTGGCATTCAAGCCCGCTGCAAGGAGCCCAGGGCCTGGAGAGGGCCTTCAGACTTTCAGCAGCCAAGAAGAATCATGGAGAACTTTCTGTCTTCATGTGTAGATTCCCACAGGCATCTGCTGGCCCTGTGCCCTCCACCTGCCAGCCACGAGGATGGCCCTGTCCTTCAGGTGCCCCTGCACCAGGGCCCCTCTGCTAACTCTGAAGGGGATCAGAGAGAAGCAGGGAGTGTGTTTGGTGCGCTGGTGACTAACGCCACTGGGCCTCTGCCAGCATGCCCGCTGGATGGCTCAGGCGGATCCTGAGCCTCCTCCGTGCCCTTGCACTGCCCACCACTGCCCTGCTCACCCCTGCATGCCAGTCTCTCTCAGCATCTCCCTATCCTGAGTGTGCACTCTAGGACCAAGAGATCAGGAGTGGAGGAACCTAGTGAGACCTGGAACTGTGGAGGCAAGGGCATGGTGGGGGTGCTGGGGTCTGTGCCCAAACCTGCAGGGGGGGGGGCGTCTGGGAAGACATGTTGCCTCTGTCCCAGGGATGAGGAGGAAGGGATGGATGAAGGCTTCTGTGTGGCCCAGAATAAAAGGCAATAAAGTAAAGGAAAACTGGCCTGTGCCCTGTGCCCCTCCTGGCCCCTACCACCTCCCCCCTTTCCCTGGCCCTGAAGGAGGCTCTGCTTTGGTCCAGTCCAGACAGGACAGGACCTGGGTTTCACAGGGTGAGTGCTAAGGTCAGGTCAGGGACAGCATGCTTCCATCTGTCTTGCCTGTGTTGAGGCTGAGACCCCCCTCTACGGCTTTTCCTGTACCTGAGTTCGTGGGGGCTGGCTGTGGGAAGCAGGTGTCTGGTGGCCTGTGGTGCAGTGAGCATGGTAGTTGCTTTCTCTTTCCACAGTCTACTCGCCCAAAATTTGCCCCGGACCAGGCCTGGGCTGAGGAAAGACTTTCCGAATGCCTCCCCTGGGCTCCCACCAATGTCTTTTCCTGTGTCGCTCCCTCCAACGCACTCCTATGGGCTCAGCCGAGACCCCAGAGCTGAAACCCCTCGACTCCAGGGATCGGAGACAGGTCCATTCTCTGGGTATTATCAGCCCCTCCCCCAGCAGCCGACAAACATCCTAAGGGACCAAGATTCCCATCAGCTCAGAGTCCCCGACTCCACTCTATATGGGGCCTCAAGAGGCCTGGGGGAGGGGAATCATGAGCATACCCCCGCCCCCAATCTCAGCAGAGAAAGAGCTAGGGAGGCCCCAGGGGTCTCACTGCACCCCAGGACACTCAGTCGCGGAACCCAGCCCCTGCCTGCTGCGCCGATCTTCAGTTGCCAACTGCCTGCGGTCCCTGTTCCCGAAAGGCAAAGGACTAGGGTCGGGGGAGGCTTGGGTTCCGGCCTTTCCCTTCCAGGCTTCGCTATCGAGACTGAGCCTCCCAATCCGGCCACTTGTTGTCGCCACCGCCTCCCGGCCGCTTCGGCAGCGCACGGGTGGGGGGGTCCCTCGCAGGGCCGCAGAAGGGGATGAGGGCAACCCCGCACCCGGCAAGAGCGGGGCACTCGTCCTCTCCCCTTCTCCCGCTGCCGGAGCAGATTGGATTCTGAACGCGACACGAGCGGAATGTCAATAGGAGCGCAGAGCCACGGGCGGGCGCGGTGGAAGGGATCAGGATGCGGGCGCTCCGGCGGCGGGCGCGGGGGGCACGGCTCGGACCCCCCACTTCAGCCGCCGCCGCCTTGCGGCACCGTCACCGCGGGCCACGCGGCCCGGTGACCCCGCTGCGGGGCCCCCGCAAGTTTCCGCAGCGCCGGGGGCCACGCGGGCAGGGGCCGCGCCGTCCCCGCGCCGCCGCGACCCCTACCGCGGAGCCCGGAGCCACCGGGCCGTCCCGCCTCCCGCGCAGCCGCTCAGCCGAGTCGCGCAGCAGGGTCCCCGGCGCCCCGCGGCCGGCCGGCGCGGCACCTGGGCGCACAGGTAGGAGGGCGCGTGGCGGGGGTCCCGGCGGGGCACTCACCCTCCAGCTCGTCCTCCGGGATATCCACCGGGCGCTGCTCGGACAGCAGGTTGGGCACGGTGTAGATGCCCCGGTACATCAACGCCGCCGTCACCGGGTGGAACGGCATCTTGGAGGCTCCGCGCCCGACCGCCCGCCGCAAACTTTGAGGCCGGGGCTCATGGGCCGCCGGCGGCCCCGGGGGCGGCTGGAGCGGGCGGGGCGCGCGGTGCGGCGCGCGGTGGCGGTGGCGAGGTACGGGACACCCGCCCGGGACCTAGCGCCCCCGCGCCCCGGGCCGCCGGGCCATGCCGCCAGCTCCCTCGTCGGGCTCCCGGCCGGGGCCTCGCAGGGACAGCGGGGGCGGCGTCGCTCGGGCCTCTGGGCTCCCACCGCCCCGCGCTGCGCTCCCTCCGCTCTGGCCCGCGCGCTCCGCGCTGCTCGCCGCCCGCTCGCCCGCTGGCTGGTGCGGCCGCCCGGCCCGCCGCTCCGGCTCCCGCCGCCGCCGCCGCCGCCGCCGCCTGCACTCGCGCTCGCTCTGTGCGGCGCTCGCCGCGCTCCCTCCCCCGCCCGCCTGCCCGCCCCTCCCGCCCCCGCCCCTTCCAGCCGCCGGCCCCTGAGCGGCCGCCCCGAGCCTGCCCGGGCGCCTTCTCTCCCGTTCGCCCCGATTCTGCTTTCCCCCCGGTCTGCTTCGGGTTGCTGTCTCCCGCACCCCACGTTCTCAGCCAGCCGGACCAGGGTGGTGTGGAGTGGGGGTGGAGCTGTTCCTTGTACCCACTGTCCCACCTGCCCCCTCTAACCCTCCCCCAGCAAGCGCCGAGAGATGAGAACTAAAGGCTAGAGAGACCCAGAAAGGTGAGGTTGCCCCAGGCGCGGGGGTCCTCAAAACCAGTAATCCTCATGTTGGTGCCGGGAGAGGCTCCAAGGTAGGGAAACTGAGGCTTAGAAAAGGACGTTGGCCAAGGTCACCAGGCAGGGCCAAGCACAGATCTGCAGGAGACTCTACCGGCCTGTGGCTGACACCAGCAGTTGACTGGATCCCACACGGGGCTCTAGTCCTGGATTCTTTCTGAGCCCTTGCCACTCAGCTTGCAGAGCAGAAGCCAAGGTCTATCTCATGTCCCCAGGGGCAGTGAGGAGGAGACAGACGACCCAGAGCCTGTTGGTCACATGGCTGCAGGTTAGACCATCCTCGGGACTTGAGCATGTGGGCTACGGGGGTGGGAGCAAGTGTCTGAGGGTAGCATGTGCATGTGTTTATCTTTATCCTTCGTCCAGGACACTGTGTACATGCATTTTCAAATCCACAAGCAGATGAGTGTCTGAAGTATGCATGACCACCTACATGTGCCAGGACAGTGAGCTGGCAGGGAAGGGCATAAGCCTGGAGGCAGGTGTGCGCAGGTGTGAAGGCCCTTGAGCTGGGAGTGGCATGTATACTGTATATGTGAGCAGAGATGTGTGTGTACGTGTACAGTTATGGGAGATGGTGACCCTCTGGCCTGGGTGGGCCTCAGCTGGCCTCAGTCTCATTCTTGGAACCCCGGTCTGAACAATCTCCCTGCCCCCTTGGGTCCAATCAGCCAAAGGCCCCAGCAGGGGAGCTGATTGCCACCGCCCTGCCCGGCCATGCCCTTCTCAAGCTGATTACATTTTTCTGTGTGTTTCTGCTTTTGTTGATGATTAATCATAGCCCTGTCTTGGGCCCGGAGAGAGGGGGGTCAGTGAGAGACACCAGCCCCAGCCACCCTAGGCCAAGGCAAGCTTGAGCCTTTCAGCACTTGGACACGCTCTGAATCTCTCAGAGGCATATGAAACCTGTAGAGAAGGCAGACAAACCCCAGCTGTCATCCGAATGTCCGCCCCAGGCCTCTGAACCAGCTTGCTGCCTGCTCAGACCTGGGGTTGGAGTTGTAAGTAGGCCCAGAAAAGCGCCCCCCCCCCTTCTTGTCCATTTGCCCACCCACCAATCAGCTGAATCCAGGACACCCTTTAGGATTTCTAATGGAGCAGAGCTGAGTCGCAGGAAGTATCAGCCACCGGCTACATCTAACACCTTCTTTCCGTGGGACTTCAGTCATGTCCCTTAACCTCCCAGGGCCTCAGTTTCTCCACATGAGGTAAAAGTGGCAAGGCTACCTCTCAGGCAAGGGTAAAAATGAAATGATTAAATGTGAATCGCTTTTGACGGTGCTCCCCAAATCTCTTGAAGGTTTCCCATTAGCACAAAAATCCACCCCCCCCCCACGGGAACATGTACTAAACAATCATAGTGCTAAGTATTGATTGAGGGGTGATTCGTGAGCACCTCACTTGCTAAGCCTTCCCAGACAGTTTGCTGTTGGGCTAAGGGAGAGGGTTGGAGCCTGCTGACAGACCGCAGGGACCATACCTCTTGGTGCTTTCTTGGGAGGCTGCCACAGTGGGACAAGGTGGCTCCCTCCAGTTCCCTGAAGCCCCTGGCCTTGCTGCCCAGTCAGGGAAATCTCAAAAGAGGCAGAAAGGAATCAAGAAAAAAAATCAAGTGGACATCCTCCATACAGCTAGGCTCTACAAGTCTGTGCTGAAGGTGCAGGTGTCCATGGATACAGGGGCTGACCCCCAGACATTGACCTTGGTTTGCATCCAAGGGGTCAAGCTGTCCATTCATGTGAGCAGGGTACTCCCCAGAACAAGCACCCTCCATGTCTACGTGGCAGGCACTCTGGGATGAAAGCCTTAGCATCATAGTGTACCACACTCTCTTGGGCAATCTGTGACATTTCAGTTCCCTGGTGACTCAAGCTGGTCCCTCCAACTCTCCCCCGATGCAAAGCCACAGTCCAGGACACTCTAGTTGGTGACTCAGTGGGCTGCCCATTCACACTACACTTACTGGACTAGTAGCTGAACCTGCTCCCTTTTGCCTGCTGGCTGGGGACATAGGACATACCTGGGCTATGCATGCAAACTGCCTGGTCCCTCTCCTCCATCCCTTGCTCCCAATCACAGGCAGGGATGTGCCCGCTGAGGGAACTGTAGAGACCAAATCCAGCTGTAGAGTCATTGGAGGCAGAGGCAGGGGCTCCCGAGGCCAGGCTCTGGGATGTGCTGACTTCCTGCTCTTCTAGACTCTGGGAAGCAGGTTGCTCCTGGGAACTATTGTCAACCTCCTCCACCCTCCAGTGCTGTATGACATTCAATAGACAGACCCCATGTGCCCAGACTCTGCATTTGATGCCAGTATGGCGGCAAGGAACTGACTGTGCCTAGGGCCACGGCTGCAGTGTGCAACCGAGGCTGAAGCCTGCTGTCTGATGTAGGTGGGTGAAGCTTTTACAGAGGGACATGGAAGCAAGACTTCAAACATCTCAGGGCATGGGGTCAGCAGAAGGATGTATTGAATAGTCAGAATTCTAGGAGGCAGAGCTCACCAGCAGGGGTCCTCCTTGAGCCTCAGTTTCCTCATCTATTAAATGGGAGCACATCTGAGTGTAGAACAGCAAGATTCTGGTTTCATCAAGCCAGGAGAAGTCTGGTGTGGAGCGAGGAGGTGAGAGGTGTGAGGTTACTCTTAGCTTTAGAAGGCAGGTTCTGGGGGATGGAGAGATGGCTCAGCGGTTGAGAGCACTGTCTGCTCTTCCAGAGGATCCGGGTTCAATTCTCAGCAACCACATGATAGCTCACACCTGTCTATAACTCCAGTTCCAGGGGATCTGACACCCTCACAGACAGACACACATGCAGGCAAAACACCAATGCACATCAAATAAAAATAAAAAGGCAGGTTCTGAGTCTGCATCCCTCAGGTTCCTTGTGTGGGGGCTGGGGCTGGGCTGGACTCGGCAGAGGAACGTGAACACCTGCGAAGTGAATAAGAGAGTCACCCAGCTGCCCTGTCCTCTCTGCACATCAAGGGAGCAGACGGTGCGATCACAGGGTGTGAATTATGTCTGTCGCTCCCCAGCTGGGGGAAGGAGCTACTGCCATCACACTGCGCCCACTAGGAGATGCATGGGCCCCAGGCCTTCCCAAGGGGATCTCATGGACCTCAGGGCTTAGCCTCCGGCCAAAGAGGCTGGAGAATGAGGAAAGGTGATTCACTCACTGAAACCTGAAACCAACTGTTTGTTTCCTTAACAGCCCTCCCGAGAGAGAAGAGCAGCAGGGCTTCACCAAGTCCAGACGCTGACCCCTTCCTTGCACGAGCAGCAGAGTTCCTGCCCTGCCTAAGACAGGGCCCTTCCTTCTGGGCACAGGAGGCCTCTCTTTTCAAGATAACACACTCCCTGGCTGGACCTGCACTCTGAAGCCCGCTGCGGCTTGCCACCCACGTTCAGCACCAGGGAGAGCGCCCAGCAGAGCTCTGGCAGGCCCTGAGCTGAAAGGAAACGGTGGAGGACCCAGGAGAGCCTGCCAAGACAACCTGAACCAGTGACCGGAGGAAGCCAAACTTGAAGGAAGGTAAGCATCAAGGTCATGTCTGCACCACTGGCCACAGTGTTGCCAGAGCCAAAAGGTCTGACTGGAGAGAAGCTGTGGGGCAGAGGCACAGGTTGGGGGAAGGGGGTGTCTAGGGACAGCAGAGACTCTGGCCTCTGCTCCTTGGCTAGAGAACAACGTTGTTCCAAGAACCCAGTGGGGACAGTGTCTGGAGGTGAATAAAATATTCATTGTCCAGGCACTCACTTGATGAATAATGGAATTGATAAGCTTGCAGGCTCAGGCTGGGCCAGGAGAGGGTGCAGTCCGGAACCTGTGGGCCCCGTTTGCTCTGATCCCTGTCCTGTACGGAACACCCCTCTGAGCCTTCAGTCCGGCTCCCGAAGGTGATAGGATCAAACCTGACGGCATGAGCAGTCGTGTGAGGGACACTAGAGAGGGCAGTCCTTAAATCTGTTGCTCTTCCAGAAGCAACTTGAGGATGGAAAAGCACCTGGAGGTGTGGGATTCAGGGTGACTGCGATGAGCCCTGATTGCCAGCTGTCACTGGCTTGGAGCCTTGATGATGGCAACTGTCTTGGCCTCAACTTCCTGTCTTGTGAAATGGGCTCATGCTGCTAGCACACAGAGTAATAAAGGTGAGGATAGGTGATGCCACTGTCCCTGGCTCTAGACGTCCTGAGTCTATTCTCTGGCTCCCATGATCCTCTGGGCCTTGGAGTGGCCTCACCTAGCTGTAGAGAAACAAGCTAACTGACAGAAGAGATGTGATCACAGATGGAGAGATACTTATGACCCTCAGGGCAAGATTGGCCCTCAGTAACCATAGTAACCTCGCCCACCAGACACACGTTCAGGCATTCAGCCCCTTGGCCTGAGGAACTGGGTGTACTTTGAAGGCTCGGTGGGAGCCTCCAGGGGAACGGAAAGAAGACTGGAGGGGAAACGGGAAAATCGGTAGAGGTAGAAGAGTTTGGGGTGTCTTGCCCAGAAAACAACAGGGACCTCAGGCCTCAGTCTTCCCCTCAGGAAAGTGGGAGCCTCTGGTTGGGGACTAGGAGAACTTACAGGCTGTGAGGCATCATGGGAAGGAGGGGAGGGAACCATGGTGTCACCAGACTGGCCCTTGCTCGGAGTTCCCTTCCAAAGAGAAAGCTGTATCTGGTGGAGATGAGGAACCGGGTAGGCACTAACAGCTCTGGCCTCCCAGACTCCTCTCTCAGTCTGTTGCTCATAAGTGCAACCAACTGTCTGAGGTACCTGATGGGTCCATCTCAGGCCAACCTGGTGCCACAGCTGCGGGTGACATGTCAGTGGAAGTTACCTCTTCTGGACAATCCTCCTCTCCTCTTCTGGTTTCATGTGACATTAAGGCTCATCTGGGTGCTGAGGTGTGCAGACCTATGAGGTGAGGGTCTGCACCCTGGAGCTGTAGAGTTTGGTCTCATCCTCTGGGAGCATCTATAGAGCAAATCACTGGATCTCCAAGAGATTAGGTACCTCCCCTGGGAAAAAGGGGGAGCCCAGAAAGAATAAGATATGAAGGGATTGATCCCAGGGTCCAGGACAGGATAAATATTTCCATGGCAGTCCTCGATGTTAGGGACTTCAGGTAGACCTGCCTTAGTGTACCTGGCTGCAGCCTGTCCAGGGACTTCTTGCTGCCTAGAGGAAGTGGCCAGCATGTGCCCTTCCGGTTCTGCCTTTGTATGCAAAGACCTCTCTCCTGTTTCCACACAAAGCACTGAGGACCCTAAAGGAACACCTGTGTGTTCCCTGGGATAGGCACAGTGCTAAAGTGTGAACACCCTTCAGAGTGGGTGGCATTTTCCCTTCATGCGAGCCTGTGGGCAGAGGAAGAAGTCAAAAGGGGTCGGAGCAGATGCAGCGAGGCCAGAGTGGAGATGAGTTCCCTGTCCCTCATTCCATGGCTCGGTTACTGAGATTAGCCTGGCATCAACCCAGGGCACAGAAGAGAAATACTTTGTTCACAGGGAGTGTGTAAGAGGTGAAGGCAAGATGTTGCCTCTAGAGGAGCTGGGCTTGGGGAACCCCTCAGCTTCTGCTACCACCAGATCTGCGTGACACTGGGTTATAATCCTATGGAGTTCCCAGTGTTAGGGAACTGGGTTACCTGGAGGCGTTGGGGATGGTAGATGGAGAAACTTCTTCCAGGGCCAAGCTAGGTCTCTGTCCCTCACAGCCCACAGCACCTCATCATGTTGAGCCTAAGTGATGATAAACCAGCTGCAGTTTAACTGGTGATTAATCCTGGACAGGGCAGCAATGGCGTTACTAATTGGATCGTTAGAGATTTGTGCTTTATGGCTGCGTAATTAGAGAAGCTGTAGGGGGCCAGGGTGAACTGGAGGGGGGTATGTGGGGTTGGGGGCAGGGCACAGCAGACAGCACCCCTTAGCAGGCCATAGCTGGCTCACTACAGGGCCTCTGCTCTGCTCACCTTCCATGCTGGGGCCCTAGGTGTCTGAGTAGGGGGCTGGCAATAGCTCTACATGCCACTTCTCTGAAGTCTCCATTCCATCACGTTGGGAGGCAAAGATTTTTGCAAAGTGCTACTTGAGAGGAACCCCCTAATCTCATAGCCCAGTTCCGCAGGGGCAGAGGGACACTTCTTTATATCCTCCAGGCCCACAGGGCTGACTACAAAAGGTCCTCATCTGATTGCTTATTGTTACTTTTTTACACTAGGAATGGAGCCCAGGGCCTCGCACACACTGGCCATGCTCTCTACCACACACCCCCAGCCTCCCTTCCTCCCTCCCTTCCTCTTTCCTTCCTTTTTCCCTCCCTTCCTCTTTCCTCCCTTCCTTCCTCCCTTCCTCCTCCCTCCCTCCCTTCCTCCCCCTTCCTTCCTTCCTTTCTTCTTCCTTCCTTCCTTCCTTCCTTCCTTCCTCCCTCCCTCCCTCCCTCCCTTCCTTCCTTTCTTCCTTCCTTCCTCTCCTCCTCTTCTTTTTCTTTAAAGATTTTTAAAAGTTTGCACTTATGTGTGTGCTGGAGTATGTGTGTCACATGTGCGCAGTGCCTGCAGCGGTCAGAAGAGGGTATCAGATTTCATGGAGCTGGGGTTACAGGTGGTTGTGAGGTGCACAGTGTGGGTACTGGGAACCAGACTCGGGTCCTCTGAGGAGCAGGAAGTGATCTTAACTGTTGAGCCATCTCTCCAGGCCCCAAAGTCACCTTTCAGATGGTCTTTCCCTTTAAACTAACCAAGCCACAAAACAGACAAGTGACGCTTGTCCTCATCCTGATCAGAGCACATCTGCCAGTGTGACCCACAGCGGAGATACATACCTTTCTGGTCTGGTCTGGATTTTGTTCACTGCTGTAATGATTGTTGAATAAGATGAAGGACTTGAGGCTGCTTACAGAAGTGTCCCAGGGAGATGAAGTCGTGTAATGGGGACTTGGGAGCTGAGCAAGGGCTAGAGTCTGACATGGGACAAGGCAGTTAGAAGGATACCCCTGCCTGGGTTCTGTTCCCACTCCTCAACCCCCAACAGCAAGCATCGTGGCAGGAGACAGTGCCCCAGCAAACTAGATCAGCAAATTACTTGGGAGAAAGGGTTTGGGAGATAAAAAATCCTGCCCTGCCAAATAGGGCAGCTGCCACCTTCAGCCAGGTCACCCTGTGGGTTCCACCTGACTTTTTTTTTCCCCCTGAGACAAGGTTTCTCTATATAATAGTCCTGGCTGTTCTGCAATTTACTCTGTAGACTAGGTCCCCTCGAACTCACAGAGATCCACCTGCCTCTGCCTTCCGAGTGCTGCACCCCCCTCTGCCTGACTCTTTTACCTCCCCCCATAAACAGCTGCATCTGGATTGGGCCTTGGGGCCCCAGGATGGCCCCTCCTTGGCAGACACTGGACCTTAGGTTGCAGGGAGGAACCATAGCGGCTGAACACCCTCCTGAGCACAGGTGAGTAGTGCTGAGCCCAGCAACACGCTGCCCACCTGCCTGGCCTGGCCGCCTCAGCATGGCCAGGTGATGTACGATCCACTGCCCTGCCAGGAAGTGACAGCCGATGAATGGGCAGTGCTGGGGAGCAGGCTCAGAGCCAGGTGCCATGAGCAGTAGGAGGCAGGCGCCTGGCTCGGGAGAAACCATTCCGGGAACGTCACCTCCCTGACCCAGGGCAAGATGGGAGGTGGGGACTGTCTTGGGCATGATGCCCAGACACTAGTCTTTAATGTGGGCAGTACAGGGAGTGTGCATTGCAGGGGATTCTTGGCCCCAATTTCCTTATCTATAAAATGGCCAACAAGGAACCATGAGGAGACATGGACATCCACTGAGAGACAGACCCCAGACTCAGGCCCGCTGCAATCCAACATTCCTGGTCCCTAAAACCCTGCTTCTTCCTCTCTACATCTCCAAATCTGAATCCCTCCCTCCAGGCTCCAATCCCCTCCCTCCCATCTTTCAAATGGGAAACTTGGGAGGAGGTCTTGGCAAGGTCAGGGCCAGACCTTAGGAGACTGACTCCTCAAGGTGGGTTTTGAAAGGACCCTATCCACACTGTGGTCCCTGGGTGCTAAGTGCCAGCTGCCTTTGTTGCCCAGCAGGGATAGAGAACAATCAAGACATCACTGGGTACAGGGAAGGGGGCTGGGGGCCAGTGCAGCTGCTGTGACCGAGTTGGGATGCGCCAGACGCCTCTGTGAGCTCTGTCTGCATCCAAGGAGACCAGGACATCCAGCGGACGGTGTGCCCTTGCATGCCGGGCCTGGAAAGGGATGAGGAGGGGGGTCATTCTGGGGACCCAGGCTGCCTGTGGGCCCAGGCAGTGTCTCCTGCCATCTGTCCCTTACCCTGCTCCCCAGAGGATTCTGAACACTATGGGGCCTCCAGTGACTGTGGATATGTGACACAGGTGTACACAGATGGGCCTAGATGATACAGACACAGCTTGGTGGCTGGGATTGCACACAAACATGCAGCCACTGGACATTTGGTGGGGGTGTATGCCTGAACAGTCTGACATCTGGATTCCAAGAACCAAGGAGTTGGCAGAACAGGTGTGGACATGTGCACCAGGGTGAGTGTGCATGCTCCATTCACACCTGGATGGGTCATGTTTGTTGCACACATGTGTGAGTACACACTCAACATGCACTAAAGTGCTGCTGAAACAGCCCTAGGCGAGATGAAGAAGGTCAGTCCCCACTATCAGATAGGGAAACTGAGGGGAGAGGCCTGGCTCAGGTTGCTGGGATTCTGCATAGGTGTCTAGGTAAGTGAGCCCTGCTCTGTCCTTTGTACAAGGTGGCAGTCAGGCTAGAAAGCATCCCTCCCATGAAGGCTGGGGAGATGACTCATCGCTAAAGAGCACTGGCGGCTTTTCCAGAGGACCCAGGTTCAATGCTCCGAACCCACATGGTGGCTCACAACCATCTGTTAACTCCAGTTCCAGGGGATCCGACATCCTCTTCTGGCCTCCGTGGGTACCAGGCAGACATGTGGTGCACACACATTCATGTAGGCATCAAGGTAGGAAGACAGGAAGGCTTTGGTATCAGAGTTGGGCAGGGTTGCTTGAGTCCCCTGCCTGAGACCACCTTTGGAAAGGGGACACCTCACTCGGTCCCCAGTCTCTTCATTTGTGGAATGGAGTCCCCATCCCTCCCAGCCTCTTGATGGACAGAATTGGTGAGGTCTTAAATACCCACACCCTTCCGTGAGTCAGGCCTGGGGACCGAAGGTCACCTTAGGGACAAGGCGATGGTCCAGAGCTGCATCCTGGGCTGCACCCTGCACAGGCTCTCCTGCTGGACTGACATCTGGGAGAGAAGAGGAGCTTGAGGCGGGGGATGAGGGCGCTGAAGGGCTGTGAGGCTGGGCGGCAGGCCTTCTGGTTCAGTTAGTGGAAGGATTTGTCATTTTAATGATGTGATATTTCTTGCCTGGCTCCTGTCAGTGGCAAGAGGGGACAGCTGCCTCTACCAGTGAGAAGGTGCTGGACTGGTGGGGCAGGCTTGATGCCCATGTCTGTCCAGGCGGAGGTGGAGGAGGCTGGAATTTAGGGGATGGAGGGGCCAAGAGCTTTTCCTTCCAGCACAACTCTGCGTGCTGCTGTGCGACCTTGGGCGAGTCCTTCTCCGTCTCCAAGCCTGCTTCGTCTCTAGACCGGGATGGTACCCCAGCTCCGGGCACAAGCACTGTTGATTCCAGTCAGATCCCGCCTCTCCTGATCCCTGCTCCACCTCACTGCCATGGCATTCGGCACGTCCTTCCTCATTTCTAGGACTTGGTGAGATCTGCTCATCTACCTGGTCTCCTGTCAGGTCCGAGGAGGTGTTCAGTCAGCCTGTCTCCTGGTCACTTGGTGACTGCTAATGTCCTACTCTGCTGGGCTTAGCACTGTGCTCCAGCACACAGTAGGGCCTGGATAAGTATGTTTCTTGAATGACTGAATGAGCAGCCCCAGACCTGCCCTCCTGACCCGCTAGCGCGGCTTCATGAATGCAGATGGCAGTGAGTGTGGCCTGGTGGGCGGCCTATCCATCAGCCTGGCGGTGTGCCTGACCAGATGGAGCTGAGCCCCTGAGGAGGGGAGGGGAGGAGAGGATTCATCACCCACAGTAGGTGGCAGGCGTGTGGGCGTGCCTATCCAGCCTCTTGTGGGATCCCCATCCATCATGCTGTACCAGCGACTCTGTGGAGGGGAACAGGCTATGGCCTCAAAGAAGGCTTCTCAGGGTGGGTCCTCCAGCAGATTTCAGCTCTGTGGAACAAGGGGAAACTGAGACCTAGAAGATAATAGAACTTCACAATAGGGGCTCTAGGGTGAGACCAACGAACATTTGAGTGACTCCAAGACTCACTTGTTTGACCCTTGGGGAGTTTCTGAGAGCTGCCCCCACCCCTCTGTAGGAAGCAGTTTTCTGGAGAAAAGCATAGTGCCTAGTACACAGCGTTCAGGCCAGGTCATGCCCCCCGGGCCAGAGGACAAAGAGGTAGGTGACTTCAGTGGCAGGGCCAGTGGATCCAGGCAGGCCCACCACCAAGGGGAAGGAGACTTTGATGTGCTTTTCCTGCCAGTGAGGCTGGGGGAGGGCCAGCTGGTGATGACCAGGCCCTTGGTGACCACAGCTCAGCTGGCTGACCAGCTGGCCTGGAGGCTGCCCTGCTGCAGCCTTGCCCAGCCCCCATGTCAGTTTTCTGGGAACTCACTGTCTCCCCCTCAGCCTTTCTGAGTCACTGTTTCACCTGGCTGCTCAAGGACCCTCCAGCCAGAGATCCTCATTCCGCCAGCCAGGACTCACCAGCCAATAGGTACCAGACACTCCCATGTGCGGGACTCTGTGCTGGGCAAGGGGGCTCAACAAGGAAGTAGGCCTGGGCACTGGGGAGGTTACAGGTGGGTCTGAGCTGTGTATCAAGCATAGGCCTGACAGATTAAGGAGAGTGTTAGGGGACATTAGCCCTTTCGTGTCACAAACTCCCTGGCAGTTATGGGCATTGCTCAACACCAGGCGCCATGCATGCACTTTGTGGGCATTATTTCTTTTACTCATCCATGACAGACTTTGATGGTTCTGGTTTCCAGCTGAGCAAATCCAACTTCAAATAGATAACAGAACTTTTGGGGGACCCTGCAGCTGGAGGGGAGCAACATTTGAGCTTACACCTTGTGTTCTTTTCTTCCTAGCAGGGCATACTGAGACCACCCTCCTCTTCAATGCCCTGCTGCTGGGAGGTCAGGCCTGGGACTGTCCCACCAGACTCTGATGTTCCCTGGACAGTGCAGGTCATCCTGGACCTGTCCCATGCTGCTGAGTCCACAAGAGGATTGTTGTCCACATCTGGGTAACTCAGAGAAAGGACTTCTGTCCTGTGGGGATAGAGTGGTGTTCCTCTGAGGCTAAGTGCAGAATGAACCCAGGCATGGGAGGTAATGGGGCTCAAAACAGCTGTGAGAAGTCACATGGGCCCCGAGCCTATTCCCTCCCATCATACAAATGAGCAGAACACACAGGACCCTTCGGGGCCTCCCATGATGCCTCAGAGGACCTAAGCAGGTGCTGTGGCAGCCTTTGGGCTATGGTGTACACAGTGTCCAGGCCTCTCCTGGACTGCCTCAAGGATTAAAGCCTGACAAAGAATGTAAAGGCTGCTGGATGCAGTGGTGCATGCCTGTAACCCTAGTACTGAGATCAATCCATGTGAGTCTATTTAATAGGTAATAAGGATTTATTAAGACATAAATTGAGGAAATACATTCATGAATACAAAACGGAGTAGACAGCTGAAGTTGCCCTCTGATCTGAGCAGCAGTGAATCCACCTCTCAGGCAGGAGCAGGGAGCAAGGGCATGTGACCCTTGTCCCTCTCCTTTTAAGAGGTCAGGTACAACAGCAGGAAGCATTGCCTCCTTCAGGCCCTATAGCCCAAGGTCATGGGCAGAGCAAATACCACTACACCTTAGCACTAGGGAGGCAGAAGCATGCATGTTTGAGGCCAACCTGGTCTACATAGTGAGTTCCAGGACAGCCAAGGCTGCCTAGTGAGACCTTGTCTTAGTGCAGAGGCTCGCCAGTAAGGTGACTCAGTGGGCAAAAATGCTTGCCATGCATACTTAATGACATGAGTTTGATTCCTGGAACCCACATAAAAAATAGAACCAACTCCACAAAACATGCTGTGGCATGGGCGGCCCCCTCAGCCACACAAACACCAATGATAATAGTAGTAATAATTAATAATGACATATTAAAATATTGTAATAGAGAGTCTAGGTATGTGTGGTACAGACCTATAATCTGAACACTTGGGAGGGCATTTGAGTCTGAGGCAGTCTGGGCTACATACTGAGTTCTGGGCCAGCAGTCTCAAACAAGCAGACAAGCAAGCCAGCAAACTGTATTACACCGAATGAATGATATGAATCTGCAATCCCAGTACTGTGGAGGCAGAGACAAAAGATCAGGAGTCTGAGGTCATCCTGTCCATTGTAAGTTTGAGGCCAGCCTGGGATATATGAGATACTCCCTAAAAATAGAAATGTAAGGGGCTGGAGAGATGGCTCAGTGGTTAAGAGCACTGCCTATTTTTCCAGAGGTCCTGAGTTCAATTCCCAGCACCCACATGGTGGCTCACAACCATCTATAATGAGCTCTGGTGTCGTCTTCTGGAGTGGAATGCAGAAAGAATACTGTATATATAACAAATAAATAAATATTTTAAAAAATTTCTAAAAATGCCAAGGAGATCATAGGCTACTATTGTCATTAATTGCTCTTACATTTCTCAGGCCTGACCAGAGCAAGTGTTTAGGAGACAATGGTCTTGATTGCATGAACACGGGGGTCTGTGCTAGGATGGGGAGGAGGCGTGGGTGGTGTCTGGACGGGCTGTGAGGAGTTGGGGGAGCCTGAGGAAGGGCTTTGCTGTCCAGCTACTGGAGCAGGGAGACTCTAATGAAGTGAGTTAGCTCCGGGCCACACTGATTTCACGTCTCGATGGCCACTTCTCAGCTGGTAAATGTCACTGGAGAGCAGCAGACACTCCTGGCAATGGCTCAGCTGCAGATGGGGATGGGCCGGATGCCAGAGGGGCTAAAGATGCCCTGGGAATGCTGATGTAGGACCAGGGTCCCCGTCCCTGTGGCTTCCTGGATGGCTGCACCCTCCAGGCTGTAGTTCTGTCACCAACTTGGGGAATGCTTGTAACTGCCAGTACCGATTCTGACCCTCCACGACGCAAACTCCAGGCTGCTTCTTGGTTTGCCAGATTTACACCTTTCTTTGCCTTGCGGAGGTTCCAAAAGGGAGGCCCAGCTGCCCTGGGCTTCTGAGTGGGAAGTAGAACCATGCAAAGCTCTCTGGGCCCATGCTCCATCTTGAGCTGTCGCCCTCAATTACTGATCCAGGACACGCAAACAGTACACAGCTCTAACCACACAGCAGCCGGCTTCACTTAATACACTCTCTCTGCAGCAGGCATTGGCTCAGAACCAAGGCTTTCTGATCTAATGTGGCCCCAGGAAGACCCTGTAGTGGGCTTAGAACTGACTCTTGTTGGAAAGGGATGTGTAGCTGAGAGCCCAAACAGCAATATAAGCCAGAGCATCTTCACATGATCCTTGTGGGCCCCAGCCTTCCATCCAGCCCCTACTCAGTATATCTCAAAGCAGCCTCCTGAGGTGGGAGTTTGCTCTGGAGGTCAGGTTGTTTCTTCATGGCTCATTGGCCTACCCTGGATAGGGGAAAATTGGGTTCCCTGAAGATTTGGAGGCACAAGACCACCCATCTCAGATAAAAGCAGAAGGGAGGCATTCACTCGCCGCTGTACCCCCTTTTCCCTTCTTCCCGAAACCCAGTCTCCAGGTCTAAAACCTGCAAAGTTCAGCCCAACTCATATCTGTCCCAGACCCAACATTTCCTATGCACATGCCTGGGTTTCCCCCAGAGGAGCCGGGAGCAGTGGCCTGGGAACTGTCATGTGGCAGCCAGCTAGGTCCCCCAAGAAAGCTGTGATTTCCACATGGAGAGCTCACTGGGGGTTCAGCCAGTGAGCACCCTCCCTGAGTTAGTGGTAGGCAGTTCCTACCTCCTGGCATCCCCCACCAAAACTCTCTTCCTTTCCCTTCTAAATTTGGCCCTTAAGGTGCTGGGCCCCAACTATGCATGAACCGGCCACAGCAAGGCCCACTGAAGTTGCTGGTAAAGTTGTACCAAGATCCCAGAGAGCCAGCAGCATGCAGCTGTTTCCTCCAGGAAAATGCAATTCCACTGGGAGCTGCTCCCTGCCCCTCGTCCTTGGCATCCCCACGTGGAGAGGGGAGTCCTGGAATCCCCTGCCAAGCTTCCCCTTCCTTGGGAAAAGAAGAGGGAGGAGAGAAAAGCCGTATTAATAAAAGAATAGAATGCTGCAACTAACTCCTTGCTGGTGCGTGCAGCCCAGAATAGCAATGGGCTTTCTCAAGGCAAACAGAACTCCCCAGGTGTTAATGCAAATTCACTCGCTTAGGATGAAAGAGGGTTGTTTCCCCCTTCGCTGGTTAATATGAAGGACTTAATAGATTCAGCCTAGGGAACTGGGGACCTCAGCCTGGGAGCTGAAGGCAGGGAGGAGGGAGGGAAGGAGGGGAGGGATCGGGCGTGGTCCCCCGTGGATTTCAAAGCAGAGCAACTGTCATAGCAGGGCAGGCTGAGGACTCTGCGCCTGCCACCCCATCCTCCATCCTGACTGACAGGAAGGACCTGGGACTCAAGAGGCAAAGCACTGGGAAAGTCTGGAGTGGCCATGCCAACCTTCTGTCTCCATTAATCTGGGGGCCTCGAAGGCCCCTTCCCATGCCGTGCCAAGAGAGTGTAGGGCTAGGAGAGAAAGTGGGGTGAGGTGGGTATTCATAACACAGGCCAAGCTGGCTGGGTCTAGTCCATCTCCACCATTCTTTCATTTTCCTCAATGGTGACACTCCTTTGACAGAGCTGAGGAAAACCAGGCTGTGAAACTGAAACTTAGGGGATCCCAGAGTTCTTGTGCAAACATGACCTTGTACAGCAGAGGCTCAGGAGCCCAGAGAGGAGACAAGACTTCCTCAAGTCTGTACAGCGAGCTGGAGGGATCAGAGTCCTGCCTGCAGCAGCTCACTGGGGCTTTCTGTCAATCTCTCCTCCCAGCCTGGAGACCCTCAGGTCTGGACCAAGCCACACAGCCCAGAGCATTCAAGCTTTTCCTGCAGGCTTCCCAGGGCACCACTCTCCACGAAAACTACTCACTCACTCAGGACCTCCAGCGAGGAAAGAGTGGAGCTGCACCGAGCGATGCTTGGCTCCCATAGGTGAGTGCCAGGACCTCTAGAGGGGTGTCACATGGATTCAGAGAAACTTGGAGAGAGCCCAGCTGTGCTGACCAGTGTTGGTTAGAACTTAACTCTGGTCTCTCGGGGTAAATGGCACAGCAGGTACCTGTCACAAGACACCTCCACAGCCTGCTCTTGCTTTTGTTTATTGACTTAATTCCTTCAGATCAAAGGCTACCCCTTCCTCCTCAATGGGGGTGGTGGTGGAGGTGGCAAATTACATTATTTATATTGGAGATGGGCAAGGCTCTTTGGGGACTACTCCCTTATGCCTGATAAGAGAAAATTAGGTCACTGCCACCTCTCTCTAGTGTCTGCTGCAAGGCTCTTTCAACCTAGGTGCCTTGGAGAGGGGCGAGATCCATATGCAGAGCTGGTCGTGGTCCATCCAGATCTGGTCTTATATCCTGAACCTCCAGTAAATTATTGACCCAAGTGGAGAGTATTAATGTGGCACAATAACATCCTTCCCAGGCAGCTCAAGCCAGGCTATCTATCATTCCGTGGGCTCTGCAGCTGGCACTGGGCAAACACTGAGGACAAATAGGCCAGATGCAAGGTCATTAAGCTCCAGGTGCAGGGGGTGGGATGAGGCCCACATGGGGCAGTGGGTAGGCCTGGTGTCTCTGGGCTGTGACTACCTCTGGGTCACCCTGGTCCTTTTCTCTGCCTCCTCCTGCCTCAGCCCTCCAGAAGACATTATACAGAGAAAGCCAGCTCCCTGGAGTGACCACATGTCTAGGACCTTCTAGGCATTATTAATCTCTATAAAACCCTTGAAAGTCCCATTGACAGCACCAAAAAGTGAAACCACTTGCCAGGGTTGGATGGCTAGTAAGTGGCTGAGCAGGTGTGGGACCCCAGGCTTATTGGGCCAAGTCAAGAAGGGCTTTAGCTGGGTGGTGGTGGCGCACACTTTTAATCCCAGCACTGGGGAGGCAGAGGCAGGTGGATCTCTGAGTTGGAGGCCAGCCTGGGCTACAAAGTGAGTTCCAGGACAGGCACAAAGCTACACAGAGAAACCTTGTCTTGAAAAAACAAACAAACAAACAAAAAAAGACTTTCTCTCTGCTAGGACTTGTCCCCAGCGCCCCGAAGCTGATGATAAAGATTTCAGATGCCAATGATGGCACATACCTGCTATCTCAGCACTTGGGAGGTGAGATGGGAGGATTTTCTTGAGTTCAAGGCCACCCTGGAATAGAGGAAGAGCCTGTCTAAAAACAAAAACATTGTTTCTTCATGCCGTTCCTGATGTTACATGACCATACCACATTTTTCTGAGAAATTGGAATACCTTATTTATTTAGGTTTTTCAACACTCTGTAGACCAGGTTGCCCCAAACTCAGAGACCTGCCTGCCTGAGTGCTGGGATTAAAGGCATGTGTCCACACTGCCTGGCATTTAAATTTTTATTATTGTCTTGGAATAATTAAGTTTTTTATTACAAATGTTTATGGGGGGTGGCGTGCACATGCTGCGGTACTTGGGTAGAGGTAGGTCAGAGAACAACTTGTGGGAGTCCATACTTCGTGGGTCCTGGGATTGAATTTAACACAAGTGTCTACCCACTGAGCCCGCTCGTGGCTCTGGAGTACTTATTTCCATTCCTCCTCTGCCCGAGGCCCCTAGAGGTATCACGTCAATCACTGTTACGGAAGTGACAGCCGACCGGTCTGCCCAGGGGGTGAGGCCAGTGCTATGGCCAGGCAGAGCTGAGAAGTGAAGGCTGGAGTTCCCGTTTTTTGTGGCTCCCACCTCAGGGTTCTCAGGCCCTGAAGTCTGTCTGGCAGCAGTAGGTGAGGTGCTATTCTGGGGTCACCACTCCAGTAAGAAACGGGCATCTAGTGAGAACAGGAGCACAAACCAGCGGGCTTCCTCTCTGAGCCACACACGAGACCTTGCTGTGCTGATAAACGGTCCCATAATTTGCGAGCGCTGCCCTGCCACCGCACTGATGGCTGAAGGAGTTTTCTCCCTACAGGGCTGCAACTGCAGCTTCAGGATCCTGCCATAATGCAGTAATGACAGGCTGCCAGGGAGCCCCGCACGGCAGGGAGGGGCGGGGAGAGCCCGCTCGCTGGAGAGGATGTCTGGGCTGTCTGCAGGGAGACACAGAGGTGAAGGCGGTGACTTTATCTTCTCCAGACAAGGTTGCAGCAATTTTCTGCCAGAACCTCCTGCCCTTCTAGACCTGGGCTCCCAGCTCTTCATTACATGTGGGTAACTCCTAATCTGACCCTCCCCATGAAGGCTCTGGGACACACAGCCCTGGGGGACAGCTGCCAGGCACTCCCCACTCAAGAAGCATAAGGCAGAGGAGGAAGTGCTGGCAGGGAGGCCACAATGAAGCACCAAGGTCCAAGCTACCTGAAGACACCAGAACTCAGGCAGTCTGTTCACACTAGGATGCCAGCCTGGCATCCTAGCACTCTGTGACTGAGGCAGGACAGGGAGATGGGGGCCAGCCTGGACTACATAACGTTTCAAAATAATGAAATTATCAGCCAATACTGTTAGTTCCAGCTCTACTTGACAGAGATGTTAGGCTGTCACTGTAAAAATACTGCTTAAAATGACCAGTATAGCCGGGTGGTGGCGGCACACGCCTGTAATCCCAGCACTCGGGAGGCAGAGGCAGGCGGATCTCTGTGAGTTCGAGGCCAGCCTGGTCTACAGAGCTAGTCCAGGACAGGTTCCAAAGCTACAGAGAAACCCTGTCCTCGAAAAACCAAAAAACAAAACAAAAAAACAAAAAAAACAAAAAACCAAAAAAAAACCCAGTATATACAGAGCAATATTTCTGCTTTGACTGTCCAGGAAGCCAGGCTCCTCCAGTTATTAGGACTAACAGTCTATATGTAGAAGCTTGTATTTAAATTGATCCAATACAAAATAGCATGCCTGAAGCCCTGGGTATGACCTCAGCACCACATAAATCAAGAGTGGTGTTGCATGACTGTAGTCTGAGAACGGGTCTGGGGGGTGGAGACAGGGGAAACAGGAGTTTAAGGTCATCTTCAGCTGTGTAGCGAGACTGAGAGTAGCTTGGGCTATGTTGAGACAATATCTCTAAAAAAAATTGGTTTTGCCAGGCATAGTGGCGCACGCCTTTAATACCGGCATTCAGGAAGCAGAGGCAGGTGGATCTCTGTGAGTTTGAGGACAGCCAGGGCTATACAGAGAAACCCTGTCTTGAAAAGCCAAACAACAAAACAAAACACCACCTCCCAAAACAGCGTGGTTTAATCAGTTATGGACTCTATATTCAAAGCTAACAAAACATTGCCAAAACCTTTATAAACGTTATAACATCATTCCAAAATATATAAAACAGTATTTAACTCAGACCCTGGGAAATATGTACCAACTATGCATACTCAGTGATGGGGATAGATTCTGAAATACACTGTTCACAAATAGCACAGCGTACTCACACAGAGCGCCAGTCACTAGGCTGCGCGGCCTACAGAACCACTGCATAGAACGGCAGCATCATGAAGGAGCACAACTTACTTAGTTTGTATTTTTGGAGACAGGCTGGCCCCGAACTCGAAATCCTCTTGCCTCTGTCTCCTGAGAGCTATATAGGTGTGTGCCATGGAATATTTTGTGTATGTGTGTATGTATGCATGCACGTGGCTCAGAAGTTAAGCACATTTGTTGTTCCAGAGTACCCAGATAGAGTTCCCAGCACCCACATGGTGACACACAACCATCCCTAACTCCAGTTCCAGGGGTTCCGATGTCTTCTGACCTCCGTGGGCAACAGACATACATGTGGTACACATATTTACATGCAGGCAAAATATACAGTAAAGAAAAATAAATCTAAAAAAAGTTAAGACACTAATGACAGACTCTAGCAGCTTAGAATTTTTATTAAAACAATCACTTAAATTACAATCACCCCCACCCCAAATAGAAAACAGCTTCATGTTCTGGGCCCAACAGGTGTGACATGGGCCTCCCAGGAAGAGCTGTTTAATAAGAGAACAAAGGAATGGAAGCCCATGGCACTGGCTTGGCCTCAGGCACCTGGGAGAGGCTGGATCTCCCCCCCCCCCGCCCCCCCATGAAGGCTGCTTGCACCAGGGGCTTTGAGGCTCTGACCCTGTTGGCAAGGACAGTTAGTCACTGCTGTTGACTGTCAGCTTCTGGATTGTTTTGAAAGTGAGGGAACAAGAGAAACCTGTCTACAAGATGATAAAACAGTAACTCAAGTAGTGTTATATACATCCATGGGTATTATTTAGCAAGGCCTGGCAAGTAAACCAATAACTGAGCAGTGACCCCGGGTCAGAGTGCTGCTGTGGCTGAGGTATGACCTCAGTCAGGATGTATGACCGGCCACAGGCCAACAGCAAGGCCTCAGTGTCCTGCACTGAGAAGTGACTGAGTATCACAGTACCTCTTCACAAGAGCTATTGAAGCTAGAAAGGAAATAGCCTGGGCTGGAGCCCACTTCCCTTGGACTTCAGAGATGTCTCTCCTTGACACTAAACTGCCTCCCACAAAGAACTCAGTCCTCTTTCTCCTGGGGCTGAAGACATTCTTCAGGGGAGCTGATGTACTCCTGACTGAGTGGGTTTTGGCCTCACCTACCAGGCAATGGGCAATGGTTACACCGTCACTGCTCAAATACCAGGGCTCCCACGTGGTCATGAAGCTTGGCATTCCCCAAACTTGAGATACAAACAGTAGTTCAATTAAAAAATAAGACCTGACATAATTTTTAGACACCAGCTTCATGCTCCTGTGCCCCATGGCCATTGTCAAAGATTAAATTTACAGAGAGGAAGAAAGTCAATCCTGGAAGAAATTCAGGGATGGGTTTCAGGACCAAGAAGACAGTTCAACATCAGAGCCAGGGCAGGCTTGGCAAATGCCAGTGTGTCAATTCTGGAGGACTTTCCCGCAGCCTTAGGTTCCAGACTAGATCGTAACCTAGGTGCCCAAGGAGGCCAGGTGACACTCAGGGGTGGCTAACTATGGCAAAGTGGCCAAACGGGCAGCCAGCCAGTGGGAACAAGGTAGAGTACCTCAGTTTCTCAAAACCAAATTGTACTGTGGAGTGTACCTTTGCTCCCAGCCCCTCGACTCAGCTGTCTTCAGTTAATATACATACATCTTTTCATGGATTGAGGCATATCACCTGTTCCGCTAGGACCTGAAGGATCCTGATTGGCCACAGTAGTGACACCCAATACAAAGAAGGTAGACCCAACCATGGAGTGTGTGAGCCGCATGGTATGCATCTGCTGCCCTGCACAGAGGCAACCCATAGGGTTAACCTGTGAGACCCCTGACTGTGAGTGGACACCTCTGTCAGGCTCAGGAAAGAAGAGACACACTGCTGGGCCCTTAGGGAGGGCGAGGGCAATGAGGCCTAGGTATTAGAGCTGGGGAGAGGATGGCGGGATGGGCACCAGGGCTCTGGAGTTCCATGTGCCGAATGGCATGATGGAGGGAGGCCTTGGTCATAGCTGGGTCCCAGGCACTGATGGGACTGTGACCAGGAAACCCGGTATATCACAGGCAAGTGACTGAGCCTGAAGGGAGTCATGTACATATTGTACTATCGGATCCCCGCATGGGCTCCACTCGCCCCCAGCCCTTCAGCTAGCCACCAGCCTTTCATCACAACTTCTATCTTAAGCCCGCTGCCTGCCATCAGACAGTTACAACACTGTCTCAGAGGAGCCTGGCCCCACTTCTGCACTGTGTCAGGCTCTCGCTGTGGAGGGAGCAGGGAGCACCAGCATGGTAGATTTTAGGCAGCCTCTACACTGGACTCCTAAAGCCACTTCCAAACAAGGTTCTGGAATCAGCAGCAGGCACTAGGACACTTAACCACAGGGCCTAGAATGTAGGAAGGATGGTATCCATGCACAACAACAATACTTCTCAAAGGAAAAAGAAAGAAAGAAAAGAAATATGCAGGCCAGGAGAACTAGAACACCTTGAGAGATCTCTACAGGGCCAGAGTTCAAAACCAACTGCACACAAAGGGATTGGGCCCTCTACTCAGAGTTCCCAAACAAGCCAGCCCCCTATTGATGGTTCCCATGGGGCCAGGCCCATCCTGTTGCTGTCAGGAACAGAAGCAGCAGATCCTGAGGTGGCCGGGTCACTGCTAGAGTTCTTCAAAGAAGGCCACTCGGGACTTGGCGCTCTGCAGAGTGAGCTGTAAGAAAGAAGAGAGAAGCTGAAAGGGACCTTGGGCTTCATTGCATAGCCCATCCTGCTGCAGGGAATGACCTCAAAGACATTAGAGCAACAGAGAAGCATGTCCGAACAGATGTTCAAGATCCTGGTGGTCAAGCCCAGATAAAGGTCCAGATATAACCCAGGATTCAAATGTAGAATGACAAATGCATGCCAGAAAGGATGGTTTGTGGACAGACACATCACAGCAGATACATGTCTATCATATAACCTTTTCCCAGAGGAGAGAATCTAGTGCGTGATTCTCAGGTTTCTTCTGGCTCTCAAACACCAACTCTCATCCTGTGCTATCTGTAGTACACCAGCCTCTCTGGGCTGAGGCCCAGGTTGGCACTACAAGGCTTTCTTATACCTAGGGCAAGGCGCATGGCTTCGGGCAAGGAGGGTCCATGTCAGATCAAAGAGTGCTCTCTCTGCTCCCTGTTCAGGGTAACTTCAAAACATACTTGCCCATGGCCTGGAAGCCAAGAGACAACAGATTCTCCTTCTCTGCAGGACAGGTGTACTGGGCAATGCCTGAGCAGTCACCCTAATACACCCCAGGAAGACACCACCCAAGAAAACGGAGAAGAGGAGCAGAGGCAGACATGCCTCCCCCACTCCCACTCTGGGTCTGCCTCCCAGCCTCTCTGTAGACACAAGCATCTGGCACACGCACCTATTTCAAGCTATTTCTGAAATGGAGCCCTGGGGGCTAGATTATATGCTCTAGGTGCAGCCCAGGGTTTCCCAGAAAGGAGTGTGTCAGCTACTTCACACTGTCTTTATCCCCCAAATGTCTACCTTAGAGCTTGGCTCCAAGTGGGAGAATAGATTATTGAGTGGATGGAATGGGATATGGGCCACAGTTGTAACTAAATGGGAGACACAGGCTGTTTCCATTCCAGCTCACTGTGTGGCCTTAGTAAACACCCTTGACTTCTCTGAACCTCTCTCCTCTCGGGCAGGCTAGCTGGTCTGGTCCTTCCCTGGGCCTTGGGTAGTCTGAGTCTGAAGACTCTGCAGTACTCCCCAAAGCTCTACAAAGGGCAGGAGAGGGAGACTGTGACCCACCTTACCATCAAAAGACAGGCAGTATTAGTGTGCTCAAAACGAGACAGCTTGAGAGCCGCCTCTTTAAATCCTGCCAAATCTTTTGGCCTTGAAGTTCCCGACTAACAAGCTGAATGCAAGGAGGCATCTGAGCTGTTTTCTGAGCGGAACCAATCCCAGAAGCTCTATGGAAGCGCAGTCTGCCAGGAATGGAGAGGGCTTTTCTTTGCTGAGGCAAACACCCTCCAGACGGGAACTGCATTTGGCTGGGTTTCTCCCATAGCGCCAGCAGAGATGGGACAGTGTGTGTGTGCCCTGTGATAATGGGGACCAGGGTGGTAAAGGAGCCAATGGTGCCAGAGATCTAGGACAAAAATCCTCCCCGGGAAGGGCTTAAATCAAAAGGTGTCCCCACACTTCTGGTACAACCTCAGGAGGTTTCTTGGGAATGAGGAGCCTGCAGGCAGGGACAGGAAATACCCACAACCACTTGCAGTGGAATCTAAGCACAGGTCCCAAACCCACTGGCCTCAGTTCCCCACACTGACACAGAGTAAAGCAGCCAGCCCCTTCTCACGGTGGCAAAGAAAACACTCAGCACTCACCTGGTTCATACTAAGAACTCATCAGCCGTCATTCCTAACTGGGGTGTCAAACCCTTCTAGGTTAGCAGAGCCCTGGTTAGATGAGCTGCAGGCAGAAGGGCCACAAACTGTGCCAGCCTCTGAGCCAGGACACACACTGCCCTGAGAGGCCTGGCTACTTCCACAGGCAGGACGCCCGGGCTGTGGGGGCCTCTGAAAGTCTCTTGCCTGTTTCCACAATGTTGGCTCCAAGAATTCCTGGATCCACTATCCAGTATGCTGGCTGTCCCCTCAAGGTGCTTGGGGAGGGTTCTGGCAGCATCTGACTCCAGGTACTCAAGCATGCACTTGTTAGGATGCAAAGCTCACTTTTCGGGAAGCGGTTCCTACCAGAATCCCACCAGTGCTGCATTGCAGGGTAAAATGACCTCTTCCCTCACCAGAAGGGTCTGTACTTAGCACACAGGAAAGTACAGGCTGAGAGAGAGCACAGTCAACACTGCAATGTCATGCAGATGAGTGGCCTTTCCGGAGCCCTAGGGCTGGTAAGTCCACTGTACAAGGTAGCTGAAAGCCTCCTGTGGTCACTGCCCAGTTCAAAGGGAGGCATGACTGCTACTGCCCCACCCTCTACCCTTAGCGAAGAACAGTTCTGGCACTTGTAATTCCACCAGGAAACCCAAAGTCTGATGAATTGTGCTCACTCCCGCTCCTGGAATGCTTCTAGTGGCCACTTCTGCCTGCTTCTCCCTCAGCAGTATCCTTTATCTTAAGACATCAAATGCCTTCCTCCTGGCAGGACCGGAGGGCAGAGCTCATGCAGGAAGGAGGCAGGGGTTCAAGGATATTCGGAGAGAAGCCTTGAGCTTCTTTCTTTAGTCTGCACTCAAGGGATGATGAAGGAAGGAGCCATTCCAGAGCCCAAGAAGCCCTTGTTTGGGGCACTGCCACCTGTTTCTGCCAACTGTGCTCCTGGTTAGGCACTCCGTGGGCAAGCTCCCCCGTGGGCTAGCTCCCCCGTGGGCTCTACTGTCAGCTGCTCTCTCTGATGCGGGCAGAGCTCACCCTAGAAAGCTGGTCACCACACTACAAGCAGGAGGTTCTCATGAAAGGAAAAGCTCAGGCTCAGAGGAAGTGGAACATGGTTTAAGTCCTTCATAATACCAGCCAACAAATTTCCAGGGGTTCTTGTGAGACTTTCTTCACATCCCAAAGTCCATGAACCCACAGCAACACTTGGGCTATCTTGTCGCTCAGTGATAGGACTGGATCTCTATGCACAGCACAGCAACATCTCTGCTTGTAAGATCCAGGGAGTGCCCACTAAGATTCCAGCCTCAGCAGGGCATGGTGGTGCAGAGGCAGGTGGATTAGAGAGAGAATTCCAGGGCAGCCAGGGCCACACAGAGAAACCCTGACTTGAAAAAAAAAAAAAAAAAAAAAAAAACCAAAGAGTCCAGCCTTACTTCCTTTCTCAAGAGCCTGATATGTCACACTGAGCTGAGAACAGAACCCATCCAAGTCCCAGCCACAATATTCACATACACTCTTTGGCTGTGGAGGTGGGGTGCGGAATTCCAGCTATAGAGTTTAACATTTACCCTTTGGCTGTGGAGGCAGACCCCTTGAATATGGGGTACAGGCTCTGCTAGGACCACTATGATACCTAGGAGACTGTCTGGGCAAAGAGAGTTCTCTATTTCATCAGGCAGTGAAGCTGAGATGCTCAAGACACGGATATGCCACCAGGTCCAATGCTCCAGGCTGGGACCTGCCTTCTGTGAACAAGCTGGCTGAGCTTGTCCTGACCAGTGACCATTCTGCCATGTACAGTCCTTCAAAACTCACACTGGGTGCAGACAAGGTCAACCACAGGCACCTGGACAATCAGACCTTGCTCCTCTGGGAAGGCTGGAAACCACAAAGAACCAGCTCCCTGAAGATGAGTAAAGACATGCAGCCTCCTCACCAGGCACTAGGCTGACCTGCTGCTCTTTAGCTGTCTTCACATCTGATTGGAATCAGCCCTGTGAATAACACAGGAGGAATTAAGTTCTCCTGACAGAACCGGCCCTTAGTCTGTCTCTAATCCAATTCCAATCTGAAGAGACTAACTTCCTTTTCCTTCTCTGTGGCAGATCTATGTGGCGTTGTTTTCTCAGGTGGGTCCCTGGTCTTCCTTCCTCAGTACACACACAGACAGGCCTTGGAGGAAGCGGTTTTCCTCCCGCCTACCAAATGACCACCAGGCTGTGGAGGAGGAGGAGGAGGGAGCCACTAGCAGAGGAAGGTCCCTTTGTGTTACATGACAAAAATGGATATATCATCAACTCTAAACAAGTCTGGATCTGGGAGATACATTTGTCTCTTTAAAAAGACAGGAGTGTCCAGCACAGTGTGCCCACCTGTGATCCCAGCACTTGGAAGGTAGAGACAGGAGTATTATAGCAGGTTTGAGGCCAGACCAGCCAGAACTACACAGCAAACAAATGAACAAAAGACAAGAAGCACACTGGCACATGCCTGTAATCCCAGGATTCAGGAGGTTGAGACAGGAGCACTCTAAACAGTAAATTCAAGGATACAACAAAGACCCTGTCCTACGGAGAAAAAGAAAAATAGCCGGGCGGTGGTGGCGCACGCCTGTAATCCCAGCACTCGGGAGGCAGAGGCAGGTGGATCTCTGTGAGTTTGAGGCCAGCCTGGGCTACAGAGCTAGTCCAGGACAGGCTCCAAAGCTACAGAGAAATCTTGTCTTAAAAAAAAAAAAAAAAAAAAAAAAAAAAAAAAGAAAGAAAGAAAGAAAACTGGCCAGATGTGCTGGTGTTAACCTTTAAATATCAGCAGCCTGGATTACAGAGTGAGTTCCAGACCAGCCAGGGCTACAGAGAGACTCTGACTAAAAACAAAACAACAACAAAAGAAGACTGGCTTTCCCACCTTCAAAAATGACCTGCTACCCAGCTGGTTTCCTCTAATCCATGCATGGATCTGCAGACACAGCTGTCTCCTGCTCACTGTATGTGTGACATGGACTCCATCAAGATGCTCTGGAGAAACAGCTCTGTCCCAGGGCTGGCAGACACCAAGCCTGGAGGAACCTGTAACCAGTGCTGCCCTGCTGAGGAGGGAGGAGTCCAACTAATGCTCTTCTAACACTGACCCCAAGAGCGCCCCCTGCTGAAAACCCACTGTGAGAAGGCAGATTGCCAACTCTGCCCATCTCTCCTCTAAAAGTCTTTTTGGGGGACCATTTCTCAGACTGACGGGGGGGGGGGGTAACTAAATGTATTCCAGCATGAAACCCGCAGCAGCAAGGCTGCTTGATTAAGAATGAATTACACTTTCATCAGCACAGAAAGAAAATTGATTCACAAGGCTGCTTTGTGACAATCCTGTCCTAATACAAAAGCGAGCAGAGAGGCAGACAGGACAGAGGCACTTTGGCTATCAGTGGATGGAAAGGAAGCTCCACAATTAAGCGGAAAGAAGAAAACTAATCAGGGCACCAGGATTCCTTAAACTAGTCTCTGGGGGCCTTGCCTCAATCCACTTACCCCCAGGGAGAAGAGGAAGGTGGGAGGGGGCTGTCTAATTCATTTTAAATAATAAGACCCACAGTGCCGAACTCATTTTAGATACTAACCTAATAATTCCCAGTGCTGAGACTCAGCTTGTCCCATAAAAATGCAAGCCCTAAAATCATGTTAGACTTCCTCTCCGCCACTACATATTGAAAATGAAGGAGCGGGGGAGGGCGGAGATAGAAAAGGACATGCAGATTCTCTGGCATGAGGATGCACAGGGAACAAGCAGACTTGAGCAGAAAGGTGACAGAGCCAGCATCAGCAGATTCAACACGATCTTCGTTTGGGTAAGATAAACATTCCCCTCTCTAAACTGGAGCCAAGGTGGGATGGGGCACTGCTATAAACTGGGTACACTAAACTCTTCTGCAGTCTTGCTCATGACAGCTCACACTCAAATGCCTTCTTCACGATGTCTGCATGGAGAGAGCTGTCCACATGCTTACGCTAAACAGAGGTGGAATGAGAGGCCACATCCATCCCGATAAACAAATCCAATTCCTTTACAGCGAAACCTGCCCAGGAAATCCCTGGGGAATCTGCTCTGTACTAATCCGTAGGGACATAAAGCAGCAGCAATGTCTGGAAATGTCTGCCTGTGTCTCTGCTGCCCTGTGATGCTGGAAGGGCCTTTTGCTACTCTGTTCTTCCACCTAACAAATGAACTCATCGGCCTGATTCACCTCACTGGGCAGGTGGAGGCTAAATGCGCTCTACCAAGCACTCTGGGCAAAAGCCTTAGGAAAGAGGTCCAGATATACTGATGTCACTTTTAAATTGCCAATCTCCAAAGAGAAATCTGTTCTTATGGCAAGGCTCATAAGAACAGAACCCCGAGCCTGCAGAATGAGTTTGCATCCTGGTTTTTCCCACCCACTGTTGCAGCAATCAGGTGCCCTGGGAGCGCTGTGCTGAAACGAAACATATCTTCAGAGCCAAGGGGCCAAATGGAATGTTTTACTGCATCAAATAAGGCCCAATAATGGCCATAGGCACTTTCAAATAGTCATAAAACATTCTAGGCCACAAGGCAGGGTTTGTAGGCTCAATGCTTCCCAAAGCAAACTCCTTTACAGGGTAAAGCTTCCCAACAAAAACCAGGATCAGGCTATAGCCTTAGATAGAGGCTGGCTGACTCTTCTATCTGGACCTACCAGAAACAAACAAGAAAACCACAGCCCTCAGCAGCCACAGGACTCTTGGAAACTGTGTGTTAGGAGTGGCTTTCAGGAGTGAGCCCATAGGGTGACAATCAAGAAGAGCACGCTTTTTAAAAATCTTATTTTATATGTATGAGTGTCTATCCTGTATGTGTGTGTGTCTGTGCTTGGGGCCCAAGAAGGTCAGAAGAGGATGTCAGATCCTTGAGCTGGAGTTACAGATGGTTGTGAGCCTGGGATGCTGGGAACCAAACCTGGGTCCTCTGTAACTAACAGCAGTCAGTACTCTTAAATGCTGAGCCATCACTACAGCCCCAGGAAGAGCTCTTTTAAGACCAGCCCTCAAGCCAGGATGGGTGATGTATGCCTTTAATCCCAGCACTCAGGAAATAAGAGGCAGGCATATCTCTTTGAGTTTGAAGCCAGCCTGGTCTATACAGTGAGTTCCAGGACAGCCAAGCTATGCAGGAAGAGCCTGTCTCAAAAAACAAAAACAAGAAGACTGGCTGGGCGGTGGCGGCGCACTCCTTTAATCCCAGCACTCGAGAGGCAGAGACAGGTGGATCTCTGTGAGTTTGAGGCCAGCCTGGGCTACCAAGTGAGTTCCAGGAAAGGCACAAACCCTGTCTTGAAAAACCAAAAAGAAAAAAGAAAAACAAAACAAAACAAAACAAAAAAACAAGACGACCGGCTGGCTCTCTTCAGGCCTTCTGTGTGCAAGTTCTTCTGGGCTCACATCTAGCCTTGCTGTTGCCCCACCCCACTTTTCTTTCCCTTCTTCCATGAATACAAAAATAAAGGAAGATTCTGGACCCTGAGGAGCCAGTATGCTGGCTTTATGTCATGACTGAGGATTTTCTACCAGACAACGCCCCATTTCTAAAGCAATTAGAGTCACTCAGCCCAAAGGTTTACAGTGAAGGATAAATGTATGAACCGTGCATTAAACTTCTCAGCAGCAATGGGGTAGGGGATTTAGCTCAGTGGTAGAGTACTTGGGAGTTCAATCCTCAGCTCCAAAAACAAAAAACAAACAAAAAAAAAAACTTCTCAGCAGCAATCTTTGAGGATATCCATGAATACCAGAGGTAACTAGGAAGGCCCTGGTTGCTTGTTTTAATTGTGGGAGATGCCTTTCACGCATACTCAATTTCTCCCTGTGATTTATCACTTCTCCAGGTGCCTGAAGTATTCTACTTCATTTCACAAGCCCTGCATCTCCAAGGAGACTTTGCAGAAATTGAAGATGACATTGGACTTTTCTGTCTTCCTGATCCAGGAGAGGCAGCTGGGCTTCCCACAAATGTCAGAGCTCTGCTTTTCCTGCTCCTCCACAGTGGGAAATGCAGTTCGACACTGACAATATAACCATCTACAAATAAAGTAGGCTTTTCCAGCTCCACAACCCCCATAATTCCTCATCTGTCAACTCCCCTTGAAACCCTCTGCTCTGTTGGAGGTTATGGGCATGAAGGATGATTTGTTTTCTGGCTCTTGGATCAACTCCAGAGCAGAAGACTGAAATTAAGAGTCTTGTGAGAATGACAGGGTGGCCCTGAAGGGTACCTGCTTTAAGATGTTGTCACCTCCAGAGTATGGTGGCTGAGCTAACCCACACCTGACATCAGCACTGGAGCTCTTGAAGCCCAAACACTCAGGCCTAAGGTGGCCTGTGTACCCACTCAACTGGATTGCTAGGTTCACTCTGTAACTCAGGGCTCAGATGCCAGGAACATGTCTCTCTCTCTGACAGGGAAATGAATTCTGGTTCTGCAGGGCAGCTTGCTGACTCAGATGCAAATGCCACACCAGTTGCATTGATCATCAATTGAGAAAAGTGGAAAATGTAGGTACCTAAGATTAGGAGGAGGAGAAACACTTGTAACCTTGCAGACCCAAAGCAAACTGGAAAAGGGTCCAGAAAAGCCAATTCTGGCTCTAGAAGTTTTTCATCTTCATCACATGTCAGTTAACACACCTAGTGCTCACCACCAGTGTAGATGTAAATGTGGTAGTACAACCCATGGTTCCTCCCTCCTCTGTCATCGCTGGTCCACAAGCAGATGTTCTTTTTCATGCTGTTAAACCCTCCCTCCCTGTGCACTAAGCAGCTCATGTGACTTCTCTCATTTAACCTCAAAACAATCCTGGGGATGGGGAGAGGAGGAGGAGGAGGAGGAGGGAGAGGAGGAGGAGGAGGAGGAGGAGGATTTGAGGCAGGGTCTCACTGTGGAGTCCTGCTTGGCTCTCACTTACTATGAAACTTACTACGTAGACCAGCTAGCCTTACACTGAGATCTGCCTGCCTGGGATGAAAGGTGTTTTAGACCTGGCAGATGGTTTTTAAGATCTATCTGCTACTGGGATCTAAAACAGGGCCTCCTGCATGCCAGCAAGTGCTCTTCCATTGGTGCTTTTCTTTGAGACAGTATCTTCATTACTGAGGCTGCCCTTGAACTTGTGATTCTCCTGCCTCAGTCTCCTAAGAAGCTGGTTTATAGGTGTGAACCACTGCCAGGCCTCATTTGTCTTTTACAGATAAGGATTCTATCTCTTAAAAAAAAGCAAATGTGGGGGCTGGAGAGATGGCTCAGTGGTTAAGAGCACTGGCTGCTCTTCCAGAGAACCTGGGTTCAATTCCCAGCACCCACATGGTGGCTCACAACCATGTGCAACTCCAATTCCAGAGAATCTGAATGCCCTCTTCTGGCCTCCGTGGACACCAGGCTTGCACATACTATACAGACATACATGCAGGCAAAATATTTATACATATAGAACATTTTAAAAGGAATGCAAAAGTTACTGAGAAAGGATGGGAGCCCCACTTCTTGACGTTCTAATGGCTAACAGTGGTGACTATTAGCACATCAAAGCACAAGCTGGCCTACAGGAAAGCTCAGCTCCTGTGGCTCAGCTTCACTCATCCACTTGCCTACCCTAAACCTCTCCAGCTCATGGGCTTCCCTTCTCCCAACTTCTGGTTCCTATGGACCCCTGACATTTCAGCCATGTGCTCTCTTGGCTCCTCTCTCTTGGTCTCCTTTGCCCACATTCTCTTCCTTCCTCTCTTGCTCTACCCCCCACTCCTCTCATGGCCCAGTCTAGTCTGCTGGCCATGTTCAGTCTCCTGCTTTCTTTCCCTGCTCTGGACCCTTCCAGATGACCTGGCTGCACTCTCCCTCATGTCTACAATACAAACCTCCTCAACTGTACCTTGGAGTGGTCATGTCCTCACTGTACACAGTGAGGATCCAAGCCCTGAGTCAGCTCTGGCCTTTCACAGCCACTAAGGAACCTGCTGAGATCATGTCCACACAGCTTCTTGGTGAGGCAGAACAGTGAAAGCAAGGACAGTACCCCTGGATTCCAGTGAGAGACCTATTCCTTAAGGAATGCTATGACCAAACCTCATGAAAACAGAACAAAAGCCAATGTTGACTAGTTTGGACACAGGGTAATAGGCTCTCCAAGTCACCGCCAGCCTTTATATCTCTGTGGTGGTTTGAATGGGAATAGCTTCCATAGGCTCACAGATTTGGATGCTTGGTCATTTGGGAGTGGCACTGCTTGACAGGGATTAGGAGGTGTGGCCTTGTTAAAGGAAGTCCAGCCTTGTTAAAGGAAGTGTGTCACTGAGGGTGGGCTTTGGGGTTTCAAATGCTCAAGCAAAGGCGGTCTCTCTCTCTCTCTCTTCCTACTGTCTGTCAAGATGTAGAATGCTCAGCTACCTGTCCAGCACCATGTCTGCCTATATGCTGCCATGCTTCTTGTCATGATAATGGACCGAACGAAATCTCTAAAGGTAAAAGCCAGCTCCAATTAAATGCTTTCTAAGAGGTGCCATGGTCACGGCATCTCTTCACAGCAACAGAAATCCTCACTAAGACAGTCTCTCATCCCCGGTGTCAAAATAGAGCTCTACCCTTGACATGTCAGTACTCCCACCTCCAAAGCAAGAAGGCTCGCTTTTCTGCTAGGCTAGCATTGGTTCAGAAACTGATGGGAATGACTTGTGAGTCACCTTTACACAAGGTGCCATCATGAGCCCTGGCCACTAGCCACAGGGACTGCCAAAACCTAGTAAATGACACATTCCTCAGACTTCCTGTACAGTGAAACCCACCAGCATTTAGTCTAGAATTACTGAAAGAATTAAATCTTATTGGAAGCCAAGTTCTTGCTTTTAGTAGCCCCTGGTTAATCAGAATTCTCAATAGAGCCTAGCAACTGTTTTGAAATCAACTTCACATTAAGACATTCGTGTGTTGGGTTGGGGATTTAGCTCAGTGGTAGAGCGCTTACCTAGCAAGCGCAAGGCCCTGGGTTCGATTCTCAGCTCAAAAAAAAAAAAAAAACAAAAACAAAAACAAGACATTCGTGTGAATGAATGAATGTTCCCATATATAGTTGCTTGCTGCTTGATGACTGGGTCATGCTGTGAGAAATGTGTCATCAGATGATCTTATCACTAAGGGAAAATCATAGAATGTGCTTTTTACACAGTCCAAAATGGCTGCAATGCTACTGGGTAATACAAACTTACAGAATCACCACTGTGTACTCAGTCTGTCATTGGCCAAATGTCATTTTGGGGCCATGGCTATATGTTTAAAATTAATACAAACCTGACTATAAAGGAAACTTCCTTTGTCTATAACAACTCAGTGAGAACTGATGAACAAAATTAGGATCCTGAAGAATGTAAATATTCTGTATTACACACAAAAATATGACCCCACATTCACATGAAACTGTCTAATTATATGCAGGGAACATCTGATGCTCCAGGTAAAACAAATCGGGATTTTCTGCTCACCTGTGTTAACCAGAGTTCATGAACCACCACAGATCCACTTGGGTACCTGGTGCTATGGGGTCACCACTTGGGCAGAGATCCACCTGCTGGCCTGTTCTGATGGCCTACTCAAAGCACACACTGTGTGGTGTCAGGGTAACACCACCAAAGTGGCCATGAAGCTGAAAAAATAGGAGTCCATTCACTGTCAGGCTCCAGAGTTTCTTCCACTTGACTACAATGAGGATGCTAAGGGACATGGCCTCTCCTCCTGTCAGAAAGTGTCAGAGGTACAGTGGCATAGGTATGACCGGGATGACTGGGGATCGGGTGATAATAGAGGTAGGGTGGCATTTTAATACTGGGCAAAATAAATTCCTTCTATTGCCTGGGCATGTTGAAAGAATAATCTGCCATGCTTTAATTAACTGACTCGTCTCCTGGGCATCTGCAATGGACTGCTACAGATGAGACTGTCCATGCACAGCTCCCTCCATGCTGTAGGGGCAGAAACCAAAGTGGCCTTTAGAGTGGCCATGGGACAGCCAGCTCACTGCAACTGGGCTCAAAGATGCACCAGTGCTCTGGGTTTGCTGCCCTAGAGAAGAAAAGGGGTGTGCAGAGGATGGGAAGCTTGAGAGGAAGATGAGGAGTGACCCACACCCAGAAGCCACCAGCTGTGATAAGTCTGCAGAGTGCACCACCACAGGGTAGGAGCCATCTTGTACAGACATCAGTCTTAAAAGCATCAGAACTGATCCCATTTCCATGCTAGAATTATCTGTCAAAGGAGTACACCACCAAGAAGACAAAGGACTTAGAGACAGATCTGACCGGACAGGAAGCCATGACCTTCCGCAGCCCAACAGTGACATGAGATAGACACAGCAACTGGTCCTGCAGCCCCGTGACATGCTCTTCAGAATGAGGCAGCCTTCTGGGCCCTGGAGGCGGGTCTGGGCCCCCCAGGGTGGACACCTGCTCTCACCCTTAAAGCATGCTGGGCCAGGCCCCAGGCATCACCTGCCCTCGGGAGGGCTCCACGTGGCCCGAGGACAGAGACAGGCAAGCTCATGCATGGGTTAGTATCACAGACGGCAGGACCATCACCACAGACAGAATACCTGGGAATAACCTACTTTGAGGACTCAAATGCAGATAGGTCTTCTGCCTTGGGCTTGAGGCTAAACCAGCAAAATAAAATGAAAAAACAAAGACATACCCTGTGAAATCAAAATGCCACATGTGCCATTTACAAACCTCAGAAATCGAGACAAGTGACTTCATGTACTTTCACGGCTTGAACACTGGCCTCTCCAGGTTCCAGCACTCCAGGCTTTTGTGGCTCAGAGCCCAGTTCACCACAGAGCAGCAGCATAGGCTCAGGATGTCCAGATGACAAGGAGGCAGGATGAGGGGTCTGAAGTTGCTCCCTCTGGGCTGTTTTGGCTTAAGGGTAGAGACCCCTTTTTATCCTCCTCCCTTTATGAGACAGGGTCTTATATAGCACAGGCTGGACATGAATTTTCTATGTAGCCAAAAAGGACCTTCAATCTTCCTGCCTCCGTCTCCTGAGTTCTGTGGGCCACCATGCCTGGTTTTAACTCCCCTTTGATGTTTAATAATTTTGTTTGAAAGGAGAAACCCAGACAACAATAGGAGCTGGAGAAAAGAAGGTGTGGAGCATAGTGGTGCCTCCCCTGTAAGTTAGCTAGCTATTGGGAGTAGTGATCTACTTGGTGTCCGCTGTAACATGTTAAGAAGAAGAAGGGCTCCTGACACTATATATATATACACACACCCCAGTGATGGTGGGGAGACATAAGTTTCTCTGGACTTTCAGTGACAACTTAATCATTGAAAACAGAGGCAGTCCTTAAACTGGAGACTACTTTACTGCCTGAAATAAAGAATGAAACTTAGCCACATCAGTTATCATCCAAACTCAAGAATAAGGAGACAGGGTCTTATTCTGTAGCCCAGGCTGGCCTTGAACTTATAGTTCTCCAGCCTCTCCCTCCTAAATACTAGAGCTACAAATGTGTGTTTTATAGGGGCAAACAGGTAAAAGCAGAATATTAACTTCCTAGATAACCTTTCTGCTTTGCCCAAATAAGAGATATGTACACTCTTGGGCTGCTAATGAGGACTGAGTAACTTCTAAATCCCTAAAATGATGGGCACTCTGAATATTAGGAGAGACAGACAGGACTCTGTGAGCCTCATAAGTGAAGTCTCATCCTCTTAAACATTAAGGCTCTCCTATATACTTCCTTTTAAGTATGAAAAAATTTGGAGATTCAGAACATGGCCTTACACAAAGACTAGGGGAACTCCATTCAACAGCCTTTAATTCATTGTGCTTTCTCATTAAGGAAGGCAGCTCCTTGGGCATAAGTCCCACTGGCTTTAAAGACAGAATCACTTTAGTGCTCAGTGACAGATCAAAACCCATCCTCAAACAGGGACTCATCTCATCAGAGCTTTTAACACAAGCTCTGCTTCCATCAAGCCAATGGATTCATGGTCATTGGCAGATTAAATTCTCTTTCTGTCAGGAGCTGAAAAATTCCCTCAACTAAGTACATGTTTAAAAAAAAGAAAGAAAGAAAGGAAGGAAGGAAAGAAGGAAGAAAGAAAGAAAGGAAGAAAAGGAAAAGGCAACAGTCTAATGACTGGGCTCCTGAGGAAACTAGATGCCAACCCGCCATGTCATTACTAGGTAGCGCAGGAGACCCGTACCTTCTTGATGGTGCTGTGCTTGCTGCTGGTGCCGCCCCTGTCTGAGTTCTCGTCGTGCAGGATGTCCAAGGCTGTCTCCCGCTCTTTGAGTTTCAAGGCCTCGATTTCCGTCTTGAGTTCATTGAGCTGCTCTTGCAGATGCTTGCTCTTCTCCATGTACTCCACTCTGTGACAGGAGGAAACCAAGCATCAGAACTGGGGAGACACTGAGGCATGGAAGAGGAGCGCCGTGACTTATAAGCTGTTCAGTATGGCAGCCAGGAGCAGCCTGGGGTTTATGTCTGAACCTGGCCACTCAGTAGCCAAGGGAGCTTGGGCTACCCACTTAGCTGCTATGAATCTCCTTCCACATCAGTGCAATTGGGATAGTAATCACAGGGCCTCTGGTCAGGAAGAAGTAAAGTGTAGGAAGAAAGCCCTGTATAAACTTTCAAAGAGTGCTCTTCAAATAACCCCTGCCACAAACAGTTTTCGGTTCTGTATGAGAACTCACATCAAACAAGCCTCCTGCACCCCAAACCCTCTTCTGCTTCTGCCCTTCCTGAAGCAGTCAGCCAAGTGACCTTGTCCAGTAAGCCACAGCTACTCTCCCATTCATCCTCAGGCCTTGAGGAAAAGATGGTAGACATTCATTCACTCAGCCAACACCAAGAAGAAATAGGTCTCCACTTGAGCTAAAGTGTTTAAGTACAAGAGCGTGAACAGAAAACCATGTAACACAAACATACGGAGACATTCTGAAAGGGTTACTGTGGCCAGTCGATGGCTCTGCCAGCCTGGGGAGGAGAGAAGTGCTATGGGCTGAATGTAGTGTTGTCCTGTTCATATGCTGTGGCCAACTCACCAAGGTTAGGAGGGAGGCCCTGGGAAGTGATTCCTTCATCAGCCTGTGGTGGGATTAATGTCCTTAAAAAAGACCCCAGAGAGACCCTGACACATATGAGCACATAGCAAGGTACCATCTAGGAACCAGGAAGACTCTAATTGACCTCTGATCCGACAATGCCTTCATCTTGGATTTCTAAGCCTCCAGAACTATGAGAAGTAAATTTCTGTTATTTATATGCTTTCTAGCCTCTGGTATTTTGTTATAACAGCCAAACACACTAAGACGGTAAGAAAATACAAACTATAAAAAACCAAGGCACAGGACAGGATGTGGCCTTATGCTGATCACAACTACATAAATATGTACATCTGGACAATAAGAAAGGAAGTCAGTCTGATGCTAACAGCAGCAGCTCTGGATCACAGCTCCTTAGCTGTTCTCAGTAGAGGGATCAAGGGAGGATAGTCTGGTTCATGATGGTTCATGCTGGACTACAGAGAGCTCCTCTGAGAGCACCACAGTGAGGAAGGGGTTTCAACTCTTCCCTGTTCCTCATCAAATATGTGATGCTGGGTGACTCATTAAACTAAGTCTATTCTCTTTTATACAACTGGAACACTAAAACTGTTTTTTGGAGATAGGGTCTCATGTAGCCCAGACCAGACTTGGAATTTGCTGTGTAGCCAAAGACAATCTTGCAGTTCTGATCCTCCTCCTCTCTCTACTTCCTAAGTACTAAGATTACTGGTGTACGCCACCATGCCTGATTTGTACTGTGTTGGAGACTGAACTCAGGTTTTTGTGTGTGTTAGGCAAGCACTCTACCAACTAAACTATACACCCAGTCCCTAAATCTTGCCTTTGACACCAGTGGGATGTTTGTTAATTAGTGTGAATTAAATGAGACAAACACTAAAAAGCCCAGACTCACAGGTGCTCAATCCATAGGGCCTCCGTGATTGTCCTCTGCCAGCTGTGGCACTATTAACCAATTAGCTTCTGGCTCAAGGACTGCGAGGAATCTTACTTAGATTTCATCTACACTGGGACTCCTCTCCATCTCTGCTCCACTTCCACTGGCCACAAAGAGGAGGTGGAGGACACCTGACAGAAGCAACTGAGATCTGGTGGATTGCCAGTATAGGAGTACTGGTTCCACCTGGGCCCAGGCTTTGCTCGGCCTAGAAACCTGTTTCATTTGTTTTCTTCACTTTGTTCTAGACATAGGGCCTCCGCTGAAGAACATGACTGGTAGAAAACTAGTTCAGTACTATGTGAACAACAGTCTGATGCAGGGACTCACCATGGCCCAGTCAAGGTTTGAACCACTGTAATTCCAGGCCCTCTGTCAAGTGTTATTTTATCCTGGTACACTGACTGCTGTCCTGATCTGCTATCTTTAATTTCTACTTAGGAAATTTGTTCTCTAGTGGGTGCAGGGGTAATGACTGGCTACGGTGGTGACCGCTGTGTCCCCAGGCCAAATCCACACTCTCAAGTTCATGACTGCCCCAAGCAGGCCACAGAGGGTACATACTTTTCTTTCTCTATCTCCATGGAAAGTCGCTTCATGTCAGTATCCTTGAAGTCGAATGACAGGCTGTCACCAATGATGTTGAAGCTTGGTATGTCAGGAGGCAGTGGTGCTGGGATTGGGTTCATGGGCTGCCAGAAAGAAAGTCAGATTAGGAGGTTTAAATCACACAGGATAAAGCCCTCTACACCCAGTACTGCCAGGCAAGTGGTCCCAAAGCACCCACATTCAGACAGGCTACTTTCTCCTCAAACTTCATCATTTCCATGATCACTTGAATCAAATACAAACTTATGCTCAGCTTTTCATGTAGGAAACTCCCAGGGATGGGGCTATGAGCTGGACACAGAGAAGACAGGCTCCCTGGCTCTAAGCACATGAAAGTCTTGTTCAGGAAGCAGATGTCTGCAAATCCTCACAGTTTAGTAAGGTGAACACTAGCCAAGGCAGGAACAGAGGCTTAGGAGGCTGGAGGGGATCACTAGGGCATTGCTTCCATGGGGATCAGTGAGTAAGCCAAAGCAAGGTACCAGGCAAGAGGCAGAGTGGTGGGTGGAGTGGGTCCAGCAAGAGCACTGGGCATCTGTAGTGCCCTGTGGGGAAGCTGGCAAGAGACTGGCTTTGGTCCAGAAAGGCTTTGCTTGGATGTTAGGGGCTTAGATTCAGAAGACAGAGCCAGAGCAGGCTTGAAATAAAGAAGTCATTAGACTTGTTTGCAGGACCTTTTTATCCAAGAACAAAAGGTCACCTATCATACAGCCTCTATCTACCTCTCCAGTGTCCCCCATTATTTGTCCCGCTAAATCATAAAGAGTACAGCTTATTGTCCCTGGGGCCATACCAATTTCCCATTTGTGTACTTCTGTATGTGTCCTCCTTTCTTTCCCTGCCTGCAGCTCTCTCTTCCTCTTTCCTTGTCATTTTCCGTGGTCCTAGGGGCGTGTGTGTTAGATAAACACTCTACACTAAGCTACAGCCCCAGCCCTTTTGTTGTTTCTTAGGTAGGACCTCACCACATAGCCCAAGCTGGTCTCAAACTGGTGAGCCTTCTGTCCCAGCCTCCTGAGCACTAGGATGACAGGTGTATGTCATCATGTCTAGCAAGTTCTCCATTCCTTATTCAAGGCTCTCAACTCCTACAGTCTCTCACCAAAGCCCTTCGAGACCTGTCTTAGCAAAATGGCTGCTCTTTCCCTTTGCAGTTCTTTAGTGTGGTGTGCACAGTGCTGCAACAGGTCTGTCCCTCAATCCCATACTGCAAAGTTCCCTTGTGGTTATGTCTTTTTCTTTCTGTGTCTACAAACTTCCTGAAGGCACTCTGTCTTTTACATCCTTAGATCTTTTACCGGGTCTGGAACAGTGTTTAGGAAGAACAAAGCTCGGAAATTTCATTTATGGTGATGAGGTCTAAGGCAGGACATGTGGAGGGTGTCAAATGTAGTTCTGAGCAGGGACATCTGGGCCCTACATATACTCTGTTTTCAGGGCCAAATGCTGGGTATATGAGAGTCTGGTCTGTAAAAATTCATCAGGCTGGATAGTTATAATTTAGGCACATCTACTTATCTTATACTTCAAAAAAAATCCCAGGAAAGAAGAACCCTTCTGGGGAGAGCAGAAACTAGCATAACCTCTTTGGCGAGCATCACAATTGAACATCTGACCTCAGGGTCCTACTTACAAGAACTGATTCTACCAACATTGTCACATATGTGTGCAAAGATGTGTGTTTGGGGATGTTCAGTGCAGTTGTGTTCAAAATTGCTACAGAAAACATACTAAATACCTATCTACAGGGACTGCCTAGCTGCATTACAATCCACCCACAGGGTGTGATGTGATTAAGGAACTGGTGTGTTCTCCTCCAGGACACACTAAAGGAAAGAGCAAAGGGAGAGCAATTTATAAAGTTTCCTCCAATAGATGTTTTAAACACATGTACTTCAGGTACACAGCCCAGATGAGCCCTCAGACTATCACAGTCCCAGCTGTCACCTGAATGTGACCATCTAAGAGATCCTGAGAGAAGACATGAGCCTGGTTAGCACATCATGCCCCAGAGACAAATAAATGGTTGTTTGGGGTTATCTGTTACTCAGGAATAGATAACAAGGACACATGGCAATAACAAACTGCTCGAATTTCCCCAACTCAAACCTTGGGCACTTACGTCTCTGTGTCCTAAATGCATCTGTGTAATATGTGAATGGGCCACGTGCACAAACATACAGTGTTTGTCATGCACACAACTGTGCAGTGTTGTGTGTTGCATATGTGTGAATGGATTATATGTTTGTGCTGTGAATACACTGTGTCCTTGCCTAGAATATCCCATCGCCTCTTCCCTGCTCAGCAGGGGATCTGGCTCCTCTGCTAAACACAGCCACACTGAGCCCTTCCTGTCTCCAGAGCTGAGTTGTGATCTGGGCACCAGTGCATATCTGTCAGGATAGAGATTTCCAATTGATGATATTCTATGGGTAGAGAACAAAACCTTTGCAGAGTGGAATGAGCAGAGGAAAGAGACTAGTCAGTCCCAGGCTGAATGGCAGACTAGGAGGGTCCTATGCAGGCTATTTGCTTTGTTCTGTCACCCTGAAGGCACTGTGAGGTGAACTAAAGGGCTGGGAGGCTTAGGGAAGTTGCTAGACCAAAGAAGCCAAAGACTGATAGACCAAGCCCAGGCTCACTGGATATGTGGGCTTGGTGGCAATTTCCAAGAGCTTCTGCTTGGCTCTTCGCTCTGCTTCTCGGGCTTCCTGAAGGTCTTGCTTTAGCTGATCGGCCTCCTTGGCCCTGCAAAGAAAGACAGAGATGTCAGCTCCACAGAAGGGGACAGAGAAAGTGAGTAGACACCTTACCTCCAGAGCAATGACCTGAATTAACCCTGTACATGGCACCTAACAAAGCAAACAGGGACAATGTGGCAGGGCCATTCACAGGAAGCCAGCACTTCTAAAGTAAGAACAGTATTCCTGGGTACCGTTCATCTCAATGGTAAAGTCAGACTGGAACATGGGGTAGCTGGTGGGAAACAACTAAAGTGGCAGTTCTACAAGTCAGCAAAATGCAGTGGTTTGTGCCTGTGGGGCCAGCTACCCCAGAGGCTGAGGCAGGGGAATCACGTAAGTCCAGGAGCTGGAGGCCAGCATGGGCAACACAGGCAGATGCATTCTCAAAATAAGAAAAATATCTAGTCTGGTAGCCCATGCTTTACACTGCAGCACTATGAGGCAGAGGCAGGCAAATTCCTGAGTTTGAGGCCAGCCTAGTCTACATAGTGAGTTCCAGAATAGCCAGGGCTATATAGTGACACCCTGTCTCAAAGAAACAAACAACAATAACCAACCCACCTCTGAAGCAGGTTGAGAGGAGGGAGGGTAGGGAGGGCCCAGAGACACTCTGCTTGTTTATGGGTGAAGAGTGGGCTGGGCCAAGGAGAGCATCACAAGCCTTACACTGGGCCACAGAGGGCAGAACATGAAAGAACTGTTTCTTCATGTCCCCGTAAAACAGTTGTAGGTCAACTGTCCACTTTTCTTGGGCAGGAAGAAGTCCCACCACTGAAGGCATTTGTGTCTTGGTGCAGAACTCTGCTCTGAGTTAGGTATAACATGGAAGGCTTGTACAGGAGTTCAGCCCCAGAGAGATGATCCATACACAGAAAGAGGCCAGGGGTGGACAGGCATCAAGGAATCATACTCTCAGAATGACATGCAAAAAGTGGTGAAAGGGGCTGGAGAGATGGATCAGAGGTTAAGAGCACTGGCTGCTCTTCCAGAGGACCCGGGTTCAATTCCCAGCAACCACATGGCGGCTCACAACTCTAACTCCAAGATCTGATATCCTCACACATACATGTAGGCAAAACACCAATGTACATTAAAAAGAAAAGAAAAAGTCGGGGTTGGGGATTTAGCTCAGTGGTAGAGTGCTTGCCTAGCAAATACTAAGGCCCTGGGTTTGGTCCTCAGCTCCGGCAAAAAAAAAAAAAAAAAAAAAAAAAGTTATTTTATTGGTTTTTCGAGACAGGGTTTCTCTGTAGCTTTAGAGCCTGTCCTGGACTAGCTCTGTAGACCAGGCTGGCCTAGAACTCACAGAGATCCACCTGCCTCTGCCTTGAGAGTGCTGGGATTAGAGGCATGTGCCACCACTGCCCAGCGAAGTTATGGGTGTTCTGCCTGCATGTATGTTTCTGTACCATGTGCTTGCCATGCTTGCCTGGTGCCTATGGAGGCCACAGGAGCGGTTGCATCCCCTGGAACTGGAATTATAAGTGGTTTTAAATCACCATGTGTGTGCTGGCTAGGAATCAAACCCGGGTTCTCTGGAGAGCAGCCAGTGCTCTTAACCTGTGAGCCATCTCTCCAGCTCACTGCTTCCCCCTCTCTTAAATGTAAAAAGGCCTGTTCTCATTTCTTTGGCTAAAAGCAGTCTATGGCTACCCTTAAGTGTTCTTCTCCTGCAAACTTCACTATTAGAAAGACGGGGTGTGCTGTGGAGGCACGACAGAAAGGTTCCCTCAGCAAGAGAACGAAGTCCTATGCCTTCCTAGTACCTCTCATCCCACCAGCCTGTCAGGGAAGGAGGACTCTGATAGTCCTATGTCCACAACAGAGAAGAAGTCTGAGGATGCTGCAACCAGCTCTGGAAAGACTGGAACCAAACAAGCAACCCTTCACCAGGCTCCAGTGCCCAAAACAGCCACTCACCTCCTCTCTGACTCCTCAGCCATCTTCAGTGCCAGGACTTCAGCCTCCAGCACCTTCTGCTCCATCAGGCGCTTCTCCTCCTCTGTCCGAATGGCTGTGGCCTTGATTCGCTGCATCTCTTGCTCAGCCTCTGCAGCCTTTTGTGCCAGAAGCTTGGCCTCCTCCTCTGTGATCTGTGCCTTTTCAGCCAGCAGGTCAGCTGTTTCCTCAGACCGCATCTGGGAGGGAAAGTACCCTCAGATAGTGTTCGTGCCTATCTCCCCACGTCTGGCCTCCCCATCATGGCAATAAGAACCAGTCTTTTTTTTTTTTTTTACTTTTGTTTTTATGTTTATAGGTGTTTTGCCTGCATATATATCTGTGCACCTGTACATGTGCCTTCAGAAGCCAGAAGAGGGAACTGAATTCTCTGGGGCTAGAGTTACAGAAGGTTGTGAGCTGCCATGTGGGTACTGGGAATCAAACCTGGGTCCTCTGGAAGAGCAGCCAGTGCTACTAACCACTGAGCCATCCCTCCAGCCTCCAGGCCAGTCTTAATTTCTCTGTGCCTTCCCACTGAGAGACTCCCAGTCTTTCTGACAACAGATGACATGCTACACACTAACTATTCAGTCTTGCATAAGCCACCATAGAAGAAAGAAAAAAGCATTTTACATAGAGAATGCATTTCAGCAGAAGCTTATGTTTGTGGGGGAATAAGCAATTTAAACTCTGTTCTGTCTCTTTAAGTCAGTGATTCAAATGCAGGAATCATGCCCACTGCCCACTCCTGTGCAAATAACTGGAGACTATTTTCTTTCAGTGCTGGAGAATCAAATGCAAGGTAGGCTGGGCATGATGGGTATGCCTCTCCTCCAATCAGAATCAAGAGTACACAGTTTTCCTTGGATATATAATAAATTCAAAGTCCAGTCCAGGACACCTGAAACCTGTCTTCCCACTCACCACGCTCCCAAACTGAATACATAAAAATGGATAAAAACATAGAGCCTTGGGCATGCTAGAAAAGAGCTCTGTTCCTGAGCCACATCCCAGTCCTAGGATATTTTTGAGGTTGGAGTGACATTACTGGCAGCTAGCAGGTAGAAGTAAAGCATAGAACTACTCCCTTAGTAGTACCAGATTATGGCTTGTACTACTCCACAAGAGTTAATAGTGCCAAGGCCAAGAACCCCTGATTCAAAGACAACTCAGTTATGAAAGTGGAGTTTGGCTTCAAATGAACTGAACTTAAATTTTCCAAAAAGAAAAGGTACTGGTGTTTCAAAAAGTGAGAAAAGTCCATGGGGCACAGGAGGCCTAATTCCACAAGCCCGCATGTCACCCCAAGAGCCCTAACCCTCAGAAATCACCAGGGCTTCGTTGGCCATCGTCGCTTCTTCCTTCATCTGCAGCAACCTCCTCTCCAACTCATCCCTCGTGCGCTCGGCCTCCTCCCGCATCTGCTTCTCCCGAGCCAGCCGCTGACGCTCCATCTGGGGGTAAAAGCACAGCTCAGGGCACAGTGCCGCAGAAACCAACCGGCCAGCTTCTGGAGCCTTGCTCTCCTCTGGGATCTTTCTAGTCTTCACTTCTCATTGTCCGCTGCACTCTGCCCTAAACTAACTGCAGAATGAAACACTATACTCCTTGAAACAAATTCCAGTAGGGCATACAAATTACAAAACCAAATTCGGTCTCCACGTGCAGAGAAAAGAACATTCTTGCACACAATGTGATCTGACCATACAAATCTCTGTTATTTGGGAAACCTCACATGGCTCTGCTCTGTGACTGGCAGTTCTCCACATAGGTTCCTCCTCCCCAAAACAGTGGCCCAGAAAAAAACAGCTCTCTTATCTGTTCAGATGAGCCACCTTGACATTTTCAGTCCCTACGGCCCTTCACACAATTTCATCCACGATAGCGCCTCTTCTCCCTCTGCTCACAGAGAATGAGAGTTCCCACTCAGAATTTCACAGCAGGAAGCTGCAGTGGCTTTGCACAGTCTTGTACAGAGCCAGGCAGGAGCACAGACCTCACCCTTACAGAAACAGTACAAAGCCTCTACTGCCCCCCCCCCAGCCTTCTGGATCACAGTGTTAATTGGGCCACCTGCCAAGCTTAATGAGGGACCAAGACTAAAGACAGCATAGTTCTCTACGACTCCACGGCACTGAGTTCAGAAAGCAGAAGCCGAAGGTGAGCAGTGTACTGCCGTCTGCCTTAGATGACAAATCACGGCCAATTGCTCCTTCTAGTGTCAACCTCGCCCCACTCTAGTGCCACAAGGCCGTCCTTTCTAAACCTCAAGTCCCCAAGCGCCCTGAAATTGAAAGAATCATGCGACAGATAAGCAATAGAGTAAGCTCTTTGATTTTCCTCTTGACCTCAGTGAACAGTTGGCAATCTGTTCTTCAATTTCCACTAAAACAATTTCTATTTCTATTATTCTCCTTTTGAGAAAGGACCAGGACGTCCCCTAGTTCCCAGCCCTTGTACTTTTCATGAGACCTTCACCCTAAATAAAAAAGGACTTCCTGTTTTCAAAGCAGGTCATGACTTATGAAGATTTTCAGGTTCAATCTGTCCTCTGAAAACAGGCATCACCAGCTCCCACTTGACAGATGAGAAAACTGAGCCACACAGACAAGACTTGGCTGCAAGGCCACCATGTTCCATTGGGCCGCATTTGCACTTTTCCCTTCCAGGGCCCAGGGGCTTTCACTCTCCTTGATGCCTTCAGATCTCTAACTTCTAAACTTTCCTTTGCTGAAAGTGAGGTCAAAGAGTGCTTCTTAAAATCATCACTACACCTCCACGAAAGCTTAGAAGTACTTTTTTGTTCAACAGAACCTATACCATCATCCCTAAAACATTCAAAAGAAGACTCATGGTCCACTGTCTCAGGAAGTAAACAGAGGGCAAGCTCACAGCTCACTGGCTCAAACTGGGCATTTCTCTCTAAAGCCTGGGGCCAGGAGCCAGCCTCTCTGGGCTTCCCAAATCAGAGAACACCCCACAGACTAATTATTACACCTCTGAGCTTGCAAGTCCTGAGGGGAGCCAACTGCAGCTGCAGCTACTCTATCAAACAGTTCATCCCAAACCACAATTGATATTCTCAGCAGCAAGGCTCAAATTAGCTGTGGATTTCAGTGAGCAGAGAAGGTCTGCGAGTAGAAAACATCGATGCAGCTAGTCTAGTGTGCTGATGGTGCTGCCAGTACCTCCTGCAGAGGGCTAGCCATGTGTGCCCAGGCTCACCTGCAGTGAGGAAGTGCAGCAGGAGCCTGATTAACATTCCACAACAGGCACTGAAATGCTGTCTTGTATTCTATCACCATCTAATTAGAAAGGGCACTGACCTGGCAGAGGAGACAGACATAAAGGACAGCTAGATAGACAGAGAGACAAAACCATGCCTGGCTACCTTGTCCCAAGTCTGTGATAAAGACAAAAATGACTAAAGATCTTGCTCTGTGTGTGTGTGTGTGTGTGTGTGTGTGTGTGTGTGTGTGTGTGCGCGTTTAAAGATATGCTATTAGAACTTAGTATGAATTTCCTTTAAAATTTTTATGTTTATTTATTTGTGTCTGCAAGTGTGCATGTGGCAGGTAGAGGACAACTTGTAGAAGCCAGTTTTCTCCTTCTATCATGTGACTCCTGGGTGTCGAACTCAGGTTGTCAGGCTTACCCACTGAGCCATCCTGCCAGCCCAAGAGCTTATTTCTATAGCTGACACCCCATTATCTGGGCATTAGCTAAAAAAGATCCAACAGAGCCGGGTATTGGTGGTGCACGCCTTTAATCCCAGCACTTGGGAGGCAGAGGCAGGCAGATCTCTGTGAGTTCGAGGCCAGCCTGGTCTACAGAGAGAGTTCCAGGACAGGCTCCAAAGCTACAGAGAAACCCTGTCTCGAAAAACTGGTAACAGCCATCCCTTATCTCGCAGGCCAAGACTGACCAAAAGCAATATCATCAATTAAAACAAGGTCTTTAGGCCGAGTGTGGTGACACACCTTTAATCCCAGCTCTCAGGAGGCAGAGGTAGGTGGACCTCTGTGAGTTTGAGGCCAGTCTGGTCTACAGAGCAAGTTCTGGACAGCCAGAGCTGTTACACAGAGAAATCCTGTCTGGGGGGAACAAAAAAGAAAAGGAAAGGAAAAAAACCCAAACAATCCAAGATCTTTAATTATAACTACTCATTATTGTGTGTATGAGTGAGTGCATGAAATGTGTGGCACGTGTCCTGAGGTACCAGTGTGGATGTCAGAGGACAACTGTGGAGTCTGTTCTCTTTCCATCTTTCCATGGCTTTCAGGTATCAAATGAACAACACCAGGCTTGCACACCAAGTGCCTTTCCCTGATGAGCCACCTTGCTAGCCCTAAAACCACGTCTAAGCTGGGCATGGTGGTACACATCTGTGATCCCAGGATTAGGGAGGCTGAGGCAAAAAAACTGTTTAGAGTTTGAGGCCCAACTTGGCTCCAGAGAGTGTACCAGGCCATCCAGAACTACACAGTAGAGTGATCCTCAGACAAACAAACCAAGGGCTGGGGCGATAACTCAGTTAATGAGGGCTTGCTATGCAAACACGAGTACCTGAGTTTGATACTAGCACCCACAAAAAAGGCAGGGCATGGCAGCACACTGCGGAGGTGGAGACAGCCAGAGCCCAAGGGCTTGCTGGCTTAGCCTTATCAGTGAGTCCCTGGCCACTGAGAGTCCCTGCCTCAAGAGACAAAGTAGATGTCCTTGAGGAATGATACCCAAGGTTGACCTGTGGCCTCCAAAATCAAGTGTGTATACACACACACACACACACACACACACACACACACACACACACACACCAAATGCAAGGAACGAAACCTGAAGTCTTACTCACCTGCTTTCTAGCCTTCTCCTCCCTAGCCTGGGCTTTCATCTGCTGAACTTCTAAAGAGTCAGCCTTCCTCCTCCTCATAAATAGGTCATGGTTCCCAATACATAGCTGGAGGATCTGTGGCCACACAAACAGAAAACAGGTTACGTGCATAAATTTACTTTGCTGCCTACCAACCTGCCATGCCACAGCATCTTGGGCTCTGTGGGCAGCAATAAACCTGAGGAAGAAAGTGTGGAATAAACACAAAAGCCTTGCTAGGGTCTTCTAATGTTCTCAGTTCTAGAAACATGTACAAGGAAGGTACTTCAACTAATCCAGGAGATAAAAATCACAAGTGAACAGAGGACACTCCATTAGTCACCCAAATGTACCACAGTCTCCTAAGTCACGATGTGGCAAGACACATAGTGGGACAGGAAGACCAACCAGGAAGTTGGGTTGGGTCAAAGGTTATTCATGTGGAAAGAAAGAAGCTGGCTCTCTCCCTCAAACCAAAAAGCTGATTCCAGTTTCAAAGGTAACTTTTATTTGAAAATACAGAGTATTTTTTTTAAAGATTAATTTATTTTTTATGTATATGATGTTCTGCCTGCATGTATGACTGCAGGCCAGAAGAGGGCACCAGACCCCATTGTAGATGGTTGTGAGCCACCATGTGGTTGCTGGGAATTGAACTCAGGACCTCTCGAAGAGCAGCCAGTGCTCTTAACCTCTGAGTCATCTCTCCAGCCCCCCAGAGTATTTTTTAAATTAGGAAAAGGAGAGCCGTCAAGTAAGAAAACATAGAAGAACAAATGATCGGGGATATTTTTGGGGGATAAGGTCTGAGACAGGGTTTTTCTGTGTAGCCCTGGCTGTCCTGGAACTTGCTTTGTAGACCAGGCTGACCTCAAACTCAAGAGAGATTTGCCTGCCTCTGCCTCCCAAGTGCTGAGACTAAAGGCGTGCCGCCACCACCACCACCTTGACTATGACTGAGAATTTTATGTGTTGACATGAAGGGTGAAGATTTTTATTTGTCACAGCATCATAAGAAGGCAAATGAGCCTTAGGAGGAGGATAATAATTAAAGAAACAACCCAGGAGGAAAGTGGTCAAAAGACATGAAACAGGAATTTAACTGAACAGGAAATTAGATTTGGTCAACAAATATAAAGATGTAACTTTACTAGTAATTATAAAATGCGAATCAATATGGCAAGTGGAGGGCTGAGATACACCTCAGACGGAGTGTTTCCCGACATGCACAAGCCCTAATCCTCTCTCCACTCCCCCCCACTCCCTCAGAAAGGCTAACTGCACAGGTTAAACTAAAGAGAAGAGTATCGACCAAATCAAATATTATTTTATTCCTCTTAGCCAGAGAAACTAGGGCTAGATTCCTGGCAGAGAAGCTAATATATATATAATCATTAAATTCCTCAGAAACGTTAGTTCTTGGGGTTAGGGATTTAGCTCAGAGGTAAAGCGCCTGCCTAGCAAGCACAAGGCTCTGGGTTCGATCCTCAGCTCAAAAAAAAAAGATAAAATATATACAAATAAAACATGTAGTCTTTAAAAAAAGAAACATTAGTTCTCTGTCATGAAAAGCAGGATCTCAACTTACCAACTTATTAACACGAAGTTTTGAGGAGTTAAATTTGAAGACATCAATTTTCTTATCCAGGGGCTTAATAGTAAACTGAAAGAAAGGAGAACAGTTTCATGACACCAACTGAGAATCCATGAAAGTAGCAACCACACTGCCCCTTGCCTGTCCTCCCAGTGCCCAGAAATAAAGCCTTTGTGAGTTGGAGGCATACAGGGACCAAGACTGGGCTGCAGAAGTTCATGACCCTAACCATCTGCAAGGAACTGAAGTTGGAATCCATAATGGCCTGCTCCAGAGCTCACACTGGCATAGCCCCTTGCCTTCAGAAAGCTCAGTCTAGTAGGACTTAGTCCAACAACAGCCAAATACTCAAAGGATAACACCGTATATCAGTGTAGGTAGGACATGTCACAAATGTCCTAGAGGTTTAGAGCAGATCTAGCACAAATGGGAGGTATTATAGCTGGTCTTAGAATTATATGACAGGATAGCTAAACGACAGGTGGAGGGGTATTCCAGACCAGTCAAGTAATAAGAATAAATTCAATATCCAGCACTGAAAATTAAGAAGAGGAAGAGATGGTGAATATCAGCTCCTTAGCAATTGCAATGTTACAGTAGGCTTAGAGTAAGTAATAAGAATAAATTCAATATCCAGCACTGAAAATTAAGAAGAGGAAGAGATGGTGAATAGGGATATTAACCATATCATCTCCTTAGGAATTGCAATGTTACAGTAGGCTTAGATACATAGGAGGGCTGATGGGTGGTGAAGAATAAAAAGTCAGAGGGGGTGATTGCTGTGGAATATTATTTTAACTAGGCAAAGATGTGTTACATTTGTTTATGCTGTGGAATATTACTTTAACTGTAAAGGTGTGTTACATTTGTTTATGCTGCATTTGCTTAATTACCAAAAGATGTGCTGCTGTTTCATGTTGCCTGCCTAAGATATCTGATTGGTCTAATAAAAAGCTGAATGGCTAATAGCTAGGCAAGAGAGGTATAGACGAGGCTGGCAGGCAGAGAGAATAAACAGGAGGAGAAATCTAGGTTGAGAAGAAGAGGAGAAGAGAGGAGAGAATGAGGGAGAGAAAGAGGGAGACGCCTGCGGATAGCCAGGCAGTCGGCAGCCAGCAGACACAGAGCAGAACATACATAAAGGTAAAAATTTGTGAAACTAAAGGTAGATAAACAGGTTAATTTAAGTTAAAAGAACTAGCCAGAAAGGAGCCTAAGCTAGGTTAAGCATTCATAACTAATAATAAGTCTCTGTGTCATGATTTGGGAACTGGTTCATGGCCCAAAAAAGTGAGTTCGAGGCCAGCCTGGTCTATAGAGTGAGATCCAGGACAGGCTCCAAAGCTACACAGAGAAACCCTGTCTCGAAAAACAAAAAACAAAACAAAACAAAACAACAACAAAAAAGGATATAGCAAGATACTATGGGTTTCTGAACATGGTCTGTAGGTAAAAGATGCTAAGAGAAGAAATACAGTGTAAAGAAAAATGGATTGCTGTAAAAGAGAAAAATATAGTTCCTGAAATCAAAAGGAAGGATAGGTGACAAATTAGAAAGAGAAATTTAAAACACATACACACCCCCAACACACCCCCAACACACCCCCAACACACCCCCAACACACCCCCAACACACACCCAACACACACCCAACACACACCCAACACACACACACACCCAACACACACATACACATACCCAACACACACACTCCCCAATACACACACCCCCAACACACACACCCCCAACACACATACACACACCCAACACACATACACACACCCAACACACACACCCCCAATACATACACCCAACACACACCCCCAACACACATACACACACCCAACATACACACACCCCAACACACACACACCCCAACACACATACACACACCCAACACACACACACACCAACACACACACCCCCAACACACACACCCCCAACACACACCCCCAACACACACACACACACCCAACACACACACACACACACACACACACACACACCAACACACACACCCCCAATACACACCCCCCCAACACACACCCCCAACACACACACACACACACACACACACACACACACACACACACAACTGTTACTCTGAACCACTGAGGAGACCAGAGAGCTCCCAGATGTCAAGGATGCCCCTGGAAATGTGTCTCTCAGCTGGACATAATAACACACACCTGTCATACTGGCACTTAGGAAGCAGAGGGTGGAAGATCACAAGTTCAAAGCCAGCCTGTTCCATATAAAGAGTTTCAGGCCATCCAGGACAACATAGCAATACTCACTTCAAAACCAAACCAAACCAAACCCAAACAAAAGTATATCTAGATCAAAGCATTTTATATGCACATATGAAAATGTCTTCCTGACACCCATTACTCTGTATAATTAGCATATGCTAAGAAATATTGTAAAAGTGCATATACATTCCCAAGAGAGACTTGTACAGCCACCCCCCAGCAAAGCAGGAAAATATAAATGACTGAGCCAGAGGTGCAGCTCTTGCCTGCATGTGGTTTCCATCCTCAGGACCACTAAATATAAAACAGAAAAGAAAACAAAAAGAACGAGTTGCTTAGCAAATAAGCTTACTGGGAAAGGCAAATTATTGGATATTTCTTTTCTTCTTTTTAAATTTTACTTAAATAACATTTTTTTCATTTATTTTACATAGCAACACAGTTTCCCCCCTCCTCTCCTCCACACCCTTGTATTTCTTTACATGTTTATATTGTCCAATGATAAATGAGCATACATAGAACAACAAAATTCTTGGTTTAGAGTTCAGCCAAGTTAATTTGTCATAGTATGCTCTGGTGTAGAATATTATTTATGAACTTCATAAGCTTATTTCTAGCCTTGCTAATGAACTCTAGAGCCTGAGTGGGAAGTCACAAAAACTATGGAAACCACAGGCTCTGTGTCACGCCAGGCCATACACAAAGAATCAACCAACTGAAACTGTTTTAGCAGGATGACTGCCATACATAATTCCCAAAAGTACTTCCCGTTACAGCATGCCAGAATATTGGGGTCTGCTTGCTGTGTAAGGTACTGATATGATGGACATGATGGTACCTTGCCCCTAGAGAGGGCACATTAGAGTTGGTTGTGTCAGGATAGACTAGGGGACCTTAATCCTTGAGCTCTCTGAAAAACAAGTATCTGAGGACCCTTTAGTGTGCAGCCTCTGTGAAACTGGGAGGTGAAGGACTATTTACACAATGGGAACATTCACTGCTTTAAGTCACGTGGAGCTTCCAATTTAAGGACCTGGGACAAAGAACTGCCTACTGCTCACTTCTCAGGATAACCAGCTACAAAACCAACCGTCATAATGTCTAGATTAAGAAATGCAATCGGCCTGGCGAATGGCTCAGCAGGTAAAGGTGACTGTCACCAAACCTTAAGACCCTGGTACCAGCATGGCTAGGGAGAGAAAGGACTCCTACTTGTTGTTCCCGAGCTCTCCACATCCTGGCACAGGCCACACCCCTTCCTCCAAAAGATAAATACATCAATGTAAAACAAACAGCTCATTTTGAGTTTGGTATGACGATGCACACCTGTAACCCCAGCATTTAGAAAGCCAAGACTAGAGGACTGTAAGTTCTAGCCATGTAGAAGGACCCTGTCAGAGAGACAGAGATGGAGGGGGAGGAGGGAGGAGAAAGAAGAAGAAGAGGAAGGAGAGGCAAGTTCAATTTGCCTCAGCTAGCATGGTTGAGTAATTTAAACCATAGATTGGAAACAAGGGTCTAGTATTCCTTTACCTGAGTTGCTTAAAAAAAAAAAAGAAAGAAAGAAAGAAAAAGAAAAAGAAAAAGAAGACAGGAAATCTGCTCCAAGACCTGCAGACAACACAAGCTATCACTGTTACTCACTGCCTACTCTGCCTTGGATGTGCACGGGCCAGGATGCCTCTTTCTGCCTGGTGTCTTGTGTTCTCAGGGTCCAGCCTCTGGGCCTCCCTGGTAAGCAGGGAGCACTCTAGCTCCCAGTCCACTCCACTTGTGTCATCAGACATAAGATCTCAATGTATCTGTTTTCTGGTGACATGGACACCAGACACGTCCCTGCCTTTACAGTAAGTGTCTTCTGAACACTCAGCCAGCCAGGGCTAATGCACTTGTCATTAGAGGCCCCCCACAACAAAAAGAATGAATACATAAATATAGGACTGCTGCATTTGGAGAAAGCATCATCTTACATAGAAATACATAGTGGTTCATGCCTGTAATCTCAGAATTTAGGAGGCTGAGGCAGGAGTATTGCTGTCAGTGCAAGCCATCTTGGCCTACAGAGAAATATTTGAACCCAATGAATGGTATCTAAGTTCGTCAAACTATATCCTCTAAATATGGCAGCCTGCTATCTTCATGCACGTCACTGCTGAGAGAAATGACATGATACTCAATGATGGCTAATCTTGGCTGTCATTTTGAGACTGCACCTGGAATCAATTAAAACACAAGCTGCCAAACACTCCTGTGAGGGGTTTTCTTTCTTTCTTTTTTGTTTTGTTTTGTTTTTCCTAGACAGGGTTTCTCTCTGTAACAGTTCTAACTGTCCTGGAACTCTCTCTGTAGACCAGGCTGGCCTCAAACTCACAGAGATCCGCCTGACTCTGCCTCCAGAGTGCTGGGACTAAAGGTGTGAAGGGTCTTCTTAATCAGATTACGAAGCAGGAAGACGCACTCTCAATCTGGGCCATGTCTTCTGGCGGTAGCCCACATAACAGGACACAGGAGAAGGCACTTTGCTCTTGCTAGCAAGCTTGTATGTCCTGTTGCGGTAGCACTCGTTTGCCAGCGTGAGAACTGACTTCACTGGGGTTATGACACAGTCTAAAGACCAGGAGCTCTCTAGGAATCCCCAGGCCTTCAACACAGATCAAGACTACGGAGACAAGCGGCCTTGTGAAGAACAAATACTTGCCTCTCAGTCTCCCCAGTGGAGACGGCCACTGTTAGACCACGTGGACTGAGTGCTGTAAGCGACCTAACGAATACCCTTGAATAGAAGACATATGCATCCTCTCAGCTGTTTCTTTAGAGAATCTTGACTAATCCACCTCCTACAGACTATGGAACTATCAACCTGCCATGGTGGTTCATGCCTTTAATCCCAACATTTAGGAAACAAAGGCAGATCTCAGAGTTGAAGGAGGCCTGGTCTACATAGCAAATTCAAGTTCAGCCAGGACTACCCAGTGAGACCCTCTTAAAAATTTAAAAAAGCACCCCCCCCCCAAAAGTCATCCCCTCACCAAGACACTTTTCCACTACATGCATCAAACACAGTACATAGGGGGAAGCATAACATAGACCACACTTAAAATACAAAGAAACAGAAAGCTAAGCAATGAGAAATGTTCCTTTTTCCTTCTTCTGTTCTTTGGGGTTTAGTCCTGACAGGCTAAGCCGCTCACTCTCCTGTTAGTCAACACTAGGCTTAGCCATGCCCTTTGAAGAAAGGGTGCCAAAACCGTTCTGTAAGTAGTACTTTAAAAATCAACAACCAACGTTCTAAAGCCTGGGAATTAAAGGACTTTCACTGACAAAGGGATGGTCTGGCTTGGAAGCTTTGGCAAGAGGAGAGACGGGAAAGGACCTTTGGCAGGACCACTGCACCATAAGTGGCACCTCCAGGACAGACATGTCCTACCTCCTTGTCGCTGTAGGAGATGTTTCGGATTTCATTCCATGGGAAGGAGATCTTGGGGGTCAGCCTGTTCTCAGGGTCATAGATATGAAGTCCCAGAGCATCCACTCCAAGCAGCAACTCTGTGCCCTTTTTATTCTGCAGAGCCAATAAAGAAAGAGCAGCTGTTGTCAGCTTCCGGCTGGGGTTGTATCTAACGATCTAAAGAATCTGGCACACACTGTTACATCTGACAAGTTTCAACAAGTCTCAACAGAAATCACAGCTCTCTTGTAACCCAGGAGGCTTACAGCTTCTGGACTTAGGGAAGCAGAGGCAAAACAATACTATTTTTGTGATTTGTGTGTCCTCTGGGTCACTGTGGACTCAGGCTCCTGTCACTGGCTTGGTAGCTGAAGAAATGGTAATTTAAATGTCGTGAGTACTAGTTAAGTAAGCAGATGATCAGAGGGGGCCCCGATCCCTGCCTTTGAGCATTTCCCCTTACAGGTATCACTGTTGCTCTGTGGTGGTGTTCTCTACTGGCATGTACAAGGTCCTAGGTCTGATTCTCATCACACACACACACACAAGTTGTTGGATTGCTAGAAGGAAAACTAAGTCTAGGAACCACATGATCTTATTTTAGGTTAAATGCAGTCTCAATGTAGTTTTACTATACCATACCCCAATATGGTAAAATGTTATTTGTATTTTAGGGGTAGCTAGGTGGTTGGTATATATGGCATTCATCGAAAACTTAATTTTCCTATGTTTCAAATGTTTGATAATTAAATGTTGGAAGAAATATATACAAATTATACTTCAATGAAGCTGTTTAAAATACCAGTTAACTATATGAATGTTATATTCATCCCCTTAAGGGAGTCCTGGTCAGCAGTTAGTACAACCAGAGGCCTAGTGCCCTGTGCTCCAAGTTACTAACCCAGCTGTGAAGCCACTGTCTCCAACCTCATAGGCAGGCCAATTTGCCAGTGTTATAGTTTAGCCTTTGCTGTGGAAACACACACCCCGCACACACGAGGACACTACAGCTCCTGACCCCTTGCTGACAACAAGGAAACTGAGCCAAGACTCAAGAGTAGGCCAGCAGATCTGCACACTGAGAAGGTACTTGGGCTGTGACGAGAAGTACCGATCTAACAGCAGGTGTTAGATGTGTGCTCTAAGACAAATCCCTCTACTCTTTCTAACACCTGAAACCAGGCACTGCCACCCAGGCGTAAGAGTGTTGTCCTTGTCTGAAAGTTTGTCAAAGTGATGTGCTGACAGAAGTGAGGCTTGTGTTATTACATCTGTACCCCATCTTGGAAAATAAGGTATTTCCTTATGTTTCTGATGATGTAAATAAAAAAGAAAGTTCTACCCTCTGTCTGAAACTGTTTTAATTACCTAGTACCCCATTAGTACATGCAAGTATATATTTATCAGTTAAAATCGAATGTTTTAAGCATTTACCTTCCCTAGTTAATGACAGAATTTAAGATCTCTAACATAAAATTACCCAAATGTCTTTAACTTTGTCTATTGCTCAACATAAAAAACATACAAGGGCCAGGCGGTGGTGGCGCACGCCTTTAATCCCGGCACTCGGGAAGCAGAGCCAGGTGGATCTCTGTGAGTTCAAGGCCAGCCTGGTCTGCAAAGTGAGATCCAGGACAGGCGCAAAGCTACACAGAGAAACCCTGTCTCAGAAAAAAAAAACAACAAAAAAAAAAAAACATACAAGAAGTAATTCATGCTCATCTGATTCATGTAGAAATATTCCTATGAAGAAGAAGAGGAGGAGGAGGAGGAGGAGGAGGAGGAGGAGGAGGAGGAGGAGGCGGCGGGCGGCGGCAGCGGTTGGGTCTTGGGACTGCTGAGTAAACTTAGTGAGTCAAATGCCTACTGCCACACCTGATTACTGAGTTTGTCCCCAGGACCCACGGGGTAGAAGAGAACTCTAGCATATTGTCCTCTGCATACCACCAGGAATAAATAAATAACAAATAAATGTAACAATAAATATATACACATAATTTTTCTCTTATAAGTAAAACAATTTATAAGGGTGTTTTTGTTTTTGTTTGTTTTGTTTTGTTTTGTTTTCTTGAGACAGGGTTTCTCTGTGTAGCCCTGGCTATCCTGGAGCTCACTCTATAGACCAGGCTGGCCTCAAACTAGGGAGATCTACCTGCTTCTGCCTCCTGAGTGCAGGGATTAAAGGTGTTCACTACCACCACCCAGGCTAAACGGTTTGTTTATTTTTAAGATTTATTTATTTATTTGTTATGCATACAGTATTCTGTCTGCACATATGCTTGCAGGCTAGAGGAGGGCACCAGATCACATTATATATGGTTATAAGCTACCATGTGGTTGCTGGGAATTGAACTCAAGACCTCTGGAAGAACAGCCAGTGCTTTTAACCACTGAGCCATCTCTCCAGCCCCCTAACAGGGTTTTTTGTTGTTTGTTTTTTTGAGACAGGGTTTCTCCTGGATCTCGATCTGTAGACCAGGCTGGCCTTGAACTCCCAGAGATCCACCTGGCTCTACCTCCCCAGTGCAGGGATTAAAGGCATGTGCCACCACCGCCCAACCCCTAACAGGTTTTTTAAGGATTACAAAATGCTTTCTTTCTTTTTCTTTTATTTAATACAATTAATGTTGGTGGTGGGCAAGAGAGTCAGTTGGGCTGACAAAACCACAGAAGCTCACTAAATTGGTCTAACCTCAAAGAAATGGATGTTGAATACAAATTAATGAAACTTTTAATTATTTAATATTTACTTATTTACTTATGTGTCTGTGCGTGCATGTTTATGCCACAGCACACATGTGAAGGTCATAGGACAATGTGTGGGGATCAGCTCTCTGCTTTCATCATGTGGATTTCAAGGACTGAACTCAGGATGTCAGGCCAGGCAGCAAGTGCCTCATCTACTATTCCATCTTACCAGTCCTCATGAAACATTAGAAACAACTTTCTGCATTTTTAAAGATTTGTTTTTTATTATTTTTATTATTATTATTTTTAGTTACATATGCCCTTTTGGAGGCCAGAGGCCTCAGACCCCTCTGGAGCTGGAGTTTCAGGCAGTGTGAGCCCCCCAAGCTGGGGCTGGGAACTGAATGCAGGTCCTGTTGCCAAAGTACTGTGTGCTCTCAACTGTTGAGCCGCCGTGCCAGCCCCACAACTTTTTTGCAATCCTAAAAGACACATTTTGAGGCACCTGCTTATTATAGCTGAACATTTCAGTGTGCCCTGTTTTTTATGCAAAGAAATCCACAAAAACCAGTATTTAGAAAACAAATTAAGCAGAAAGCTATCCTAGAATATTGGAGATGTACTTAATTCAATTTACTCAAAGTTAACACAAAGATGTAGGAACCTACAAGAAAGCCGAGAGTAACTGGAATCACAAAGGTAGATGACTGCAGCTGATCTACTCCTGTGTGGCCAAGCATCCTAACAACCCTCATCTACCAGTGAAGAAAAGCATGGGTACGTCACATGGACTCCTTCGGAAGAAGCCATGGACAGACACACTGCAAACAGCAGCCAGATCCCCAACAGGAGAAATGCACGCTCTAGGCCAGACCTGAGCAGAGCACAAATGCCTTTCCCTGCAGAAGCCCTGGTTCCCAGAGGGCCGGGACCATTAATGGTCTGAATAGAAAACTAATTAGCCTCACAGTGAGAATAAGAGTTCTACCCAAACAAATTAGGAATCTATAAGAGCAGCCTTACTTTCAGTGGGCCCCAGGGAAAGACACTATTTCCAGGTGCTCCCTGGATCTCACAAGAGGCCAGAATAATCAAACATCACATGGACAGCATTCCAACAGGTTTCTGCTGAGAAGAGAACCAGGCCTACATCCCTAAAGGTACCACTGACACTTAATTACCTCTGATCTAGTTTGAAGTCCCCAAATAAAAGACCAGGCTCTAGATTCCTATCTGCCTCTTTTCTTCTTTATCACCAAACCATAAAAGACTCTAACTACCCTGGAATGATGAAGTAACCCATCTAGCTGTGTGGTCCTAGTCAGTCTATCTGGTAGCCAGGGAACTTGGGGAGAAGTCAACACACCCGGATTGCAAAGTAGTTCACACCATACATCTCCAGGTCCTGAGCTATCTTCAAATATTCCATTTCAGCTTCATCCCTGTAAGGAGAATGGAAGAACACCGTCACTGGGGCTAAGTGACAAGGGTGGAGGACAGACACTTGCCAAGCCAAGTACTCTGAGCACACCTATCCTATGGACTTAGGACACCTGCAGAAGATATGAGACAGACCAGATACCAGCAAAGCTTCTCCCAATCCAGAGTCTATTAAACACAAGCAGAACTGCCCAGCCCCGTGAAAATAGGAAAACAGATTCATTACACTGTCTCTTGGCTTCAATTTCACACTCTGCCCTTGGTAAATAGTGACATCTGTCTCAAGTGATTAAAAAAAAAAAAAAAAGAATGTGGGGGCGGGGAGTGTAGCTTAGTGGTACAGCACTCACTTAGCACGTGCAAAGCTCTGGGTCCCATCCCTAGCAATAGCAAAAAGAAAAACCCAAACCATACTGTGTTATTTTCAACCCCCGATGAATTATTTAAGTTGTTGCCTTATTTCTGTGCACTTTCTTAACCTAGAGGCTTTAGTAGTGAAAAAGCTTTTCTACACACTATGACAGCATCTACTTTCCTGATTTTGTCTCTGGGGTACTGTTGAAGGTTAAGGCAAGAACTATCTGAGGCATAAAACCCAGGCCAGTGGGTGAATATTTGTGTGTTGTAACTCAAGCAAGCTCTGGAAGCAGCAGTGACTTGCAGAAAACTCCCCAATAGGTAAATGTATTGAAGTAATTCAACTCAAGCTTCCCTATGACCTTGTCCTTGTCCTCTCTCTCATCTCAAAACGCTCTCAGATGGATTTAAAAAATTCACCCTGAGAGAATGCCAAGTGTTGGCAAGCAGGTGGAAGAACCAGAAATCACACATACTGCTGATGTAAATGGATTCAACTACTTTGGGAAACTGTTCAACATTACCTATAACAGCAAAAACCAAGAAACAACCTAACCCAAGAGTCCTTCAATAGTAGAATGGATAATAATCTGTTATAATAATATATTAGAATTCTGCATAGCCATGAAAATGAGAAAATTATTGCTACATGCCATGTATTCAAATCTGACAAATGATCTTGAGAAAAAGAAAGCACTTAATATAGAATTTAGTTGTATTTATCTAAAGTTTAAAATGGGTGATAGTGGGCTAGGGATGTAGTTTAGTGATATAATAGTTGCCTAGCATATGAGAAACCTTGTATTTGATCCCCAGCACTACAAACTAGTAATATAATAATGGTAAATAAAAATCAGTGGGCAACACTAACCTATGGGAACACAATTAGAAGTTGGGAAAGTGGATTGGGCAGGATGGCATAAGCCTTTAATCCTAATACTGAGCAGAGGCAGGCAGATTTCTATGAGCACAGGCCAGTGTGGAATACATAGGAAGTTCCAGGACTCTAGGAGCTACATCTTGAGACTTTGACCCAAAAAATAAAAAGAAAGAAACTAGAAAACTAGTTATCTTTGGGGAAAAAAAGGAAGCTGAGAAGTCATGGGCTTATCTTTTTGTGTTAAAATGATCGAGCTGTGTACTTATGATCTGTACATTTTGTGGGTATTAAAAAAAAGAAAGAAAAAAGATACAGAAGCTAGAGATATGCCTCAGTGGTTAAGAGCACTGACTGCTCTTCCAGGGGATCTGGGTTTAATTCCTAGTATCCACATAGTGCCCCACAACCATCTGTAGCTCTGGTTCTGGTGCCTTCTTCTGATGTCCTCGGCACCAGACAAGCACATGGTACACGGACACACATATAGGAAAAACATCCGCATACATAAAACAAACAACAAAGATATAGTAGGAAGCTGATTTGAAGGATTAGGGTGGGGGGCCCAAGTTCAAAGATGATCAACATCTAAAGCTACCAAGGGAATACTTAACAATAAACTATAAATTTTTGTGTTTTAATTTTAATTTAGTAAAATTGTAGATTGATTAAAAACAAATGTTGAAAGAAACCTAGGGTGGTAGGAACATCCTACTAACACTGGTTATGGACATGTGCCAAAGGCACAGACTTTTATTTATCTATTTATATTGTGATTTTTTTTTTTTTTTTTTTTTTTTTTTTTGAGACAGGGTGTCTCTGTGTAACAGCATTGGTCATCCTGGAACTAACTCTGTAGACCAGGCTGGCTGGACTCAGAGATCCGCCTGCCTCTGCCTCCAGAGTGCTGGGTGGGATTACAGGTGTGCACCACCACCGCCTGGCTACAAATTATTTCAGAGAGCAATTTCGTTTCACCTGTCAAAACACAAAATGTTCATGTCCTTTGACCACTAACACTCTTCCAAGAATCTACCCTCTAGTCTTGTGCAACTATGTAACAACACAAAATTGTACACTGCAGAGCTTTCTGTAAACATGAAAAGCATTCAGATATTCTAGATGCCATCAATATAGGCCTGAATGTAAAAACAAAGGGCCTTCAGACAGAATGTTAAACTGCCACCGAATGCACCAGGTTTGTGTATCTTGATAGGCAGAATACAAGACCACTTTTAATTAATTTATGAATTTAGTTTTCAACCCAGAGTCCCACATTCTAGGCAAGCGCTGTACTGAGCTACATGCCCAGATTGTCACATGCTCCTTTTATAGCAACATACTACAATAAGGATGCACATGAAACTGAAGACCAACATTATTCCCAGTTCTTGCTTTTCCTTTTATATATTTCAGGACTGCATTTTGTCCTGCAAGCATGCCCTAGTTTTATAGTTCTTTAAGGGTGGGGGAGGGACGTAAAGAAATACAAACAAGGATGAAGCAGCCTCACCTGGCTCTGCCCCGGTGCTCCGCGTACCAGGCAGTAATTCTTTCCTCCCACATTTCCGGAGTCATCTGATAGAGATTTATCACCTACCAAAAAGACAGCAAGAGAAAATCCACATGCAAAGCAAGTCTGGGTATTGTTTGCCATTTTTATAATTATGGTTCATTTTTACAAAACAGCAAAGCTATTTTTATAAAGCTGCATGCAGGGAGAGTCACACACAAAGGTGGGTGTGTAAACAAGCCCCATTCCACTAGAGGATCGACCTGCAAGCTGCAGCATTCCTCAGTCCTAACTACACTCCTGGGCTGGGAGGATCCACCTCTGCTGCTAGGGCTGCTCATCTCAGGGGCCACCTCTGACAGAAAAGCGGTGCTTGCTTACTCGAAGCCATCAAAGCCCAGGTAAAGGCAGGGAAGGGTTGAGGAAAGCCTTTTGATTACCCAGGGACAGATGATAAGTGGGGCTGTAAGAAGGGAAACAGCCAAAGGCTGCTTCTGGGTCTAATGAGTAAGATGAACAAGAGTGAGGACTAAAAGCCTTCCCCACCTCATCTTCTCCACCCCAAACAGCTCAATTCTGCACAGTGAACACAAGATCTCATGGCTCCCTCAAATGCCATTCAACCATCTTTAAAAATTGCCACACCAGAAAAATATCTATAGGCCACACACTTAGCAATTCAACATCAATTCCACAAAATCTTGTATTTTGTTGTTTTGAGACCAAATCTCACTCTGTAGCCCAGGCTAGCCTTCACCTCATGATCCTCTTGTCTCTGCCTCTTGAATAGTGGGAGTTCAGACACAAACCACTATGTGCAGCAGCACCTTTGCTTTTCATATGCTTGACCAAGAAAACTGGGTGCAGTGGTATACACCTGTAATTCCAGTACTCGGGAGACTGCGGCAAGAGGATAGGGAGTTCAAGGCCAGCCTAGACTGCAGAGCAAGAGCCTGTCTCAAATATTAATGATAGGAGCTAGAAAGAAAGCTCAGTAGGTAAAAGCACTTGCTCTGCAAACATGTGGACTTGAGTTTGAATCCCCAGTAATGACAGGCATGAGAATATATTAGGAAGTGATAGCTCTTGGGAGAAGGAAAATCTATTTTCTTCAAACGGAATGACCTCAACTACACCCCACACAGCACACTCAGGAGTAGTTGGCCAACAAAAATTGGATCCTTTTGGTGGTTTTTGTTGTTTAAGAGAAAGAACATAAAGTCGGGTGGATAGTGAGGTAGAGGTGGGGATCTGGGAGGAGGTGGGGAAGGGGAAAGAATATGATCAAAATATATTGCATAAAATGTTCAAGGAATAAGCTGGGTGGTGGTGGCCCAAGCCTTTAGTTCCAGCACTGGGAAGGCAGAGACAGACGGATCTCTGTGAATTTGAGGCCAGCCTGATCTACAGAGCGAGTTCCAGGACAGCCAGGACTATTACACAGAGAAACCCTGTCTGGAAACAAAAAACCAAACAAACACCCTCAAAGAATAAATACAAACATAAAAATAAGGCAAGCATGACTGTACATACATGTCTGTAACCACACCATTGAGGGGTAGAGACAGGCAGATCTGGAGTGCTCACTGGCTGGCCAGCTAAGAGACCCTGTCTCATGGCATAAGGAAGAGAGAATACAGGAAGACACCTAAAGTCCTGCTCTGGTCTCTGCATGTGTGAAAGGGCACACATGCCTGCACACTCACAGGCACGCACAACACAACACACTCAGTACTAGTAAGTAAATATGCTTAACCAAGATTCCATACACTTCTCAGGGTTATGAACTATGCACATATGCCTGCTCTGTACTTCCAACACTCCTTCAGATCAGTCAGTGGCTTTCCTTCAGCCATATTACTGTTTTCCCAAATAGAGAATTTGATTTCTTACCCTTTTTGGAAGCAATTCTTCTTGGGCTAAAAATCCCCGCTTGTGCACAGAGGGGTCATAGTCACCATACTGGAAGAAAAAGAAAAGAGATTGGGTGATTGAGATTCTAAAGACTACTGTCATTTTTGAACAAGGCTCAACTGAGTTGGTCCCTCCTCCCAGTTCCAGCAATTCAATTCTGATGACAAGATTTCAACCTTGCCAGTTTGTTATCCTTGAATGAAAATACAAAGCTGATTACATCTATGAGCAGAGTTGCAAAATCCCATAAGGGATGGATGGGTGATGTGCTAATAAGAATGTGACATGTGTATGGAAATGTAGTCTGTTTCCTAACCCTCAAAGAAAGCAGTCATTTCCAAATATTAGCTTTGGAATGCAAACAACAAAACACAACTGTCAAAGTTGTGATTAGCAAAGTGTGATAAGAGCCTTACCTACAAATGCCTCTAAGTGGCTGGTAATTGGAGCCAACTGCTAGGTGGGACCAGGGACTAATGCAGGCAATATTTTTAGTACCTTTTGCTCAAGGCTCTGAAAATTGCCTTTGGAAGATCTGATATCAATATTCTCTGTCATTCCTACTGCACAAAGAAACAAATAAAAGGTTAACTGATAGAGCCGAAGCTGTAGAGCCATGCACTAGCACTAGTGGGGCCTGCAATCTAAGTTACTCCTCCAGGGGCAACAACTCAGATATTTATTCTGTTATTCTTAAAAACAATACTCCTACCACACTGGAAGACAGTTGAAAACTGGATAGAGAACCAGGGACCCCTGCCCCCAACAAACAGACACACAAGAGAGACAGACAGACAGTGAATGAATATTAATGAACCAGCATTCATGTTGAGACCATGTCCTCTAGCTATTGCCTGGCTTCACATCTACAGACGATTTCCATTATCTAGAATATTTGTGACTGTTGTACAACAGTCCCATACTTAGAAATAGATGTGGTTTTTTGGGGGGGCTTTTTTTTTTTTTGAGACAGGGTTTCTCTGTGTAGTTTTGCGCCTTTCCTGGAACTCACTCTGTAGACCAGGTTGGCCTCGAACTCACAGAGATCCATCTGCCTCTGCCTCCCAAGTGCTGGGATTAAAGGCGTGGGCCACGACCGCCTGGCAAGATACAATTTATAAATAAGATCTGTTGAGCAGATTATGAATTTAAATTTTTCACAAGAGGAATAAAAGCTCATTACTACGAGGAAAAAAAACCAAAAAACAAACCTCCTTTCTTTCCTAGAAAACTTAGGTCAGACCAGAGAATTACCCCACATCAAAGAACAGGGCAGATGACGCTCCATGGCACAGCTCTTGCCTAGCATACATAAAGCCCTAGGTTCAAGCCTCAGCCCTGGGTATAAAAAAAGATTGTGGGCTAAGCATGGTGGTGCATACCTTTAGTCCCAGCCCTTGGGAGGCAGAGGCAGCTGTGAGTCTGAGGTCAGAGTTACATAGTGAGACCTTGTCTCAAAGTAAAATGAAAATAAATAGGTAAGAGAGACAGAAAACAGAACAGAATAAATGCACAAAACCTATCTCTTGGAAGTCAGCAGTCAATAATTTTTCTCTCTTTCACATTTACTTATTGCGGGGGCGGGGTGCAATATCATAGTGCTTATGTAGAATCAGTTCTTTTCTTCTATCATGTGGGTTCCAGGGATCCAGCTTAGATTGTAAGGCTTGGCAGCAAGTGCCTTTACCCACTGAGCCATCTCAGCAGCCCAGGGGTTTATCTCTCCCTCTTCTTTAATTGAAAGTTTTATTTCATTTTATGTATACGAGTGTTTCACCTGCATGTAGTATGTCTATGTCCCATGTGTGTGTCTGCTGCCCTTGGAGGCCAGAAGAAGACATCAGATCCCTGGGAACTGGAGTTACAGATGATTGTGAGCCACCACATGGGTGCTGAGACTCAAGCCTGGTCTATCTGTAACTACAGTTCCAGGGAAGCCAGCTCCCTATTCTGGCCTCTATGGGCAACAGGCATGCACAAAATGCACACACATACACAAGGTAAACCATTCATACACATAAAATAAGATGAAATACTTTTTAAAAAAATTTAAAAGAAGATTAAATCTCTTCAATCTAAGTTCTCTTAAATGAGAGCACTGGCCCTAGAGGATGCTGAAGGGACCTCTAGAGTGCTGCTGTGGAGGTCTTTAAATAAGGCACCCTCTCTTAAGCCACAGTGTCCTTACCTGTAAAGCAAGGAACAAACTGTAAAGAAATCCAGGGAAGCATTTTGGGGTGGTGCTGGGCCCTGGTGAAAGTCAGGCATGACCATTACAGCGTCCTTTGCATTACTGAAGACTTCATAGGATATGACGGAAAGCCGTGTTAGTTATATTTGCAAACCTTTCAACACTTGCCAACCAAATTTTAATGCAAAAGTAAGCAGCTATGCAAAGTTAACGTTGTAAATTCAGGTTTCAAAAGGTTGCAAGATTAACGACCCCCATTATTAAATTATACTGAGCTCCCAGCTCCTACACCGATCAAATATATTACATCTAAGCAATGCAGAAGTGGTGAAGACTCTGCTAAAGAGCTTCTTCACTGAACTAACTCCACTCAACATTAAAGCTGCCTTGATGTCTATTTAAATGTCTACTAAAAACAAAGGGGGAAAAGCTGGTGGTGTGGCAGTAAATAAAAAGAAAGCCATACAACACTATAGATGGAAATGACTAGTCCTCATCTTTTTTAGAACAGAAGCATCCTGAGAAGATCAAGGTGAATTTACTGTGAAGGTAAGAAAGCTGAAGTCTCAAAGCTCTGCAGCTTTGTGGGCCTGTGCTTAATCTTATAGTCATCATTTGGTATTCCTGTATTAAAGAAAAACCTGTAAATTGCCTAAATTTCAGAGCCCTCAAGACCTGGTCTTACACTGCCCTACAAACATCTTGAATTTAAATTCAAGAAGGGGAAGACTGGGGATGCAGACCAGTGATATAGCTTAGCATGCAAGAGATCCATGTGCAATTTTTAGAATTAAAACAAAGTAAATATCATTATCATTTTGAGGAACTGACAATTAATATAAAATTCTTGGGGGTGGTGGGGTAGGCTGGAGATAAGAGCACTTGCTGGGAGCTCCCATGGTACTGCACTAGGCCCTCTGGATAAGTGAGACAGTTCTTTAGCTTGAAATGTTTAGGGGGCCCCAGGCAGTGGGACTGAGACCTGTCCCTAGTGCATGAGCCCGCTCTTTGGATCCTAGTGCCTATGCTGAGATACTTTACACAGCCTCTGTGCTTGGATCTGCCTCAACTGAATGTACCAGGCTCTGCTGACTCCCTAGGGGAGACCTTGCCTTGGAGGAGGTGGGAATATGTAAAATGAATAGAAAATCTCTTAGTAAAAAGTAAAATAAGATACAAGGAGGAAAAAGCACTTGCTGTTCTTACAGAAAACCTGGGTTTGATTCTTAGCACCTACATGGCAGCTCACAATCATCTGTAACTGCAGCTCCAGGGTAGCTGATGCCCTCTTCCTGCCTCCTTGGACATTGCATGTACATGGTACACAGGCATACATGCAAGCAAAACACCGATATACATAAAAACAATTAAAATTTTTTTTCTTGGGCTTGTGATATAGCTCAGCAGTTAAAGGCCCTTGCTGCCAAGTCTAATGACCTGAGTTCTATCCCAGGAACTCATGATGGAAGGAGAGAACTAACTCATGGAAATTGTCCTCTGACCTCTACATCCTATCCTACCCCACCCCTGCCAAACAAAATATGTAAATGTAATTTTTAAATATTAAGAAACCAAACAGACAAACAACAAAAAAACATGATGCTTCTGTGAGATGCCTCAGCAGGTAAATGTGCCTGTTGTTAAGTCAAGTCTGATGATCTAAGTTCAACCCCCAGGACCCACATGGCCCAGGGGAGAGAACTGACTCCTTGAAGTAGGCCTCTGACCGTCACATGCGTGCTATGGCGGGCACACACACAATATAAATAAATATGTAATTAATTTTTTTTAAAGATCAACTTCTGCCAGACGGTAGTTAGCACACACCTTTAATCCCAGGACTCAGGAGGCAGGGGCAGACGGATTTCTGAGTTCAAGGCCAGCCCGGTCTACAGAGCAAGTTCCAGGACAGTTGGGGCTTCACAGAGAAACTGCATCTCAAAAAACAATAAAAACAACAACAAAATCAAAAAGTTGCTCTTTGCAGCTCTGGGGCTGGGAGTAGAGCTCAGTGGCAGAGTGCGTATGGACCCGAGTCTGACCTCCAGTACTACACAATCAAAAGCGCAGCACTTATTTATACAACTCTGTCTTTCTGCCCGTCTGTCTTCCTATTTTCAGGAAAACAGACGTATGGGTATTTCCTATGTTGCCCAGGCTAGTCTCAAACTCCTGGGCTTGAGCAATTCTCCTGCCTCAGACTCCCAAGGAGCAAGGCCTAGCCACTTAAAATGAGTAAGCTAAAAAGGAGTCTCTTTCTGGGAATTAAGTTCCTCTCTGTATATGCAATGGAAAAATCGGACCAAATGTTCTAAATAAGTTCTAATAAACCAAAGTTTGTCTGTCTGTCTTTCTTTCTTTCCTTTTTTTCCTTTTCTTTTTTGGTTTTTCGAGACAGGGTTTCTCTGTGTAGCCCTGGCTGACCTGGAACTCACACTGTGGACCAGGCTGGCCTCGAACTCAGAGATCCACCTGCCTCTGCATCCTGAGTGCTGGGGTTAAGGGTGTGCACCGCAGCCACCGCCTGGCTGATCTGTTCTTTACATAGCCACCAAAGGTTCTGTGTAAAACATAAACCCTTCACTGGCTCAGCAGCACCCGTAGACTAATGGTAAGACCTTTCGCAATCTGCTCCCCTAAAGGGCTTTCACCTTCTACTCTTGCCACTGTGCTTGTTTTTATATATACTCAACTTGTTACCGAATGACATTTAGCCGCTGTCCCTGACACTTTAGAGTACTAAGAAACACTAAGCTTCCCCCACTCTTTCTGTGTTTGTTTTGTTTTTTGAGACAAGGTCTCTGTATGTAGTTCTGGCTATCCCAAAACTAGGCAAGTGGACCAGGCTGGCCTCAACACTCAGAGCCTCCTGCCCCTGCTTCCCAAGTGCTAGGATTAAAGTCATGCACCATAAAGCCTGGGCAGACTCCTTCATTTTTAACTTATGTGTATATGTGTGAGCCTTTGTGAGTATGTTTAACACACGTGTGCAGGAGCCCTCAGAGATCAGCAGAGGGCGCTGAAGCCCCCAGAACTAGAGTGACAGGCAGTTGTAAGCTGCCATGTGGGTACTGAGAAGCACACCCAGGTCTGATTCAAGAACAGTAAATACTCTCAGTGGCTGACCATCTCTCCAGCTCCATCCTCCACTACTCTTTTCTTCCTTCTGAAAGAGCCTACAGGCAGTACCAAGATTCATGAATGATATCCTATTCTCTCCTGGTAATTTTCAGTACAAACATATTTAAGAAAGAAAGAGAAACACCAAATTGTCCATATAAATTCCAACAGGTGGCTTAAAAATTGCAAGATGGTTTCATTTGTCATGTGACTGATCTGTTCTTTTGATTCTAGCGTAACTCAAACAAGAACCAAGAAATATGGTTCTTGTTGACTGAACCATGTGATTAATATTTGTATTTATACTTTGAAGTTAATTGTTTCTTTATGCTTTGGAATTAAGTGTGTCTATATCATTCCAACAGCTGAAATACTGTAATGAATACATTTGCACATAATTATGTTCCATGTGTTAATGAGCTCAATTCCACTTCCCCTCCATGTTTTTACAGTTCCTTTCTGTTTTAGAAAGGCTAGGAAGAAAACAAACTGCACATAATGGAAGGAGCCAGCATGGCTTACTGAAAGGTTCAGGTTGTCTTTATTTGTTTATCTATACTTTATGTGCGCTGATACTTTGCCTTCATGCATGTCTGTGGTAAAGTGTAAGGCCCCTGGAGCTGGAGTTACAGACAGCAGTGAGCTGTATGCAGTTGTGGGAGTTGAACCCGGGTCCTCTGGAAGAGCAGCCAGTGCTTTTTAACCACTGAGCCGTCTCTCCAGCCCAAGGTTGTTTCATCTTGTAAGCGAAACTAGAATTTAGTGAAAATTAATGCCTGACCTCCACCCCCCTCACTAGACAGTACGGGGTAGGAACAAGGTGCTGGGTCAGGCAGCCCAGACAGCGGGGTCTCCAGTCTGGCTCTACCTTCCCTCCCCCTGCTTCAATCCTCACAGAGAGGCAGATAACTAGCTGTATGGTAGAGCACTTGCCTCATATGTGCAGGCCTCTGGGTTCCGACCCGATACCATGAAAACAAAACACAACAAAACAAGTAGCTTGTACATTTCACAAGTACAGAAATAACATATAAGTATTGCGATTTTGAATAAACTTTTTACTTTTTTTTTTTTTGAGATAGGGTTTCTCTGTGTAGCCCAGGCTGTCCTGAAACTCACAGAGATCTGCCTGCTTCCACCTCCCAAGTGGTGGGGGGTTAAAGGCGTGCGCCACTCTGCCCAGCTCATTCATCTTCTCTAACCTTTAATTTTGTCATCAGGAAAACAAGCACAAGCCTTGGCTTCCAAACTATACTACATGGAGGATCTTGTGAATAAACTGTTGAGCACTTTGCAAACATCATGGTTACAGCTCATCCTAAATATCTTCTCACTAATAACCTGTAGTTATTAATCTGGTAACATTGTTAGAGTAAGCCCTGCTTTCCTGAATGCAAACAGGGCCTCACTTTACAACCCTTGCTGGCTTGGAATTCACAGGGATCTGAGTATTAAAGGTGTGCACTACCACGCCAGCCTGAATACAGACGTTAAAAGCTAGAGATTACCTTTATTTGTAAGATTCCTAAATTTAACACCAGAAAAAAATAGTTAAGAGCACCCACCTCCATATGAACCACATATGTTGTCTGTGAATCACTTTCATCTCCAAATCGGCAGAAGCCAAGTAAGTAGGGCTTTCCTGCAGTGAAATCTGTTCAAGCAAACATCCGCCGGTTCCTTGAAAAATGACCCCCACCCCTCTGCCCCCACATAGGTAGCCTCTGAGACTGAGATAATATCCTTGAGTGCTTGGGTCTCCAATAGGAGAAAGCACGCACAAGGGAACTCAATTCTTAGCCCCAAAGTACATGGATTTAATGAAAGTAATAACGACTGCTTTGTCACTGTTAGGACAGGAAGGATACATTTTTCCTGTTACTAATATTCTTGATCAAAGCATCAAAGGAGCATATGCTTTACATGAACCACAGCCCATTTTCTGTTTTCTCAATTACTCCCTTTTCAAGGAAGGCATAAAATACAATTCTAGGGCCGGGCGGTGGTGGCGCACGCCTTTGATCCCTGCACTAGGGAGGCAGAGCCAGGTGGGTCTCTGTGAGTTCAAGACCAGCCTGGTCTACAAAGCGAGTTCCAGGAAAGGTGCAAAAAAAAAAACAATTCTAAAGCCATAGATTCTGTCTCTAGCTTTACCCATGAAGGTACCAATGACCTGGGAGAATCACTGAGGGCAGAACTTGCTCTAGTGCCTGCATCTGACAGTTAACAAGCCTCATGTCCCATGCAGACACTAATGAGTCATCAAATGATTTAACTGACTCTGTGCTTCTACTAGCCTGACCAGCATACATACTTTGAAGCCCTTTTCCCAACTCAAATGGCAAACAAGTCATTCCTGGCTTTGACCTGAAGTTGTATTAAAAATGTAATTGAGGTGGGAAATCCAAGGGTCATGAAACACTCTAGATGGCCTTATATGATGGGACAAAAACCTAATACTCAATGCTGTTCCTCTCCCACCACCCCGTCTGCTGTCTAAACAAGAGTGAATGACTTTAGGCTAATGAGACTGCACTAATGGATGAGGCGGCCTCAGCAGACCCAGCTCCTAGCCACACACACAGTATGACCCCTGGGACTTCACCAGGAGTGCAGCTTCTAAGCAAGTAGTCTCTGGAAAGATAAGTTCAATGGAGAATCTGGGTCTAGCTGACCTAAAGGCCTCATCTGATCATAATTAGAGACCATAAACGCACTTTTCCTGACTAATAAAACAAAGCTGATGTGATGAATGTAATGAACCACATGTGCATAATGAGATTACACAGAAAATTCATCTTTTTGAATGAATTCACTTAGAATGAATTGTAGTCATTGAAATGATATGCTTGTCACTTGTATACACACACACACACACACACACACACACACACACACACACACACACAAAATACACAGAAGTTGAGGCAGCAAATGTAGATGCCCAACTCTCATGACATCTCATTTTTGGGGGCAAGCTGTTATGAAGTCCTCAAAATCCAAAGAAATGGAAGATTGGAGCCAGGCTGTGATAAGTTAATGTTGAGGAAGAATACATTTTTCTTTCTTTGCACCCACCTTGGCCTGGACAGCATAGGAAGCCAAGAGCACTGAAGCCTCAGGAGGGCAGTAGATCTTTTCATCCAAAATCTGTTTCTTCACCTGAAAGGGCAATTATGAGAGAGATGAGACTGCACGTGTGGAAGACAGCAGTGCCGCTCAGTCACAGCAGATGACTCAGGGTATTCTAAATGAGGGCTGCCAAAGCTGCCTGTTAATGATTTTCTGACAAAGGGGACTTTTTAAAAAAGTATTGCAGACCAATTGAGAGGTCAGCCACTGAGCAGTTATCAGTAAGATAGCTGCACAAAAGCCCTCTCTCTCCTCCTCAGAGTCAAGGCTGGAGAGGAAATGGGATCTGCTTGGTTACAGCAGACTCTGACGGGGCTATGACTAGGGTAACTACACTCTGTCTCGGTCTTGGCCCTGTGGAGCACTCACAGTACTAGAGGAGATGGAGTCTACCTTCAAATCTTCATACAAGACAAAAGTCAAGGCCACTGAAATATGACTGTAGAAAAGTCATTACTTGCAATGTGCTGCTCTAAGGAAAAAGGAAGCAATAAAATTTGATTGATTCAACTTTTAAGTACACATGAGGTTCAGGAAATATAATTCCTAAGCCATAATGTCGAAATAACATATCTCATTGCACCTAACTCCATACAATGGTGCAGTGTATGATGTTCCAGACACAAGGACAAGAGAACCACATAAGTGGAGGTACATTAAGCAAATTTAACTCTTTTCACAGATTCCTATTAGTAGATGTTGCCTTGATTACTCACAAAAACATCTAACATCTCAGTATGAAGGAAGATCAAGCAAAAGTCACAGGAGACAGGTGCTGCCTCAAGCACTCACAGGAAAGCCATTTCTATAGTACTAAGGTATTCTGGCCACACGTAGCTTGAGGTGGTCTTGAACTCTCTATGTAACTAAAGATGACCCTGAACTTCTGAACCTCCTGTGGATTACAAAAGTACACTATGCTCTGTTTATTCAGCACTGGGGTTGGAACCCAAGGCTTCATAAATACAAGGCAAGCATTCTATAGATAGCTACATCCCCAGCCCCCAAAGACTTTTCATGTGGCTTCATTCGCACAGACACCCCATCCCCCCACCCCAGGTTTTAAAACTAAGAGAAAATGAAAGCTGAGATGTTCTGAAGCGGTGAGACCTTTGAGTCTCCTAGTTTCTTTACAAAGAGAAAAGAAGCAGCTGTAACACAAAAAATCTGAAAGGGCTACCTTTCGACCTAAAACACGCACACACGCACACGTGTGTGGAACTCCTTTGTAAAAGAAACTATTTAGCCAGGCAAGGGGCACACATCCCAGCATTCCAGAGACTGAGGCAAAAAAAATCTCAAGTTCGAGGCCAGCCTTAGCTATTGAGTGAGAACCCCTTAACAACACAACACAGCACAGCATTATATGGAGAGCAGTACCATATTTCACGTACTATGTCATGAACATAATACACAGATGCTCCATATTACAGGGATTGTGTGAAAAATCACAGATGTACTTCTGGGAAATCAATGTATTTAATGCCCTGTTACAATCTTTGACATCATGGACAGTGGGGCACTCTGGGACACATAAGCAGCTTCAGCATCAGTCACACTACAGATAGCCATGAAACTGGGGAGGCTCTCTGACATCGACAAAACAAGGTTTCCATCCTTAAAGGAAGCGGCTCCCTGTGCTCCTAGATGGTCAACCTGTAATCCTGGAACGCCTGACTTCTTCAGTTTGGTTAAGAATGACTTAAGAACACCAACTGCATATTCAACAAGCCTGTCTCTAAGGGGCTTGCACTCCGATGAAGGAGGAAATGACAGTATACATCCAGAGTTGTGCAGAACGGGCTGTCTGAAATACCTTCGGATGGGTCAGACCAAGGTCACTGCCATTCAGAAGAACTGCCTTGATGATGGCAGATCCTGAACGTTAAAGAAACTTTCTGCTAAGCCTCAGGCTTTTCGTTTAACCTCATAGAACTTTCAAGTTAGCTAGAGGGAACCAGGATGTACGTTCACAGAGGGTATATATTGGGTAACTGCTTCTGTCTATTCTTCACCATCACACCTCTGCAATTTCATCCGACATCAATTCTCACCACACGGGCAAAGTTCTATTCTCAAGATTTTTTCCCCATTACTGAACTAAAAGGACTGACTATTTGGAGGCAAAACATTTTCTGCAGTGTAGAAGCATTTGTGGCCAACTCTAAGGGGTTCACCTGGGCTGCTTTTGTAACCACACTCAAATTGGTCCTCTTAGAACTGGGGGAGATAGCATGGGCCAGTGTACCTGTAAGAAAAATAAGTGTTGTGTGATCTCTTGAACTAGCTCCTCCTCAGCATTCTCAGGATAAAATTTGGCCAGGAAGTGAAAGGTAACCGGTTCTTCCTTCGAAACATCATGATCCAACACCTGCAGAATTTCAGAGCAAAAGACATGCTGTGCTGGTTCCTCCTCTTCATGGACTTCCATCAGAGCACGCTGTGCAGGGAAGGTATAAACCCCTCCCCTGTTGCATTCATTCCACTTCCCAAAGGCTGTGCTTCTACAATTGGAAGCATTCACAAAGCCATCCACAGCAGGAGATACTATCCACTTCGCACAGAGTTCTGAACCAAACCAATCAATAAACCCAAGGGGTGAGCAGAGCTACAGTGACAGCATCAGTGTTCTCAAAGCTACAGAAAAGAGTTACAAACCAGAATGTATAACTCAAAGATCTTGGGCTTTATCCTTTATGGAAGACTGAAGATTTAAAAAGGTTTTTTTGGGTTTTTTTCCCCTGAAATAGTAACATCTTCCTTTACTCTTTTTTCTTACTGCCCACTCTAATAGGTTCCACTGGACTATAGCTTAAACTAGATTTTTGTGACATCATTTATATGTCATGAATACTAGAAGTGAAACATGGCCATCATGGCAATGCTTTGTTCCTGGAATCTTTCCGAGATGGCCACAAAATGCTTGCAGTGCAGTAAGTAAACCACTGTCTTTAATCTTCTAACAATCCCACCTGCCCCTGGAAAGCTTGGACATCTGCTCTCCAGAGTGAATTTCATTTCAGGACATAAACATACTACCAGGCTCCATTAACATGTGTCATAATTTATTTCCCTTGAGCAGCAGGTTCTATGACTCCTGATGCCCCCAATCTAATATCCACTTGGCTAACATTCAGGTATGATTTAAAATTCACTTTGCTGAGAATCATAAAAAGACACAGAAAGCTTTGCTGTGTCTGATATATAACTCTCCATATGCTTGCCCAAATTCCAGTGACAGTCTCCAAGGGACTCAAAATAAGTCTAATCTAGTTGCCTTCCTCAGCCCTGGCTCTTTGTGGCATTTAGAGTTTCTAGTCATTGGGAATGACCGTTGAAACAGACAATCAAAGGAGTTCTAAACACGAAGGAGATCACCATATACATGTTGTGAACACAATTTGAACATCTCACTTAACATTAGTCAGATGAGACTTGTTGGTTACCACATTATGCAGTAGATAACTTCAGGGGCAATTGACAGGGGCACCATTTAGGGTCAGAACTAGACATGGGCCAGGCGGCGGTGGTGGTGGCGCACGCCTGTAATCCCAGCACTCGGGAGGCAGAGCAGGCGGATCTCTGTGAGTTCAAGGCCAGCCTGGTCTACAAAGTAAGATCCAGGACAGGCTCCAAAGCTACACAGAGAAACCTCGTCTGGAAAAAAAACAAAAAAACAAAAAAAAAAAAAAAAGACACAGAGTTACTTTGTGACTCAGGGGTCTTTTGGCCCTGTTCTCCAGCTGTCTTCACTGTTAAGTGGCCAGGAAAACAGATAGGCATGTCTTTGTGTGAATATATATGAACCCATAAATGGGCAGCTTCCCCAAGCCATAGCCATTTCCAAGCCACCTTCAAATTACTAGAAACCTAGATTTCATGTGCTTAAGAAACCCCAGAGAATCCTGAGGAGGAAACGGGCATTGCTCTTTCATCTCAGGCTCTTTATTCCTTAGGTTTCATTAATGATTAAATCTTGGTGTTCTCAAAGACTTATTAAAAAATAAAAAAAGAACATGAGCCCCGGGAGAGTCTCTCAAAGACAAATTGTTGGAGTTTTTTGTTTTTGTTTTTTGAAGCATACAAAGATAGTAGTAATGCCCTCCTAAAACCTGACTATTGGTTCAATAAACTAATACCACAAAGCAAACAAGGCAGTGACAATGGGCAGAAAAGCTCGTCAAGGTTTAGGCCTTATGAATCCTGCTTGTCTGGGAGAATCTGTAGTGAGCAGAAATGCCTGTAGACCTGTTTCCTACATACATGACTTAATATTAAAAAGTGCCCCCTTCTTTACCATATCCTTGTGATACTCCAACAATGAGCAAATAAGCTAAGTGCAGGCTTAGGGAAAAAAAAAAAATACCAAAACCAAAACCAAAAAACCAGAAAGCATAAGCCTCCCCCACTGGTTTCATGGAGATCTAGCCCAACCTTCTTGTCCATTTTGAGCCAGGCCACGGTGTCCTTGATTGTGTACTGCAGTCCAAAAAACCAGGTTTCCCGAAGCCCCAGCGTCCGACACACCAAATCAAACAGGTCTTTCCCTTTCCATTTCATCTGCAATATAACAAACCAACAGGGAAGGATGATGTGAGCAAAAATCATAATCAGCTCACACACAAAACTGTTCTCAGCACTCTCTACTATCACCAAAATGTCTGATGAGCACTGAATTCCTAAATAATTTTAAAGCTTCCCACACAAAACCATGAGTGGGAAAATACCAATTAGAGCTTAATGGCTCAATCGCTGCGGAGCACACACAATACCTCCTTGGACAGTTCCGTACAGAGCTCAGGATCCCCGAAGTTGCTAATTTAGGAAACCTGGTAAATAGGCAGCCTCATTTAGGGGAGTCAAGCCTCCTAAATTAGCCCAGGAAGATGGCCAGTTTGTGAGACACTAATTCCCTTGAGATGTTGTTAGGTTTTTTGTTTGTTGTTGTTTTTAACTCATGACTGCCTTTTGATAAAAGGTAAGTATTCTCTTTTTAACTTAAAGACTACTTTTACTAGGAAAAATATTAAATATATGGTTGTAAGCCACAAATTGCAGAGCAGAAGAACAATGTGAGACCAGATAGGCAAGTTGCAGGTCTCTATCAGGATGCCTGGTTGGGCCCAAACAGAAGCAACTTGCCCACAGGCACAAGCAATTCTAAAAAATGCTCAGTGTCCAAACCCAAGCAATGAATATACAAGTTAACTATGGCATGTTTATTCCATAGCCTCACTTTCAAAAGCATCTGTATCACTGCTAACCCTTTTTCTTTTTCTCTGCTATTCAATGGTGTAGCTGGAAAAAGCAAGCTCAAACATCTTCATAGGGAAAAAGGATGTAGGGCAGCTGAGTAAATGTTGCCATCTAGTGGCTTTTAGTCAACTAGGTTTTTCCTGTATTACCTCTTAGCTTGCCAGATACCTACCCCAGCTACCCCATGTATCAAATAAAAATCCAAATAAACACTTGAATACAGTTATGACCATATGAAACATATGCTTGAGTGATCCTGAGATGCAAATGTAAGGGAATGATAAGGCCACCTGATTGCAGAAGTATCTGCTCTTCTCCTGCCCCCATTAGGAAACCTCCACCCGCCAGGGAGACAGCTCAGTAAAGTGTTTGTCATTTAAGCCTGAGAACCTGAGTTTGAACCTAGCACTCATATAAAAAGTTGGTTGTAAGCCCGGCAGCTGTGGCACATGCCTTTATTCCAGCAATCAGGAGGCAGATCTCTGTGAGTTTGAGGCCAGCCTACTCTACAGAATGAGTTCCAAGACAGCCAAGGCTACACAGTGAAACCCTCTTGAAACAGCCCCCCACAGATACACACACAAAAAAAAGTTGTTTGTTGTGGCCCATGTTTATAATCCCAGCACTGGAGGGGTGTGGGTGCCAACCAGCCTAGCCTAATAAAGGAACCCAGGTCCCAGTAAGCATCTAGTTTAAAAAATAAATAAATAAATAAATAAATAAATAAATAAATAAATAAATAAATAAATAAATAAATAAATAAATAAAAGCCAGAAACAGAAGCAGGAAAATCTCCAAGTTTGAGGCCAGTCTGGTCTACAGAGCAAGTTCCAGGACAGTCAGGGGTACACAGAGAAACCCTATCTCCCTCTACCCACACACCATTGCATTCACACTACACACACACCTCCAGTAAATAAATAAAATTAAAAACATGAACAAGGTGAATGGCTCCTGAGGAACCAGAGGCTGACTTCAATGTTTGTGTTGGGTGTGTGCCATTAATATTTTGAGCTCAGAGGACAATGTGGTGAAGTTGGTTCTCTCCTTAGACCTTTATATGGCTCTGGGGATCACTCTTGTAGACAGACAGGCTTATACAGTTAGTGCCTTTACCCACTAGCCATCTTGCCCACTCCTTTACCTTTTCCCCCACCCCAAGTATTAGGGATCAAACTGGGGTCTTGCACTTCTTAGGCAAGTATCCCACTACTGAACCATACTTTCTAACTTTAATAGATGTGAATGAACAGAGTCTTCTCTGTTTGCCATCTCTCTCTCTCTGTTTGCAGCCAGAGTCAGCAACCCAAATGGTAGGACACCAAGATCACACCACACAAGTGGCATATTGACTTTGGTCCTTTATCAAGCAAGGCATTTCTCCTATCTGTCCTGCAACCTCGGCCCCATACCCTCTAACTATAGTCAGGTCCCTGGAATACGGCAAAGATGGAAATCTTTAGAGATTTTTGAGTAGGAAAAACTGAGTTTTATTTTAAAAATATAATTGCTTCCCCCTTTTATAAGGCTGGATAATAGGCACACCCTTTTGACAACCAGACAGGTTTTTTTTTTTTTTTTTTTTAATTCTTTGAAGGTCTTAATTCATACAGGCAGACTTAACTGGAGAAATGTGATTTTGAAGAAATGGAAGCTTCGGGATGCTGATTCTTCTCTTGTCTCTATTTTAAGCAACACACAGTATATAAATTATAAATGCCTGCCTTGCCACAAGATAATGTGCCACTAAAGAACAGGCATTAACTTGGAGAAGTTAAACATCCCAGGGCTAAGAGGATCAGGACATCACTCCCAATCCACCATAACTCACAGCCACAGTCAGGCCAGGCCTTCGCACAAAGGGCTGTCAGCAAGCAGGATGAGTAGACCTGGAAGGAAAGCTTCCAAGGGACAATGAGTGAGCTTCCACACTGGGGAGCTGAAAACCTCAACCCAACACTGTGTTATCACAGCTTTCCTGTACTCCTCTATTTCTTCGTTTTTGAAATGCAAGCCCACTTTTTGTTAACTGCAAAAGACAAATGTCATTGTCCCATGGAGCTTGCAATAAAGTGAAGAAACAATTCTCAGAACAATCCAGAACGTCCTACTTACATTATTTTCCCTATTTATACCTAACATTGATGTAAAAAAATCATTGAGCTAGAAATGAGCCTCAGGAGTTACCCACTGTGAATCCATGCTCTTTTTGTAAAACTAAGTAAACTGAGTCACCAATTATTTGGCAGTCTATCAAAATAAACACTGGTCTGTTTTTTCATGGTGATCCAAGGCAGGCAAACCCCTTGTCTCAAAAACACCCTTTTCCAGTTCTGTGATCATCAGATCTTCTTACCTTGGCCAGTAAGTGACCAATACTGAAACAGAGCCCTTCTGAGAAGTCAGACACAGCTCATTCACAGCTCTCTGTGGACAGAGCCTGTTTCCCAACAAGTACTGTAGAGCATACCAAGTGTCACACACTGAAGCTATACAATGGTGGAAGCAGGGTGTCTGGGAGAAAAAGGCAAGAACTCGGGTCAGGAGACTTGAAGAACAAGCAAGGGTTCAGTGATGGAGGGAAGGAACACTATCTTAGAAACAAAACACAACACCATGATCACTCCAGGGACCTGCAAGTCCATGTGCTGTGACCGGCCGGCACTGACAGCCAGCCTCAGGGGTCTGGAGCACGTGGCTCTGCAGAAAGCCTTAGGCTTGAGGACCTGTCGGCCTTATGCCAACAGGGTAAAGAATAAGTTGCAGGGAAGGAACAGTTGCAGGACAGACAAGAGCACAGAGCAGGTGACCCCTGTCATCAAGAAGGCAGAGGGAGAGTGGCTGGGAAGCAGAAGGAGGCAGTCCCAGAACCAGCACTTGAACAGGCTAGAGGGAGAAAGGCTCAAGACACCTACGTGCATTTCTGGCTTGAGCACCTGGCATCCCACTAAAAAAGAGAAGGAATACAGAAAAAGCAGCAAGTTTGGCGAAAACCGATGAGCAATTAAGTTTTAGACAAGATTAGTTAAACCAAAGAAAGCAAGTGGCCTGGTGGCACACACCTTTAATCCCAGCACTCAGGAGGCAGAGGCAGGCAGATCTCTGTGAGTTCAAGACCAGCAACCAAGTCTACCCTGTCTCAATTTTTTGTTTTTCGGGATTTTTTTGTTTTTTGTTTGTTTTTTGTTTTTTCGAGACAGGGTTTCTCTGTTTAGCTTTGCGTCTTTCCTGGAACTCACTCTGTAGACCAGGCTGGCCTCGAACAAATAGAAATCCGCCTGGCTCTGCCTCCCAAGTGCTGGGATCAAAGGCGTGCACAACCACCGCCCAGCCCCTGTCTCAATTAAAAAAAAAAAAAAAAAAAAAAAAAAAAAAACAAAGGAGGAGGACGAGGAGGGAAGGAAGGAAGCAAAGTAGAGATGTCCTAAATATATTCAAGTTTCCAGCCCTCTGAGCTGGAGAGCTGGCTCAGCTGCACATGCCAAAGACGTCTAAGAACCCAAGTTCATTCTCTGGGACCCGCGTGGTAGGAGAGAGCTGACCCCCACAACAGGTCATCCTCTGACCTTCATATATGTGCCCCCACACAGACACAAAGTAAATAAATGTAAGTATTTTTTAAAAGACTTAAAGACCTTCATTTATAAAATAAAACATTCTAAGGTGAGACAGGAAGATTGGTTGAGCCCAGGAGTCCATGATAACGCTGCATAATACAGTGAGACCTCATTCCAAAACAAAAGAAAACATTTGTCTCTGTCTTTAAGCAATTAATAAGATTTCTGACCAAACATGTTGGCCTTACACCTGGAATCCTAGCACTTGAGAGGTTGAGGCAGGGGGCCAGCCAGCTTTGGCTACATAGAAAGATTCAAAAACCAACCAACCAAACAAGCAAACAAAAAAAAACAACAATCAGGGCTGGAGAAATGGCTCAGAGGTTAAGAGCACTGGCTACTCTTCCAGAGGACCCGGGTTCAATTCCCAGCAACCACATGGCGGCTCACAGTCTGTAACTCCAGTTCCAGGGGATCTGATACTCTCACACGAATGCACATAAAATAAAGTTAAATAAATTATTTTAAAAAGCAATCAAAGAAACAAAAAATCAGAAGCTTTCTGTTGGGTTAAATTTAATCTCCACATGTTACCTATAAAAAGTTATGCTTTTACCAGGGAACTCCTACAGCTGATAAACTCCTTCATTAAAGTGGCAGGATACAAGATCAACTCAAAAAAAAAAAAATCAGTAGCCCTCCTATACACAAATGATAAAGGGGCTGAGAAAGAAGTCAGAGAAACATCACCCTTTACAATAGCCACAAATAATATAAAATACCTTGGGATAACACTAACTAAACAAGTGAAGGACCTTTTTGATAAGAACTTTAAGTCTCTGAAGAAAGAAATTGAAGAAGATATCAGAAAATAGAAGAATCTCCCATGCTCATGGATAGGTAGGATTAACATAGTAAAAATGGCAATCTTACCAAAAGCAATCTACAGATTCAATGCAATCCCCATCAAAATCCCAACACAATTCTTCACAGACTTGGAAAGAAAAATACTCAACTTCATACGGAAAAACAAAAGACCCAGGATAGCTAAAAGAATCCTGTATAATAAAGCAACCTCTGAAGGCATCACCATCCCTAACCTCAATCTCTACTATAGAGCTATAGTAATAAAAACAGCTTGGTACTGGTATAAAAACTGACATACGGACCAATGGAATCGAACTGAAGACCCTGACATTAATCCACGCACATATGAACACCTGATTTTTGACAAAGAAGCCAAAACTATACAATGGAAAAAAAAATATCTTCAACAAATGGTGCTGGCATAACTGGATGTCAAAAAGATTTGTAGATCCATACCTGTCACCATGCACAAAACTCAAGTCCAAGTGGATCATAGACCTCAACATAAATCCAGTTACACTAAACTTAATAGAAGAGAAAGTAGGAAGTACACTTGAACACACTGGCACTGGAGATCACTTCCTAAATATAACACAAGCAACCCAGACACTGAGCACAACAATTAATAAATGGGACCTCTTGAAACTGAGAAGCTTTTGCAGGGCAAAAGACACGGTCAATAAGACAAAAAGACAGCCTATAGAATAGGAAAAGACCTTTACCAACCCCACATCTGACAGAGGACTGATCTCCAAAGTATATAAAGAACTCAAGAAACTAGACATCAAAATACTGAACAATCCAATTAAAAAATGGGCTAAAGAGCTAAACAGAGAATTCATGAAAGAAGAATCACAAATGGCTGAAAGACATTTAAAGAATGCTCAAAGGGTTGGGGATTTAGCTCAGTGGTAGAGTGTTTGCCTAGCAAGCGCAAGGCCCTGGGTTCAGTTCTCAGCTCTGAGAAAAAAAAAAAAAAAAAAAAAAAAAAATGCTCAACATCCTTAGTCATCAGAGAAATGCAAATCAAAACAACCCTGAGATACCACCTTACTCCTATCAGAATGGCTATGATCAAAAACACTAATGACAGGGGTTGGAGATTAAGCTCAGTGGTAGAGCGCTTGCCTAGCAAGCACAAGGCCCTGGATTTGATCCTCAGCTCCGGAAAAAAAGAAAAAAAAAAAAAAAAGTACCTCTAGTAGTTTGCCGAGCGGTGGTGGCACATGCCTTTAATCCCAGCACTCGGGAGGCAGAGGCAGGCAGATCTCTGTGAGTTCGAGGCCAGCCTGGGCTATCAAGTGAGTTCCAGGAAAGGTGCAAAGCTACACAGAGAAACCCTGTCTCGAAAAACCAAACAAAAAAAAACAAACAAACAAACAAACAAACAAAAAAAAACACTAATGACAATCAATGTTGGAGAGGACGCGGAGCAAAGGGAACACTCCTCCACTGTTGGTGGGAGTGCAAACTAGTACAACCACTGTGGAAATCAGTATGGCAGTTTCTCAGAAAATTGGGAATAGATCTATCTCAAGACCCAGCCAAACCACTCTTGGGCATATACCCAAGGAATGATCAACCATACCACAAAGATACATGCTCAACTATGTTCATAGCAGCACTATTTGTAATAGCCAGAACCTGGAAACAACCTAGATGCCCCTCAACTGAAGAATGGATTAATAAAATTTGGGGGTTGGGGATTTAGCTAAGTGGTAGAGTGCTTGCCTAGCAAGCACAAGGCCCTGGGTTCGGTCCTCAGCTCCGGAAAGAAAAAAAAAAATGTGGTTCATATACACAATGGAGTACAACTCAGCAGAGAAAAACAATGACAGCATGAAATTTGCAAGCAAATGGATGGAACTAGAAAATATCATCCTGAGTGAGGTCACTCAAACCCAGAAGGACAACATGGTTTATACTCACTCAAGTGAATTCTAAATATAAAGCAAGGAACAATCAGACTGCAACCCACAGAACCAGGGAGGCTATATAGGAGGGCGGGGGAAGACGGGACAGGACGGGACGGGACATGACCCTAGGATGACTGTGGCTTATAGTAAGTTTTGGTTTTACTCAATTACTGGGCAAGCCCCAATGAAACATTTCACTATTAGGATAAGAATTTATGGGCCGGGCGGTGGTGGCCCACACCTTTAATCCCAGCAGGTGTTCAAGGCCAGCCTGGTCTACAGAGTGAGGTCTGCAGAGAAACCCTGTCTCAAAAAAAAGAATTTATACTGTATCAAGCTGATAAGAGAAAAATAAATTAATTTTAAAGATATAAATAAAAGCAGTAACATTCAAACAAAAAAAGTTATTCTTTCCAACATGTTCTTCCTCAAATGCATGAGGCTTCCTTTGTCTTCCTTATTTGAGTTTCTGCTTCTATATAAACAAGAACTGGCCGGGCAGTGGTGACTCATGCCTGTAATCCCAGCACTCGGAAGGCAGGTGGATCTCTGTGAGTTCAAGGCCAGCCTGGTCTACAAAGCGAGTTCCAGGAAAGGCGCAAAGCTACACAGAGAAACCCTGTCTAGAAAAACCAAAAACAAACAAATAAACAAACAAGAACTGTTGGCCATGGGTGCTCTACAGAGTTCTCAAGTTCCTGTGGAAGGGAGGCTGGGCTTTCTTGGTACAAGATGGCTTGCCTGACCACGACTGTTCTATGTTAATTTGATGCTCTGAAGTGACTCACTGTCATCTGGAGGTCTCTCTAGACTATAGGCACCTCTAACTAGAAGCAGCATTAGTCACCATCCAGGGACCAACAGAGTAGACAGTACACAGGACACACTCAGCAGCTATCTAATATGACTGACTAGATGACTTTAAAACCCAAGGCTCTCGGCCGGTGGGGGCGCACGCCTTTAGTCCCAGCACTCGGGAAGCAGAGGCAGGCGGATCTCTGAGTTCAAAGTCAGCCTGATCTACAGAGCTAGTTCCAGAACATAGAGTTGTTACACAGAGAAATCCTGTCTTGAAAAACCAACAAAACAAACAAAACCCCCCAAAATACATGATATTGTATGAAAAAAATTAAGTAAAACCCAAGGCTCAGAGGCTTAGAGCACAGTTAGTGAATACACACTGTGTTCAATTACCTACCAAGGTACAAGTCTTCACATTTATAGGTTTTGAACAGAAGTCCGCCAAGAACAGATGATCATCACAGTGAGGGTTTCAGCATGGAAACACTTGTGTTATGACAGGGACACCCAGGAACTGTGGGAACTCCTAAGAAAGCAAGCCACCTTCCCACAGAAATGGCATCTAAATTGTCTCCTGGCGGAAAAGAGGAGCCAAGTGAAGACTGGGTCTGGAGGGGACTACGGGGAGGGGTGTTGTAGACGGAGAGCACTGTGTGCAGAGGTCTAGAGCAAAAGGGTTCCTAGGGGAACTGAAACATTTTCGTTTGATTGGAAAATATGTCTGAATTTACAAAAGAACCAAACTGAGCCTGTGACATGGTTCAAAGGTAAAGGCAACCTGCCACCAAGACTGACTGCCTGAGTTTGATCCTCAGGACCCACTGGTGGGAAAGAAATTTCCCGTTTACTCAGCACACATGAGCTAGGAGACTTGGGGAAAGGGGCTACAGTGAGGAGACCTGGGTCTTGTGGAGAAGGCTGACAAAAGGAAGGTCATGACAGCCTGAAGGAACAGCATGTCCGCACTTGAGTCCAAGCAGTTGCGAAAGAAATGTTCTTTGCACTTTTCTAAATTTCTCTGATCTACACAGCTACACACAAGCTCACACAAGTGCTCTCTCTCTCTCTCTCTCTCTCTCTCTCTCTCTCTCTCTCTCTCTCACACACACACACACACACACACACACACACACACACAAGAGAGAGAGAGAGAGAGAGAGAGAGAGAGAGAGAGAGAGAGAAAGAGATGAAAAACTTGAGAACCAAATTATGGCCACACATGGTGGCACACACCTGTAATCCTAGCATGAAGCAAGATGAATGAGAAGTTCAATGTCAGCCTGAGTTATATAGTAAGACTCTCAAAAAAACAAAACAAGGAACAGTGTGGTGATCTATTGTGCCCCCCAATATATTGTGTACCCTAATAAACTTATCTGGGTCAGAGAACAGAACAGCCACTATATTAAACATAGAAGTCAGGCAATGGTAGCACATTCCTTTTAATCTTAGCATTCCAGAGGCAGAGATCCATTTGGATCTCTGTGAGTTCAAGGCCACACTTGAAACAGAGCCAGGCATGGTGACACATACCTTTAATCCCACCATTTGAGATCTCATGTCTTTGCTTGGGAAGGACACACACCTTTAATCCCAGGAAGTGATGGCAGGAAGCAGAAAGGTATATAAGGTGTGAGGACCAGAAACTAGAGGCTTTTAAACAATTCAGTGGAGATCCAATCTATTCAGGTGAGGACTTTTAGTCTGAGGAAACAAGATCAGCTGAGGAATAGACAAGGTGAGGTTGGCTGTGGCTTGTTCTGCCTCTCTGATCTTTTAGAATTTATCCCAATATCTGGCTCCGGGTTTTCTATTAATAAGACCTTTTAAGATTCGTTACAGGACAGGCACTGGGTGTAGCAGCCCACAACTTTAATCCCAGCACTCAGGAGGCAGAGGCAGGTGGATTTCTGAGTTTGAGGCCAACCTGGTCTACATAGTGAATTCCAGTCCAGCCAAGACTACATAATGAGACCCTGTCTCAAAAACCAACAAAACGGGGCTGGAGAGATGGCTCAGAGGTTAAGAGCACCGACTGCTCTTCCAGAGGTCCTGAGTTCAATTCCCAGCAACCACATGGTAGCTCACAACTATTTGTAATGAGATCTGGTGCCCTCTTCTGTATTAATAATTAAAAGGAAAAAAAAAAAAAACAAAACAAAACAACAATAAAATCTCCAGCATCTAAACACATTGTTTTGTCAACTGTCTAATTCTACTTCTGGCATCTAAACACAGAACCCAGAAAGTAATCTAGTGACTATTTTCTCCAGTCCCCTAAGAATGGAACAAAACTGGTTCCATTCTAGACACACAGAAGGCAAGTTTAATCATTACACGAGATGGACACCTCAAGATACGGAGGCTTCTTTCCAGGAACTATCCAAAAAGGCATAGGTACTGACCTATGACACTGAGTTGTCTGCTGCCAGTATATCTCAGTACTGTTACTGTGTGACTTGGGCAAGTTATTGAACTTCCTCATGCTTTAACAAGGACAATGAACAGAACCTGTCTCAACAGATTGATCTAAAGATTAAGTGAATTAAAACACTGAAAAAGGCTAAGACAGTGCTGGGCCCAGAGTAAACAAGGGGTAGTTATTGTTAAATCCCACTCTGCCTCCCTGCCTTGGTTCTCAAGTGGTGCTGCTTAAACCCTCCCAGCCCCACTTCATACCACAATGATGGATGACAATGGGAAAGGGCACCATCAATTCTCATCGAGCTAACCATCCTATCACTCATCTGACAAACATTTATTGAGCACCCACTATGTCCTAGTCTTTGTGCTCAGCACAGGAGATAAATGATGAATTCAGGACAATGCATGGTCCCTGTGCGTGTCTGACAGGGAAGACAGGGAAATGGATAAGGAAAAACAAACCGCTAAGTTGCTAACAGAACAGGCTGTTGTTCAGGAGACTTTAGTGAAAGGCGCTACACTGAGGAGACACTGGCTGAGCTGGGTCTTGTGGGGAGAAGGCTGACAAAAGGAAGGTCATGCCAGCCTGAAGGAACAGCATGTCTGCACTTGGGTCCAAGCTGTTGCGAAGTAAAGGAATGTTCTCTGCACTTTTCTAGGATCTGACAAACAGCATGATTTTCAATCTGCAGTACTGAATGTTCAATGCAGGACTGAATATGTAGCTTTGGCCTGGTCCATGTGACAATTCTCATTCTGCACCATCGTTCTGAGACCAGGCTCTGTCAGGGCACTGGATCAAAGCAGAGATGCACCCTACAATAGTATCTATAGCAACAGAAGCCAGGATGAATGGGATGGGTCTACTTATTTTACAGACCTTTAAAATAATCTTTAAAATAACATTTATTGGTGGGGGGGGTGCGCACACACAAATGAGGGAGTTGGTTCTCTCCTTCCACCTTGTGGATCCTGCAGATCAAATTCAGGTCATCAGGGGACTTGCTGCTCTTGCAGAGCATATAGATTCTGTTATCAGCAACCACATGTCAGTTCGCAACTGTCCTTAACTCCAATTCCAAGAGATCCTGACACCCTTTTCTGGCTCTGTGGACACCATACACACATTCAGTGCACATACAACACATGCAAGGAAAACATGCATACACACACAATAAAAATTAATAAATCTTAAAAGAAATTCAGGTTATCAAGCATCTCTACCCACCGAGTCATCTTGCTAGCCCTGTATGTAGGGAGCCAAGGAAGCCTGAATTGAGTGAATATGTAAATAGTGGCTGAAGTCCTGAGTGAGTATATATTGTTGACATGTCCATGCCCATGTCAAGGATCAATGCCTCAGACCCACTGGAGTTTAGCAAAGTCTTCCCACTGTGGCAAGGCTTAGAATTGCAAAGCCTTCATCTAGTCCACAGCCAGTGTTTACAAATGCTTGACCAGCATGTGCAAACCTAGCAACTGCAGTTTCCTCCTGGATACTGACAGCCTGGGACTTCTTGTCTCCAGGCACCTCCTCCTAATAGTCAGCAACCCTGTGCAGTACACAGTAAACATGCAGAGTTTGTTGCACTCAGCGCAGCTCCATCAGAGCACACACAGCCCATCCAACTGCAGCTTTTCTGTGTATGTTGGTTGTTTCTTTAGTACCTGTCCATTCCTCATCCCTCACTGCCCCAGGTCAAGTCAAGGAGACAGTGTGTAGCATTTAAACCCATCTCTTTCCATCTGGCCGAAGTAGTCAACTGATCTGCTTACTTCTGCAGCCCTCTTCCCCAGACTTAGCTTGGAGAGAGGATAAGAGGCAGGTGTTCATTTTGCAGAAGGGAAGAGGGTGGTTTGCAGGAAGAAGAAAGGTATGGAGGAGTGGAAATCCAGCCTCCATTAGGTGGAAGCATCCCTCTGCAGGTCTTCTGACCTCCAAGTGCCCTTCAGGCAGAGAGAGGGGCTGGAGGGCAGACCTTTGGAAGCTGCTCGGCTCTGTGGCTGTGCTTGCTTTCCTGTTACTTTAACAGGCTACAGTGTGATGTCATAGATCTATATTGTGCCTGTATCAAAGACAGATGCGTATGAACTTTATAAACAGGACTAAGTGCTGTCAGCTTGTTATTTTTTTATAGCTGCTAGATTTACAAGCTTTACCCAGAGTGAAGTACTTGTCATTTATCAACTTTAGAATGTTTTAAGTAAATAGCACTGAACACTTACCCTCCACTGCAGGAACACAGTTAGAATGCAGCACTTTGTTACAGGAAGCAAATGCCACCAATAACCTGTGGGGTTGATTGGACAACCATCTTACCAGTTGGCCAGGGTTACATGAAATCCTGAAACTGCCATAAAACTGTATAGAGGTTAGATTCCTTGTAGACAGAGTGACAGAAGGACTTGCTTCCCTGGCTCTGGACCTGTGCCCCATGAGTACTATTATTCAAAAATTCAAGATGACTGAGATTTCCCTGCTCAACGTTTATCTACAACTGATATTTGTAGTCATAGCTGGCCTATGAGAACAAATTTACAGAAGACTTGTGAATTTGAGATATTTGTATAAAAGACTCAATCCTAAATACAACTTTTATTTATTCACATGTTTTGAAAAAGGAGATATTGACAGGTATGTTGGCATACACTTTAATCTCAGTACATGGAGGCAGAAAGCCAGGCAGATCTTTTGTGAGCTTGAGGCCAGCCTCATCTACATAGTGTTTCAGGCCAAAACACACACATACACTCGTGGTGGGGGCGGGGTGGACAGAGAGATGAAATATTTCCCTGTAATTCTTGTGAGGTAGAGGCAGGAAGATTACCAAAAGTTCAAAGCCTATTTGTTCTACATAGCAGGTTATAGGCTGGCCAAAACTACCCTGTCTCAAAAATCAAATGCCAAAACAAACAAAAAACAAAATGGAAATAGTTATTAGGGGCTGGGAATGCAACTCAGTGGCATAACATTTGCCTAGTATATTCAATCCCCAGCAACCTGCTCCCAAACATTTATATACATAACTTTGCTGTGCAATAAGTGAATAATGAACTCCATTAAAATCTGACTAATCATCATCCTGAGTGAGGTAACCCAAACCCAGAAAAACAAACATGGTATGTACTCACTCATAAGTGGATTCTAGATATAAAGCAAAGAACAATCAGACTGCAACCCACAGAACCAGGGAGGCTACATAGCAGGGGGGACCCTAGGATGACTGTGGCTTATAATAAATTTTGGTTTTACTCAATTACAGGGCAAGCCTCAATGAAACATTCCACTAGTAGGATAAGAATTTGTACTGTATCAAGCTGATAATAGAAAAATAAATTAATTAATTAAAAACTGACGAATCAAAGAAAATTTAAAAAGCAAGGAGTAAGACTGTACCAGCAAAGCAGGCTTTTCTATCTCTTGAACTTAAACTCCAGAATCTGTCAGCCTTTTGGTCTTGCAATTAAGGGATACACCTCTTCCTTGCATGTGAGCATTGCTGCTCAGCATAGGGAAAAGGGATCCTCCAAATAGAAACAAGAACATAGCAGAAAATTCCATTCCTCTCATCACAAGCTGAAGCTGCTTCTTTGCAGAAAAAATAAATAAATAAAAAATCCTCCAATCTCCTGCCCTGTCAGTTTCTGCCATAATCAACTACAGCAATTAATTTTCCTCTGCCAGTCCTCCAATCATCTCTGTTATTGTGCCCAATCTATATAAATTATTAGTTTCAAGGCTTTCCACCAATTGCTTCTTCTCTCCTTCAACCAATTACCCGACCTTATTACAACTCAGCCTACACACTCAGCAGAGGTACGTGCTTCTAGACCTTTCTAAGAACTATTCCTTCAACACTTCACTATTCACCCAATATCATGCAAGAATCAGTATGTACTTCACGTCTATGGAAAACTGAGTTATCTTCCCCAAGATTCCTGTCTTTTCTCCAATGCTACAGATCACCATTCCTTGAAGCTAAGGAGACACACACACACACACACACACACACACACACACACACACACACACACAGTCTCTCGGAATACAGACAAGTGCTGCACAATCTGTGGCCACTCCACTAAGTGCTTGTGGTTGGCTGGGGATGCTGATGATAATGATGATGATAACTAGACGAGGCTTCTGAGTAGAACACTCCTAAGTAATGATTGCAATGAAGCAAGAATTTATGACACTCCTTATTAAAATTCTAATTGCATAACTAGGCCTTAAGATACATATTTCCCCCTTTGGTGACACATACTGATTCTAAAAATATCTTGGCAAAGAAATCTAAACCTCAAAGAACCAAAGAAGAAAATTTTCCACAGAACAAAAGACACTAGGAAGAAAGAAATCACAGCACTTTGGGAAACCACCAAAGGGAGGTTTCAAACTCTGGTTGAGTCTTTCAAAGCAAAACAAGTTACTGTTCTTTAGAGAGCAAATGTCCTGATGATTGCAGCTTCTGGCATCTTCTCTCCTGAAGTGGAGAGTGACTATGGGACCAACAGTGAATCCAGAGAAGACATCAATATTCCAGACCCTCCTTCAAGCACCAGGAACAAGCCTGTGACTTCAGAGAACCACAGTTCAGGCAAGCCCCAGTGTTTTCATCCCTAATTCCCCATGCCCTGTGTAACCTCCAGATTTGTGCTAGAGCAAAGAGGATGTACTTGGTTCAAAGTCAGCCGATAGATGACAAAGCAAAAAAGAAACAATTACAGTGTTAGAAAAGCAAGACAGAGTCTGTCCTCCAAAAGCAAGAAGGCAGTAGCTATCTGCGGAATTTAGCTCACCACATGAGAGCACTCACAGCTCTGTCACACAGCCGTCCACACCCGACCTGCTGTGTCATCAAGTGGTCACCCTCCGAGCCCAGGAGCTTGAGATGGATTTTTCATTGCTGTAACAATCTTCCGTCCATCCTTTAACAATCCATTCTGTTATCTTAAAATCACTTCCAGGAATGTAACTAATACTTACTCCTTTATTTGTGTTCTTGGTACAATGTTTTCCCTTATTCTGGGCTCTACTAGTAAGGTCCTTCTGCCTCACAATCATAAGTGGACTATGTAGCCAGAACAGTGTTGTACACCTGTAATCCCAGCACTTGGGAAGTACAGACAATCAGATCAGGAGTTTGAGCCAACCTTTGTTACATTATGAGATCAAGGCCAGCCTGGGATACATGAGACTCGTTCTTAAAAGAAAAAAGTTGATTGCATAGATGTATTATGAACTCTGTAATGAAAAAAAAAAAAGGTAATTATAAATACTGCTGAAAAGTAAGATTTTAGCAAATAGCATGCTGTGGATAATATGCAATTAGCAATGATTACAATACTTGACATACCGAAAATAACAATTCTCCAGAAATAATAGTAAGGATTGTTTGGTGGGGATAAGACATGAGGCTAAGTCAGAAGTGATGGCTGATGCCTGTATCCCCAGGACTCAGGAGCCCGAGGCAAGAGGATAGCTGAATTTGAAGCCAGCCTGAGCTATTCAGAGATTGTCTCAAAAAAATAAAATAAAATAAACAGAAAAAAAGGTAACAAAGATAATTTTTTTATATTAAATTTAATTTTAAAAAAATTTTGGAAGGCAGGGACAGGCAGATTTCTGAGTTTAAGGACAGCCTGGTCTACAGAGAGAGTTCCAGGACAGCTAGAGCTGTTACAGAGAAACCCTGTCTCGAAAAAAACAAAACAAAAATTATGTGTATTATTCAAGCTTTCCCCTGCAGATGAAAAAAGAAAAGAAAAGACAAGCAGTGGTGGTGTGTGCCTTTAATCCCAGCACTGGGGAGGTAGGTCAGGCAGATCTCTGTTTACAAATCAAGTTCCAAGATAGACAGAGCTGTTACACAGAGAAACTGTGTGTGTGTGTGGGGGGGGGGGGATTATATATAGGATGTTCTGCCTGCATGTATTCCTAGTGCATCAGATCCCTGGGAACTGGAGTTACAGATGGTTATGAACTTCCATGTGGCAGCTGGGAATTAAATCAGAGTCCTCTGGAAGAGTAGCCAGCACTCCTAACCACAGAAACATCTCTCCAGATCCAAGAATGCTAAATTTCAAGCCTCAACATTAGGCAAAACTAGCAGCAGATTATCAAATACCAACCCATGGCAGAATAATATTATTTAAATGATTATTTATGTCTTGAATTTTTTTTAAGCTCCTAAAACAGACCAGGTAATACAGGCTCACAATTTTATATATTCCGGGAGTCTGAGGCAGGAAGATTATAAGTTTAAGGCTATCTTGGACAACCTATTGACACCTTTGTCTCCCAATAAAAAGTAAAATAAATAAATAATGGACTAAAGATATAGCTCAGTGGTAGAGCACTTACTAGCACGCCCAAGATCCTGGGCTCAATCTCTAGTGCCTAAACAAACCAACCTCAGTGGTACTGGGGACAAACTCAGTAGTAAAGCACAAGCTAGGTAGCCATGGGTCCAATCCCAGCATTTCCTCCCCCTCAAAACTCTTGTATTGTAAACCAGTTCATGTAGCACCCAGAAAATATAAACATTCTCGGGTGTGTGTGTGTGTGTGTGTGTGTGTGTGTGTGTGTGTGTCCAGCACTCGGGAGGCAGAGCCAGGCAGATCTCTGTGAGTTCGAGGCCAGCCTGGTGTACAGAGTGAGATCCAGGACAGGCGCCAAAACTACACAGAGAAACCCTGTCTCGAAAAATACATACATACATAAAATAAAGTAGACATTCTGTCTCAATGTTTAAGATTTAACACTGGCTTTTGTAACACTGAAGAAACAGGAAGTTACAGGAGTGGATAGAATTGGTAAAAAGTTCTATGGATGGATAAGAACTACTGAGGTCTGAAGACTTTTTAAAAAGCATATTTATGAGACTGACTTAATCTGAAAATCAAAAAGAGTATGATAGTAGATAAAGGCACTGCTGAGGAATTTAAAACCATAGATCAGTCCAGAAGTTCTGCAATTACTCTAGATTCAGCTTTATCTGAAAGTCAAAGGAACAAACTACTGAAACCAGAAGACCATAAGCAACAAAATGAACAAAGACTTTCTGTGAATTCCCCAAATCTAAGCCCCAATTTGGCAAAGGAGAAAAAAATGGGAATTGGAGTTAATGAGCCAGAGGCAAAAAGCCCAGTGACTTGGAAAATACTGTGCTCTGTCGCCACCTAGTGGTGCCCGTGAACAGGCCGCTTGGGTCTCTCAGCCTGCTTATTGTTTAAGGTTTAAGACCTGAAGATGTCCCTCAGTGAAAGTGGGCTTGCCTATGGCCATAGATTCCATCTCCAACACAATAAAAACAGACTTTTTTCTTGAAGCCCCACTACTTTACTGACAATTTTCTGCATGCTTAAAGTATCCTAAGACATGTGGATTTAGACTCTAAATTAGACAAAGCACACACAGGAAAGAATGTATCTTTCTGTAACAAACCATCAGCTAGCTAGGGCTAGCAGTAGCTCTGAGAAAACGCAGTACTGGGTTTTGTAAGTCTCAAATGCTTTAAATTCTCAAATTAAAACTAAGGGGTTGGGGATTTAGCTCAGTGGTAGAGCGTTTGCCTAGCAAGTACAAGGCCCTGGGTTTGATCCTCAGCTCAAAAAAAAAAAAAAAAACCCTAAGAAAGTGCCAAAAAGTTCCCAGACAGTAAAACTAGCACAAATCACTGGGGAGTCATCAAACCCAAGACAAAGCTGGGCAGGGTGACTGTACGCCTGTAATTCCAGCACACAGGAGCCTGAGGTAGAAGGATCCAGAAAGAAGCCGGCTGAGACTACGCATCGAGACCCTGTCTCACAAAAATGGAAGGTGGGAATTGTTCTAAGGCAGATGCTGAAGCTGAAGACCCTGAAATGTGACTTCTTCCCTTCAATGTACAGAAGAACAACTAGGGAAAGGTGTTCAACACGCCCCAAAGAGCTCTCAGCCTAGAATACACATATATCCGTTGTTTTACAATATCTGTTCATATATGTTTTGCATCTCCAACTAGAACATGAACACTTTGGAAAGTTAGTACCTTTCCTTAGTTCCCCCCACTCCCCACTCCCACACCCCAGATAGGAGTCACTCTGAAACACAAAAGAGTCATGCCTTTACAAAATGCCTGTAGTCCCTTTCCTCTTACTGTACAGAAACTGAACTCTGGTGATCTTAATTCGGGCTCCTCTGAAACTGAGCTATAGAGACACTTGGAGGAAAGGAAGAGGTGAACTGCTGAAAAGTTAAAGAAGATTAAAACAAAGCCAGGGGTTAGCTCCTTCAGAGCTTGTCTGGCATGCTCCAAGCTGGGGTTCCCACCCCAGCACACAGAGAAAAGGAAACAAGGCAACCAGCTGATATCTCTGTGGGCACACCAAATGTCTTGGAAGGACAGAGGTTGAAAACAGAGGAAGGGACACTCCGACCATAAGGAACGTGAAACGGGCAACTAGAAAACACTCAACTCTTGTGAAATAAGCTTTACTTGAGGCCAAAAGCTTGAATTCCAAGCTGATGATGGGCAGCTGAAAAAGATTCACTTATAAAACTGTTCAGGACCCAAAGGACAAACTGAACATCAAGGAAACACAGCAGGGACTGTTAGTCATGTCATTACCCAGCAAAATCTAAACCACTGGCAAGTTCACAAAATGGTTTTGAGATAGAATCTTACACCAAGTGCAATAAATAAAACAATGAAAAAGACAAATAAGTTGTCACAGCAGAAAGTTATTTAGTTGGGTGGTGGCACGCGCCTTTGATCCCAGGCAGAGGGAGGGGATCTCAGAGTTTGATGCCAGCCTGGTCTACAGTGTTCTAGGACAGCCAGGTCTACTCAAAGAAATCCTGTCTTGAAAAACAAACAAAACAACAAAAAAAGTTTATTTCCACCTTTTCCTATTTGCAAAATACTTAAACTCTGGGGGGAGGGGTCAAAATGTCCTTCTTTCTGTGTGGAAATTCCTACACAGTGGAGAGAGGGCTGGCCTGGAAGACCAAATCCCAGGCCCACCTTTTAGCAGCAGTATGACACCCAGCACAAAAAGCAAGCTTGGACAGCATTGAAGTTAATAATATTTAGCATTAATTTTAGAATTAGTAATATCTCTGTGCCCGTTAACAAGCGAGGGAGGCGTTCCAGGCACTGGGCTGGCCTATACAAAGGCTCTGTGACCAGAGGTTGGGAAAGGAAATGGGACAATCAGCTCAAGCCAAGAGAGCGTGTGACAAAGCATGGAGAAGCTGAAAGGATCAGGGAAATGGTAAGGGCTCAGGACACACTTCCATTTACGAAAAACCCCTTATACAGTCTGTCTTTGTGCCGGGTGGGTCTAAGTATTTTGCCAATAAGGTCACAAGAAGAATCATGACAACTTCCACCTTACAGATGATGCAAGTGAGAGCTATAAGAACTCAGTTCCTCAGAGGCAGCACGAGGGACCAAGCCCCCTAAGTCTATTACACAAGGTCATCCTCTGCTACACAGCAAGTTCAAGGCTAGCTTAGGACATCTGAGTTCCATGCCCAGGACCCATATAAAGGTGGAAGAAAGAGCTGAGTCCACAGAAGTAGTCTTCTGGCCTCCACACATGGGCTGTGGCATGTGCATGCCCTTTCACCCCACTAATGCTTTTTCTTTGGGGGGGGTTAAGTTTAACTAAAATAAAAACTATCCAGGTGGTGGTGGTGTACACCTTTAATCCCAGCACTTGGGAGGCAGAGGCAAGTGGACTCTGAGTTTGAGGACAGCCTGGGCTACAAAGTGAGTTTCAGGAAAACTAAGGCTACACAGGGAAACCCTGTCTCAAAAAAACAAAACTGAACAAAAATTAAAATAAAATAAAACTAAACAAGAAATGCTAGGTGACAGGAATTTTCCAGCTCTGTTATAAGCTTCGGGATATCACATGGCTGGTGATTTTAATAGTGTGCCCATCCTTCTCTTCTTGAGTGGACAGTGGTTCCACTGAGACATCAAGTAAGCTATTTACTCTGTTGAATCCCTTTCTCCCTGGAAACAAAGGAAGCAACACTCATGTCACTATCAGGTGACGCCAGCTACCTCACGAATGTGGGAACTCAGCATCTCCTGCATCAGTCCAGGAAGCCCTGCTGTACCAACTGGAGCCCTGCATTTCAGCACCGACATAGCACACGACACAGTCACTGCTATCCCTTGCCCTTCATCCCACAAAGAGCAAGCATGGGGTCCAGAACAACAGCACTAACCAGCATGCTCCCTGCCTCTCCACCAGCTCATCCTTCACCTGGCCTGTCCACATCACAGACCACAGAGCATTCAAAGTCACTGCCTATATCCACAGAACACAGGTGTTAAAGAGGATGACAGCCTTTCTTCTGTAACACACACATACAGTCCTAACATCCTATACAGCCTATAAAAATCACAACCATAATTTCCAGGAGTTCATTGCCTACATTGTGGGAAGTAAAGATCCTACTGAAAATACCAGAATTATTTCTTCTGCCCTCCCCTTAAAGGTTCTGTTATGGAAAAACTACATCTACTTGCTATACAATGTAATAACCTGTAATGTTGGCATTCAATTGATCATAACCCCATTTGGTTTAAAATGCCAACTAACATGAGAAGGCTTTGTTTTCTATGTAGTACAGTATTAGAATCTTCCAAACTCCATCTTGAGAATTTTTTCATATTTGGCTATTTTACTGATAGATTGAATTATCAGAGCAAAATTCCAGCCTAGATAAGAAATAATATAACCGTTTAGGCTCCTGGCAAATTATATTCAGCACTCACTTTCTCAAGATGACAAATATCAAATCTCTCAAGTGGAAAAATCTTCTAGAGCATCAAGCCAATTGTGCAATGCAGCAAATAGAGCAAGAGGGAGAGTCTACCCCCCTCTCTGCAGCAAAGCCTGAACTTACTGCCATAAGGAAACCTGACTCATATGCCAGCTCCCACTGGCTCTAAAATCGAGTCCTTCTTGGAAGGCCACTACCATTGACCTTAAAGCCAAGAGTTCCACAAGTACTGGCTTTCATTTTTCACTGAAGGCATCTGCCATTTCCTTGCATAAGCCTGGCTCAAAAACATGGCAGAGAGTGAGACTATTTGCTTCTCTAAGCTCCCTCTACCACCATAAAAACAAACTATTATTACTTTTAATAGTGTTTCCATTATAATTTGGAGTCTAAGGAGATGCAAAGACTTAACAAAAACCACAAGAGGACAGTGCCAAGGTGATGCAAGACTCCTAGTTAGGCCAGTTACCACCCTTTCTACTCCTCTTTCTGAGGCACGCAGCATCACATAGCCTTAGAACAGTGTGCAGGGCCAGCACTATTGGTCCCACTTTCCTGGTGAGGAAACTGAGGTCCACAGAGCTAAGTATCACATCCCAAGCAGAAGTGGACAGGAAAGAGCAGAGCTTTAAGCCTCAGTCTGCCTATTTCACAGTTCATGTGCTTTCCCTCAGCTCTGCTACTCAAACTGTGGCCACTGGGCCAGCAGCATTGGCATCACCTGACAGCTAGTTAGAAACAGATTTCTCAGTTCCACTAAACCCCTAGATCAGAATCCACCCAGGCTTTACTAAGATCTCCATGCCATTATGTGCTCAGTAAAGTTTAGAAACTGTCCTATACCACTGTGCCTCTCTGACTGCCACTACTACTATCCCTTTCTACAGATTTGCACCGGGTTCTCAGTGTCACAACTGGAGCTAGATAGATGAATACTGGAGGATCAGAGGCTGGACGACTTGATAAACACCTACAATGTCTCTAAACCTGGTAGCCCAAGCCTAGTGTCTACACATGGAGTAAGATTATTACAAGTTTGAGGCTACAAGTTTGGAGTCTAGACTACATAGTAAGTAGGGTACATACATAGGGTAGCCAGACCTACATAGAAAACTCTTCAAAAAAACAAAATAACAAAAAATCCTACCATGCAAAAGGCTAGTACCCATACAAAAAAAAATCACCCAGCCCAAACATTAGTAGTGCCAAAGCTGAGAAACTACATCCTAGTTGATAATACAATACAATCCATTATTTTTGGATCTACAGGGGTTTTTTTTTGTTTTTGTTTTTTTGTTTTTCTTGGTTGTTTTTTGTTTGTTTGTTTTGGTTTTTCGAGACAGGGTTTCTCTGTATAGCTTTGCGCCTTTCCTGGATCTGCTCTGTAGACCAGGCTGGCCTTGAACTCAGAGATCCACCTGCCTCTGCCTCCTGAGTCCTGGGATTAAAGGAGTGTGCCACCACCGCCTGGCTTGCTTTGTTTTTCCAGACAGGGTTTCTCTGTAGCTTTGGAGCCTGTCCTGGACTAACTCTGTAGACCAGGCTGGCCTTGAATTCACAGAGATCCACTTGTCTCTGCCTCCCACAAGTGCTGGGATTAAGGGCATGGGCCACCACCGCCTGGCTTATTTTTACTATTTTTAATTATGCGTACGTGTAGGAGTCTGTGTATAAGTATGTGCGTGTATGTGAACCAAGTGCACACTGAAGCGGGAGGTAAAAGATCTGTCTGGAGTTGGAGTTACAGATGATCCTGAGCTGCCTGACATGGATGCTAGGAACCAAACTCAGGTCTTCTGCAAGTTGCAGTAGTATATGCTCTGTTTTTGCTTGGTTTGTTGTTGTTGTTGTTTGGTTTTGCTTTTGCTTTCAAGACAGGGTCTCAATACATACTGTTCTCAAACTCACAGAGATCCACTCTGCCTCCTGAGTGCTTGGGTTAAAGGTGTGTGCGACTGTGCCCAGCCAGTACATAGTTTTAACCACTGAGCTATCTCTCAAGCTGGGCATGAAGACACATGTCTATAATCCAAGCACTTGGGAAACAGACCCAAGTTCAAGGCCAACCTGGGCTATATGAAACCTTGGCCTGCTTCCCTCCCCTAAAAGAAAGAACAGTGCCAGGCCACGTCTTTGATCCCAGCACTCGGGAGTACTACAAAGCCAGTTCCAGGACTGCCTCCAAAGCTACTGAGAAACCCTGTCTCAAAAAACAAAACACAAAGGAAGAATGAAAGAACAGTTCAGTGGTATAGCACCTGCCTGCTGGACATGAAGTTCAATCCTCAGTACTGCACACCCTAAAAAGAAGTTTTTCCTGACAAAATTATGGCTGAATAAATGTCAAACAAAATTCTTTTCCCTGCTGGCTAGTCGATCAGACTCTCATAACATTCAGCAAGAACTTATTAGAGGTCATCAAACTATGGTCCACAGGACAGATCAAACTCTCCTTATTCTACTAGAGCTAAGAGTTATTTTTTTTATTTTATAAAACTTTTTTAGAGATTTATTATATTTTATGAGTATTCTGCCTGTATGTATGTCTGAACGCCATGGGCATGCCTATTGCCCTTAGAGGTAAGAAGAGGGCATCAAATCTCCTAGAACTGAAGTTATTGGCACAGTTGTAAGCCACATGGATGCTGGGAGTCAAACCCAGGTCCTCTGCAAGAACAAGTGCTCTTAACTGCTGAGCACCTCTCCAGCCCCCAAAATTATTTTTTAATGTTTATCATTCATGAAATTCAAATTTCTGTGTCCATAAAGTTTTATGAATAACAACAGGCGGTGGTGGCGCACGCCTTTAATCCCAGGACTCCGGAGGCAGAGCCAGACGGATCTCTGAGTTTGAGGCCAGCCTGGGCTACAGAGTGAGTTCCAGGACAGGCTCCAAAGCCACACAGAAAAAACCCTGTCTCGAAAAACCAAAAAAAAAAAAAAAAAAAAAGTAATAGCTACTGCTTAAATAAGATGGCTTTTATAAAAGTTTTCTTTTTAAATGTAATTCACACACTTTTATACCTTTTTTGGAATACACATACTTTTAGAATCCATCTACCTAAATTGTATAGTTCAGGTTTTTTGGCATATTCATAAAGTTGTATAGTCATTGTGTAAGGCCCTGGAGCCACATGAGTGGCCAGGCCCCTCCCTTGAGGCAGTCTAACTATCAGATTCCACCCACAAAATACTCTGCCATGGGGCTGGGGATTTAGCTCAGTGGTAGAGTGCTTGCCTAGCAAGCATAAGGCCTTGGGTTCGGTCCTCAGCTCAAAAAAAAAAAAAAAAAATACTCTGCCATAACTGCTGGAACCTGCCTCCACCCTACAGAGTAAAAAAAACAATCTCTGGACGTGAAATCCCACCAATCTCCAACCTGGAAAGCTCCACCCTGTAAAGTTCCACCCCCTTTACAAGAAACTCTATATAAGCTTGTTCAGTTTGCTGCTGTTTCTCACCCAAGCAGAGGCAACCTATTATGGAATATTATTTGAAGATGTGTTATATTGGTTTATGCTGTGGAACATTTGTTTTAATGATGCAAAGATGTGTTGCATTCTTTTATGTTGCATTTGTTTAACTCTGTAAAGCTGTGTTACTGTGCCTGTCTAAAACACCTGATTGGGGGCCAGAGAGATGGCTCAGGTTAAGAGCACTGACTGCTCTTCCAGAGGTCCTGAGTTCAATTCCCAGCAACCACATGGTGGCTCACGACCATCTGTAATGAGATCTGGTGCCCTCTTCTGGCCTGCAAGCATACACGTAGGCAGAACACTGTATACATAATAAATAAATCTTAAAAAAAAAAAAAAAAAAAAAGAAGAAGAAGAAGAAGCCTCTGTATTTATTTGGGAGTTGGCTTGGCGGGGCCCCCAAAAGAGTCAAAACAACCAACAACAGCAGCCACCCTCCTAGTTTCCTTCCCTCCCAATAAATCTCTTGTGTGAGGTTTGTTGTGTGGTATGACTCTGTAGTATATCCCAGCTGCCAGGATACCTTTCCATCCGAGCTGTAATGCTTACACATCACACATAGTAATTCTGAGATCTTGTTTGTTTTTCAGCACTGGGTATGGAATCCAGGGTCTCACACATGCTGAGTACACAACTTACCCTCAGCTCAAAGAACATTTTCATCACTTCAAAAAGAAACTTCCTATCCTAAAGTTAAAATGCTCTTAAATTCCCGTTCACTTTCTGAGCCTGGAGCAACCACAGTCTACAGTCTGTCTCCGTTAACATCCTATTCTGCCGGCGGTGGTAGTGTCCTCGAGATGTAGAGGCAGGTGGATCTCTGTGAGTTCGAGGCCAGCCTGGGCTACAGAATGAGTTCCAGGGCAGGCTCCAAAGCTACACAGAGAAACCCTGGGGGGGGGGGGGGGGGGGGGGAATCCTATTCTATTCTAGATTTTCCATGGATGGAATCATACGTTCTTCTTTGACTCCTGTTTTAAAGGTCTGTTGAATCATCTATTGCTACTTCATTCCACTTTACTGCCAAATCATATCCCACAGAATGCATATGCCATCTGTTAGTGGACAGCAGAGCTATTTTCTTTTTTCTTTTTATGTTTTTTTTTCTTGTTTTTGTTTTTGTTTTTCGAGACAGGGTTTCTCTGTGTAGCTTTGTGCCTTTCTTGGTAGCCCAGGCTGGCCTCGAACTCACAGAGATCACCTGCCTGCCTCCTGAGTGCTGGGATCAAAGGCGTGCACCACCGCTGCCCGGCTTAGAGCTATTTTCATTTCTTGGATATTGTAAATAACTCGGCTGCATGAGGTTCTCTGTAAACACATTATTTCTGTCTGATGGGTGTCTATGAGTAGAAATGATAGGTTATATAGAAACTATGCTTAGAGTGAGGAACCGCCACATAATTTTTCACAGTGGCTTCTCCACATTCACAGTGACACTACATAACTTCTTCATTCCAGGAATCTTACTGGCTGCCTTTCTTTGTAATAAAGTCCTCATTATGCTTTTGATTTACACTTTCTTTTTTTTTTGGAGCTGAGGATCGAACCCAGGACCTTGCATTTGCTAGGTAAGCGCTCTACCACTGAACTAAATCCCCAACCCAAATTTACACATTCTTGATGATTAATGACACTGAGTATTTCTTCTTGTGTTTATTGGCTATATATCTTCATTAGAAAATGTCTATTCAGGGCTGGAGAGATGGCTCAGAGGTTAAGAGCACTGGCCGCTCATCCAGAGGTCCTGAGTTCAAGTCCCAGCATCCACATGGTGACTCACAACCATCTGTAACAAGATCCGGTGCCCTCTTCTGGCCTGCAGGCATACATGCAGACAGAACACTGTATATTGAATAAATAAATCTTAAAAAAAAAAAAAAAAGAAAGAAAATGTCTATTCAGATCTTATGTCCAATTATTAAATGGGTTCTTTTTTTTTTTTTTTTGCTTTGTTTTGTTTTTCAAGACAGGGTTTCTCTGTAGCTTTGGAGCCTGTCCTGGACTAGCTCTGTAGATCAGGCTGGCCTCGAACTCAAGAGATCCACCTGCCTCTGCCTCCCGAGTGCTGGGATTACAGGCATGCGCCACCACCGCCCGTCAATGGGTTGTCTTTTGATTATTGAATTATAGGAATTATTTATGAGGCTAGAGAGATGACTCAGTGGTTAAGAGAACTACCTGTTCTTACACAGGCCTGGGGTTCAATTCCCAGCACCCACCTGGCAGCTCACAACTGTCTGTAACTCCACTTCCAGGAGTTCCAACACTTTCACACAGATACACATGCAGACAAAACACCAATGCATATAAAATAAAGATAAATTTAAAAAAAAAAAGAAGTATGTGGGGGGCGCGGTAGCGGCACCAGCACACCTCCTTTAATCCCAGCACTTGGGAGGCAGAGGCAGAGTGAGTTCCAGGAAAGGCTCCAAAGCTACATAAAGAAACCCTGTCTTGAAAAACCAAAAAACCAGCCAGCTCATGAATCTACCAGGTTGAGCTGAATTCCCAGGGGAGTCTTTGCCCTGGAGGAGATGGGAATGGGGGAGGAGTAGGAGGACAGGGGAATACATGGCTGATATGTAAAATTAAATTAAATTATAAAATAAAACCAAAAAAAAAAGATATGTTTTAGATGTAAGTCTGAATTAGTTTTCTCGTTGCTGTGATAAAAAGCAATTCAGAGAGTTTATTCTGACCCACAGTTTGAGAGGATAGTCTACTATGGCATTATCAGGCAGCTACTGACATTAGATATACAATCAGGAAGCAAAGAGAGATTAATCTGTATATTCGCCTTGCTTTATCCTTTTTATTCAGCCTCACCCCAGCCTATGGGATGATACCACTTACATTCACAGTGTCTTTTCCATTCTTAATTAAAATTTTTTAGAAACATGCTCAGACATATCAGGTATTTCAGAGGGAGGAGCTAAGGGAGCATTAGAGTCTCAATATGTAACTCTGGCTGTCCTGTAGGTTAGACTGGGCTTGAACTCACAGAGAGCCATCTGCCTCTGTGACTACTGGGATTAAAGACTCTTCAGGTATGGTGATTCTAAATCCAATCGTTGTTACTTTCTCTCTTCATTTAACTCTGCCCTTTGAAGCACAAAAGTTTGAAATTTCAATTGTTTATTTTTTAATGTGGAGGAGCACGTGCACTGACCAGTGTGTGCACATACAAAGGTCAAACTGTCTTCTTCTATTAGGCTTCACCTTATTTTTTAAGACAGAATCTCTCATTGAATCTGGAGCTCACCGACTAAGTGGCCACAAAGCTCCAAGATGTACATATCTCTACCATCTTCTGACTTCCAAGGGCACTGTACACATGTGGTGCACATATAAACCCACATGAAAACCCCCAGCCCTTTAATTTTCTTAACATTTACTTCTGGATGTGTATGCATGTTGGTATATGTGTATATTTGTGTGGAGGCTAGAGGATAACTTGGTATGACTCATTCTCTCCTTGCACTATGTGAGCTCCAGGATCAAACTCAGGCTTTCAGGCTTGGCAGAAATGCCTGCTGAGCCATCTCATCTGCCTGTTGATTTTACCTTAAGCAAAAAATTTAATGAAACATTTAATTTTTTAATGATGCCAGATGTGTTGTGATACATGCCTTTAATTCTAGTACTTGGGAGACAAAGGCAGGCAGATCTCTAAGAGTCCAAGGCCAGTCTTGTCTACATGGCTACACAGTGAGATCTTGTCTTTTAAAAAAAAGTTAATTAATTAGAAATAGGTATGGTGTCACATGCCAATCCCAGCATTCTGGAGTCAGAGGTAGGTGGATCTCTGAGTTCAAGGCCAGCTCCTCTGTATGTAGAGCAGCTCCAGGACAGCCAGGGCTATACAGAGAAACCTTGTCTCAAGAAAAAAAACAAAAAAAAAAAAAAAAAAAAAAAAGAAACAAAACAAATAAATAAAATTTTAATAACCTTTTTTATCTTTTTTAAAGAAAGATTCATTTTTCTGTGTATGAGTACAATGTCTACATGTAAGAGTACCACATAAATGCAATGCTCATGAAGGTCAGAAGAGGCCATCAGATCCCCTGGAGCTGGGGTTACAGACGGTTATGAGCTGACTTGTGGGTGTGGGAACCAACCCTGGGTCCTCTACAAGAGCAACAAGTGATCTTAACTACTAACCATCTCTCTAACTACTGTTTTCATATTTTTAGATCTTTATAGTAGTTGTTCTGGAACTTACCATATAATCTTGACTTATCAAAACCAACTTCAGGTTTATATTAGTTTCCTTTAAATGATCCAGCAATGTTCTACTGGGCAATGAGTTTATACATCCATCAAATTTACACTCACAGTAACCCATTGTTACAGCTATCTTTTACCATCGTAGTCATTCCCTTAGCCCATTATGGCTTGGTTTCAACACGTCTCTTCTGTTACTGTTACCAAATGTGTTATACATACAATACACATTATATGTCCAATATTACAAGCACTTAGACAATTTTTAATAAGTTAAGGAAAAAACTATGCATTTACAGCATCTATATAATCACATGATTACCTTTACTATTCTCTTTGAGGTCTCTTGCTTTCACTGAAGGACCTCTTAACAGTTTTGTTTTGGTTTTTGGTTTTTTGAGACAGGGTTTCTCTGTGTAGCTTTGGCACCTTTCCTGGAACTCACTCTGTAGCCCAGGCTGGCCTCGAACTCAGAGATCCGCCTGGCTCTGCCTCCCGAGTGCTGGGATTAAAGGCGTGTGCCACCAACCGCCGGCCCTCTTAACAGTTTTTTGCAAGGCAGGTCTTTGAGCGATAAATCCTCCCAGTTCTTGGTATCTGTTGTCTTCATGTCACTACTCTGAAATGACTACTTAACCTATAATCAACTTTACTAGACCTTAATTCTTCTGACAGTTCAGATTTGTAGGTGGGCTTCCACTACTGGGTATTTTATTCCAGCTATTGGACTTTTCAACTCCAGAGCTTTCATTTGGTTCTCTTTTATACTCCTCTCTAGTGAGCTCCACTTGATTTGGCAGTATCTTGGTGCCTTCCTTTACTACTTTGTGCGTCCCTTAGGTTCTGGGAATATATTTATAATAGCTAGTGCGTGTGTGTGAGTGTGTGTGTGTGTGTGTGTGTTCAAGAGTTGTGCATATTCATGGATGTGTACTTGTGTGGTGCACAGATGCACATGGACATGTGGAAGCCAGTGGACAGTATCAAGTGTCCTCCTCTATTACTCTCTGCCTTATTTTGAATGACCAGGTCTCTCTCTGACCCTGGAGCTCAATGGTGCACTTAGATTGGCTGTCCAGCAAGCTCTGGAGACCTTCTTGCCTCCATCCTCCAGCACAGCTTTTACATGGTGTTCAGGATCAAAGCGCAGATCCTCATACTTGCATGGCAAGCAGTGTACTGACTGAACAATCTCCCTAAAGCCGTTTTTGTTAACTCTGGCCCTGTTCACTCTCACAGGGACTTCTGTAGCTAGCTTACCCATACCCACCTAGTCTTCCCTCCTTATACAGGTCATATTTTCCCTTTTTTTTTTTTAGGCATATCTCATCGTTTTTGATATTTTGGACATTTCAGATAGTACATTTTAGTGACTCTGGGTACTGGTGCCCCCTATCCAGGGTTCTATGGTGGGAGAGGGGCAGCACTCTCTGTCCTTGTATTTTTGAGGCAGAGCTTGCTATGTAACTCAAGCTGGCCTCGACCACTCCGTTCCCCTTCCCTCAGCCTGGAAAGTGCTAAGATTACAGACACAGACCATCAAATCCAACATCAAGACTTACCATTTACTTGTTTGGTGACTGGTTGGATGACTTCAACAAAATCTACTTATCCCACAGTGTGAAGGCCTATGACATTTCCCCTCAGGGAGATGTTGATTTGGGTAGTTAACCTTGACTGACATGGCTTTAGTCTTCCCTTTCCATGACCATCTAGCTGTTAAACTCTAATTGTGGCTTGTTTTTCTAATATTTGTAACAACGCCCTGGGGCACAACTTGTATACAAACTAGCCTACTGAACTAGGTTACTCTGAGGGAACTGCTGCTGAGGTAAATGTTTGACCTTTAGTCTTCCCTAAGGAGAGTTCCCTAAAACTTTCTTGAAAACTGGAAACATACAGTCTAGGCTGTATCTTCACAAAATCCAATCCTCTTTCTCTAAAACCTAGTATTCTCAAGACTACCTTCAGGCATGAACTTCCCTGCTGTGTTTCAGGTGAAGTTATTTCCTTTGGGGTAAGATCAGGACAATCTAGGTTTTGTTTGTTTTGGGGGTTTGGTGCTAGTGGTTGAATCTTGGGTCACCTGCACATGCTTTATCAGAGCTACACCCCTAGTCAACAACTCTGTTTTAAGTCCTGCTCCTCTCCATTCCTCAGGGAAAAATCTCTGAGCCAGGGTTCTAGAAATGGTCAATGGTGAAAATGGTAAGCTTTTCTCTGAGATGTCCCCTTCCCCACCAATTCCAGGACTGAGTCTTTGGTGGAAAAACACACAGTAGGTTGAGGTTTCAACTTGCCTTTCCTGAGGTCAATAACCGCCTCACAAGCCAAAGTTGGGGCAAAAGCAGTCAGGTCCTAAATCATCTCAGTACACCACACCCTGTTCCACAGGTAGTAATTGAGTAGAAAAAAGGAGGCCCCACCTTCCTAGGCCTCAGCTCAGCAACAGGGAGTGGAGTGGATCTAACTCATCCGAAGGGAAAGCAGCATTGACAGCCTTGATTCAAACACTGCCTCTCTCTCACCTAATTAAATTTTCATTGATTTCTCGTTGTAGCGTTTGCTGTTCACCCTTACAACTATTACCAAAGCTTGTTTTCAAAAGAATCTTCACCAGCTTTGGAATAGACTATGTCAGGGGAGCACCTGATACTGTCATGCTTAAGTCAATCCTACCTAAAAGCAAAGCTGAAGAGCAGAGTAGTTAGTGCCGACAGGGTCCCGAGGGCCTGTAAAGCTGAAATGATGAACTAACTATACAGTTCTGAGTAGAAACAATCTGGCAACCCCTGATCCACTGTCACGGTCACCAATGCTGCTGCCCGGGAGTCAACACTTTGGGTAGCAAACAATAAATTGCTGAAAGTATCATCCTGGCTAAAAGCTTAGTTGGAAGTTCCAAATCTTGAGGCACTCTTCATATGTAAGAAGGAAAAATTAAAGGTTTTTTTTCCACCACCACCCCCTTTTTTTTTTGTCTTGGTTTTTCGAGACAGGGTTTCTCTGTATAGCCCTGGCTGTCCTGGAACTCACTTTGTAGACCAGGCTGGCCTCAAACTCACATAGATCCTCCTGCAGCTGCTTCCCAAGGCATCACCACCACCCCTTATAGAGAGGCTTTTGCCACATTCAGTAGCCCAGGCTGACCTTGAACTCTCACAATTCTCTGGTTCAGGCTCCTAAGCACTGGGTTTACAGGTGTGTGCTGACACACCTGGCCAAAAATCTTTCACCAAGGTGTTAAAAATAAAAGTAAAAAAATAAGATGGGGTCAACATCAACCAATCAAACAATTCTTTCTTCCATCAGATACCAATTGAGTATCCTTTAATTCAACTCAATTCTGACACACTCTACTTGGAATGTAAAATCTCATAAGTAAAAGTGTCAGCCACACAAGACTGCCTTCTGATGCCAATCACATGCTTCTGACTACTGACAAACCGAGGTGCCACAACTCCCTCTTTGGGTTCAGTTAATTTAGTAGAGCACCTCACAGAAAGTAGATAAACACTCATGTTTACCTATTTTTTTTATCGGAGATATTACAAGGAGCACAAGATATTACAAGATCTTTTTAAATGCATGAGGTAAGGCATGTGGGAAAGGGTGCAGAGCTTATATGCCCACTCCTAGAGAACATGTTCAGCTGGAAGCTCTCTAAACCCCATCCAACCTTTTGGGAGTTTACAGAGGCTTAATTATATAGGCATTACTGATTAAATCATTGGCCTTTGGTGATCAATTTAACCCATCAGTCCCATCTTAAGAGAAGAATTGAGAAGTCCCAACCTAAGGATGCCTTTCTGGCAACCAAGCTGAATCCTAAAAACTAAAGCCTGGCAACAACAGCCAACTCATTAGCATGCCAAAAGACACTACTTTGGAGATTTCAAGGGTTTTAGAAGCAATAGGCCAGGAAACCAGATCAAATATATTGCAGTATCACAGGTCCCTACCTGACTAGTTTTTGGTTGTTGTTTTGTTTGTTTTTTGAGAGTTAAATGCATAAATGTCTGACACTTGGAAAGTGCTGAGGGACGCGCGCGCGCGCGCACACACACACACACACACACACACACACGTTTTTAACAAATGATATCTATTATCACCATGTTAGAAACTATGGAAAGTAAATGTAAGTTCCTCTTTCCTCAGAGTTTTCCCTAGAAACTTTAAAGTTTGGAACTGGGAAAAGCACAAACTTTCAACAAAACTAGATGAAACTGTTTAGACCTAGCGTACATAATAATACCTAATGAAAAACTCCCTGGAATTTTAAGTGCAAGCCCTACACACCGTAAACCAGCTCGTTACTACAGAAGATTCCAGTTTTTTCCAAAAACAAATGAATGAAAATAACCTTCAAGAAGGCCAAAACCAAGAGACCCACGTTTTTGGTTTTGTTTTGTTTCGTTGTTTTTTGGTTTTTGTTTTTTTGTTTTTTTTTTTAAAACGGCAACAACTAACTAGCTTTAACTTGTGATCTGGGCCTAGATAGTCCTTTCCGGTTCTGACCATCTCCACCCTCGCCCAGGGAATGGTATATACAGAATCCCTCGGGCTTCCACCTCGACTGTCACCGCAGCGAGGGCGCCCCGACGGTGGGGACGCGCGCCCGGGGCGGACAGGCAGGGATTCCGCGGCTCTCGGCTCACAGTCCGTCGGGACCGGCGGCCGGTTACCTCGCAGTTGAACTCCATCTCGGCGTCCATGGTGACGATCCGCACCGTGAACGTCTTGGGCTGCTTCCTCTTGAGCGAGCTGAAGCTCATGCGGGAAGCGATGGCTCCAGCCATGGCGGGGGGCTCTGGCCTGGGACCCTCTCACCCCTAGGCCGGCGTTCTGGGTCTATTAGCCCCCCTGGAGGAGCTGCACAGGCCTCAGGGCCACCATGGTGGCCGGCTGGCCGGCCCGACACAGACTTCGGCTGCGTGGGTCCCCAGCGGCCACCATGGGCCGCGAGGACCCGGCCCTCGGTGCGGAAAGCCGAGTCAGGGGACAGTCTCAGACAGCGGCGAGGACGGGACGCGGGGCAGGAGCGGGCGCGGCCCGGCGCTCGGACACTCGGGCTGGGGACGCCAGGGACGCCCCGGGACGCCCCGGGACTGGAACCCTAGACGGCTGCGGCGCGGACGCCGCGCGCCTCTCAGCGGCCCGACGGGGGTCGCGGGGCCGCGCAGGAGTCGGGAGCGCACGGCGCGCGTGCGTGTCTGTCACCCGCTCGGCTCCGCGCGCCCGCGGGAAGCGTCCTCCACCAACCCCCTCCTCAGCGACCCGCCGGGCCCCCGCCCCGCCCTCAGGCCGCTCAGAACGCTACCCTCGGATGCAACCTAACCAGTAATTGCCCCGACACTGTGATTGGCTAGAACGCCAAAGGGAGCGGGACTTCCTCTCCGTCCCGCCTCCTCTAGGACCACTCCACCAATTGGAAGTTGCACTGAGCCAGGGGCGCGGGTCTGTACTCGGCGTTGAGTGGCTATCGAGGCGGTCACTCCGAACGCTTTTGTTCGTAAAGAATACGCCTACTCTAGCAAGACTGGTTGAGAAGGCGCAGGCGGCGCCTTTCCCGGGAAACCTGTGGAGGCCCCGGTGGCACCGCACGAGGTACGTCGTGGTTGGAGACCGCCTTTCCAGAAGTGCCTCGCCCCAGAGCCTAAGTCGTATTTGGGACACCAAATACGAAATTCCTTTTGGGCACCTAATTACATGTATTGACATGTATTTCACAAACTTTAAAAACATGTAGAGAGGTTTCTTGTTTTGTTTTGGCTTTTTCTTTTTTTTTTTGAGCTGAGGATCGAACCCAGGGCCTTGTACTTGCTAGGCAAGCGCTCTACCACTGAGCTAAATCCCCAACCCGAGAGGTTTCTTAAGTGGCTCCCACTTTCCTGCCTGATCCTCCAGCTTCTCTTTAAAAGAATTACAATTACCCCCCGGCCAGTGGTATAGCAAGCCTTTAATCCCAGCACTCGGGAGGCAGAGTCAGGCAGATCTCTGTGAGTTCGTGGCCAGCCTGGGCTACAAAGCCAGATCCAGGACAGGCACCAAAACAACACAGAGAAACCCTGTCCAGAGAGAGAGGGAGGGAGGGAGGGAGGGAGGGAGGGAGGGAGGGAATGAATTACAATTACCTAATGGATGGTGACTGCCCTTGTTTACTAATTGAAGCTTGTTAAATACATAGAGAAAGCTTTAGAGAGGTGTCTGACACATACTAGGTTGAATCCTGTGAAAATGAGCTACATCAAAAAGAATGGGAGAGGTTGGAGATTTAGCTCAGTGCCTTGGGTTCGGTCCTCAGCTCTGGAAAAAATAATAATAAAATAAATGGGAAAATTAAAAGCATTTTCATTTTGTCCTCTGCATTTTATTTTATTTTCCAAACTACTATGTTGTGCCCAGGTCGCAAGACCCTCCAAGCAAGACCACCACAGAACCAATATGTGATGCAAGCACACAGAGGTTTTTAATAACAAAACAAGCAAGCTTGGTCCACTTCCAACCCACCATCCTACACAGTGGGTGGAGAAGAACGCCCTGAGCACTCACTCCAAGGGGTTTGTATAGGAAAGGTTTACTTGCAGCTTGGGATTGGACGAGGGGGTTAGGGGTGAGGTAGTTCTTTGAAGTTTCTGGCTGAACTATAAGCATGAGGTTACAGGATGCAGGGTATCTACAGAGACATAATTTTTACTCCCTGTGTCCTGCTTTTTTTGAACCCAGGATATATACATTCAGATTTATTATTCCAGTCCTGCTCTCCTCTAAGGTCAACTTCTGGTCAGTTGAGCCCATTACTCCCCATATCTTGTTTTGTCAAGTCCAAGATACATAGATTTATTGTCCCAGCCTTGTAAGTTCAACTTCTGGTCACTTCTAAAACTGCTGGTCAGCAAATACCTTTAGAGGAGGGAGGGGTAAGCATCTCTCAAGATGGCTACTGATTTTTAACTTTCACATACATGCAGTATTTGTAACTTAATGTCATTGAGTGTCATCATGTATAGGAGAATTTCTGCTTTCTAGGGGAGTTGTAGAGTTTTGTTTTCAAGATTTATGTCCCAGTCACTGCCCTATTGCTGTGAAGAGACAATATAACCAAGACAACTCTTCCTCTTTTTTTTTCTGTTTGTTTTTCTTTCTTTCTTATTTTTATTTTATGTGCATTGGTGTTCTGCCTGTATGCATGTCTGTGTGAGGATGTCAGATCGTGTAGTTATGGACAGTTATTAGCTGCCATGTGGGTGCTGGGAATTGAACTCAGGACCTCTGGAAGAGCAGTCAGTGTTCTTAACCACTGAGCCATGTCTCCAGCCCCTTGTTTGTTTTTCAAGACAGGATTTCTTTGGTGCCTGCACTGGATCTCACTCTGTTGTAGTGGTGTGTTCCCCAAAATATTGTGCACCCTAATAAATTTATCTGCAGTCAGAGAACAGACAACCACTAGATACAGAGCCAAAAATGGTGGCTAGAAAATGGATCATAGCAAGCCATAGCGGAAGCTGGGCAGTGGTGGTACACGCCTTTAATCCCAGCACTTGGGAGGCAGAGCTATATGGATCTCTGTGTGCTCAAGGATACAGCCAGCATGGAGACATGTGCCTTTAATCCCAGAAATCGTGCCTTTAATCCCAGGGAATGATGGCAGAAAGAGAAAGATATATATATATATATGGTGTGAAGACCAGAAACTAGCAGCATTTGGCTGGTTAAGCATTCAGGCTTTGGAGCAGCACAGTTCAGCTGAGATTCATGTGGATGAGCACTCAGAAGCTTCCAGTCTGAGAAACAAGATCAGCTGAGGAACTGTCAAGGTGAGATAGCTGTGGCCTGTTCTGTCTCTCTGATCTTCCAGCATTCACCCCAACACCTGGCTCAGGTTTGTTCTTATTAATAAGACCTGTTAATGGCCTCAAACTCACAGATCCACCTGCCTTTGCCTCCAGAGTGGTGGGACTAAAGGCATGTGTCACCACTGCCCAGCTAAGACAACTATTATAAAAGAAAGCATTTAATTGGGGGCTTGCTTACAGTTTCAGAGGTTTAATTCATTATGGTGGGGATCATGGTGGTATGCATGATGCTGGAGCAGTAGCTGAGAGTTATACCCTGATCCGTAGGCTTAGGAAAAACCTGAGGCCCATCAGGATAGAGTCTCATGCTTGATTCAGATCCAGAGAGATAGGGCTAGATAGAAATGGGACCTTGGTCCGGGCGGTGGTGGCTCAAGCCTGTAATCCCAGCACTTGGGAGACAGAGGCAGGCGGATCTCTGTGAGTTCGAGGCCAGCCAGGGCTACCAAGTGAGTTCCAGGAAAGGCACAAAGCTACATAGAGAAACCTTGTCTTGAAAAAACAAAAAAAGAAAAGAAATGGGACCTTGGTCTGCTCTGGCCCAGAGCTGCTGGTATTACCAGTGTGCTACAGAGGCTTCTAACATCTTCTTGTTGAAACTTCAAAAAATGGGACTAGCCAGGCGGTGGTAGCGCACGCCTTTAATCCCAACACTCGGGAGGCAGAGGCAGGTGTATCTCTGTGAGTTCGAGGCCAGCCTGGTCTACCGAGCGAGATCCAGGAAAGGCACAAAACTACACAGAGAAACCCTGTCTCGGGAAAAAAAAAAAAAAAATTAAAAAAAAGGGACTAACAAGGACAAAACTTAAGGATTTATATGTATGACAATGTCATAATGTAACCCATTTTTTGTATGCACAGGAAGTTGAAAAAGCATTACATGAATAACATGATTGGAATTCTGTAGTATTCATTGTTGTTAGAACCAAACTTGTATGGTGACCCCTGGAAGACCAGGAAACACCAGTCAGGGAACCGTTGCCTGGACCCGCCAGAGAGGATGCCACCAAAGTGATCCTTCAGGGTACTGTGGACTTGGTGTGAGATTCTCCTCATTTTTATTGCTTCAGTTCTTCTCTGCTGGTGGGAAAACCAGCTTGGATTCTTCCCTGGGCTTCCCGCAGAGACAACAAATAACCCAGGACCAAAGATACTGCCAGCAAATAAGTGATGTGGGGAAGCCACTGAGGAGCAGCAATAGGAAGTAGATCACACAGCAGGAGCTAAAACATAACGTTGATGATCAGTAAGAGTTTATTTTTATAGAAGACTTCCTAGGTACTAGGCTCAGGGCTAATCTACAAAATGCTCTATTTAAAGTTCCTGGGAAGATATCCAGGTAAGATAGGTTGTTCTGAATCTCAAAGAGAGCCAGAAATGAAAATAGACATGATGGGGGTTAGAGATAGTTCAGTGATTAAGAGCATTTAGTGCTGTTACATAGGCCCTGAGTTCAATCCCCAGCAGCCAAGTGGGACAGCTGACAACAGCCTATAAATCCAATTCCAGGGGATCTGATGCTCTCTTGCTGGTATCCTCAGGCACCTGCACTCACATGCAGGTTCCAACACAAATTTAAAAAATAAAGGGTGAGGTGGCTGAAGAGATGGCTCTGTGGTTAAGAGCACTGGCTCCTCTTCCAGAGGTCCTGAGTTCAATTTCCAGCACCTTTTGTAGCTCCTAACCATCTGTAACTGCAGTTCCAGGGCATCTAAATGTGGTACATAGATAAACATACAGTCAAAACACCCACACACATAAAATTTAAAAAAATAGTACTTTTGGGGGGCTGGAGAGATGGCTCAGAGGTTAAGAGCACTGACTGATCTTCCAGAGGTCAGGAGTTCAATGCCCAGCAACCAGATGGAGGCTCACAGCCATCTGTAATGAGATCTGGTGCCCTCTCCTGGCCTGCAAGGACACATGCAGGCAGAGCACTGTATACATAATAAATAAATAGATCTAAAAAAAAAAAAAGAATTCTTAAAAAAAAAAAAATTTTGTGGGGCAGTAGTGGTACATGTCTTTAAATCTAAATGAGATCTGGTGCCCTCTTCTAGCCTGCAGGCAGAACACTGCATACATAATACATAAATTAAATTAAAAAATAATAAAGAAAAACAAAAAAAAAGGTAATCTTTTAAAAATAGCATAGGAGCTGGAGGGATGACACAGAAAGTTAAGAGCCCTGACTATGCCAAGTATGATAGCACCGCAGAGATTTCATCCCAGCACTGGGAAGAAGAAACAGGAAGATCTGTAAGTTTGAGGCCATGCCAGCTAGATTGTAAGTTCGAGGACAGCCAGGGTTACACAGAGAGGTCCTGCCTGTCTCAAACAAACAAAAAACAGTAACAACAACCAAAAAGCACTGGCTGCTCTCCCAGAGTACCGAGGCTTGCTTGCCAGCACCCATGCAGTGGCTCACAACTGTCTGTACCTGGACCCACCGCCCTCTTCTCACTCAGGCACCAGGCACACAAGCAGTGCAAATAAAAAACCACACACGTCAGAAAAAATTAATCAGGGGTTGGGGATTTTTAGCTCAGTGGTAGAGTGCTTGCCTAGCAAGCACAAGGCCCTGGGTTCGGTCCTCAGCTCAAAAAACAAATTTTTAATTATAAAATATCTTTAAGGGAGAGATGGCTCAGCGGTTACTGCTCTTCCAGAGGACCCGGGTTCAATTTCCAGCACCCACATGGCAGCTCACAACTGTCTGTAACTCCAAGATCTGACACCCTCACACAGATATATGCTGGCAAAACACCAATGCACATAGAATTAAAAAAAAATACATTAAAAAATCTTTTAAAAATAGATTATGGCCATTTGTTGTGGATTATTTCAACTATGTAAAAATGTGTTACATTTGTTTATGTGTAGAATATTACTTTAACTGAGTAAAGGTGTGTTACATTTGTTTATGCTGCATTTGTTTAATGATGTAAGGATGTGCATTTAATTATGTAAAGATATGTTGTGGGAGGGAGGGAGGGAGGACAGGGGAATCCGTGGCTGATATGTAAAATTAAATTAATTATAAAATTTTTAAAAAAGATATGTTGTATCTGTTTCACCTTGCCTGCCTCAGGTACCTGATTGGTCTAATAAAAAGCTGAACAACCAGCCAGGCAGTGGTGGCGCATGCCTTTAATCCCAGCACTTGGGAGGCAGAGGCAGGTGGATCTCTGTGAGTTCGAGGCCAGCCTGGTCTACAGAGTGAGATCCAGGACAAGCTCCAAAATTACACAGAGAAACCCTGTCTGGGGGAGGGGGGGCTGAACAACCAATAGCTAGGCAGAAAAAGGATAGGTGGGGCTGGCAGGCAGAGAGAATAAATAGGAGGAGGAATCTTGGCTCAGAAAGAAAAAGAAAAGAAAGAGAGGAGAGAAGAAGGAGGAGGAGAGACTGAGGGACACACTCAGGACAAGAAGCCAGGCAGCCACCAGACAGACAGACACAGGAAGAGTGAAAGTAAGACACACAGAAGGAAAGAAAAGTAAAAAGCCCTGAGGCAGAAGGTAGATAAGAGAAACAGGTCACTCTAAGTTAAAAGAGCTAGCCAGAAAGGAGCCTAGCAGAAGCTAGGCCGCGTAGAGCATCTAGAACTAATAAGAATTCTCAGTGTCATGATCTGGGAGCTGGTTGGTGGCCTAAAAGAAAAAGCCTGGTACACACTTCTTTAATTCCAGTACTCAGGAGACAGAGGCAGGTGTATCTTAAGAGTTCCAGGCCAGTCAAGGCTACATAATGAGACTGAGCTAACAAAGGTTCGCATGGAATCCTTCCAGTGGAAACTCATTAAAGAAATATTTTTGTGAGGCTGGTGATATAACTCAGTTAATCCTGTGCTTGCCTAGCGTGCACAAAGTCCTGGCCCCACGGTGGTAAACCCTATGATCCTAGCACTGGTAATGGAAACAGGAGGTTCACAAGTTCAGGGTCATCCTCAACCATGTGGGGAATTTGGTGCATTCCAGTAGTTGTATTTCTAATGACCAGTTTACATTTTTAAAAAAATGACATGTTGTGGTTTGTACCTTTTTGAAAGTAATCTATATACATCTTTTAAAAACTGAAGCTAGACCAGGCGGTGGTGGTGCATGCCTGTAATCCCAGCACTTGGGAGGCAGAGCCAGGTGGATCTCTGTGAGTTCGAGGCCAGCCTGGGCTACCAAATGAGTTCCAGGAAAGGCACAAAGCTACACAGAGAAACCCTGTCTCGAAAAACAAAAAACAAAACAAAACAAACAAAAACAACTGAAACCAGGTTTGGTGGTCCACAAATGTAGTTCTATTACTCAAAAGGCTGAGACACTAAAGATGGCAAGAGCTTTGGGGCTAGCCTGTACTACATAGCAAGAAATTGTCTCCAAAAAGGGAGTGGAAAGGGAGTATGTTGGGGAAGTCTAGGGAGAGGAGTGAGGAGTTGGGGCTGGATGTAGTCACATAACATTATTTACATGTATGAAATTGTCAAAGAATAAATGTAAAAAGAATCTTTAGAAAGATCCCACCTTTGGAGGCAGAGGCAGGTGGATTCCTGAATTCCAGGCCAGTCTGGTCTACGTGGTGAGACCCTTTCTTTAAAAATGAACAGGAGCTGAGGCTGTGGCTCAGTTAATAGTGTGGTGCTGTCTATGCCTGACAACCTAGGTTCAATTCCCAGCACCAAATAAACCCAAGTCAGTAATTCAAGAATTCCGGAGGAACATCAGAAGTTCAAGGTCATCCTCCCTGACACAATTCAAGGCCAGCTTGAGATTTATGAGATCCTGCATCAGAAAAAAAAAAGGGGGGGGTAAGGAAAGAGGGAAAGAGAGGGAAAGGAAGTAAAGAGGAGGCTGGGGTGTAAATGTAGAGGACTAAGGCAGCAAATATGAGGCTAAGTCCCATCTCTGCAGCAAAATAAAGTAAGTCAAAAAGAACCGAGCCAGGGAGATGGCTCAGTGGGTAAAAGCCCCTGCTGACAAGCCTGATTATCTGCGTTCCATTCCTGGGACCCACATGGTAGAAGGAGAAAACACTCCCAAAAGTTGTTCTCTGACCTCCACAGATGTGCCATAGCACACTCAGGCAAACCGCTGGGCAGTGGTGTCGCATGCCTTTAATCCCAGCACTCGAGAGGCAGAGTCAGGCAGATCTCTGTGAGTTCCAGGATAGGCACCAAAACTACACAGAGAAACCCTGTCCCAGAAAAAAAGACTTTATTGATATTTCAACAGTTTTTCTACTACTGTTCCTGGATCCAATGTAGGTTCCAATGTAACATTTAGTTATTTCCCCTTCCTCTCCTACATCCCATAATAATTCCACAGTCTTACCTTGCTTCTTATGACCTTGACACTTTTTTTTTTTTTGGAGAGTCAACTAAATATGTCTCTCAGTGTGGCTTTGTTTTTCTTTTCTTTTTTAATTTTTTTGTTTTGTTTTGTTTTTTTGAGACAAGGTTTCTTTGTGTAGCTTTGAACCTTTCCTGGAACTCACTCTGTAGCCCAGGCTGGCCTAGAACTCACAAAGATCCACCTGGCTCTGCCTCCCAAGTGCTGGGATTACAGGCGTGCACCACCACCACCCGGTCTAATTTTTTTATTTTTTATTTTGTCTTCTATTTTCTAATGTTTTGGAGACAGAGTCTACACAAATAGCCCATCTGGGCTGGAATTCAGTATCTAACCCTTCAGCCTCCCAAGAACACACACTCGGTTCTGGGTGCTTTTGTGAGCTGAGCCACATTCCTTTATGATAGCATGAAAAAAGAAGCCACATAAGGAGGTTCTTGCTTACCAGCAATCCGGGAGGTGAACTGACCCATTAAACATACCGGGCCCTGGTGATCTTTCCGTGGTGGGGATGCTTTTTCAAAGTGCCATTCTGAGGCACTGAGTTGGCTTTTGTTTAGTTTAAAATAGAATCTCACTGTGTAACCCTACCTGGCCTAGATCTGCCTGCCTCTGCCTCTAGAGTGCTGGGATTAGGTAAAAGGCTTGCACCGCCATCACTGAGGCACTGAGTTTGAATGGGAGCAAGCTGCAGATAATAACTTCCATGTGAGAGAGCAATGGTAGGCAACCATTGTTAAAAATCTAGCCGTCCCTTACTCAACTGTGATAAGAAAATGTTAAATTTCAGACATGAAAACCTGTATGTATTCACCTGCATGCTGTTGAATACTGTGAGAAATCTTGCCCTGTCCTGTCCTGCCTTACTCTGATCACCTGGAAAGGGAATCATCCCTTTGTTCCATTTATCCTGTCCTGGCTCTGGGCCCACAGTTTTTTAAGGATAGCCTACTCCTGGAGGAAAAGGACCTTGTCTATAGAAGCCACTGTCTAATCCACAATTTAATGCTGTCTCTTTGTTCCATATATTGATACTTTTGGTTTTTTATTTGTTTGTTTGGTGTTTGGTTTTTGGTTTTTCAAAGAGACAGAGTTTCTCTGTGTAGTTTTGGTGCCTGTCCTGGATCTCACTCTGTAGACCAGGCTGGCCTGGAACTTACAGAGATCTGCTTGGCTCTGCCTCCCGAGTGCTGGGATTAAAGGTGTGTGCCGCTGCTGCCCGGCTATTTTGTTTTTTGTTTTTGGAGACAGGGTTTCTCTGTGTAGCTTTGTGCCTTTCCTGGAACTCACAGAGATCCTCCTGCCTCTGCCTACCGAGGGCTGGGATTACAGGTGTGCACCACCACCACCTGGTTTTGTTCATTTGTTTTTAAGACAGGGTCTCAGTATTTGAAACAAGCTGGCCTTGAACTTGAGATCTTTCTGCCTCAGGCTCCTGGGTGCTGAGATTATAGGTATTCATAGTGAAGAGGCCTAATTTAACATTAGTGCAGCCATGACAGGTTGCTAACTAACAATACTAGAACTAGACCTCACCCTTACAATAACCAGGAAAAGCCACAAACTGTACCCTGCAGGGGGGCCAATCAGAATCGAGACAAATTAAGTACTAGATGCTCCAGAACGTTAAGGATTTCCTTGCAGCAACACCAGTACCAATCCCTGCTTGAGGAGACGTCTGCTGCCCCCATCTGAATCCGGAATTTCCCTACCACCCCCCATCCTTCACTCCTTAAAAACCCTGCCTCAACTGAGCTTGATACTCTATCTGAGCTTGATTCACCCTACCTGCTGTGTCAGAACAGACAAAAAGCCCAAATTTGAGCTTGCAACAAAGGCTCTTTGCTTTTGCATACGAACTCAGATTCCTGGTCTGGGGGGCGGGGGAGGGCTCACGATACAGGCATAACAACACCAGGCTGATACCTTTTGAGTCTTAAGCTGATATCCTATTAGTTTTCTAGGGCCACTTTTACCAAAGCACCCTAAAATGGGTCACCTAGAAAAACGGAAGTTTCAAGCAGAGGAAATGGTCCAGTGGGTAACACACTTGCCCTACAGCATAGTGCTGAGTTTGAATCCCGCCCCCACCCATGTAAAAGTCAGGCCACAGCAGAGCACAGATCTGTGATCCCAGTGCTCCTGTAGAGACTCGGAGACAAAGAGGAGAATCCCTGGAGGCTTGAGAGCATGGAGAAATAATTGGTGTCTGAAGCAGCAAAGAGACACTGCCCTCAAACAAGGTAGAAGTCAAGGGCTGACACCCAGGGTTGCCTTCTGACCTCCACCGTGCTGTGATACACATGCATTCACATGCACGCCCATGCAAACACAAGAGAAAGGAAGGAGGGAGGGAGGGAGGGATTTTCTGTTTCACTCTGGACGCAGTAAGTCCGAGACAGAGGAGTCAATCAAGACTGCGTTTCCTCTGATGCCTACAAGGGGAAGGACCTGCCCTTATCTTTCCTGCATCTGGTAGCCCCAGACACAGCTTGGCTTGGAGCAGCGTATCTCCAGTCCTTGCAAAGCTTCTTCTCAGATTTCCTCACACCATTTTCCCTTAGCACTTGTCTGCCTCTGGTCAAGTTCCCCCACTTCATTACAACACCTGCTACTGTGACAAAACACCATGAGCAAGCCAATGTATAAGAAAGAAAGCATTTAATTGGGCCTAGGGTTTCAGAGGGTTAGCGTCCATGGTGGCCCAGCACGGTGGCAGGAAGGGCCTGAGAGCCCACACCTTAATCCACAGCAGGAGATAGGGAGAGGCACCCTGGGAATGCTTCAAGTTTTCAAAATCTCAAAGGCCACCCCCAGTGGCCTCCTTCCTCCACCCAGACCTCAACTCCTAATCCTTCTTGAATAGTTCTCCCAAGTGGGGAGCAAATAGTCAAACACGTGATCCCGTGGGGGGCATTCTCATTCCAGCTCCCACAAGGCCCATTCTAATTGCTTCATTTTAACTTGATTACCTTAAAACCCTTTTATTAAGTGAATGTGCCTGTGTCTGTGCAACTAAGTGTGGGTGCCCGTGGAAGCCAGTGGCGTTACAGCCAATGGAAGAGCAGTATGACTCTTAACTACTGAGCCATCTCTCTAGCCTCCCATCCTTTTCTTTTTAAAGACAGGGTTTTACTCTAGCTGAGGCTGCTCTGGAACTCACCATGTAACCTAGGCAGGCTGGCCTCAAACTTGGGCCAAATGCTCTGGACCAGCTTCCCAATCATTTGATTACCTCTAGCCAGGCACGATGGTATATGCCTATAATTAGAGTACTCAGGAAGCTGAGACAGAAGGATCATAAGTTTGAGGCCAGTCAAGGCTACATGGCAAGACTATGTCTTAAGAGAATCCAAATCAAGCCTGGTGGTGGTGGCACATGCCTTTAATTCCAGCACTCAGGAGGCAGAGGCAGGTAGATCTCTGTGAGTTCGAGGCCAGCCTGGTCTACAGAGCTAGTCCAGGACAGGCTTCAAAGCTACAGAGAAACCCTGTCTCCAAAAACTAAAACAAAATAAAAACAACCCCCAAAGAAATAATATTTCCAAATAAGGCCACATTTCATGGTACCAGGGTTAAAAGATCCAGATCTCTTCTATAGGAACATAACTCTGCTGGTATGACTGAGCCTCTCTAGAAATAGGCTTCAGAAACATTTTTGTTTTTTTTTGTTGTTGTTGTTGTTTTGTTTTTTTGTTTTTCAAGACTAGGTTTCACTGTGCAACCTTGGCTGTCCTGAAACTCACCCTGTAGACCAAGCTGGCCTCGAACTCACAGAGATCTACCTTCTTCTGACTCCCAAGTGCTGCGATTTAAGGTATGCACCGTCACCACCTGGCTTCAGCAGCCATTTTTATGCTAGGGTAGCTGGGGAGGCCTGGGGAGATCATCTTTAACAAGGTTGCTTCCTGTAAACCTCATAATTTACAACTTTGCACTCCAAGACCTGTTTTCCCTCTATAGAAAAGAATATAAAGGCAAAGTGAGTTGTGCTCACATCTCTCTCAAATCTATACAACCACCTTACCACAGTTTTGCCTGTGAAGGCACTGTGTGCCTTTGCAGTAATATTTCTGTCCATGGACACACTCTAGACAAAGAGTACCACGGGTCACATGGGTGGCTCAGTCTTCATCTCAGTTTCCTTCTTTCTTTCTTTCTTTTTTTTTTTTTTTTCTTTTTCTTTTTTTAGACAGGGGCTCTGCATAGCTCTGGCTGTCCTGGAACTGGCTCTGTAGATCAGGCTGGCCTCAAACTCACAGAGATCTACCTGCTCCTGTCTCCTGAGTGCTGGGATTCAAGGCGTGCACTACCACCCCCTGGCTTCATCTTAGTTTCTTTATTATATCCAGCACCTACTCTGCTTGTGCTCATATGATGCTGCTATCCGTCTTCAGTTTCTACTAAGTCAATGGCCAGAAGGCAGCTCCAATAGTCACAAAAAGCTGTAGTCCAAACAAACTACAGCAACAGTCAGATTTACTCAGCAGAGCCCATCTTCGAGCTTGCATTTCCAGGCTAAGGTGGTGCCATCTTGTGGCAATAGTTTGTGCACACAGTTTATAATTCATTCCACGCCAGCAGCTTTGAAATTGTTCAGTAGCTGAGATAAGTTTGGGGGAGCACTTGTACTATTTATCACTTACACACAGAATGGATTTTATTAATATGCTTATGCACTACTATGTCAAAGTCACATCATTCATATCTGCATATGATGTCTAGGACCCAAGGACTGGGACTTAGTCTTGTGGCTCATGCCCCAGCAGAGGCATGAAAGCTTTCTAGTCTCTATCTCTCCTGTTTGGGGTCCCATAAGAGCTGGAGGATTCAGTTCTCTGAGAGCAGTTGGGCCTGAGCATAAAAGCCCATCAATAAGGAGCAGGTGACAGTGCCACAGCTGGGTAATCTGTCTCTTTGCTCTTCTGCAACCTATTGGCTGATGATCTATTTGTCCCAGGGAATAGATGGTGGCGGGTTTGTCCATATTTCACACTTGTGAACCGGCCTGCCCGTCTCGGCCCAATGCTGCTCATCTGTCAATGTCCCTGGTTCCTCTCATTTCATTCCGAGAGTGGACAGCAGGCCTTGGCAAAGAGTTCTGAAGGTGGCTTCTAAGAGGGTGGGTTGGGAAGGGAATGAAGAGAGGAGGGGAGGAGGGAGGGAGGCAAGCAGCCGAGAGCAGGGGTCTGTTGCCTGCAGAGGAGGAAGGGATGGTTGTGAGATACACTCAGGAGAGAGAGAGAGAGATGCCCCAGACTTAGGGTGGACAGGAGGGGACCTAAGAGCAAGGGGATGGATGGGAAGGTAGAGGAAGAGGGTGTGAGACAGGAGGACTTGGGGATGCTGGGGAGGCTTGCTTGTGGAAGACAGGTTGAAAGGACTAGGGGTAAAATTCTTATTTAGTGTTCTTATTACTCTGGGTTCTGCCTTCAGGCCTGAAAAGGAGGATATGCTGAGCTTGAGGACTGAGTCCAATTCAAATCATAAAGTTGAACCTCCTGAAAAACCTAAGGTAGTAACCAGCTTCCAAAATGCCCTTGGCATTCTTGGATGTTGGTGTTCACACACTTGGTACAAGGAATTGAACCTAGGGTCTTTGTATCCTAGGCAAGTGTTCTACTGATGAACTAGATTAGATCCTCAGCCCTTTTTTTTTGGTGGGGGGGGTTGTTTTTCGAGACAGGGTTTCTCTGTGTAGCTTTGGAGGCTGTCCTAGATCTGGTTCTGTAGACTAGGCTGGCCTCGAACTCACAGAGATCCGCTTGGCTCTGCCTCCCGAGTGTTGGGATTAAAGGTATGCGCCACCACCGCCTGGCATTCTTTCTTTTCTTTCTTTCTTTTTTTTTTAGCTGAGGATCAAACCCAGGGCCTTGCACTTGCTAGGCAAATGCTCTACCACTGAGCTAAATCCCCAACCCCCTCAGCCCTCTTTTAACATTTTAGTTTGAGATATGGTCTCACTAAATTGTATAAGCTAGCCTTGAACTCACTCTGTAGGCCAGACATCCTACACACTTGGGATCCTCCTGACACAGCCTCCTCATAGGCCCAGCTGGTATTCACACTCTTGTATGGCCCACTCCCACACTGATCAGGCTTCAATGTGTAACCAATAGGATGGGTAGAAATGACAGAGTGCAGCCTACTTCTAAGTCCTTGAAGGTATCCGCTTATTCCCTTTGATCTATTAGTCTGGAGGAAGCCAGTTTCCATGAAAGAATACCCAAACAGCCTCCTGGAGAAAGAACTGAGGCCTCCTGCTAGGAACTAGCATTAAATTGTATGACTCACCACAATTGGTATTCTCCAGCCTCAGTGAGGTCTTCAGGTGACCACAGCTTAAGCCATCATCCTGATTGCACCCTTTTAAGCATCCCTAAGCTGGCATCACCCTCACTAACCCCTTGCTCTGGAATTCTGCTCCCACAGGGCCCTGAGAAATAATCAATGTTTACTGTTTGAGGCTAGGGTTTGGGATAATTTATTCCACCATCATTGGAAATAGTCTAAATTTTTATTTGTGGATTTTTTTGTCCCACTGTTTTGCTGGTCTGAATGCACTGTCATTGGGCAGGACCAGGTTCATAGTAGATGTTCCTCCAGCAGCATTGCATATAATAGAGCAGCTCAGCAAGCTGGGTGTGAAGCAAGGAGGAGATTCTGGGGTGGGGTTGTACATCCTGGATAGTAAATCCATAACTGGGATAACTTCACCTTCTGGTTTTTTGGACTGAGTGGATTCCTGGGACAAGGGACTTCTTGTGCTAAAACAGAGACATTCCAGTATAAACTCGATTATTTTGGTCATTCTAACTAGGGTAGAGGAATGGGCATTGAGGCTACCTCTCTAGTTAGTTGCCATGTATCATGGTTCATATGAGTCTGTTGTCCATTGCTATAATAAAATAATTGAAGATAAGTAATTGAAAAAGCAAAGGAATTTATTTATTATAATTCTGAAGACTGGGAAGTTCAAGGGTGAGGGGCTGCATCTGGAGAGGTCCTTTTTGTTAGCCAGGACTCTACAGAGGCAAGAGATGACATAGAATATCCTATGATAGCAAGAGAAAGCCAAGACAGCCAAACTTGTTTTACATTTATTTTCTATCTGGGCATAGAATCCAGGCTTGATATATGATGTAACACTGGGCTACACCTTAGTCTTACACTACATCCACTCTCATGGCCTACTTCCTCAATAACCCACTAATCCATTAATTCATGAATTCATTAACCATTCATGAGGTCAGCATCCTTATGATCCCATCACCTTCCAAAAGTTCCATTTCCAATTGCCATTAATGTATAACTTTAAGGACCAGGTTTTTAACACATGAAATCTGGGGGACAAATATTCAAAACATTTCACACAGAATAGGGAGTGATACCTGTCTTCCATCTCTCCTAGTCAAGAGTGGAATGTTCCAGAGCCAACTCATTTCATCTTCCTGCCCATCCCCCCGCTTGGGTTGAGGGAGGAGGGAAAATCCTTCTTAGAAATGCAGCAGTCTGATTGACCGTGTCCTTTGCCTTACAGAAGCTTCTCAGTTTCAGGAGGTCTCGTTTATTAATTGTCCATCTCAGTGTCTGTGCTACTGGTGTTATATTCAGGAAGTAATCTCCTGTGCCAATGCATTCAAGGCTACTTCCCACTTTCTCTTCTATCAGGTTCAATGTAACTGGATTTATGTTGAGGTCTTTGACCTATTTGGACTTGAATTGTGTTCATGGTGATAGTTATGAATCTATTTGCAGTCTTCCACATGTTGACATCAAGTTATGCCAGCACCATTTGTTGAAAATGCTTTCTTTTTTCCACTGTACTATTTTGGCTTCTTTGTCCAAAATCAGGTGCTCATAAGTGTGTAGATTTATGTCAGGGTCTTCAATTCAATTCCATTGATCCAAGTGTCTGTTTTTATGCCAATACCAAGCTGTTTTTATTACTATAGCTCTACAGTAAAACTTGAAGTTAGGGATGGTGGTGCCTCTGGAAGTTTTTGTTTTTTAATATTTTTTAAGATTTATTTATTTATTATGTATACATTATTCTGCCTGCATGTGTCCCTGCAGGCCAGAAGAGGGCGCCAGATCTCATTACAGGCGGTTGTGAGCCACTATGTGGGTGCTGGGAATTGAACTCAGGACCTCTAGAAGAGCAGTCAGTGCTCTTAACCTCTGAGCCATCTCTCCAGCCCTGGAAGTTCTTTTATTGTACAGGGTTGTTTTAGATATCCTGGGATTTTTGTTTTTCCATATGAAGCTGAGTGTTATTCTTTCAAGGTCTGTGAAGAATTGTGTTGGGACTTTTGATGGGGATTGCCTTGAATTTGTAGATTGCTTTTGGTAAGCTTATTATTTTTACTATGTTAATCCTACCTATCCAAGAACATGGCAGCCTACAGGATGGAAAAAAAAATTATCACCAACCCCACATCTGACAGAGGGCTGATCTCCAAAATATATAAAGAACTAAAGAAACTAGACATCAAAATACCAAATAATCCAATTAAAAATGGGGTACAGATCTAAACAGAGAAATCTCAACAGAAGAATCTCAAATGGCTAAAAGACATTTAGGGAATTGCTCAACATCCTTAGTCATCAGGGAAATGCAAATCAAAATGACTGAGATACCACCTTACACCTGTCAGAATGGCGAAGATCAAAAACAGTGAGGACAGTCTGTGTTGGAGAGGATGCGGAGCAAGGGTGGGCGTGCAAACTGCGGTGGGCGTGCAAACTTGTACAGCCACTTTGGAAGCCAGTATGGCAAGTTTCTCAGAAAATTGGGAATCAAGCTACCTCAAGACCCAGCAATACCACTCTTGGGCATATACCCAAAGGATGCTCAATCATACCACAAGGACACTTCCTCAGCTATGTTCATAGCAGCACTATTTGTAATAGCCAGAACCTGGAAACAACCTAGATGCCCCTCAACCGAAGAATGGATGAGGAAAATGTGGTACATATGCACAATGGAGTATTACTCAGAGGTTAAAAAAAAAAACAACAACAAAAAAACAAACCAATGAAAATTGTAGGCAAATGGATGGAACTAGAAAAAAATCATCCTGAGTGAGGTGACCCAGACCCAGAAAGACAAACATGGTATGTACTCACTCATAAGTGGATATTAGATGTAAAGCAATCCATAACCAGGCTACAATCCACAGCCCCAGAGAAGCTAGGTAGCAAGGAGGATTGCCCCGGGAAGCGGAAATAGATGAGATCTACTGGGTAAACTGGGTGGGGGTAGAGGGGAGGGGTTGGGAGTGGGAACATGAGGGATTGAGATGGCTGAGTTGGGGGAGGAACAGAGAGGGAGAGCAATGAGAGATATATTGATGGAGGGGTTTAGGGAGAAACCTGCTGCCAAGGAAACTCCCAGGAATCCACAAAGATGACCCCAGCAAAGACTCCTAGCAATAGTGGAGGGGAGTGCCAGAAGTGGCCTTCTCCTGTAATCAGATTGGTGACTACCCTAATTGTCACCATAGGACCTTCATCCAGTAACTAATGGAAGCAGAAACAGAGATCCACAGCCAAGTACAGGGCCAAACTCTGGGAGTCAAGTTGAAGAGAGGGAAGAGGGATTATATGAGCAAGAGGGCAGGGGTGGGGGTGAGGGGGGGGGGGGTGTCAAGATCATGATGGGGAAACCCACAGAGACAGCTGACTCTGGACTGACAGCTAAGGAGCCTGCATGGGACCGACCTAAACCCTCTGCACGTGGGTGACAGTTGTGTAGCTTGGTCTGTTTGTGGCCCCTAGCAGTGAGACCAAGATTTGTCCCTGGTGCATGCGCTGGTTTTTTGCAACCTATTCCCTGTGGTGGGAGGCCTTGCTCAGCCTTGATGGATTGGGGAGGAGCTTATGAGAAGCCTTACTCTTTCTGAGGAGTGGATGGGGGAGTAGAAAGGAGGTGGGGGGAGGGAAACTATGGTTGATATGTAAAATAAATGGAAAAAAAATTAGTAAAAAAATGAGAGGTCTCGCTGTAGTAGCACACACCTTTAACCCCAGCACTCAGCAGTGAGTTTGAGGCCAGCCTGGTCTACAGAGTGAGTTCCAGAATAGTCAGGAGTGTTATGCAGAGAAATCCTGTCTCAAAAACAAAACAAGGGGCCTGGCGGTGGTGGCGCACGCCTTTAATCCCAGCATTTGGGAGGCAGAGCCAGGCGGATCTCTATGAGTTCGAGGCCAACCTGAGCTACCAAGTGAGTTCCAGAAAAGGCCCAAAGCTACACAGAGAAACCCTGTCTCGAAAAACCAAAAAAACAAAACAAAACAAAAAAAACCAAAACAAGGGCTGGAGAGATGGCTCAGGGGTTAAGAGCACCGACTGCTCTTCCAGAGGTCCTGAGTTCAATTCCCAGCAACCACATGGTGGCTCACAACCATCTGTAACGAGATCTGGCGCCCTCTTCTGTGTACATAATAAATAAATAAATCTTTAAAACAAAACAAAACAAAGACAAGAAAGGAAGGAAAGAAGGAGGAAGGAGGAAGGAGGAAGGAGGAAGGAGGAAGGAGGAAGGCAGACAAAGAAAAGCTGCAAGTCCCTCCTTTTCCGTTCTCTTGAACATTATTGTGGCACAGCCTTAATAATCGTCTTCCCAGGGTCCCAGAAGAGAAGCTACAATCGGCGAGAATTATTTTCAGGAAAAGAATCTAAGTACACCAAGCTCTTTGTCCGTCTACTTTATTCCTCTGGGATAAAATCCTGTCTACACAGCTTCAGTTCTGCTCTCGTGCCTAGCTCCTTTCTTCCTGATTTCTCTCTACATTCATCTCTGTCCCCTCTAAGTTCTGTCCTAATTCTCTCACCTTAGTTCTGCCTCATCTTGGTCTTTCTCATCTCGTTCTTCCCCATCCGGCTCTTCCTCATCTTCCATCTCATTCTGCTAGTTCTCCATCTAGTTCTCCAGTCAAATCCTCCCTCAGTCTCTGAGGTTTACGGTTATAAACCCATGCAATAACAGTGCTCTAGCTAAAGCAAGGTCGCCAGGCTTGAATTCTTACAGGGTCATAAAGGCAGACAAGAATTTTCCTCAGGCAGTGACCATCAGGCTTTCTTTTTCTTTTCTTTTCTTTTTTTTTTTTAGGTTTTTCGAGACAGGGTTTCTCTGTGTAGCTTTGCGCCTTTTCTGGAGCTCACTTGGTAGCCCAGGCTGGCCTCGAACTCACGGAGATCCACCTGGCTCTGCCTCTAGAGTGTTGGGATTAAAGGTGTGTGCCACCAACGCCTGGTTACATTTCAATTTTGTTTTAAACGATGATCCCGCCAGGTGGTGGCAGTGCACTCCTGTAATCCCAGCACTGGGGAGGCAGAGGCAGGTGGATCTTTGTGAGTTCTAGGCCAGCCTGGTCTACAGAGCTAGTCCAGGACAGGCTCGAAAGCTACAGAGAAACCCTGTCTCGAAAAACTTTAAAAAAAAAAAAAAGATGATCCCTTGTAATGAGTGGACACAGCAACAGTGTTGCTAGTGATCTCCACCCTTTGAATATTTTGTGACTGGATTGCACTTTCATTCTGGAAGTTTCTTCATAGTCAGCCCTTTGTATTCATGGGTTCTTCAGTGGTGCACTCAACTAATTGTGGGTTAGAAACATTTGGGGAGGGCTGGAGAGATGGCTCAGCGGTTAAGAGCACCCTCTGCTCTTTCCAGAGGTCCTGAGTTCAATTCCCAGCAACCACATGGTGGCTCACAACCGTCTGTAATGAGATCCCTTCTGTATACATAATAAATAAATAAATCTTACAAAAAAAAAAAAAAGAAACATTTGGGGAAAAACACACATGTGCTGAACAACTTTTCCCTTGTCATTGTTCCTAATATAGCATACCAATTATTGATATAGATTTCACCGTGTCACAGATATGAATAATCTAACAAGGACAACTGAGTTAGTGGTGTAGGCCTGTAATTCAGGTATTTTGAGGTGTAAGCAAAAGAATGGCAAATTCAAAGCCAGCCACAGCAACATAGTGAGATCAAAGAAAGAAAGGAATTTTTTTTTTTTTTTTTAAGAGGGCAAAGCTGGGCATGGTGGCACATGTCTTTAATCCATGGTAAGTAAATTTGTAAGTTCAAAGCCAGCTAGGGCTACACAGTGAGACTCTCTCAGAGAGAGAAAGAGAAAGAGGAGGGGGGGGGCGGGGGAGAGAGAGAGAGAGATTTATTTTATTTATTTATGTGTGTGGGTGTACCTGCATGAGTTTAGTTCATCACATGTGTGCAAGTATTCCTGGAGGTCACGTTCCCGGAACTGGAGTGACACCATTGTGAGGTGCCAGATGTAGGTGCTGGAAACTGGATCCTAGGCTCTCTGCAAGAGCTGAGCCATCTCTCCAGCCTCTTGATTCTGCTTTTTTTTTTTTTTTTTTCCCGTGACAGGGTTTCTCTGTGTAGCTTTGCGCCTTTCCTGGAACTTGCTCTGTAGACCAGGCTGGCCTCGAACTCACAGAGATCCACTTGCCTCTGCCTCCCAAGTGCTGGGATTAAAGGCATGTGCAACAGCGATTCTTAAAGAAAAAGTGCATCCCACCACATGACAACAGCAATGTCTCCACTGGTGATCCTTCATCTAACCATCTGGGTTTTTCCTGAGTGGCAATGGACGGGGGACACTATGGCAATCACACTGATTTCTAAAATGAGAAGACCACTCTCTCTCCAGGTCCAGCTGCATCTTTGATATCCTTTGTGCACCTCACGCTCAAATTGCTCACATAGAGCAGGAGCTGCAGGCTGGCAGCCTGCTGTCTTTTTTTTTTTAAGATTTATTTATTTATTATGTATACAGTGTTCTGCCTGCATGTATGTCTGCATGCCAGAAGAGGGCACCAGATCTCATTATAGGTGGTTGTGAGCCACCATGTGGTTGCTGGGAATTGAACTCAGGACCTTTGGAAAAACAGCCAGTGCTCTTAACCATCTCAGTGCTCTGAGCCATCTCTCCAGTGCAGCAGCCTGCTATCTTAGCTACAGTCCTCAATACTGATTTTCACGGCATTTATTTTGAGGGTTCCACCTGTTGTGACAACTAATTCTGACTTCTGTTTATCATATTGATACATAGTTTCCTTTGTAAACAAATCACACAAGGTAAGTTGTGTTCATTGTAGCATTTTTTTGGTTGTTGTTTTGTTTTGTTTTTTGTTTTTTGATTTTTTGAGACAGGGTTTCTCTGTGTAGCTTTGCGACTTTCCTGGAACTCGCTTTGGAGACCAGGCTGGCCTCGAACTCACAGATATCCGCCTGTCTCTGCCTCCTGAGTGCTAGGATTACAGGCGTGTGCCACCAACTCCCGGCTAATTGTAGCATCTTAAGATAACTCAAGGGGAGGCCTGGAGAGATCCTCCAGCATTACATGCACTGGTTGCCCTTGCAGAAGACCTGAGTTGACTCCCAGCACCCTCACTGTGGCTCATAACCTGTAACTCCAGTTCCAGGGAACCTGATGCCTCTTCTCACTTCCTCAGGCACTGCATACATTTGGTCTACATATTCAGGCACACACACACACACACACACACACACACACACACACGCACGCGCGCACACACACACACACACAAACTTTAATAATAGATTTCTTGTTCTTTTGGTTTTGTTTTTGAGACAAGGTTTCTCTGTGTAAGAGCCCTGTCTGTCCTGGAACTTGATTTGTAGACCAGGCTGGCCTCGAATTCATAGAGATCCTCCTGCCTCTGATTCTTGAATGCTGGGATTACAGAGGTGTGCCATCAACCTCTTGGCTAAATTTTTTTTTTTTTTTTTTTTTTTTTTTGAGTTGAGGATCGAACCTAGGGCCTTGTGTTTGCTAGGCAAGCGCTCTACCACTGAGCTAAATCCCCAACCCCAATTTTTTTTTTAAGTTAAAAAAAAAAAAAACTCAAGGGGGAAAAAGAATCACAGTTTGTCTTGGTTACTTTTCTATTGCTTCAGTAAGATTCATGATTGAGGCAACTTTGAGTTTATTGTGGGCTTACCTTGGTTCCAGAGGGTTAGAGTCTGTTACCATCATGGTGTGGAGCATGGCAGCAGTCAAGGCAGGCATGGAGCTAGAACAGTAGCTGAGAGCTCACATATTGACCCATAAGCAGAGGTAGAGAGAGGTAACATGGTAATGACTATGAACTTTTGAAACCTTGAAACCTGCCCCCAGTAACACACCTCCTCCAACAAGGCCACACCTCCTCATCCTTCCCACATAGTTCCACCAATTGTAGACCAAGTATTTATATGAGCTTATGATGGTCATTTTCATTTAAACCACCACATAGTTTAAATCTAAATTCTTGGGCTGGGGATAGCTCAGTTAGTATAACCCCAAAGACCCTAGTTTGATTCCCTGCACATCAGAGGTGGGGAGGTGGTTTGCAATCCTAGTGCTGGGGAAACATAGACAAGAGGATCCTTGGTGCTCACTTGCCAGCTAGCCTAGCTGAGAAAGGGGTGGGGGATGGCCAGCACCTCTGCTCCAGAGGTTTCAGTCAGCAGTGATTGGCTGTTTGTCTGCTACACCAGGCCTTAGCCACCAATTGGTACAGATAGGACTTATTCAGCCAATCTTTGGTGTTTCTTTTCTTTTTTCCTTTTCTTTTTCTTTTTCTTTTTTTTTTTTCAATGACAGGGTTTCTCAGTGTAACAGTCCTGGTTGTCCTGGAACTTACTCTGTAGCCCAGGCTGGCCTTGAACTCAGAGATCCACCTGCCTCCTGAGTGCTGGGACCTTTGGTGTTTCAAGAGCTTAGATGGGACCTACCTAGCCAGACCCACAGTCTGAAGGAGTAAGGAAGTTAGTAAGGAAGGATTTGTCTTCTGCAAGTCTCTGACCCCTGGTACACAGAGTCGGAATTACCAGTCAGTGGGTTTGCATTCTTTTTTTTTTTTTTTTTTTTAAATAAATTTGCATTGGTGCATTACCTGCACGTATGTCTATATGAGGGTGTCAGATCTTGGAGTTATAGACAGTTGTTAGCTGCCATGTGCTGGGTGCTGGGAATTGAACTCAGGTCCTCTGGAAGAGCAGTCAGTGCCCTTAACCACTGAACCATCTCTCCAGCCCTGGGTTTGTATTCTTTTGGTTGGTCTTTTGGTTGGAATATCTTTGGCTCTGGGTCCCTCAGGCCTTCCATCTCCCTGTGGGCTGAGAAATCAAATATAGGGGCCCCAGGTGGCAAGATGGTGGAGAGAAAGCTATTTTTGTTTTGTTTTGTTTTGTTTTTTCCGAGACAGGGTTTCTCTGTGTAGCTTTGGAGCCTTACCTGGTACTCACTTGGTAGCCCAGGCTGGCCTCGAACTCACAGAGATCCGCTTGGCTCTGCCTCCCGAGTGCTGGGATTAAAGGCGTGAGCCACTACCGCCCGGCTTGTCTCAACCTCTTAAATGCTGCGATTTCAGGTATAAACCACCACACCCAGGCTCTGGACAGAGCACTCTGCTTGCTCAGAGCCTTGCCCACCAGTCTTAAATTGCTGAAGAGATGGTTTAGCTGTTAAAAATCCACACTGCTCTTAGAGAAAACCTGAACTTGGATCCCAACACCCATTACGATGGCTCCACAGCTCCTTTAAAACTTCAGCTGCAGGCCTCTGGTCTCCACATACAACAACACACACACACACACACACACACACACACACACACACACACGATTAAAAACGAAATAAATCTTTTTAAAAGTTAAAAAAAAAAAGTGTTGGAGAGTATTTGTTCTTTTGATGAGATAAACACTGCCTGTTGATGCCTTGACCCAGAAGAAAGCAGTGCAGGCAGGGCACTTGCCCAGCCACGTGCGAACTCTTGGGTTCCACCCCAGCACTCTAGTAGCAAGAGAACTGACAGGCACACATAATTTATACAAGTTTGGGGGTACGCAGACCCTCTTTACTTTGTCCTCCGAATGTCCAGGATTTATTGTTTGACGCCGCATTTTCCGAGGTGAATTCTGAGGTACAGCGTGGGGAAAGGGCTGTTCAAGGGAACAGATGCAGTTAGCTGCAGAGCTCCAGGAGGCCAGAGGTGTGGAGAGGATTGGGATTGTGCGTCTGTGGATTTGCAGGACTGTGCTTGAAAGGGAGGCTGGCGAGGCGAAGGTGTGGCTTTATCTAGCCCCGCCCCCTCCACCGGGCTGGGGCGTGGCCTTCCTCCGACCTGCTCTGGTCCAACATGGCTCCGCGGTTGTGCATCATCTCTGCAGCGGCACCGCGACTGCTGGGGAAGCCGGGACCCCGCGCTGGGGACCTCGCCGCTGCGGCTGCTGTGCGGTGAGAGGCCGACGGGGCCGACCGCGTGCCCGGAACAGGGGCAGGGGAGGGGGGTGGAATGAAGAGCAGACTCTTGGGTTTGGAATTCGGGGCTTAGAGGCGGAGATGCCAGGATGTAGGCCTTAGGAGAGTCTAGAAAGAATGAGGGCGGTGACAAGATATGGGTAGGGTTTTTTTTGTTTTTGTTTTTTTTAAACAGGTTCACACTACATGTGATTCGAACTCGGAATCCTCTTGCCTCGGCCTCCAAGATATTACTGGAGTGCATTACCATGCCTTGCTGGGCAGGTTCTTTGTCCTGTTTGGGACCCGAGTCTGATCTGAGACTGAAAAATGAGGTGAGTGGGAGGAACAGGTCTTGAGCACTGGAGCGAGGACGAAGGCAGAGAGAAGACAGTGGTAGCAGCCCTCTAGTCTGGCCTTTGTGATTTAGCACAAGCTGGGGGCTTCCGGGCCAGGCAGCTCCTCCCTCAGGAAGTTCTAGGAAGAAGGAGAGGGAGACTGAGGTACAGTGGGAATTCCCACCGTGATTCCTCACCCTGTACGGTGAGTGGGTCAGCAGAAGTGGGTGAGAGTTGTTCAAGGTCAGCCTCTGAGCCATGCGGAGGCTGCTCTGGATGTAGCACCCAGGTCTCATGATGCACCCTGCACTTTGCACCACCGCTGGTGGCCTCAGAGAGAGGCTCAGCTCTGGCTGCCTAGGGCTTGGCTTCCCCTGACTGGCTCTGGCCTGCTCCTCCCTCCTCCGTGCAGCGTCCTGTACTATCCCCATCTCTGCACTTAACCACCCTGAGCACTTCTGACCCCGTGCTAACCTGTCGTTCCCTAGTTGTCCTCCTGTTTACGCAGCCTCACGGGTTTGAGGACAGGGTATGTACAAAGAGTATTTGCTGAAGAAGTGGGAACACCTGTCCGCACACCTGTGGAAAGGAATCCTCGCTCCTCCTGCCCCAGCCCAGGAGTGAAGCCATACAGTTTCATTAGATCACTGTGCACTGGGAGTTTCGGGAAGCTGAGATATCTGAGTTGGACATGTGCTCTTCACCCCCATACTAGATAAAGAGGGAGAAGTTGACATTGGGAAATGAGCCTGGAGTCTACCTTGCAAACAGCCTTTTGTGGAGGGATGACCTTGGGTAGAAGGAGGAAACAGGATGTATCTGATAGGATTGCATTGTGTTGCTAGGAAAAGAATCCAGGAGCTCAGGTATGCTAGGGTAGTGCTCTTTCTACCAATTAAACCATATTTCTAGACTTCATTGGATTGTTGAGGATTAAGAAGCCATGCTTTGTGTTTCCCATTGCCCAAGCCTATGTCTCAAGCAGTTTCTGTCATGGTGAAGCTGAAAGGATATCCAGGAAAATAATCTTTTTTTTTTTTTGCCCGAGCTGAGGACAGAACCCAGGGCCTTGTGCTTGCTAGGCAAGTGCTCTACCACTGAGCTAAATCCCCAACCCCTGAAAATAATCTTTTATTACATTAAAATATTACTTTTGATTTGGGTGGTGGTGGCACACACCTTTAACCCCAGCACTTGGGTGGCAGAGGCAGGCGGACTCTGAGTTGGAGGCTAGCCTGGTCTACATATCTAGCTCCAGGACCCAGGACAGTTAGGACTACATAGAGAGACCATGTCTTATAAAACAAAAACAACAAACAAACAGGAATTATTTTAGGGGCTAGAGAGATGATGGCTTAGCACTGGTTGCTCTTTCTGAGTACCCGGGTTGGTTCACAGTTGACACATGACCACTTACAGCTGTCTGTACCTCCACCTCCAAGGGATCTTCACAGGTGCCAGGTGTGTAAGTGGTGCATAGACACATGCAGGCAAAACACCCATGTATAACATAAATTAAAATTTATTTTGTGTGCACATGCAAATGAACGTGTGTGTGTGTGTGTGTGTGTGTGTGTGTGTGTGTGTGTCTCCATACTGTGGCACATGTGGAGATCATGTGGCATCGAGGCATCTAACCCAGGCTGTCTGTCTTGGCAGCAGGTGCCTTTACATTTCACTGGCCCAAGATCATCTATTTTTTTCTTTAAAGAAATTTTACTTGGCCAGTGGTGGTGCACACCTTTAGTCCCAGAGGACTTTGGGAGGCAGAGGCAGAGGCAGGTGGATCTCTGTGAGTTCAAGGCCAGCCTGGTCTACAGAGTGAGTTCCAGGAAAGGCGCAAAGCTACACAGAGAGACCCTGTCTCGAAAAACCAAAAAAAAGAAAAGAAATTTACTTTTATTTATGTGTGTGTAGAGGGGAGAGAGAATGAGAATGTGCACATGAATGCAGGCGCCCATTGAGACCACAAGGAGTTCAGTCTCTGGGAACTGGAGTTCCAGGCTGTTGTGAGCTACTGATGTGGGTGCTGGGAACCAAGCTTGAGTCTTCTGCAAGAACAGTGCCTTCTCTTAACCACCAAGCCGTGTCCAACCCACAGATCATATATCCCCCCCCCCCCCCCCAGACAGGGTTTCTCAGGGTAGCCCTGGCTGCCCTGGAACTAGCTTTATAGACCAGGCTGGTCTTGAACTCACAGAGATCTGCCTGCCTCTGCCTCCGAGTGCTGGGATCAAAGGCATGTGCCACCACCGCCCTGCACAAGATCATCCTTTAGGAGACCATGTTTTCCTGAAGAAGGAAAACAGAGGCTGAGAAAGGAACAGAGTCGGTTGGCGGTAGGATTTTTTGTGTGGCAAACACCCAGAGGTCACAAAGGGATGGGGAGGGGTTAGAGGCAGCCTGCTGCTTCTAAATTTGACAATCCTGGATGATTCTTGGTGACTCTTGGTTTCTTTCTGTGTAAAATGGGTATGATGATCCTTGCCATGCATGGTGAAGACACCGTTTCTATGATACTTACCCTCAGAGATTTGCAATTTTTTTTTTTTTTTTTTTTGCCCTGGCCCCACATCAAGACCTGAAACCACCCTTTTTGCTGACCTTCAGCCTGCTCCTGTCTTTCTGGAGTCACTCTTGGGGCTGGCTGTAATACCAAAGATTTGGGGTAAAGAGACCGCGTGGCCAGCACTTTATTTGATGAGCTGTTTTGCTGGCCCCCTCATTGTTTTGAAATTTTATTGTAAGAGAAGAGGTGAATATGATTACAATACATTGTACAAACTCCTCAAAGAATTAATAAGTTAAAAATAAATGTACTGGGAGGATTAACTTGTATATAGTAGCTACTCAATAAACAGTGTGATTAGCCAGGGATAATGGTGCATGCTTGTATTCCTATCACTGGTAGACTGAGGCAGGGGGATCATGAGTTAGAAGCTAGCCTGGGATATATAGCAAGACTCTTGAAAGAAAGAGATAAAGAGAAATTCTTGTTACTCCTACACTAATCTTGTTGTCCACAAGCCTTTGGTGAGTTATAAAGGGTGGTTTGGCTTGTTTGTGTGTTTATGTGTTTCCCCTTGTGACACTGGGGTTTGAACAAAGGACCTCACTCGAGCTAGCCAAGCTATATCTGCAGCCCCAAACTTTAGTTCTCATAGCCAAAAACCCCTCTCTCATGGTAAGCAGAACCGGTTCCTTTCTAAAGTCAGCCAGCTCAAATTGAGATGTTTCAGGACCTACAGAGAGCTGAACTTCCTAGTCTAGAAAGTTCCGAGGTTTTCGGGCTGTTTTGCACTCGGAGACGCATCAGACTGTTGACTTCCGTTGGCAGTATGAATGTGACATCTACAATAACTTTTCCCAAGGAGATGGAAATGCTCTTGTCTAGGTCAAGTAATTTCTGAGCTATTGTGTCAGAAGCATTGTGTGAGGTCATGTGGGAAATGGAAGGATGATCATCTTACTTGCTGTATAGCTGTGGGGGAAGACAAGCTGTATGAAGCTAAGGAGGTGGAACTGAGAGTCTCATGGGAAAGGGCTGGACTGGTCTAGCTGGGACAGATCTTTTTCATTCTTCTCGCGGCTGGGGTTGAACTTAGGGCCTTGTGAATGCTGAGCAAGTGTTCTATCATAATGCCATATCCCTCGCCCTTTAGACATTGATTTTGAGACCTAGTCTTACTAAGTTGCTTGAGCTGGCCTTGACCTCCATTTGTAGCCCAGGCCTCAGGTGAACTTGGAATCACCCTGTCTCCGCCCTCTGAGTACTGGGGAGTCACAGGTAGCAGCTGACATTCCTAGCTCTGTAGACCCTTGTTATTCATTTGGTTAGGGTTTTTGTTTTAAGATTTAAAAAGTTATTTGCTTTATTTATGTGTGTGTTGGCATGAGTTTATTGGGACCATGTTTATGCAGGAGCCTGCAGAGGCCAGCTCTCCTGAAACTGGAGCTGCAGACCCTTGTGAGATGCCTGGTGGTGCTGGCAGCCAAACTCAGGTCCACTGTAATAGCAGTAATTGCTATTAACTGCTGAGCCATCTCTCCAGCCCTTTTTTGTGTTTTAAATATAGGGTCTAACTCTGTAACTATAGCTGGCATAGCACTCTCTCTATAGACCTCACAAAGATCTACTAGCCTCTGCCTCCTGAGTATTGGGATTGAATGAATATGCCACCAGACCCAGCCTATTTTTATCATTTATTATGTGTGTATATGTGTGTATCTGAGTGTGGGTTTATACATGTAAGTATAGGCCAGAGGGTCGCATCGGGTTCTATGGGGCTGGAGGTGGTTGCAAGCATTGGGCATGGGTGCTGGGAACAGAACTCAGATCTTTGGTAAGAGCAGTAAGTGCTCTTAACCACTGAGCCATCTCTCTAGTCCCATTAGTGTTTGTTTGATTTGTTTTGGGGACAGAGTGTGTAGCCCTGGCTGTCCTGGAACTTGTTATGTAGACCAGGCTAGCCTGGAACTCACAAAGGTTGGGATTAAAGATGTTTGCCACTATGCCAGCAACTTTAGGTTTTGTGCGTGTGTGTGTGCGTGCGTGTGTGTGTGTGTGTGTGTGTGTGTGTGTGTGTGTGTGTTCGCGTGTGTGTTTTGTTTTTGTTTTTTTAGATAGGGTCTCATAGAGCTCAAATTTTATTATTTGCTTGAGGATGACCTTGAAATATTATAGGCATGCTTCACTAAATCTGTAGACTTTTAAAAACTCAGATTGGGGGCTGGAAAGATGGCTCAGTGGTTAAGAGCACTCACTGTGTTAGTGGTGGCGGCTGTGGTGGCGGCAGTGCCACACGCCTTTAATCCCAGCAGTCAGGAGGCAGAGGCAGGTGGATCTTTGTGAATTCAAGGCCAGCCTAGTGTACAGAGCAAGATCCAGAAAAGGCACAAAGCTACACAGAGAAACCCTGTCTCGAGAAAAAAACAAACAAAAACAAAACAAAAAACTCAGATTGGGGTTGGAGAGATGGTGTAATAGTTAACATTGCTGGCCATATAACCATAAGACCGGAGTGTGGATTCCAGCATCCACACGACAAGCTGGGTGTGGTCTCATGTGCCTGTAGCCACAGTACTACAGTGGACAGAGACAGGAAGATTGGTGAGACTTTCTGGCTGTCAGCCTAAGGGGAAAAAAGAGAGACCCTGTCCCAAAAGACTAGAGGAAGAACCAGATGCCCTTTGCTTGTGTGCACAGATGTGAATATACCAGGAACACTCACACTCTGAAATGCAGATTATAACCATGCATGGTGCATGTATGTAACTCTAGCACTTCCAGGCAGGAGGACCGCCAGTGTGAAGCCAGCCTGTGTTCCAGGCGGTTCCAGGCTAGCCTAGGGTGAGTAGCGAGACCCTGCCCCGCCCCCATACAAAGTTGCTAGGCCTGACTCACAAGCCCTTCCCTGAGCTTTTGTGCAGTAGCCTGGGATGGAGCCTGAGTTTGAGTAAGTTCTTAGGCCACGCTGACAGTGTTAATCTGAGAACCACTGCAATAGGAAAACCTAGTTCCAGAATTACCAAATTTAAAGCAGCTAGAATCTCAAATAGAGATGTGGAGACATTTGGACTTCTCTTTGTGGGCATCAGGTAGAGGAATGACATGAAAATAAGATTTTATGGGCCAGGTGGAGCTCACCAACGCCTTGAATCCCAGCACTCGGGAGGCAGAGGCAGGTGGATCTCTGTGAGTTCGAGGCCAGCCTGGGCTACAGAGTGAGGTCCAGGACAGGCTCCAAAGCTCCACAGAGAAACCCTGTTTTGAAAAACAAAAAACGGAAAAGTGCTTTATGGTTGGGGAGATGCCTAAGTAAAATGCTTGCCATGGAAACATGAGAACTTGAGTTCAGATCTACGCGTCCATCTAAAAAGCCAGGCGTGTGATGATACATGCCTTTGATCCCAGCACTCGAAAAGCACAGGCAGGTGGATCTCTGAGTTCAAGGCCAGCATGGTCTACAGAGCGAGTTCTAGGACAACCAAGGATACACAGAGAAACCCTGTCTCCAAACAAACACCAGGCGTGATGTGACCCTGTAACCCTCAGTGCTGGGGGGCGGGACAGAAGCCCCCTCAGCTCGCTGACCAAGTTGTTTTGCCACATCAGTGAGCTCTAGGTGTAGTAAGAGACATTTGCAAAAACTCAGGGTGAAGAGCGTAGAAAAGATACCTGACACCAATCTCTAGCACATTTTCCTGCGCATGCACACAAATGATGCCCCCCCCCCCCCCCCCCCCGACAAGGTATCTCTGTGTAATAGCTCTAGCTGTCCTGAAACTCACTCTGTAGACTAGGCTGGCCTCAAACTATAGACCAGGCTGGCCTCCTGGCCACAAATAATGCTTTAAAGAATAGGGTGTAGGTCAGAGGTGGAGTTCTTGCTTGGCATATGTCAGGCCCTGTGTTCTGTTCTAGCACCACAGGAACCAAAATGTTTTACAAAGGTTAAGGGGCAGATTAAGAAAAGGGGGAAAACTGGGTGGTGGCAGCTCACGCCTTTGATCCCAGCTCTTGGGAGGCAGAGGCAGGTAGCTCTCTGCGAGTTCAAGGCCAGCCTGGTCTACAAAGCAATGACAGTGACAGACCCTGTCTCATGAAACTTTGAGAGAAAGAAAGCAAAGCAAAGGGGAAATGGGAAGGAGGAGATCCATTAGGAAGTTAGAAGTAGTGTTGTTAGCTGTACTGTCATGCTGGGCCTTTTCTCTAATTGTCCCATTCCTCCAGCCCCTTTTTATAGATGAGACTGGTGAAGCTAAGCCAGTGTCGGAACCTGGGTTTGTCTGCAGTCTCTTGAGCACTGAGTCTGCTGTGGTGGTTGGAATGGAAAGGCCCCTGAGGTCTGAGTTCACATTGTAGGTCAGGGTCTCTCTTTAACTTTCAGGCTTTAATCTTGATGCCTGTCTGTCTGTCCATCTGCCCATCCATCTATCTATCTATCATCTGTCTGCTTTTTTTGGGGGAGGGGGTGAATGTTGGAAGATCAGAGGGACAGAGGAAGCCACAGCTACCTCACCTCACTAGTTCCTCAGCTGATCCTGTTTCCTCAGACTGGATGCTTCTGTGTCCTCATCCGAATGGGTCTCAGCTGAACTGTGCTGCTCTAAAGCCTAAAAGCTTAACCAGCCAAATGCTTCTAGTTTCTGGTCCTCATGCTTTATATACTTTTCTATTTTCTACCATCACTCCCTGAGATTAAAGGCTCGCTTTCTGGGATTAAAGGTGTGAGTCACCATGCTTGGCTGTATCCTTGAACAGATGGATTTCTGTCTCTGGAATGCTAGGATTAAAGGCGTGTACTACCACTGCTTATCCCCTATGTTTAATATTATAGCTGTTCTGTCTCTGACCCCAGATAAGTTTATTAGGATGCACAATATTTTGGGGAACACAATACCACCACATTTCCCCTTTTTGTCTAAAATTAAAAAAAAAAGATTATAACTAATTCAAGAAAAACTATCCAATAAGTATATACAATATGGGTTTGGGGATTTAACTCAGTGGTAGAGCACTTGCCTAGAAAGCACAAGGCCCTGGGTTCGGTCCTCAGCTCTGAAAATTAAAAAAAAAAAAGTATATACAATAGAGCTGGTGGTGGTGGCATGTGCCAGTAATACCAGCACTCGGGAGGCAGAGGCAGGTGGATCTCTGTGAGTTCGAGGCCAGCTTGGTCTACAGAGCTAGTCCAGGACAGGCTTCAATTGGTCTACCTCATATCTATATTCTCTTTTTTCTTTTTCTTTCTTTTTTTTCCAACAAAAACTCTGAATCTAATCTCCTTGTTCAACTTTTTCCTGACCATTAACAATTAACAACTTGTAACCAACTATCATAAACAATGACAATATCCAAAACTCATTAAACGACCAAAAAACTCCCATCCCACCTCTTGGGAATGTGGGTGTCGTTTTCTTAAAATTACTTCCTGCTTTCTGGGGGGGAAGACATCTTTAGGGGATCCTAAAAGGAAATTTTTTTTGGGTTAATTGTCAAGTCCTGTATCATTTGTCCATCCTCTGAATAATGGGAAAGTGCAGGGCTTGTCACAAGTCCTTATTTGAGTAGTCTGTCAGGCTGGATCATCTCAGCTAGCCATCTCAAAATTGTCCTAAGCAGTTTGTAGTCCAAAGTCGATCTTTTGGTGGTATTAATCAGCTTAATGGCTTTATCATAGTCCATGTGGAATCATTGTGGGATCCTGTCATCTTTTTAAAGATTTCAAAGTCACTGTTAGGCGTGATAATGGTTCCCTGTAGATTTTCTTTTCTTTTTTCTTTTCCTTCCTTCCTTCCTTCCTTCCTTCCTTCCTTCCTTCCTTCCTTCCTTCCTTTCTTTTGTTTTGTGCCTCCTCTGTGGTTTGGAGTAATCACAGTCTGATAAATGTCTGTCTCTCGGAACCTTGAACGTTCTTCCCCTCCACTGCTGCTGCTGTCTTTCCTCTCTGCAAGAGTCATCTATCTGCTTTCTGTCTATATCTCTTTGCATCTATGTCCCATTCCCATTCATTATCTCCCAAACATAGATTGAGCATATGCTGTGTGTTAGTCATGCTTCGGTTACTGGAAGCACAGCAGAACACACCAGATCCACCCTTGTGAGGCTGCATCTGGTGGGAAGACACACAATAAATAAAGTGTAATAAACAAAACAAAGAGGTTTTTTTGGTTTGAGTCTGTGTAATTTTTTCAGTGCTACAGATGGAACTCAGGCTGTCTTGCATGCTAGGTAGCTCAGGCATGGGACATTAGATGGTTCTGTAGGGTAGCAGTTCTCAATCTGTGGGTCACGACCCCTTTGGGCCAATTGACCCTTTCACAGGGGTTACATATCAGATGTCCTACATATCAGATATTTACATTAAGATTCCTAATATAGCAAAATGACAGTTATGAAGCAGTGACGAAAATAATCGTTGGTTGGGGATCACGTGAGGAACTGTATTAAGGGTCGCAGCATCAGGAAGGATGCGAACCGCTTGCTGTGGAACAAAACGAGGGAGCAGAGTGAGAAAGACTGGGCAGGCCAAGGGTGGGAGAGCATCAGGAATTCACTGGAAAAGGAAAAATTGAACTGGGCTTGGGGATTTAGCTCAGTGGTAGAGCGCTTGCCTAGCAAGCGCAAGGCCCTGGGTTCGATCCTCAGCTCCAGAAAAAAAAATGTGCACTTGAGGGCTGGAGAGATTGCTCAGCACTTGCTGCTCTTGCAGAGGACTTGGGTTCAGTTCCCAGAACCCACACAGTGGTTCCCAACCGTCTGTAACTCCAGGGATCTAATGTTCTCTTCTGGCGCCCATGTGGTGTACATACATAATTCAGGTAAACACTCACACACGTTAAATAACATCTTTTTAAAAAATTCACTTAACGATGTTGGCTTGAAATTGAGACACCCCCTGGGTCTGAACAAGTCCTTTATTAGATTTTTACCTATATAAAACATCTTCCTGGGGTTGAGAGATGGCTTAGCAGTTAAGAGCACTGGCTACTCTTCCAGAGACCTGGGGTTTAATTCCCAGCACCCACATGGTGGCTCACAACTGTCTGTAACTCCAGTTCCAAGGGAATCTGATAGCATCTTCTGGCCTCCAGGGAGCCAAGCATGGAAGTGGTGCGCAGACAGGCATGCAGGCAAGATATCCATATACATAAAATCAAATAAAAATTAGTAACCAGGCGGTGGTGGCGCAAGCCTGTAATCCCAGCACTCGGGAGGCAGAGGCAGGTGGATCTTTGTGAGTTCAAGGCCAGTCTGGTCTACCAAGCGAGATCCAGGAAAGGCGCAAAGCTACGCAGAGAAACCCTGTCTCAAAAAACAAAACAACAACAAAAAACCAAAACAAAAAGAATTAGTGAAAAAGAAAAGACCTAGCTGGGTGGGCTGCCATGTCTTGCTCACTTAACACATGGGGAAGCAGAATGCAGGAAGAGATGGAAAGCACCAGAGCTCCAGGTTCTTCCCCTGCCCTCCCCAGCCTTGAAGCCCCTGGCTTGCTCTTCAGGATTGGCCACGAGATATTTGTCTTGGCCACTGCTGATGTTAATGAGTTACTGAGAGCTTAGCTCTGGAGCAAAGGTCTTGGTGGGCAAATAGAGCCACTGTCCTCCCTGTCACCTGCCCTGGGGAAGCAGCCCCATCAGTCAGAGCAAAGGCCGTGCCCTTCTGAGCCCCAGCTAAGGGACCGGTTTTCAAAGGCGCTGGTCTCTGATTTTCCATATGACCTTGGCAAGTTCCTTAAACCGTGCGCTTCTGCTTCTTCCTGAAGGAGGCAGTAGAAGAGCCCACACTAAGGGGTTGTATTGCTTCATGCAGTGAAGAAGCTCCCAGAGCCTGGCTCAGAGGCACCCTAAGAGCACCATGTGTCCCACCTTACAAATACATGTGCAATAACTGAAAGAGACCATGGCTTTAGAAGTGCCTAAGCCAGCATTCTTTTCACTTTATGAAAATTTAAATTTAACCATTCTTGAAAATTATTATGGTCTAGCCATTTTTTTTTTTTTTTTTTTGCCAGAGCCAAGGACCGAACCCAGGCCTTGCGCTACCACTGAGCTAAATCCCCAACCCCTGGTCCAGCCTTAATAATCTTCTTCCCAGAATCCCAGAAGAGAAACTACAAACGGCGAGAATTATTTTCAGGATAAGAATCTAAGTACACCAAGCTCTTTGTCCGTCTACTTTATTCCTCTTTCTGCCTTTCCTGGAACTCACTTGGTAGCCCAGGCTGGCTTCGAACTCAGAGATCCGCTTGCCTCTGCCTCCCAAGTGCTGGGATTAAAGGTGTCTTCGCCCCCCCAAGCTCCTTTCTTCCTGATTTCTCTCTACATTCATCTCTGTCCCCTCTAAGTTCTGTCCTAATTCTCTCATCTTAGTTCTGCCTCATCTTGGTCTTTCTCATCTCGTTCTTCCCCATCCGGCTCTTCCTCATCTTCCATCTCATTCTGCTAGTTCTCCATCTAGTTCTCCAGTCAAATCCTCCCTCAGTCTCTGAGGTTTACGGTTATAAACCCATGCAATAACAGTGCTCTAGCTAAAGCAAGGTCGCCAGGCTTGAATTCTTACAGGGTCATAAAGGCAGACAAGAGTTTTCCTCAGGCAGTGACCATCAGGCTTTCTTTTACAACACAAAAGGGGAGTGGTAAAGGAGGAGGTCAACTATGAGCTAAAATCAGTTAATATATCAGAAAAAGGGAATTTATGTACTCAAACTACATTCCTAGAGGTGGTTAGGTAAATATTAGGAGTCCATAATGTTAGTATAAATACCACTAAGGCAGCATAAGAAAGGAGGGTCTGAGCTTAATTTACCTTAATTCAGGAGACTGTTTGGCCTTGGCTGCTTGATAGGTATTTCAGATAAAATACACTGTTATGAGTTCTTGGAAGCATACACAGCATACAAGAAAAATCATTGCAGGAATTGGCTAATATATATACAAAAGCTGAAATATCACCAAGACGTCTTAAGCCATGGCTTGGCCTTTGGAGAAGCCCTTGACCTTTCCATGTAGTAGCTTTTGTGATAGTAGCTGGATTCCATTACGTTTTCCTGTGGCTTGCAGCAAACCACCTACGTCTCCCCTCTCCCAGGTAAGCAGCATGGATTCCTCATTTGCTGTTGGATTGTGACTGCAGGAAAGCAGAGATGGATTCAGGTGCTCATCAGGCTTTCCTTCTCCCCCACTGCCTCTTTATTCAGTCTAGGTCTCTAGCCACTGTGCTAGGCGAGTCTTCTTAGTTAAGCCTCTTTGGAAACGCCCTCACAGACACGACCAGAGGTGTGTCTCTTAGGTTATCCCAAACCCAGTCAGGTGGACAATGGAGATTAGATATTATACCCTTTACTTCTGTCAGAAAATATGAAATGGAAAATTCCAGAAATAGACCACATCCACAAACACTTTACTACAGAATAATTGTTTTAGTTTATCATTATTTATTTCTTACTATGCTTAGCTTATAAATTAAATTTGATTATAATTGTAAGTACATGTATATGAAAAAGATGCCTTACTTATAGATTCAACTTTACTATAAATATGTGCATATAGGAAAGAAGCATAGTATATGCCATGTAAAACACTTTTGGGAAGGATGATGACTCAGCCATAAAGAATTTACCAAGACATGAACAGAGAACTTGCTGAAATACAGGGCAAGAAAGCATGAGTTCCCGGAGAGGGAAGTTACATCCCTGAAAAGGGATGGAAACTTTTTATTTTTTAATATATTTATTTATTAAATTTTTTTCATGGAAACCTTTTTATAATAGTTAAGAGGATGTTACTTTGTTTACCATCATAGACTCTTGTTCAGGCTCATATTTGAGGGAATAGATGGACAGACCTCTCATTATCTTGCTTAATAGTAAATTTTATGAAGTAAGTTGTTTTTCTTGAATTGGCCATATGTGTAAGGTTCCATGAGTCCTTAGGGGTTAGTTTTAGATGTCTGTGTAAGATGTGGGTCTATCTGGGCTGGTGAGATGGCCCAGTGGGTAAGAGTACTCAGTGGGTCACTGCCCTTGCAGAGGGCCTAGGGTCAGTTCACAGCACCCACATTTTGGCTCACAACTGTCTGTAACTTCAGTTCCAGGGAATCGGATGCTTTCCTTCTGGTCTCCATGGGTGCAGCACGCATGTGGTACAGTTACATGCTGGCAAAACACTCATACGTATTTAAAAAAGAATTGGTGTGGTATTGCACACCTTTAATCCTAGCACTGGGGAATCTGAGGCAGGAAGATCTCCGAGTTTGAGGCCAGCCTGGTCTACAGAGTGAGTTCCAGGACAGCCAGGGCTACACAGAAAAAACCCTGTCTCAAAAAACAGAACAAACAAAGATAAAGATCAGACCAGATTGTTGAGTGGGAATTTTGCTTTTATTTTTGGCCTCTTTTCTTTACATTCCCAAGGTAGCTGAGCAAGGTCAAGTCATTGACAAAAGATGAGGATCCCCCTTCTTTGAGCTCCATGAAGCTAAGTGGGGGCGTCACAGGGCCCTGGTTGGAGCTGCTGGTTCAGTCACTGTAGGATTGTGGGATGGTAAAGCATAGAAGGCTCTAGAGCGCCGCCCCCCTTTTTGAAAGGAGAAGTGGTTATCTCAAGAGGTAGAAGTCCAGACTGTGCTATCATTTGGAAATTAAGAGGTCTTCAGAGGTGAGAGACAGGTGTGGATGTCGAAGGTGATGGTTGATGTCCCTAAAGACTACAGTCTGGAGCTTGATGGCCTATTCTCTGTAAATTAGTAATGGTACCAGAATGTTAAGTAAGTAAGGGTCAAAAAAGAAAGGTGAGGATTAGGCTAGTGAGCAGGGCCAACCCCCCATGCCTCTCAGTTAAGAGCCGTCCTTTGGCTCTTCAGTTTGATGTCTATATCCTTTAACCTACAGCATGTACTATGCTGATTGATAGGTGTAACTGCAGTATTCTCCCAGAGTCAGGACCCCTTTGGGCCACTATAGGTAGGTCAAAGACATGACAGTTACGGAGCATTACTGAAGCACCCCGGTCCTCAAAAAGCTGATGAGATGTAGCTTAAGCCTAAGCAGTGACTCTAAGCCTACATCTCCTGGTATCTACTCCTGCTGTAATGCCCAGTTCTGGTAGGAGGGGTTTCCGGTGGACAGTCTCCTAGGTCAGGAGACCAAGGAGGCTGAATAACTGTTAGGGGCAGTGAAGGCAGGTTCAGGTCCATTAAGCCTGAAGACAGACTTTGGTTCCACATAGAATTATATAGTTTAAGGGCATAGAGGTGTTCGATAGAAAATAAATGGTTGGATGTTCCAGAAAAGGAGGAGGCTGAGGGATGGAAGAAACAGAAGGAGCCTGACTGTCTAAGGGGCAGTTGAAGCTGAGGTGTTGGAGGCTAAAGCTGTTTTCCTAATACCGGAAGAAGAACTTTCGGGGGTCTGTTAGGATCTAGTGTTGGTGATCGGAGAGAGGAGAATTTGAAGGGCTCTTTTGAGAGGAGGTTTGGTTTTGTCACAGAGGTATGTTGGGACAAGCAGTTGGTCAGGCTTGACTGAGTTGTGAGTTTTTCTAGAGTTTTATCAGGCAGGCCAAAGAGTAAACACCTGTGAGACCTGTACATTGTCTTAGAATTGGGGGTTTGACAGGTACACATTTTATGTCTAGTAGAAGGGTAAGGTTGCTTCATTAGAGAATGCATATGGGCACATGCCTTTAATCCCAACAGAGGCAGGCAGGAGGCAGAGGCAGATCTCTAAGTTTGAGGATAGCCAGGGCTAGCTACACAGAGAAACCCCTTCTCAAAAAACAAAACAAAACAAAAGAATGCCTGTGGGATGGGACCCCTTGTGGCTTCAATTCAAATGAGGCTGGCTTAATAGGCCAGCATTTGACAAGATTGTACACTAAATTGGTGAGTGAGGAGATGCAAAGAGATAGATTTATGTTTACATTTGGCTGTGAGAGTGTTGAAGAGGTCTAAGCCCATGGAGATAGAGTTCTATTGGAAATTTGTATGGTGGGAAATTACCATTTAAATAGTGGCTGAGTAGGAAATGCACTCCAGGTAGGAGTTAAGGGTAAGCAAAGGCAGAGGTCATCCATCAGGGTCCAGTTGTGTCACTTGAGATTATGGGCCTTTTGGGGAAGGTGATAAATAAAGCAGGAGGGGCTGAGACCAGGAGTAGCAGAATAACCCAAGTCAGAATGGTTAAAAATGACCCTATTAGGTGATTTCAGGAAGACAGGTAAAGAGTATGACAGTGGTCATCAAGAAGATGAGACCAAATCCTAGGCCAAGTATAGGGGCCCAGTGCTGTTGTAATGAAGGATGTGAGATCTCTGTTTAATTATTATTTAAATTTTATTTATTTATATTATGTGTATGGGTGTTTTGCTGGCAGGTATGTCTGTGTGTCATGTGCATGCTTGGTGCCTTGAGTGTCCAGAAGAGGGCACCAGATCCCCTGAGACAGGAGTTATAGTTATGAGCTGGGACTCGAACCCAGGTCCTCTGGAAGAGCCAATGCCCTAACTGCTGAGCCATCTCCAACTTGAGAGGTGAATTTTTTTTTTTTTTGTTGTTGTTGTTGTTATTGTGTTTGTTTTGAGACAGGCTCTCTAAATAGCCCTGGCTGTCCTGGAACTCGCTCTATAGACCAGGGTGGTCTTGAATTTACAGAGATCTGCCTGCCTCTATCTCCTGAGTACCAGGCTTAAAGTGGTGCATCACTACACCTAGCTTCACATCTGGGTGTGAGATCTTAAAAGTACAGTTGGGAGGAAAAGTGGGCTGAAGAGTGTCTGAAGTGTGACCTTAGAGAGCTTCTAAGAGTTAGATTAAGGGGACTGGAGATGGCTCTGTGGTTAAGAGCAATGGCTGCTCTTGTGGAGGACCCAGGTTTGGATCCCAGCACCCACATGGCAGCTTACAAACATCTATAACTCTAGTTCCAGGGGATCTGATGCCTCTGCTGACCTCTGTGGACTCCTGTAAGCTTATGGTGCACAAACATACACTCGGGCACACATGCACATAAAATTAAATAGCTATATAAAAAAATAAAAAGACTTAGATTAACCATTTCAGCCTTTTCAGATGATAGAGGGCTGCCAAACAGCATGGAGATCATACCTAATTTTGAGGCTTTCATTTACTCCTTAATATTGAAAATGGAAGCTGAACATTATCATACTGTAGTCACTGGGGGTAGCCAAGCCAAGAATGTGTTCAAGAGAAGGATGGTGGCCTGTGAGGCTCTCCCTTCCTCTTCTTTACAGGAGTTGGCTTCTTCCATTGGGTGAAGGTCCCTGTCTACTAGAACTATTATATCTGTGACCATCATGCTAGGGGGGAAGTGGGTGAGGTCTATTGGGATTTCCTGGGAATGTGGGAGAGTGGAATTGGGGATTAAGATTGCAGTGAAAGGCTGTTGATCAGCTTGGTTGTTATCCTTAGAACTGTCAGAGTGGGCCTGGCAATGAATAATGGTCACTTCAGTTAGAAGCCCGGTGGCTTTAGGTAGGGCCAGGATCTCCAAGACATGTCTGATTAGGGCGTCATGGCAGTGAGGAGACCCTGTTCTTTCCAAATGGCTGCACAGAAATGCATTACATGAAAAAAAAATTACATTTCTGCCCTTGGTGAAGACAAGTAGTTCTGTCTTTGAGTTTATTATCCAGAAAAGGCCCAGATTCTATGACCTCTGTGAAGTTATGTCCTGCCACTGGAAAACTGCCAACATCTATGAGCCGGGTAGTCTAGGGTGGGAGTGTTGTAAAGGGGTTTAAGGTAAATCTGGAGGGAAGCTTTGTAGTAAGTTCTGGAGTGTGTGCAAGAGTGTGAAATTTGTTGACTCTCCTGAGATCCAGTAGAAGGCTCTTGAATTGACATTGTCAAGGACATGATGGTCCAGGGTTAATTTGGAGGCCTTTCCAACCAGAAGGACAACAGCTGTCCCATGACTCTGGGTCTAATGACTTGGAAGAGTAAATGGCTGGATTCTCAGAGGGCCCCAGGATTTGAGTTCAGAATTCCTGGGAATTCTGTTCTTTCTTATTCATGTACATACAGAGAAAAGGGCTCAGTGAGGCAGGAAAAGTTAATCCTGCTACAAAAGTTCTGTAGGATGTCAAACAATAGGAAGAAGGAGCTTGTAAAATTGTATCACAGAACCCAGAAAGGCAAAAGGAAGAAACTTGGCTACTCATGGGAGTGATTGCCTGCCTTAGGAGGGCCAGGGCCATCATCACAAGGTCCCAAGGTCCATCTAGTGGGCTTCAGGCAAGGTGAGTTTGGGGGTTGATCCTCTTAGCAATAGACTTTGTTGTGTGGCTGGAGAACCCCTGGGCAGGGAGTGAAGTTGGGGGGAGAGGAGGGAGAGATGCTGGAGCACAGCTTCTCTCCTGGCCTCCTAAGCTCTACAAGGATACAGATGCAGACTGGGCAGCGGGGATCCCTCTAGAAGCACTGTCTGCCCAGATGATGGCATTTCACTCTCTGTAGCTGCCATGGGACTCCAATGGCCCTGTTTTTAGAAATGGAGGTCATCAGGCCAAGGGAACAACAGCATACCTGAGCAGGGCAATCGCTCGGGCTCCCGTGCCTCCACGTGGCCTTCTCATTCCCTCTGTCTTGCAGCTTCTATTCCAAGGACAGTGAAGGCAGCTGGTTCCGCTCCCTCTTTGTTCACAAGGTGGATCCTCGGAAGGATGCCCACTCCACGCTGCTGTCTAAGAAGGAGACTAGTAATCTCTACAAGATCCAATGTGAGTAGCTATTAAACTGGCTAGCTGCACCTCAGGGTTTTTTGTGGGTGGATTTGGGGTCAAGAGCTATGATATTGGAGATGATAGAATCCTCATTCTCAGAAAGGCCCCAGGCTGTCCTGGGAGCCTTGGCCCTATTTGGGGCCTGCTCACTCTGACCTCCCCCCTACACACACACACACACACACACACACACACACACACACACACACACACAAGCATGTGTGAGTATTGCATACACTTCATTTCCTGCTCTCTGTCCTGTGTTGCAGTTCACAATGTGAAGCCTGAATATCTGGATGCCTACAACAGTCTGACGTGAGTGTTCTCCATCTACTGTTCCCATCCACTGTGGGAGGTAGGGGGTAGAGCCCTACCAAGACACTCTTAAAACCCTCTGCCTCGGGGTTGGGGATTTAGCTCAGTGGTAGAGCACTTGCCTAGCAAGCGCAAGGCCCTGGGTTCGATCCTCTGCTAAAAAGAAAACAACAACAACAACAAAAAAACCCCCTCTGCCTCATTCTCCTGTCCAAATCAAAGGGTGTGGATTCTAGAGCCCTATCTATGCTTCTTAGAGAGGAGACAAGCTTAGCCCTGGGGCCTGAGTTGGAACCTTTATCTCAGGGCCTTTGGTGGCCCGAGCAAGCCCTGCTCCTTCCTGTGCCCTTCCCACAGGGAGGCTGTGCTGCCCAAGCTGCACCTGGATGAGGACTACCCCTGCTCGCTTGTGGGCAACTGGAACACGTGGTATGGGGAGCAGGACCAGGCAGGTGAGCTTCCCTTGTCCCCGGTGCCACTGTTATCACCCAGCCCGGGTCTCCACCAGCTCTCCTCTCTCTCTGCAGCATCTCTGGGGGTATGAGGAAGTATGATTCTTTCATACCTCATCGTCCCGCCCAAACTCCTGTTATAGCTCCTCAGTGCCCTCAGGCAGCCCATGAGGCCTGTGAGTCCTTGCTTGCCCAGTCCACAGCCTCACTTTGCTACCTCCTCTCTTCACTGTGCTGCTCTGCCTATGATTCATCAGTCTCCCAGGTAGAACTGCTCCACTCTCTGGTTATAGGTGGCCAACCTGAGGTGCTTGTTCTCCCTTGCCTAGATTACTTGGTTTGGTTTACCTGTCTTTTATCTTGTTTGAGATGGGGACTTACTGTGTAGACCAGGCTGGCCTCTAAGATGTACTCTCCCTCTAGAATGTTATTAATGGACCAGCCTTAATAATCTCCCCATGGGGCCCAGAAGAGATGCAAACAATGGTGGGCGAAGGAGTCTAGATACACCAAGCTCTTTGTCCATTTCCTTTATTCCTCTATGACAACATTCTGCCTATACAGCTTCAATTCCATCCTGTGTCTCAGTTCCTCTTTGCACCTGCTTTTTCTGTCCCCTCAAAGCCCCGGTAATAACTAAGCCCTTATGCTTTTGGCCTCATCTTTGTCCTCTGTTCCTTCATCCTCCATCTATCCTTCCTGGCTCCTTACTCCTGGCCCTGATAAACTCTACAAGAAACTGCCTTGCCCTCTACAGAAGCTCTGTTGTCTTCTCTCTGGCCAAGCCACTCTGTCTACCATCTACAGAGAGACTGCCTTGTTCTTTCTCTCCTTGCCACGCAATTCTGTCCACTAGGAATTCTGCCTCACTCTTTACTCCACCTGGTTATGCAAAAATCTCCTTTGTTCTCAGTAAGTTGCTCAGGAAAGCCACTAGGCCCAAAGGCAAAGGATAGTCTGAGCTTTATCTGCACAAGAAACAAAAACTATGTATCTAGGAGCCAGGTTGCTTCCAAAAGGAGTTTTACCTTAGTTCAGGGGCTTCAGGTGCCTAGCAGGTGGTCTGGTAGCTAGTCCGTTTGCTAGTCTGTTCCTTGCTTGTCCTTCAGTGCTTTGTTTGGAGCTGGTCCTATGTAGCTAAAAGGGGATATTTGCAAATTTCCAATTCAAAGCCAATTCAAATGCTAAAAAGGGAGCAGGGAACACTCAGAGGCAGAAGGCCCTGCCTATGTGACCTTATCCAAGTACTGGCTGGAGCAGGTTGCTCACACATACATGTTCTATGGGAATTATGAGCACAAGAAATTCATAACGAGGAGCAGCTGAATAGTAAAACTGAATAACACCAAATATTCCATGATAAATGGCTTTCCGCTAGAAAAATGCCTTGAATATCTAGGTATAGCTTTAATACACAGCTGAATCTCTATAATATATTCTTGCGGCCCTCAAGATCTGCTTGCCTCAGCCTCCTGAGTACTGAAATGCTTTGTCTTTTTTTTTTTTTTTAAGATTTATTTATTTATTATGTATACAGAAGAGAGTGCCAGATCTCATTACAAATAGTTGTGAGCCACCGTGTGGGTGCTGAGAATTGAACTCAGGACCTCTGGAAGGGGAGGCGGTGCTCTTAACCTCTAAGCCATCTCTCCAGCCCCAGTCTTTTTTGTTTGTTTGTTTTCCTTCTTCAAGACAGGGTCCTGGTGTCCTGGAACTCACTATGTAGACCAGGCTGGCCTTGAACTCATAGAGATCTACCTGGCCCTGCCTCTCAAGTGTTGGAATTAAAGGCATGCGCTACCACTCTTGGCTTGTTTGTTTGTCTTTTTTAAAGATTTGTGTGTGTGTGTGTGTGTGTGTGTGTGTGTGTGTGTGTGTGTGTGTGTTTTCTGCCTGCAGTTATGCCTGCAGGCCAGAAGAGGGCACCAGGTCTCATTACAGATGGTTGTGAGCCACCATGTGGTTGCTGGGGATTGAACTAAGGACCTCTGGAAGACCAGTCAGTACTCTTAATGACTGAACCATCTCTCCAGCCCCCATTTGCTTGTCTTTTAAAGTTATTTTCAAATTAATTTACTGTGTGTGTGTGTGTCTGTGTGTCTGTACAGGTGTGCATGTGCTGTGGTGTGTCTGTGGAGGTTAGTGGACAGTGGTTCTTGTCTTCACCATGTTGAGGTGGGGTCCCCTTTGTTTCTGGTGCTGCACTGTGCACTCCAGGCTAGATTACAGATGTGTGCTTCCGTTTCTGGCTTTTTCACTTGGGTTCCAGGGATCAAGCTCCAGTTGTCTGGCTTGTGTAGCTAGAATTTCTATTTGCCAAGCCATCTTACCAGCTCTTGCCTGTCTTACTGTTTTATATTTTGGTGTAGACATGGCATCCTTCTGAAAAATGACTCTTTGCAGTTTTGCTGGGTCAGGCACTGTCCTTGGTGGATCAGGCACTGTGCCTGGCTCTTACCTCCACTACTTGCCTCTTTATTCCCTGATCATGCGTCCCTATAGCTGCCAACATACTTGTCTACCGTCTCCTAGAGATAGTGAGTTTTGGGGGTCAGGGCTATATCTCTTTGTAATACTTAATACTCCATATAAACATTTCCTCTCTTGAAAAATTCATGCTGGGGAGTAGGGTGGTGCTAGAGAGATGGCTCAGTGGTTAAGAGCACTGGCTGTTCCTCTAGAGGTCTCACGGGTTCCATTCCCAGCGTACACCTGGTGGCTGGCAACTAGCTGTAACTTCAGTTCCAGGGGAACCCCACACCTGCTGGCCTCCACAGGCACTGCATACACATGGTGCACAGACATAAGAAGCCACATGTAAGCCAAACACCTACACCCATAAAATTAAAAAGTAAATAGTTCCTCAAAAAGTGGTTTTCAAAAAGTTTTTACTAGGGTCTGGAGAGGTAGCGCAGCAGTGAAGAGCACTTTCTGCACTTGCAGAGGACCTGAGTTCAACTTCTGACATCCATCCATCACACAAGCATCCACAATTCCAGCTCCAGAGAGTCCGTATCCTCTTCTGACCCCTATGGGCACCAGGCACACACATGGTACACATACATGCGTTCGGGCAAAGCACTCATACACATAAACTTAATTCTGAAAAAAAAGTTGTTTTAAAAGCTCATGCTGGCTGACTCCTGTAATCCTAGAATTCGGGAGACTGAAGCAGAAGGATTGCTGTGAATTTGAGGACATTCTGGTCTACAGAGTGAGCACCAGACCAGCCAGGTCTACAGAATGAGACCATGTCTCAAAAATTAAAACCAAACTTAACCGAAACAACCAGAAAATTCAGTTCTTCAGTCATCTTTTTTTTTTTCAAGGCTGTGGATATTTTTTTAGATTTATTAATAAATGAATTATGTATATAGAAGAGGGTGCCATATCTCATTACAGATGGTTGTGAGCTACCATGTGGGTGCTGGGAATTGAACTCAGGACCTCTGGAAGAGCAGTTGGTGCTCTTAACTTCTGAGCCATCTCTCCAGCCCCTCAGTCATCTTTCACACACCTAAAGTGTCCACTGATCTGCCTGGCTCACAACTGCCATTGGTAGATGGCTGTAAACATTTCCAGTATGGCAGAGTATCATTTTGCATGGTACAGGTATAGACTAGCCATACAGAAAATTTTTTCCTGGTGTTTCAAGACAGCATTTCTCTGTGTAGTTTTGCACCTTTCCTGGAACTCGCTCTGTAGCCCAGGCTGGCCTCGAACTCACAGAGATCCGCCTGCCTCTACCTCCCGAGTGCTGGGATTAAAGGCGTGCGCCACCACCGCCCGGCTGCTCTTAGCTTTTCTTGCATACTCCTTGCCTGGTACCCTCAAGCTGTCAGTCAGAGAAACTGCCCTTTCTTCTAGTTCTTCTTTCCAGGTACTTTGTCATGGGCCATGGAAAAAAGTAACTAATTGATTGTCTCAAAAAAAAAAAAAAAAAAAAAATCAACTTCAGAATAAATTCCAAAATAGCTCCCAACTCAAGAAATAGAATTAGGAAATCTGTACAAAGAAACAGATATCCGTAATTATCTGGTCTATGTTGGTGACAGACAATAACTGATAATCCAGAGACAAGCCATCTGCTTTCTGTGGTGAAATTATTAAGGCCACTCCACGTAGTTAGAAGGGAGATTTATTTTGTGGGGTAACTTACAAGTGAAGGGATAGGTATCAGGGTCTGGGAAAGGTGTAGCGCAGTCCCGCAGTGTTCTCCGGAGAACTCTGCTTGGTCTCCCTCCAGCGTCCAGGCCCAGGAACCAAGAGAGCTCCCCCATCCGGATCTCGGGTCTTCAGGGTCCTCTCTCGGCTCCGCCTTGTATATGTGACCATTACTGAAGCCTCAGTGGGGTTGGAACTTCCAGATCTAGCTGGAGTGGCTACCCACTGCAGCTTTCTGCTTTGCACTAGGGTTTCTTTAATCTTTGGCCACCTTCACTGGCAGTAGCAGAACTCCTTGGATTCTATTAAGAGTTTACTGATTGAGGCTGGGCGTGATGGCACACACCTTTAATCCCAGCACTCGGGAGGCAGAGCCAGGTGGATCTCTGTGAGTTCGAGGCCAGCCTGCTCTTCAGGGTGAGTTCCAGGACAGCAAGAGCTGTTACACAGAGAAGCTATCTCCAAAAAGGAGAAAAAAAAGTTTACTGGTTGAGCCAGGCTTGGTGGTGTATGCCTGTAATTCCAGTTCCTGGGAAGCTGAGGCAGGGGGATCAAGAGTTTGAGGCCAGTCTGGGCTATTTAACAATACCTTATCTAAACCAAAACCAAAACCACGCTTGCTGACTGTAAAATGAATTTTGACTTTATAAAGCACATCCTACATGATCCACAGCTTGAGATTTATCACCTCTATGTGGAGACATCTGAGGAGCAGGCCATTAGAGTCAGGCTCCAGGAGCAGGGCATAGGGATATATATGTGAATAAACTTGTCAAAACCGCTGATCCTCTAGGGGCCACATTACTAGAGACTTCTTTCTTGGCCTCTTCATGCCTCACATTAAGTTGACCCCTTTCCCATAGGTCAGCATTCTTGGTTTGCCATGACAGGACAGATTGCTATCTGTACAAAAATTATGGTCCTTCCCTCTGGAACAGGCCCTTTGAACCATAGGGTCAGACCATTTTGCAAATGGGAAAATCAAGGCGCCAATAAAGTCTGACGAGGGATAGGCTACCGTGGGAAGTAACGGAACCTGTGCGTTCAAGTCACAGGTCAGTCAGTTACCCTCAGCTCTAGCATGGCCCCCTCTCCTGGGGGCCTGCCTCCCCCACAGCTGTGATCCATCCCACTACTAGTGCTCCGTTATTTGACTTCCTCTCCTCCTCTGTCTGCCCCGCCATCCCTCCCTCTTTTCCTCTCCTTTCCTCGCTGTTGATTGACCTAGGCCTCACATATGCTAAGTGCATGTTCCCTCACCTTAGCTCATGGTTTGCTTACTGGGACTCAGGTTAACTACTTAGGGCTGCCATAAACTACTGCAGACTCCAAAACAGAAGTGAGTCCTTCGACTTCGGAAGCCAGAGGCAGAAATCAAGGTCCTAGCTCTGTCTGGGCTTCCTGTGAGGCTCAGGGAGGGTCCTTCCTGCCTCTTGCAACTTCTGGCTGTTAGGAACCCCTGGCATTCTTTGGCATGTGGGCACATCAGCCTGAGCTCTGTCTTCTGAGTCACAGGGTGTTCCCTTTGCGTGCATTTCTCCTCTGATAAGGGCACCCAGACTGGACTGAAGGTCTTTCCAGTATATAGGTTTAACTCAGTTATCTACAGAGACCCTGTTTCCAAACAAGGTCACATACTGTGGTTCTGGCAGGGCATGGATTTTGGAGGGGCTGCTATTGAAGCCAGCAGAGAATATGGTTGGGGGAACATCTAATGGTACAAAGAGTTCTCAGTGAGAATGAGGCTGGCCTCTCATTGGAGGACCAAGGGGTCTCTATAATCAGTCTTGAGTATCCACCAGGAGGTCATGTGTACGTTGGCATCCCTGTATGTATCCTCCTGCCCTTAACCACATGCTGGAGTATCCCAGTATCCCAGCCCTTAGTTTGTTTTTCCTTCTTTCCCCTCCTCTTTTTTTTTTTTTTTTTTTTTTTTTTTTTTTTTTTTGAGACAGGCTCTTGCACAGCTCAAGCTGGCCTTGAACCTTCTGATCCTCCTGTCTCCACACAAATGTGTGTCACCAGCCCAGTTTTATGTAATGTTGGGGATTTGAACTCAGGGCTTTGTGCAGGCTACCAGCTGAGCTACATTCCCAGTCTGCTTGCTTCCTTCCTTCATAAGGTAGTGTCTCCCTCTGTTACCCAGACATTAGCTCAAGGCATCATCCTGAATCAGCTTCCCAAGTGGCTGGAACTACATGTGCCTGTCTTCATTCATAGCTGCAGGTTTTACTTATTTACTTACTTATTTATTTTTCTTACAGTCACTGCCTTGGAACACTCTTGAAATCCTTGTTTGTTGGTTGTTTTTTGCAGTACTAGAGATAGAACTTAGGGTCTCCTGCTGTTAGACAAATGCTCTACCAGTGAGCCACAGCATCTGCCCTCTTGGAGTGTTCCATTAATCCCTGTGTCTGCTGGTGTCCCTAGGGTGGAAGACACTCAGATCATCTTTTGTTTGGTTTTGTTTGTGATGCTATAGATGAAACCCAGGTTCTTCTGCATGCCAAGCATGTGTTTTATCAGTAGCTACCCCCATCCTCATCTGATCCTCTTGTTGCTGCGATTTTAGGAATGTTGGAGTTTTGTGGATGAGGACATTGAGTCCTTGAGGGGTCAAAGGCTACCAAGCAGAGCAGAGCTAGTGGTCTCCTGGGCTTGTACTGGGCTTGCATCTAATGTCATCCCTCCACCCCGTGCTACTCCTCACCAAGATTGGGGACTAGGAGACCCCCCACTCTACTGCCACATACACAGTCCAGCCTTGGTGGTGGTTGGTCAGGCAGACTCCCGGTAGTTCCTTGACCTGTATCCCTATCCCCAACAGTGCACCTATGGCGGTTCTCAGGTGGCTATCCAGCCCTCATGGACTGCATGAACAAGCTAAAAAACAACAAGGTATCCCAGCATCCTGTGTGCATGTTGCTTCCAGCCCAGCCCTGTGTGGAGGGGAGTGTGGGAGATTCCTCTGCCACCCACAGAGCACACTGACAGGGTAGCATAAAGCCCCTGGCTACTGTGCCTACAATGCTCTGCCTTTAGGAGTACCTGGAGTTCCGGAAGGAACGGAGCAAGATGCTGCTGTCCAGGAGAAACCAGTTGCTTCTGGAGTTCAGCTTCTGGAATGAGCCACAGCCCAGAGCTGGCCCCCACATCTATGAGCTGAGGACATACAAGCTCAAGGTACCTGGCTCCCAACAGAGCCCTCTTGCCTTCTGTCTTCCCTACTGATGTGTTGCTTTGCAAGAGCTGGGGTTAGGAGTGTCTGATACTCCTCCCTCCCTGTATGCTCAGAGCAGAGGGATGTGCATTCCTGCGCACCGCTGCACACCAGGTGTGAGTCAGGGCCCCTGAGTGAGGCCCCTGGCTCTGGGGAAGGCTAGTTTCCTATCCCTGCCCTTGTGATGTTGGGAGTCCAAGGTGGTGCTCACTTCCTCCTCCCTCTGGATCTCTTCCAGCCAGGAACCATGATTGAGTGGGGAAACAACTGGTAAGTGGTGGCACTTGGTTGGGTCCCTGCTGTCCTGCCCCATCAGGTTCCCAGTGGGCGTCCTCGGGGCGTGTTACAGGGAACCCGGCATGCTCTGCTCCTCACGGATCTCAGACAAGAATCCATCTGAACAGGGCCAATTCTGTAGAGGAATATGCTGCCCACCAGCTAGCAGCTACACCTCCAGAATCCGTTCCCTGGGCCCCACTTGGACCCCACCCATACAATGTGGCCAGAGAATCAGCCTGGGACACCTTGGGGGAGCATTGCCTGGGCCTCTGTCTCATGTTCTCTGCTCTCTCCAGGGCTCGAGCCATCAAGTACCGTCAAGAGAACCAGGAGGCAGTGGGAGGCTTCTTTTCACAAATAGGAGAGCTCTACGTGGTACACCACCTATGGGGTAGGTTGGAGACACTCAAGGAGGCCTGTGTGTGCCCTGTCACCTCACAAAACATGTGGATACATCTGTGTTCCTATTGCTCTCACATCCTAGCAGAGGAAGATGCACCCTCAGACAAACTAGCCAAAAGGACTCAATTTCACAGGATGACAGATGCTGTGGAGACCAGGCAGGGGAATACAGCAGAAAGAAGCAAGGGACCTTTGTGACTTGGATAGACAAGGCCCCTCTGAAGGGTAAAATACGAGTCCTGAGCTGAAGAGTGAGGAAGCCAGCTAGGGATTGCTGGAGGAGGTCGCAAGCAGACAGAACAGCATGTGAGGAGGCCTTTGATGAGTGGAAAGGAGGCGGGCATGGAGGGAACGGGAAGAGTGGTGGACAGGATGGATAGATGGAGGAGGCCAGCCATCAGATCAGGCTGGGCCTCGAAGGCCGTGGGAATGAGCTGAGGTTTATCGTGGATGTGGTAGGAGGAGGCAGCAGCAGCATGTCAGTTCTGTGCCTGGTAGGGAAGCAAGGTTGGAAACTGGGCATGGGAAGATGCTTACACTAGGGCAGGCAGGTGGGCATGGGCTGGCTTCAGGTAGTGGCAGCGGTGTGCTCAGACAGATTCATTGGTCTAAACATTGAATTGATGGGACTGAGAATGAATTGCTGGAGGAGAAAAGAGAGGGTAAGGGGAGCATTCAGACTCTTCCCTGAGCAGCTGTGTGCCCTGTTCTCAGACAAGGAGGTCTAGGGGAGGAGCTAAGTCATGGGATTGGAGTGTAATTGTGGCCTCTGGGAGGGTTATATTTAGTATGCCGGTGTTGGGCCAGTCAGCACTTGCCACCAAGCCTGACAACCTGAGTTTGATTCCCAGGATCCACATGGCCAGAGTGAACTGACTCCTGAAAATTACCTTCTGACCTCCACATACTCCTCACCCTGAATAAATAAAAATTGTAAGATACAGATGCTCCCCACTAGAAACGTCACATGGGTACCAGATAAGGAGTCCACAGAAGAGTTTGAGACTGGAAATATGTAGGTTTCAAAACCCTTAATCCCTACCACAGGGCCTTTGTACATATGTGTGCCACCGCTGCCCGGTGGAAATTATTCATTTTAATATGTATGACTGAATGCTATTGACAACAGTGTTTGCTGACAGTCTAAGGAGGCATCTGGGGACAAGGAAATAGTAGAGCAGGGTTTGGGCAATGGAAGGGTCCTTGTGCTGAGGCAGGGATCCGATTCTCTGAGGAATGAGCCTGTGCCTTTCTCACAGCCTACAAAGATCTGCAGTCTCGGGAGGAGACTCGAAATGCAGCCTGGAGGAAGAGGGGCTGGGATGAAAATGTCTACTATACAGGTGGGTGTCTCCTCTGCGGGTCACCGGTGCCTTTGCAAGTGGTCTGCTGGGAGACTTGAGGACGCAGGTCTCTGCAAGGCCAGCTAGCCTCCAGTGTGGGAATGCACTGTTTTGTTTGTTTGGTCCCCACCCCCATTTGAACTAGTGTCTTGTTGTACTGCCCAAGCTCATCCTGGTGGACCTTTCCCCTCAGTCTTCCAAGTTGCTAGGATTGCAGGCATGTACCATTGTGCCCAAGTGGGAACTTACTTTGACATGCGTTAGTGGGGTTTTGTCTTCTGTGAGGCACATTCCACATGATAAATCCGTCCTGAGGCTTTAAGACTCACACAGGCAGGTGATCCCTATGTGAGATGTACCCTGGGGTCAGCTCTGCACCTCACAGAAGCTGTTGCTCCCTTGTCGAATGGTAATAAGAATGCAGATGCTGTCTTTGCTGCAGGGAGGGCATTGAAAGTTTATGCGTGGAATGCTTTGCCCTATCTACCATCAAAACACGCAGCAAATTTTTTGAGCAACTTTTTCCTCAAAGTGTCGCCACTGCTAGAAACCCAGAGTCAGCAGATAATGACTGAGTCTTCACTCTGTGAAACTGTAGTGGGTGGGAAGTGCAGGCCTATAAATAAACAAGATTCTGTCCCCGACCTTGATGAGTTTACAGTTAATCTTCCACATGGTTACTTGGTGTGGGCAAGAGCATGTCTGCTGAAGTAGGTGCATGAGCCTTGCTATGCCAAGTGTGGTCCCAGCTGGCAGTACTGGCACCCACTGGACACAATAGAAATGCCTAGTTAGCTTCTCCCAACCTTGTGGGAACTAGACTTGTGGATATTTGTCTACACAAGTTAAGCACAGGAAGCAAGAATCTAAACTCTGGGCTGGAGAGATGGCTCAGTGGCTAAGCTTACATACTGTTCTTAGAGAGGATCCAAGTTCATTAGAGAGGATCCAAGTTGTTTCCTGTACCCAGCTTGGGAGGCTCACAGTTGCCTATAATTCCCACCCTAGCAGCTCTGACACTTTCTTCTGACCTACATGGGCACTGTACTCATGTGCACATACCCACATATAGACTTATAAATATTGTTAGAAAAATAGATAAAATCCTTAAAAAAGAACTTACCTCCTGGGGACTTTCTCTTGACACCCCTGCCCCATGGGCATGGCCTCCCTAGCTGAATGAGGGGCAGTCACACTGAATCCAACCTCAACCCTTAAGCTCTTCCCTTGCCAGTGTAGACCATTATAATTCTCTTTTATTTTTGTTTGCTCTTTTTGATGCTGGGGATTGAATCCAAGACCTCACACATACTAATCAACATTCACCTAGGCACAGAACCACACCCCTGGCCTTAGAATTCTTTTTCATCATATCATCCTATGTTGTTCTTAATATGTCCTTGCTTTTATATTATTGGGCTTAGTGTGTTTTGTTTGCTTTGGAAGCGAGGACAGAATCCAAGGGTTCATATATGCTAGGCAGGTACACTGCCACTGAGCTGCCTCTCCAGCCCTTTGGTGTGGTAGGTTTTTTTTCCCCACATACATAGAAAATGAATACAAATTTAAAAATATTCAGCTCATTACCACCTAAATCCTGGCTTAAAATTTCAGCCTTTCTCAGATGACAGCAGGGACTTCTTCCCATCACAGGTTTTGTGAGTTTTTGGTCAGGAACCAAGTGTACTTGGTTTGCCTCAGGCACCCTGTAACCTCTGCTTCTCTCTCCATAGTCCCCTTGGTTCGACACATGGAGTCACGAATCATGATCCCTCTGAAGATCTCTCCTCTGCAGTGAGGCTGGCACTGTGTCCACCACCTTTCTTTTCTCCTTTGGAGTAACCTGGCACAGAGGAGCTCCTGGGCCTGCTGGCATAGTTGTCTCTCAGCTCGGAAGAATTCTGATGGCTTGTGTTCAGCTTGGAAAGGATGATGTTTTCTGAGAACTTAAGAGTTCTGTCTATACGTGTCCCCCCACTCTCCCAGGCCAGAAGTTTTTAAGTTCCCAAATGAAGACTAGCAGCCTCTTAAGCATTCACACATTTCCCTGAGACTCCTCATCTCCAGGCCTCCACGTCCCCAGCTAACACTGTGGACATGGCTTAGTCTCCTCCCAGGGAGCATGACAAGTAGTTAAGAGTTACCCGACCAGGTATGGCCTCCAGGAAATCCCTGGACTCTAGTTGTTAAAAACGCAAGTCTGAGCCTTAAAAACCTGGAACTGCCATGATCCCTGACGTCATCAAAGTCAGGAGGAGGCCCTGAATTCTACCCAAGAGGGCTGGGAAAGGATGGGAGAGAGAAGGAATTGGATACATGAGACAGACTTGAAGCAGGAACCCAGAAGAAGCTGGAACCCAGGTCTCAGCTTTTGGGTTTGAAACACAGAATTGTGAGATAGAACAGAGATGACAGAGACCTTAGGGAGAGGACCCGAAGTGAGGCTTAGCCACTTTTCCTGCATAAGGCCGTTAAAACTTGAATACGTGTTCCAGCTCCTCTGCACTTCCTCCTTCCTACAAGCAAAAATACAGGCTGAGATCTAGATTCCGTCTTGAATTCTTCCCCACCTTGACATTCTGCCAGCCAGACCCTCCTATTGCAGAACCACCAGGCCTGTGGGGTGGGTTCAGTGATTCTGGGTCTCCTCAATGACGCCCATACCTCATGAACCCCTGCTTAGCATGGTTTTGCTACCATAGCAGGAAAATGTACCGGGATCGTTGATGGGACCAAATTAAATACTTACTTACTGTAAGTTGTGGTGTGTCTTCCATCTGCAAGGACTCTCAGCCATTGCCTAAGGCAGGGCAGTTTTCAGTCGGCTGGGGGGTACTGCACCCTTAATCTCTTAGGGTAGACATCTTCATCTTCACCCCAGGGCAAGAGAAGGAACTGTTTCTGCACAACCAGGTATTCATACACGTTTCAAGCCCCAGACAAGCAGGATTTACTCCAGGGACACCAGGGTTAAACACCTCAAGTTTTCCAATACTGCATTAGAATAGCGATTTTTGCCTTGGGGAAACAGTTTTGTCAGGGAGAAACAATGCACTTGTGTGGAGGGGGAACACGTGACATGGGATTATGTTCCTGCCTAACTTAGTGCTGCCTTTGGTGTAATGACTCTGACAGTGTTAAGAAGTCAAGTTAGCCAGGCGGTGGTGGCGCACGCCTTTAGTCCCAGCACTTAGGAGGCAGAGTCAGGTGGATCTCTGTGAGTTCGAGGCCAGCCTGGTCTACAGAGCATGATCCAGGGCAAGCATCAAAACTTCACAGAGAAACCCTGTCTCAAAAAAAAAGACAAAACAAAACAAAAAGTTAAGTTAGGGCCGGGCGGGCATGCAAACACATTCCAGTGATGCAGGTGGATCTCAGTGGATTGGAGATCGGCCAGATCTACAGTGTTCAAGGCCAGCCAGCGCTACTACATAAAGTCAAACTAAGGCACAGCGACCCTCTTTTTGCTTTCTGGAGCACACCACAAATTCAAGTGCCTCGGTGAAGTGGACCGGAGCACAAGCTCTTGGTCCTCAACGCAGCAGTTTCCCAGTTTTAGATCAGAGAAGTTGCCCAGCCGCGTACACGCCCCTTCCTTGCTTCCCAAGCTGCATCTGGCCTTCGCGACTCACTTCCGGCCAGTAGCTCTTTTCTTCCGCTTCTCTATGGTCGCGAACCGGAAGTGGCTGCCTGGGCTGGAAGGCGTGAGCTCCATTGTGGTGAGCGGGGATAGGGTGATGCGGGCTGGGGTTGCTGGTGGCGCCGGGCGCGCGGGGCCTGAGGTGCGGACTGCACGGCGCGGACTCCCCGGGCTGGGGTCCTCACCTGCCGCCTTCCCCCAGGGCTCGCGGCTGTTTTCCGCTCCTGGGAACTGTCCGGAGCAGCATCCTTGTAGTCTCCGGATGGTGCAGATGGCAGGGGTAGTGATACCACCCTGCCTTTCGTGTCGGGGGGAAACGCTCCCGTTGACGTTTGGGCTTTCCCAGGTTTCCGGTGCCACCTTTGTGGCTTTTGTCAGATGAGCCCGCCACTTGATGAACTGTCACTCGCAGCCGCCTGAAGCCCTCTGAGAGACACGCTCTCTCCACTTGACGCCCCGCGTAAGACTCCAAGGAGTCGTAGTGAAGAGAAGTTAGTGCATTTATTGCGGGAGCGTAAAGGCTGAGAGCGTGAACTGTGGACGTTTGGAGGGGAGGGAGACTTGGCTTTTCTTTCTGATGTCCCCTCCGTTTCCTAGCTAGCTGCCGACTTCGTGTGTTTCATTAAATATTTTACTTATTTTTAAGAAAAAGAAAAAAAAAAATTGAAGTTACACTGCAAAGGCTCGGGCAGTAAGAAGAGGTACCTCCTGCCCTGGTTTAGTGAAGCTTTTAAATGCAGTCACTACAGTCCATTCCGGCCGGTAGCTCCCCCTGTTGGTTCACATTCGCGAAGATCCTTCTGCCTCAGTCTCTCAAGTGTTGTGATTACTGATGTGTACCACTATGCCGGTCTCAGCCCATCCTCCCTCCATTTTTTCCTTGGAGACAGCATTTTATTATGTAGTCCATGCCGACCTTTAACCCCTTAAGTAGGGAAGGATGATCTTGAACTTCTAATCTTCCAGCCGCTACCTCCAAAGTGTTTTTATTGTGGGCAAGCAATCAAAATTTTTCTTTGTGATTTTCTTTTTTTGAGACAGTGTCTCAGTATGCAGACTAGGCTGTCCTCACAAAGATCCACCTGCCTCTGCTCCCCACCCCCGGAGTGCTGGTATTAAAGGTGTTACCATTATACCTGGCCAGAATTTTTTTTTTTTAATTGAAAAGGAATAGCACAGCATGGTCACTCACACGTATAATCTCAGCACTGATGAGGCTGAGACAGGAAGGTCTCCAAGTCAAATTCTGGAAAATCTTGTTGGTTTGTCTGTTTGAGACAGGGTCTCCATGTAGCTTGGCTGCCCTGGCCTCAAACTCACAGAGATCTTCCTGCTTCTGCCTCTTGAGTGCTGAGATTAAAGGTGTGCATCAGGTTGAGGATTTAGCTCAGTGGTAGAGCACTTGCCTAGCAAGCACAAGGGTTCCATCCTCAGCTCAAAAAAAAAGAAAGAAAGAAAGAAAAAAAGTAAAGGTGTGCACCATCATGCCCAGCTTAATTCTGGAAAATCTGGTGTGTGTGTGTGTGTGTGTGTGTGTGTGTGTGTGTGTGTGTCTTGGCTGTCTTGACATCTGCTCTGTAGACCAGACTGGCCTCGAATTCACAGAGATCCGCCTGCCATTCCCTCCCAGTTAAATCCCTGCTGGGATTAAAGGTGTGTGCCACCACTGCTTGGCAATTCTGGAAAATCTCTAAACTTTATTTATTTTGATTATGATGGTTGTGAGCTACCCGACGTGGGAACTGAACTCGGGTCCTCTGCAAAACAATACCTGCTCTTAACTGTTGAACCATCTTTCCAACCCCTGACTCTGGGAAATCCTTTCTGTCGTTTGAAGTGTTCCCTAATGAACCTCTGGATTTTATTTAGAATCCATGGGACATCCTGTTTTTAGTTCTAATGTCAATTAATTTAGGTCTTCTCTCTCTTGATTAGTTTGGCTATCTGGTTTGTCTTTGTTAAGAATCAGCTCTTGGGCTGGAGAGATGGCTCACTGGTTAAGAGCACTGGCTGCTCTTCCAGAGGTCCTGAGTTCAATTTCCAGCAACTACATGGTGGCTCACAACCATCTGTAATGAGATCTGGTGCCCTCTTCTAGTGTACATGCATGCAGACAGAACACTATACACATAATAAATCTTTTTTAAAAAGTCAGCTCTTTCATGGATATTTCTTTTTCTCCTCTTTTTAAAAATTATTTCTTTTAATATTATGTGCATTGGTGCTTTTCCTGCATGCACATCTGTGTGAGGGTGTCAGATCCATTGGAATTGGAGTTACAGACAGTTGTGAGCTGCCATGCTCTGGAAGAGCAGCCAGTGAGCGCTCTTAACTGCTGAGCCATCTTTGACAATTTCATACAATGTATTTTTTTTTTTCTATCATGAGCTTCATACAGTACAAATTCTTATCCTAATAGTGAAATGTTTCACTGATGCTTGCCCAGTGATTGAGTAAAACAAAAACTTATTATAAGCCACAATCATCCTAGGGTCCCCCCTGCTATATAGCCTCCCTGGATCTGTGGGTTGCAGTCTGATTGTTCATTGCTTTATATCTAGTGTCCACTTATAAGTGAGTACATACCGTGTTTGTCCTTCTGGGTCTGGATTACCTCACTCAGGATGATATTTTCTAGTTCCATCCATTTGCCTGCAAATTTCATGCTGTCATCATACAGTGTATTTATTTTAAATTTATTTTTTATTTTTTCATACAATGTATTTTTAAATTATTATTTTCTAAAAGTTTTATTTTTCATTTTTGTTTATGTATATGTGTGAGTGCCTGCATGTATGTATGTATGTGTGTGTATCACATGGGTGCCTGGTGTCCCTGGAGACAAGAAAGTATGTCCCTGCCTGGAACTGGAGTTGTAGGCAGTAGTGAGCTTACATATGGGTGTTCTGCAAGAGCAAGTGCTTTTAAAGATTTATTACTTATTATGTACACAGTATTCTGTCTGCGTGTATCCCTGCAGGCCAGAAGAGGGCACTAGATCTCATTACAGATGGTTGTGAGCCATCATGTGGTTGCTGGGGATTGAACTCAGGACCTCTGGAAGAACAGCCAGTGCTCTTAACCTCTGAGCCATCTCTCCAGCCCCTAAATTATTGTTTTTAAGTGTATATGTTTTGCCAACATGTATATCTGTGTACCATGTATGCCGTTGGCATTTGCCGAGGTTAGAGGGCATCGGGTGCCTTGGAACCATAGTTCTAGATGGTTATGAACTGTCAGGTGGGTTCTGGGAGTCGAACCTGGGTCCTCTGGAAAAGCCACAGTGCTCCTAAACACGGAGCCATCTCTCCAGCCCCTCTGGGAAATCTTTAAAAGCTTTCTCTTCTTAATAGCTCTCTGACCTGGAAGAACAACAATGTCATCATCAGAATCCAGCAAAAAAAGGAAACCCAAGGTGATCCGAAGTGATGGAACCCCGACTGAGGGGAAACGGAACCGAACTGATGCTGAGCAGGTGAGATTAGCCAGGGTTCTGTGCTTCTGGGAAACTGGGGACTGTGGCCAAATAACTGCTCATGAATGTGCAGGAGCTCAGGGTCGTCACGTGTGCAGACCAGGTGACTAGAATGATTAGTGTCTGTACAGAGAGCCCGTTCCAGCATGCTGTTCCCAGCTTCCCTGGCATCCTAAGGTTGGCATGAACTGCACAGCTCTAGAGCTCCTGAGAGATTTCATTCTTGGTACCAGAATCATGTGCCCACAGGACTTCTGTGGCCAAGGAACGCTTGTCATCAGTGGGGTTTTCTATTCCTTTTATCTATTTCTCTGTCCTGGAATCTATCAAGATGATCCATGACTTAGAATGTAGGATTTTTTTAAATTTTTTATTTTTGGCGATGGGGGTTGAGACAGGGTTTCTCTGTGTAGCTTTGTACCTTTCCTGGAACTCATTCTCTAGACCAGACTGGCCTCGAACTCAGAGATCTGCCTGGCTCTGCCTTCTGATTGCTGGGTTTAAAGGCGTGCGCCACCACAGCCCGGCTGTGTGTTTAAGTTCTTTTCCTGCATCATGTGTACAGTCCCTGCAGAGACCAGAAGAGGGTGCTGCTTCCCTTGGAACCAGAGTTAACAGACAGTTGTGGGTCACCATGTAGTTGCTGCTGGGAACTGAAGCTTCTGCAGGAGCAACAGGTGCTCTTCACCTCTGAGCTCTTACTCCAGACCCTCTGAATGAATTCTAATACATATAAATGGAATTTATGGAAGTAATAAAGAAAAATGAAACACCAGTTTTTTCCCTTAGTTTTAAGAAATCAAAATTAATGTAGAGATTTCTTTTTTCCCACTGATCACAGCATTGTTGATTTGTTTGTTTTTAGGTCTTGTGCTATAGTCCAAGCTGACTTGAAGTCAACATTGTCCTGCCTCAATCTTCCAAGTGCTGTGATTATAGGAATATGCCACAATTCCTGGCTAATAGTGATTTTTAACTTTTTGTGTGTGTATGTATGTTCACATGTGTGTGGGTGCACATGTATGTGTGTATATGTACACATTGTGTGTTTGTGTCTGTAGGCTCATAGTTGATATTGGGTATCTTCCTTGGCCACTCTTTACCTTATTTATTGAGACAAACATCTATGTTTATTTGGATGAGAAATTTCCCCAATCAGCATGGACAATGTGGTCCTATCTTGTTTGAAAATAAAATAAAAATCCACAGTATTCACAGTGAAGTTGCTTTGGGCTGAGATGTGAAATGATAGGCAAGTAAGAAAATGTGTGGTATGTATTTAGGGTATGTGGCACTTGTGTGCCCTGGTGAACGTATAATAACAGTCATCTGTAGGAGTTATCGCCTTCAGTGATGTCAGTCCAGAACTCAGGTCATCATGCTGACCCACAGGTCGTTTACTTTGTTTTTGATATTTCTCTTTTCTGAATTCTTGACATCAGGCATGCATTACTCTGTAATCAAAAAGAGACAGAGGTTTGTATTTTGAAAACAAGAGAAACATTTTAGAGGCTGGAGAAACACCTCAGCAATGAAGAACTCAATTAAGTCCTCTTATAGAGGACCTAAATTAAGCTCCTAGTACCTGTGTTTGGTGGCTTAACTCACCTATAGCTCCAGCTCCCAGAGTGGCCAATGCCTTTGGCTTCCACATTCACATAACCACTTTCAGATACACAGATATACATAATTTTAAAATATTAAAAATAAATTATCGACCTACCTGGTCTACAGAGTGAATTCCAGGATGGCCAGGGCTGTTACACAGAGAAACCTGTCTCGAATAGCCAAAAAAAAAAAGACTAATTCCGTAAATGGCCTCATTTAGGATTTCCTTATAATGTTCTGTTTTGTGAAACAGTATCTCGTTGTGTAGTCCCACTTGGCCTGGAATCACAGTGGAGACCAGACTGGACACACACTGGCAATTGTAATGTTCTTACATAACGAAGGTGCTCTTTCTCATTGTTTGTGATCTGGCAGGGAGACTTTCACCATCTACCCAGGACCTCTTCTTTCCTCCACAGGAAGGCAAGTACTACAGTGAGGAGGCGGAGGTTGACCTGCGGGACCCTGGCAGAGACTATGAGCTGTACAAGTACACTTGCCAGGAGCTACAAAGGCTGATGGCCGAGATCCAGGACCTGAAGAGCAAGGGCAGCAAGGATGTGGTGAGGAGAAAGGCGAGGCATGGCACACCTGGTGTCTGTACAACTGGAGCTCCTCTTGTGGTCATGAGTCTCTTCCTGATCTCGTCCTCTGTCCCATGTGATTAGCGTTGGGGTCTGGAGGATCCAGAGATCTGCCTATTCATTTGTTATAATTTGTCATAGCAACCCAGTCTCCCATTACAGTATTGAAAGTACAAGATAACTTTTTTCTATGACTTTGATATTATCGACTTAATATTTTTTACATGTCAGGCATTTTGCTAAGTATTGAGAAGTATGTGCAAGTAAATCACAGGGCCCAAAATGAAATTATCATGGATTGTAAATGAATTAGTCAGGCAGATATAAAACTAAATAGTGTATCTAAAAACTAGACGGGGGAGTTAAAGAATTCAGTTTTCCCCATCAGTCTTACTTATTTTCATGTATGTTGACCAATATTTAAGATTATTACATTCTGGGCTGGAGAGATGGCTCAGAGGTTAAGAGCACTGACTATTCTACCAGCGGTCCTGAATTCAATTCCCAGCAACCACACGGTGGTTCACAACTATCTACAATGAGATCTGGTGCCCTCTTCTGGCCTGCAGGCAGAACACTCATGGCATACATAATAAATAAATAAATCTAAAAAAAAAGATTATTACATTCTATAGCTCTATTATTATAACCAAGCTTTATAGCTATTATTTTTATTACTGTCATTTAAATTATTTATAGAGGCCAAATTTTATGGCATAGCATTGCTGTGGTGAGGGTCTCCATAAGATCAGTAGGTGTAGGTATTATTATGTGAACTGGTTGCATTTGCTTTATCCTCCCTCCCTCTCCCCTCCCTCCCTCCCTCCCTCCCTCCCTCCCTCTCTCCCTCCCTCCCTTCCTTCCTACATTCCTTTGTCTTTGAAACTCCCTGTGTAGACCAGGCTGGCACTGAACTCTTGCCTCTGCCTTTTGAGTACTGAGCTTAAAGGCGTGTGTCATCATGCATGGCCTTAGTCTTCTGTTTCTCTCATGACATTTCTTACTGTTCCAGGCTCCCTGTGGAGTCTGTTTATGGCCTTGGATGATGGGGTTGGTTTGGCAGCACCTAGGTCTGAAGGGAGCTGACTTGTCATCTGTTGGTGATCTTTACTATTTTCTTTGTGCACAGGCCATTGAAATTGAAGAGCGAAGGATCCAGAGCTGTGTGCATTTCATGACTCTAAAGAAGCTTAACCGATTAGCCCACATCCGGTTAAAGAAAGGAAGAGATCAGACCCATGAGGTAGAGTTGACTTCTCATCCCTCCTCTCTGTCCTCTCTTTAACCGACCCTTCACCCCTTCTCTGACTCTGCTGATGCTCAGTCCTGCCCCAAATTGCCCTGCTCACCTCCTCTTCCTTTAGGCCAAGCAGAAAGTTGATGCCTACCACCTGCAGCTACAGAACCTGCTCTACGAAGTCATGCACCTGCAGAAGGAGATCACCAAATGTTTGGAGTTCAAGTGAGTTTGGGAGGACAGGGCTTTGACACGCATGTGGTACTGCTTGTACTTACATAGACCAGTGTGGTGTGGTACTGCTTGTTCTTACCTAGACCAGTGTGGTGTGGTACTGCTTGTTCTTACATAGACCAGTGTGATGTGGTACTGCTTGTTCTTACATAGACCAGTGTGATGTGGTACTGCTTGTTCTTACATAGACCAGTGTGATGTGGTACTGCTTGTTCTTACATAGACCAGTGTGATGTGGTACTGCTTGTTCTTACATAGACCAGTGTGATGTGGTACTGCTTGTTCTTACATAGACCAGTGTGATGTGGTACTGCTTGTACTTACCTAGACCAGTGTGGTGTGGTACTGCTTGTTCTTACATAGACCAGTGTGATGTGGTACTGCTTGTACTTACATAGACCAGTGTGATGTGGTACTGCTTGTACTTACATAGACCAGTGTGGTGTGGTACTGCTTGTTCTTACCTAGACTAGTGTGGTGTGGTACTGCTTGTTCTTACCTAGACCAGTGTGATGTGGTACTGCTTGTACTTACATAGACCAGTGTGATGTGGTACTGCTTGTACTTACATAGACCAGTGTGATGTGGTACTGCTTGTTCTTACATAATCCAGTGTGATGTGGTACTGCTTGTTCTTACATAGACCAGTGTGATGTGGTACTGCTTGTTCTTACATAGACCAGTGTGATGTGGTACTGCTTGTTCTTACATAGACCAGTGTGATGTGGTACTGCTTGTTCTTACATAGACCAGTGTGATGTGGTACTGCTTGTTCTTACATAGACCAGTGTGATGTGGTACTGCTTGTTCTTACATAATCCAGTGTGATGTGGTACTGCTTGTTCTTACATAGACCAGTGTGGTGTGGTACTGCTTGTTCTTACATAGACCAGTGTGATGTGGTACTGCTTGTTCTTACATAGACCAGTGTGGTGTGGTACTGCTTGTTCTTACATAGACCAGTGTGATGTGGTACTGCTTGTTCTTACATAGACCAGTGTGGTGTGGTACTGCTTGTTCTTACATAGACCAGTGTGGTGTGGTACTGCTTGTTCTTACATAGACCAGTGTGATGTGGTACTGCTTGTTCTTACATAGACCAGTGTGATGTGGTACTGCTTGTTCTTACATAGACCAGTGTGATGTGGTACTGCTTGTTCTTACATAGACCAGTGTGGTGTGGTACTGCTTGTTCTTACATAGACCAGTGTGATGTGGTACTGCTTGTACTTACATAGACCAGTGTGGTGTGGTACTGCTTGTTCTTACCTAGACCAGTGTGATGTGGTACTGCTTGTACTTACATAATCCAGTGTGATGTTTCTTACATAGACCAGTGTGGTGGGTACTGCTTGTTCTACATAGACCAGTGTGGTGTGGTACTGCTTGTTCTTACATAGACCAGTGTGATGTGGTACTGCTTGTTCTTACTAGACCAGTGGGTTGTGGTACTGGCTTGTCTTAACATAGACCAGTGTGGTGTGGTACTGCTTGTTCTTACATAGACCAGTGTGATGTGGTACTGCTTGTTCTTACATAGACCAGTGTGAACCATCCCTTTATAGGAGCATCAGCAGCTTAGAAGACTGCAGGGTTGGGGAAAGGGTCAGTAGATTACTTTGAGCAGGAGAAGTTAAGTAGTCCTTCTAAACTACACAAAGAACTGTGAAAGCCTCTCTGACCCTTTTGTGTTTTGGGCTCAGCACTTGTTAAAAGCAATTCTTTCTCCTCAAGATGTATTGTTATTATATTCACTTGCTGTACTATAGAATACCAGTACCCACTTGCCTTATTGAAAAATAATGTACCTGTTGGTCAGCAGCTCCCTCCCCAGTGCTATTTTTGATACTATGACAGTTGAAAATGTATAAAAACAACATGAAAGAATGTGATGCCCTACTCTATAATCATTGCTTAGATGGAAATTGGCAAACTCATAATATAGTGGAACTCGGGCAGGTGGCCACAGAGAAGGATCATGGGCTCTGGAGTTAGCATCCAGCCTCTGTCTTTCACTAACTGTACAATCTTGGACACATTTGAAAAATGGAAAAAGAGCCAGACAGTGGTGACACATGCCTTTAATCAGGGCTCCCTGAGTTTGAGGCAAACAAGAAAAAATTTTAAAAATAAAGTATAGCTAAATTATATAATAATAAGTAGTAATTTTTAAAAAAAATTTATTTATTTAGTATACAGAAGAGGGCACCATATGTCATTACAGATGGTTGTGAGCCACCATGTGGTTGCTGGGAATTAAACTCAGGTTCTCTGGAAGAACAGTCAGTGCTCTTAACCTCTGAGCCATCTCTCCAGCCCCAATAAGTAGTAATTTTTAAATGGAGATAAAATCTTCATCTCTTAAGAACTAGATGAGGTGAGGATAGCATATAATAGATTCTTATTTATTTATTTTTTGGTTTTTCTAGACAGGGGTTCTCTGTGTAGCCCTGACTATCGTAGAACTTACTTCTGTAGCCCAGGCTGGCCTGGAACTCCCAGAGATTTACCTGCCTCTGCCTCCTGAGTGCTGAGATTACAAGTGTGTGCCATCACTGCCTGGCATGGTACTCATTAGTGTATGGTGGCTCTGATGCTTATTTCTCCAGGACCTGAGCACTCAGCTGCATTAACCCAGTAGAGAACCAGGCTCTTCTTTTGTAAGGATATCTATAAACAAGCAGAAATTAAAGCCTCTAGATTTTTCCCCACATCCAGTCCTGACTGTCTGGCCTTTTCTCTTCTTATACTTATTCATGAAATGTCTTAAAGTTAGGCGTAGACTCTTAGGTTTGTCCCTCCAGGGTGACATGTCATGTCTCGGTTTCACCTTGATGGCATAAGCCTAGGCTATGGTGATCCTGAGTCTCTTAGCTGGTACATCTCCTGTGCAGTCAGGAGACATCTATAAATTTATTAAGCATCCTTCTCAAGCCTTCCTCTAATTCATGGTAAATAGGTTGGGCAGCATGGGCAAATGACCTTGTGGTATGTCACTAATGGCCTCTCATCCTACCGAAATGTCTGTCATTGAGCATTTGCTGAGGGAACTCCATGATCTCAAGTAGCTATAGGCAGGGCTGCATAGGGGTCAATTGAACAACTGCCCCGCTAAGCCACAATTTGGGGTCCTGAAAATGGCTGCCCCATAACTTAGTTTTTGCTTATAGGTCAAAGCATGAAGAAATTGATCTGGTCAGTTTAGAGGAATTTTATACAGAGGCTCCACCAAACATCAGCAAGGCCGAAATCACCATGGGAGACCCTCACCAACAAACTCTGGCCCGTCTGGACTGGGAGCTGGAACAGCGGAAAAGGTAGCGCTCCCTCCTTCCTGACCTCATCAACCACAGGGTGGCGGTGGCAGCCATGGCCCAGTTAAAGGCTCAGTGGTAGGATGTTTGCCCACACGCCCAAGGCTCTTGGCTCAGTTTTCACCACCACAAGGAAATAAAAAAACCACTGCACTGTAAGATGGTTCAGATGGTTCAGTAGGTAAAGTACTTGTGCGAGAGTCTGGACCCGAATTTGTATCCCAAGCTCGTGTGAAAAAGCTGGGTAAAGTGGCGTGAGTCTAGGGTGTAGAGATGGTCAGATCCCCCGAAGCTGCTAGGCAGCCAGCCTATCCTAATCAGAGAGCTCCAGGTTCAGGGAGAGACCCTGTCTCAAAAGGTAGGCAGAGAATAATAAAGACAGTTGGATTGTCGTCTGGCCTCTACATGTGCATGCATGGATGAGTACATCACACATGTGCACGCGTGCACACACACACGAATTATAGTGATAAGTAGAAATTATGGGGAGGGCCATGGAGGAAAGCAGGGTGCCATAACAAGATATGATGACGTATATGTATGAAAGTCACAGTGAAACTGTTTGTTTAGTGACTGTGTTAGTTGTTTCCCTTGATTCTGTGACAAAGTCCCCTAAGAATTAGGGCGGGGGCACACACGGACACCAGGGCTCATCTTGGCTCACCTTTGAAGATGAAGCAGCTCACTGTGTCCTAGTCAGGAAGAGAGAAGGCATTCCTGATTGCGGGCTTTCTCTTCTCATGGAGTGTAAGACTCAAGACCGGGGAGTGGTGCCGCCCGCTTTTAAAGCTTTCCTGTATTTTAACTCTCTGTGTGTATTTTGTGTGTGTGTGTGTGTGTGTGTATGTGTGTGTGTGTGTGTGTGTGTGTGAGACCAGCAGCGGCCAAAAGAAAGCATCACCACCACCCCCCAAACTGGAGTTACGTGTAATGGCTGTGAGCTGCTTAAAGGGTGGGTACTAGAACTGAACCCTGGTCTTCTGCAAGAGCAGAGCAGCAGGTGTCCAGCCCCGCTACCCTCTTTTAGAGTGAGTTTTCCCACCTCGGTTAACTTAGTCAAGAAACTCCCTCTACGGTATTCCAGGGGGCTCATCCCTAAGTGATTCTAATTGTGTGTGTTGGGGGGCGGGGTGGGGCGGGTGCTCACATGCAGAGGTCAGAAGACAGCTGTGTTATTTCGTTCCTTCCACTGTGGGTTTTGGGACTTCAGCTCTGACCATCAGGCTTGAGCAAGCGCTTCACTGCTGAGTCATCTTGCTGGCCCTCCTGGTGATTCTGGATCTTACCAAATCAGATCAGTATTAACCATCACAACCCTATCCTTTGTCAAGATGGCACCAGGCACATCTCTATGTCTCTTTGAGACCACAGTCTCCTACCTCTTATTATCATAGGTTCACGGCCATTCCATAGTGCAAAATATATCCAGTCCACCTCTAAAAGTCCCCATAGTTTTTAACATTCTTTTTTTTTTTTCTTTTGCTTTTCGAGACAGGGTTTCTCTGCAGCTTTGGAGCCTGTCCTGGAACTCAATTTGTAGACCAGGCTGGCCTCAAACTCACAGAGATCCACCTGCCTCTGCCTCCCGAGTGCTGGGATTACAGGCGTGAGTCACCACTGCCCGGCTTAGTTTTTAACATCCTTAACACAGTTCGAAATCCCATGTCCAAAGGCAGGGTTTTTCTATACTGCCTAGACTGGCCACAAACTACTGCTCCAGCCCTCTTCTTGCCCCAGCTTCCCAGTAGTTGGAACTGCAGGCATGCTACTACCATGTCTGGGCATGAAAGTGGTTTTTTTCCTTTAAAATTTTAACCCCTGAGGGGCTGGAGATGTGACTCAGTGGTTAGGGGTGCATACTCGCTCTTCCAAAGGATCCATCCCGGTTGGTTCCTATCCTGTTTCAGCTGGCTCACTACCATCTGTAACTCCAGCTGCAGGGGAGCCAATGTCTGTCCTCCTTGGACACCTGCACTCATGCACATATACCCCTAACAAACACATATAAATCCATATGATTTAAAAATAAAGTCTTAAAATATGCTAATAACTGACAACCAAATCCATTTTTTTTCCTTTTAAAGATTATAATTTTTATTTTGGGTTTGAGATAGTGTTTCTCTTATGAAGCCCTGGCTGTCCTGGAACTCATGAGGTAGACCAGGCTGGCCTCAACTCACAGAGATCCACCTGCCTCTGTCTTCCAAGTGCTGGGATTAAAAGTGTGCACCACCACTGCCCAACATGGACGCCTAATATTGTTTTTAATTTTACCTATTCTTATTGTGTGTGTGCATGATGTATGTGGGTGTATGGACCATAATGAGTGTGTGGAGGTCAGGATGACTTGAGTTGGTTCTCTCCTTTCCACCTTTACATGAGTTCTGGGATTGATCTCAGGCCTTCAGGCTTGCAGAGCAAGTGCTTTTACCCAGACTTACTGAGTAACCAAGGGTGGCTTTGAACTCCTGCTCTTCCTGCCTCCACCTCCCAAGTGCTAGGATTATAGGCAAGCACTCTCACATCTAGATTTATGTGGTGCTAGGCATACACTCTACCAACGAGGCTGTAGCTTAAACTCCTAAATCAACACCTTCAATGCTTGTCTTAGTCAGGGTTTCTACTGTTGTGATAAACACCGTGACCAAGAGCACCTTGGGGAGGAGAGGGTTGATTTCAGTGTACAACTCTCAGGTCACATCTGTCACTGAGGAAGCCAGGCAGGAAGCTGGAGTCCTTAACTGGAGCCGTGACAGTGGTGTGCTCAGCCTGCTTTTTTATACAACCAAGGACCACCAGCCCATAGTATACTGGCCCTCTTCCAGGCCAATCTGATGAAGGCATTTTCTCAACTGAAGTTCCTCTTCCTAGATAACTCTGGTTTGTGTCAAGTTGACAAAACAAAAACAGGAATATTCCCCCACACACACACCTCCGCCACCCCCCACTCTGCCTGTAACTGGGGATCCAACCTAAGGCCTCATTAGTATTAAGCAAGTGCTTTACTACTGAGCTACATCCCCAGCCACATAGATGGAACTTTGAATTTTTATTTTCCACATCTGTAAGCCTGTGCCTGTGCACATTGTTTCAGAAGGTTGTACCACAAGCCTAGGTATGAAAAAATCACAAAAGCATTCCTCTTTCAGACTTTGGAGGTTGTTTACATATTGTACTCTCATAAATAATGCTCCTTACAAGGTGTTGTTTGGGGCTGCAGTTACTTTGTTTTGGGTACTGGACTTGGAATTCAGAACCTCACACATGGGAGCAAATACTCTGTCGCTGGGCTGAATATAGCTCCAGACTGTTTATAGTTTGTTTTTTGTTTTTTGATGTGAAACAAGGCCTTGCTGTGTGACCAGGCTGGCCTTAAACTCACAACTCACTTTGTCACTCAAGTAAGCTTTGAATTTGGAATCCCCCTGCCTCAACCTCTTGGGAAACTGATGTTACTAACTTACACCCTCAACTTTTCTTTTTCTATTTTTCTTCCTCCCTCCCTCCCTCCTTCCTTCCTTCCTTCCTTTCTTTGTTTTTAGAGACAGGGTTTCTCTGTGTAACAGTCCTGGCTGTCCTAGAACTCGCTCTGTAGACCAGGCTGGCCTGAAACTCATAGAGATCCAGTCAACTTTTCTTTCTTTTTTTTTTTTTTTTTGGTCTTTCAAGACAGGGTTTCTCTGTAGCTTTGGAGCCTGTCCTGGAACTCACAGAGATCCACCTGCCTCTGCCTCCCAAGTGTTGGGATTACAGGCGTGCGCTAACACCACCCAGCGACTTTTCTTTCTTAATATCTTTGTTTGTTTGGTTTTTTGTTTTGTTTTGTTTTGTTTTTGTTTTTTGTTTTTTTTGAGACAAGGTCTCACTATATAGCCTTGGTTGGCCTGGAACTCACTATGTAGACCAGGCTGGTCTCACAGATCTACTTAATCCTGAGTGCTAGGATTAAGGGGTACAAAACTATGCCGAGCTTTTTAACTTTTTTTTTTTTTTGGTCTTATTTTAGGACTTCTTTTTTTTTTTATTTTTAACTAATCATAAATAGAGTGATCCAAGTTTTTCTGAGACTATAACATATGTGCTTTTTTCATTGCGCACTCTATAGATACAGCCCTTCTATTATGGTGACTTGACTCTTAATTTGTATGAGATTTCTAGGGCTTTTTATTGGCCCATCTGCTGTTTTTATTGCAGAAACACCTGTTTCTGTACTTGCCTTTGGCCCAAGTTATGAATTTAGTAAACATGGAGTATGCTTCTTAGGAGTTTGTATCAATATTTTGCTCAGGTAGGCTGGCCTACCTCTCTACTCTCGTAACTGTCTGCTGTGTACAGTCTGATTCAGAATCCATCCCTGCCTACCCCATTCCCGAAGTATGTGGTTCTCATTAAGTCGTGTAGTTGCCTCATCTGATATGTGGAAAGTTGGGGTCTAGCCTATCAGTAACATGTGGTGTAGAGACAACAGGGAAGTACCCCCAGTGCTCATGGGCAAAACCTCTCAAGAGGTGTAGGCTTGGATTCATGGACACATAACTGAGCTGAATGAATCACTTGGGGCAATTTGTGGGATAATAAGAGTCCCAGCTGCTCCCCTGAGAAACCTGCACCCGCATTAGGTTTCTTAAGTCTCTTAGCTGTCCTGAAATGCCCTTGTTTAAATCTATATTAAAGTCTTTCCTAGGCGTGGGTGTTGCACAGTTGATGATATGCTTGCCTACTGTGCATAGGGCCCTGGGTTTGCTCACTGGTCCTGCATAACATCAGGTGTGGTAGTGTACCCCTGGAATCCCAGCACTGGGGAACATGGAGGCAGGAGGATCAGATGTTGAAGGTTAGCCTAGACTACATGAGACTGTTTTAAAAAGAACTTCTTGGGCTGGAAGTACTTGCCACCATGTCTGAGGACCTCAGATTAGTCCCTGGAACCCACATTGTGGAAGGAGAGAATAGACTTCCATAAGTTGCTTTCTGATCTCCATGGGCATGCATATACTTGTGTACTCATGCATACAGACACACTAAATAAATGCTTTTAAGAATTCAAAAAAAAATCCTCAAACTTCCTTTTTTAAAAATATCTTCTTGCCCCTGTGCAAGGATGACACACAAATTTGTGAAGCGATCCATATTTAAAAAAAAAAAAAAAAGCAAAAAAAAAAAAACTTCTTTCTAGGCCTGACAGTATAAGTCTGTATTCCTAGCTTCTTGGGAGGCTGGGCTAGCTTGAGCTACAAAGTGAGTTCTAAGTTGTGATAGCTAATTATTTTTAATATTGTTTCTTTATGACTTTACATCTTCTTTTAAAAAATATTTATTCATATTGGGTGGCAATGGCGCACGCCTTTAATCCCAGCACTCAGGAGGCAGAGCCAGGCGGATTGCTGTGAGTTCGAGACCAGCCTGGGCTGGTCTACAGAGGGAGATCCAGGACAGGCACCAAAACTACACAGAGAAACCCTGTCTAGAGAAAACAAAACAAAAAAAATATTTATTTTTTTTATGTGCATTAGTGTCAATGTGAGGGTACCAGATTCTCTAGAACTGGAGTTACAGACATTTGTGAGCTGCCATGTGAGTTCTGAGAATTGAACCCAGGTCCTCTGGAAGAGAAGCTAGTGCTCTTAACCACTGAGCCATTTCTCCAGCCCTGTGCTGGCTAATTTTTTTGTCAACTTGACACAAGCCAGAGTGATCTGAGAGGAGAGAACCTCAACGGAGAAAATGCCTCCAGAAGATTGGCCTGTAGGGAAGCTTGGGGAGCATTTTCTTGATTAATGTTTATTTGGAAGGGCCCAGCCCACTGTGGTGGGTGCTAACCCTAGTTACGTGGTCCTCAGGTATATAAGAAAACAAACTGAGCCAGGTGGTGGTGGTGCACGCCTTTAATCTCAGCACTCAGGAGGCAGAGGCAGGTGGATCTCAAGTTCAAGGCTAGCCTGGGCTACATAGTAAGTTCCAGGACAACCAGAGCTGTTATACTGAGAAACCCTGTCTTGAAAAACAAAAACAAAAACAACAAAGAAAGAAAGAACAAACTGAGCAAACCACGAGGAACCAGCCAGTAAGCAGCATTCTGGCCTCCAGGCTCTTGCCTTGAGTTCCGGCCTGACTTCCCAGAATTGGAAGATGAAGTAACCCTTTCCTCCCTGTGGTCTTGTTGCTGTATTACAGTACTAGAAGCCCTAACTAAGACAAAGGTTAGCATGTATAACTTGGTGAAACCCTGTCTCAATGAGAAATAAGGAAAGAGAAGGAATGTCTGTCTTCCGAGAATGGTGGCCCACATCTGTAACCTCGTCACTTGGAAGACCGCTGCAGGAAGCTTGTCAAGAGTTCACAGGCTACCTTGACCTTGTTTCAAATAAAGGGCAAATGGTGTAGCTCAGGTGATAATTGCTGCGAAGCCTGACAACCGGAGTTTGAGCCCCAGAAACACATGGTAGGTCAGTTGTTTTCTGACCTTCACATGCATGCCATAATACACGTGCCCTCTCCCTGCCCCACATACACAACAAATACATGTGATAAAAATGTTTAAGTCAACGTATTCAAGGATTTATGCGGTCACTAAGTAGGGTAGTGCTTGTATGGAACCCACCAAAGGCCTTGGCACACAGTGAGTGCTGGCTGTCACTAGAATTGTCACCGCTGTTCCAGGTAGAGTGCGGGAGTGAGCAGGTATGTTGAGGTATCCCTGTGAGGCTTTCGTGACAGTGCCCTGTGCGCCCCTGTAGGCTGGCAGAGAAGTACCGAGACTGTCTCTCCAACAAGGAGAAGATCCTGAAGGAGATCGAGGTGAAGAAGGAGTATCTGAGCAGCCTGCAGCCTCGCCTCAACAGCATCATGCAGGTGAGCGTGCCTCTGCCTTCACCACAGGCCACAGGGCCCCCTCGTCCCCGTCAGGCCACACTGAGCATGCTTTTCTGGGAAGGACGGGTTACGTGCTGGAGTAAAGGAATACTGGGCTCCTGACTCTGGAGCATCCATACACGTGCCTGGCCTGTTGTTTATCCACAGCTTTCAGGTAACATGACTCAGATTTGTTAAGTTCGGTCCCCCCTTCCCTGCATGCTCCTCACCAGCCTGCTGTCCCTAGGCATTTAAACTTGCTTCCTTTCCTGAGAACAGCTGGTAGGTTCCCAGACACCTCAGGGACTGGTGGAGAAAGAGTCGATCACTCTGGAAGAGCTTACCTTTCTTTGAAAAGCCTCCACTTACCCATAGAGAATCTCAATCTCAATCTCTCTCTCCCCCCCACTCCTCCTCTCTCCCTCTCTCTCTCTCCCCTCTATCTATAAAATGTATATGTACACACACACACACACACACACACACACACACACACACACACACACGAGTTTGTGCATATGACCTGATTTTTTGTTTGCTTGTGATGCAAGATTTGGTCTAAATCCTTTAGTTTTATGAAGAAAGATAAATGACTAATATAGAGGAACTAGAGAAATTATAAATCCATTTTTTCTAGGACTTGGCAAGGTCTGCCCATCTTCTCTTCCTAGACATGGAATTAGAGTTGTTGACAAAAATGTATTTTTCTAGTAAAACTTGATAATAGGAGAAAAAGGACATGGAGCCGGGCTGCTAGTGGACCTAGGAAGTTGAGGCAGGAAGACTGAATTTGAGGCCAGCTTGGGATGAATAAAGAGCAGACTCAGGCTACTTAGACTAACTACATTGCAGGACTATTTCGCAAAGAACCAACAAGCTGGCTGTGGTGGTGCATGCCTTGAGGCCAGCCTGGTCTACATAGAAGTTCCAGACTAGCATGGTCTACATAGTGAGACTCTGTCTCAAACCAACAACACAAAGAGAGAAGGGGAGAGATGGAGATGAAGGGAGAGCAGGGAGAGAGAAGATGAGAATGGGGATGAGCAGTTCTGGTTGCATTTAACATTCTAGGCCCTCTGCATTGCTCTGTTATGTGCAGTGCAGCCTTACTGCCTGATGGGCCATGTAGGGCAGGTGCATACCACTCATAGGACAACTAGATAAAAAGATCTATTACTAAACAAACATAGTACAATTTTACTTGTGTGCTTTGGTTTGTGCTGTGTCTATATGGAGATTATATATATATATATATATATATATATATATATATATATATATATATACACATACAGTTACCTTGCCAACTGCGTGGTTTTGTTTCATAAAATAAACTTGAATATACCTTTTGTCTTTTTTCCCTTTCTTTGTTTCTCTTTCTTTCTTTCTTTTTGTCTTTTGAGAGAGGTCTCAAGGGGGTTGGGGATTTAGCTCAGTAGTGGAGTGCTTGCCTAACAAGTGAAGCCTCAGCTTGGGGGGGGGGTGTCTCTGTCTACCTCAAACTCAGATCTGCTTTTCTCTGCATCCTGAGTCCTTAATCCCAGCACTCGGGGGACAGAGGCAGGCATGGATCTTTGTGAGTTCAAGGACAGCCTGGTCTATACTGTGAGTTCCAGGACAGGCAGGGCTGTTTCAAGAGAAACCCTATCTCAAAAGCAAAACAAAACAAAGCAGGCAGACAGACAACAAACAAAGCAATCATAAGCACCCGTGTGTGTAGACCAAAACGTGCCTTTGTTGCTTGCAGGCTTCCCTCCCGGTGCAGGAATACTTGTTCATGCCCTTTGACCAAGCACACAAGCAGTATGAGACTGCCAGGCACCTGCCGCCTCCCCTCTATGTGCTCTTCGTGCAGACCACTGCATATGGGCAGGCCTGCGGTGAGTGTGGGGGCTGGGCCGGGAGGGGCTGGGGGAGAAGGAGCCATAAGGAGGAGGAACTGCCTGCCCAGGAGAGTTCCCAGCTTTGCCCAGGAGCCCTCAGGTGGTAGGTGCTCCCCTTTCCTCCTTGAGCCAGCTAGCCCGAGGCCTGACTGAGGTGATGGGCATTTCAGAGTGGATGGCTTTGAATCTTTCTGAACCTGGCTGTGTAGCTCTTCGGTACAGCGCCCAGGCAGCCTGTGTAGGCTCTCAAGTGCTCGCTCCATCAAGATATACTTGGCAGGTGGATCAGTGTCTCCTTTGTGTTCTGGGGGTGGGGCGCTTGAATTCAGGTCCTAGGCAGCACTCCCAGCTCTCCCATGCCCAGGCTCAGCCTGCATGACTTCCTGGTGAATTGCCAGATGAAAGGATGAACCAACCCCCAGTGTGCTCAGGACAGCCCACAAACTCTGCGAAGGATTTAGAAAGGGTTTCGATGTGCTCCAATGCAGCTTCCACTTAGCACTAAACTTCTCTTCCTTGTTCATACTTTACCCCATGGCATCAGAAAGACATAGACTGACTATCCCTGTGCATGCCCCTGTCCCAGCCATGGCACCAAGACATTATTACTGTGTCTTTTCTTGTGTCTTCTTGGTCCGTCTCGTCCTCTCCTTCCCCTTTGTTCTCTTCTGTTGCCATCATCAGCTCATATGAAATCCTCCTCCCAGCCCCCTAGACAGGGTGAGTAACTTTCTTTTGTGTTTAAAGCTCTACCGTTTCCACTTCTGTTTTCCTGTAGAATTCAAGATTAAACTATTAAAAAGAATATTGTAGGTAAGGAGTGTGACTCTGTGGTAGAGTGATTTCTAGCATGTGGAGGGTGAGTTTGATCCCCAAGACAGTCTCCAGTGCTCACTTGAGGGTAACTAGCTTGTTAGGGCTGGGCTGGGCTGGTTTGTGTATTATTTCCAGATATAAAGCAGAAGTTGGCTATTGGGGGAGGTTTTCCTTCCTTTGTAGTGTAGCTGGGCAAATGGTGTCAGGGTTCAGTGACATTCTTACCCTGAAGATAGAGGAGGAGGAGCTGGAGTATAGCTTAAGCCCTATATTCCATCCCTACTACCATCAGGGGGAAAAAAGGACAGAGGAGGTAGAATGTGGCTTATTTGCTCATAGCAGTAGGATCCTGGAGTTCCACATCAGACAAAGTGTGTGGAAAAGATTCTTAACTGAGTGCTTGAGAGCCAAGCCCAAGGGAATCAACCTGGAGAGGATTCTGGTGTATCTGTTACTGAGTGTGGTTCCTGACTTCACTGAGTATTAGGTTTCTCTAAATGTCTGTAATAATAGTATGCCCCTAGACAGTTGTTGTGAGACTTAAGAATGTATTTACTTGTTTATTTTGTGGTACTGGGGATCAAAGCCACAGCCTTATGCATATTAACTGTGTGATGATCTTCTGTGTTACATTCCTCACACCAAACCTCAAGTAACTAAAAGTTAACTGCCGCTCAACCAACAGTAGCTATTCTCCAAGTCTCCAATTTTTAGATATAGAAACTGAGCCTCAGATCAGTAAGTTATCTTCCAGGTCACAAATTCAGTAATGAGTGGCATAGGAATCAGGTCTGAGACCAGGCCGCAGCATCCATGTTCTTACCTACTCTCTGCTGCCCTGTGAAATGAGACAGCGCTGACCAGATGCTTGGTGACTGCAGAACACAGGAACTTTTTACGGAGAGGCACCCATCATTTCTGGGATGTGCGTGGGTACGGGCTTCTGCGAGAGAACTTTGTAGGGCAGCTGTTGGAAGACTCCTTTGGGGTGACAAACCCAGGGTTTGAGTTCCTGGGCATTGCACCTGTCTCAGGGATGCCTAGCTGGGAAGCAGCACTTGGGAGTATTTGTTCTCAGCAAATCCCAGAGAGAAGAGTTTGGTTCTGTCTCCTTCCTGTGTGGAGTGAGTTTGCCCTCCCTCCCCTCAGTCAGCAAGGAACAGGGGCAGGTGTTGAAGAAACACGGCTGCTGAGCTGGCTTGCACTCAGCAGCCTCCCAAGAGGCCTTTTCTTACCTCCAGATAAGACGTTGTCTGTGGCGATTGAAGGCAGTGTGGACGAGGCCAAAGCTCTCTTCAAGCCCCCTGAGGACTCTCAAGGTAACATGGTGATTGGGATACTTCACCCAAGGATACTAAATCACTCCCAAAGGACCAAGAGTCCTTGGAGAAATAGTTGGACTAATGCAGTATAGCATCAGTCAGTTTTAGGGCAGGCCCAAGAAAACTCAGTTCCCAGAATCACCAAATGCAGCCTTTGGATTTCAGCTCTGCCACTCACCAGCACTTTGACCCGGAGGAAGGTGCATAACATATTTTGAGGCTGTTGACTCATTGTAGAAGGTAGCTGGCAGCTAGTTACAGGTTAATAATGCCTGTAATACACAAATTCTGGAGGTTGCAATAGGAAAACTGCCACGGGTTTGACACCAAATTGATCTATAAAGCAACTTCCAGACCAGCCAGGGTGACATATTAAGACCCTATACCCCCTGCCACCACTAAAAAGAAAAATAAATTCCTCATATAATCATTGTATGGATTACATGAAAGAACAGTCCTAATTTCTGCACACAGCAGCCCTCTGTTACATGCTGCTCTTACAATCAACTATGCACCAACAAAAGGCTTTATGCACCATAGAAATGACATTTAAAAGACTCTCGAAATACAGGGCCAGGTCGTGGTGGTACACACCTTTAATCCTAGCACTCAGGAGATAGAGCCAGGCGAATCTCTGTGAGTTCAAGGCCAGCCTGGACTACAGAGTGAGATCCAGGACAGGCACCAAAAACTACACAGAGAAACCCTGTCTTGAAAAAACAAACAAACCAGGACTGGAGGCTGGGGAGATGGCTCAGCAGGTAAAGTACTTGCTTCCAACATGAAGACCCAGTTCTGATCCCCAGCACCCACATCAAAACAGCTGGGGTATGCAGTGCATGCTTTTAACTCCAATACTGGGGGAAGAAAAGCAGATCCTGGAGCTGGCTGGCCAGACTAGCTGGAATGTCTAGTGCAGTAAAAGACTGCCTCAAAAATAAAGTACTAAACAAACAGGTGGGCATGGCAGCACACGCCTTTAATCCCTGCACTCAGAGTCAGAGGCAGGCGGATCTCTGAGTTTGAGGCCAGCCTGGTCTACGAGAGAGTTACTGGACAGTCAAGGCTATATAGACCTTATTTCAAAAGAAAACAAAAATAAGGTGGAGAGATGATTGATGAGTGCATTGTGCATTCTGAGTACAACCTCTGGCCTCCTTGTGTGCCCATATGGGGGCAAGTTCTCACACACACACACACACACACACACACACAAAACAACAAAAACCCAAGCTGGTAGGTTTATAAGTGTTCTTCCTTTCCATTATGTTTTTTTTTTTTCTTTTTTTCTCCTGAGACAGGACTTCCTGTCTCTGACTTCTATGTGCCTGTTGCAGTGGTATGTGTACACACACACACACACACACACACACACACACACACACACACACACAATACATGGTAGCTTTGCGCCTTTCCTGGAACTCACTTGGTAGCCCAGGCTGGCCTCGAACTCAGAGATCCGCCTGGCTCTGCCTCCCGAGTGCTGGGATTAAAGGTGTGCACCACCGCCGCCCGGCCCATTATGTTTTCTATAGCAAGTAAGGAGCAGCCAGTTAACTCAGTTCTCATTTGAAGAAACTCACACAGAGGCCGGTCTGGATGGCCCCTGAGACCCTGTGGCTGAGGTTTGTGGTCAGGGAGCCTGTGCGGTATTCCCACTGTTCACCTCCTTCTCTGTGTGGCTTCAGATGACGAGAGCGACTCGGACGCTGAAGAGGAGCAGACCACGGTGAGCCCCGTTTCCATCTGATGCTTTCCCGGAGCACAGTCCTGGAAGCCGAAGAAGACTGATGAGTGTCTACTGGCACAGGAGCCCGGCAGCTGGGCAGCTGAGGCTCTGGGAGGCAAATAACTCATGCTTGGGTGTTTCTTTGTCCAGAAACGGCGTCGACCCACACTCGGGGTTCAGTTGGATGACAAGCGCAAGGAGATGCTGAAAAGGCACCCACTGTCCGTCTTGATTGATCTGAAGTGCAAAGGTCTGACTATGCCCTTAATTCCCATAGTTCCTAGGAGCTTGGCCAGTTGTTGGTGCAAAGCGTCTAGTAAGCTAGGGACTCTTGGCTTGTAATATTTCAATCTCCCAGTTCTACTTTTCCTCCTTTTTTACCATGTAGTGTGTGTGTGTGTGTGTGTGTGTGTGTGTGTGTGTGTGTGTGTGTACATATCACTGCAACAGGCACATAGAAGTCAGAGAGCATGTGGGAATTGATTCTTTCCACCATGTGGGTCTCAGAATTGAGCTGAGACCATCAGGTGGCAAATGCCTCAACCCTCTGAATTGCCTCACTGACCATTTTTCATCTTACATGGAGGCGTGGGTTTTTTTGTTTGGATGGGTTTTGTCGTTGTTTTTTGAGACAGGGTTTCTCTGTGCAGTTTGGTGCCTGTCCTGGATCTCACTCTATAGACCAGGCTGGCCTCGAACTCACAGAGATCCGCATGCCTCTGCCTCCCTAGTGCTGGGATTAAAGGCATGTGCCACCAACCCCCGGCGTGTTTTTTATTTTATCCTTTTGAGATGGGGGTTGGGGAGGGCCCTTACTATGTAGTCCTGGCTATCCTAGAACTTGCTCTATAGACCAGGTGGCCTTGAACTTAGAGATCCTCTTGCCTCTGTCTTCCGAAAGCTGGGATTAAGTATTTGTACCACCACACCTGGCCTCTGCTGTGCTGATTCATAACTGATCTCTTCTCTCCCCACTCCCCCAGACAACAGTGTGCTTCATCTGACTTTCTACTATCTCATGAACCTCAACATCATGACAGTGAAAGCCAAAGTGACGACCGCCATGGAGCTGATCACCCCCATCAGTGCGGGGTAGGAAGCCACCGGGGATGGGGGTGTGGTGAGAGCCGCTGTTCCCCAGTCTTCCCTCTGACTGTGAGAGGGTCCTGTGCCATGCTGACTTCTGTTATTATGTCCCCACAGCATGGGAGTCCTGGCACACCACTGAGATTTAGAAGCGCTCTCTGATTTACATTTGTCAAGCCCTCTTACTACGCAGCAGATAAAACAAGTGCTAATAGTGTATTTGCTGTGTAGGGCAGAGCCACAGGCTTTTGTAGCCAGTAAATGCCTGAAAATGCAGGAATGAGATGTGGGAGACACGACATTGACAAATTTGGGCCCTTTTTTTCCCATTTCTGTCCCAAGGTGCCGGGATTTTTGTTTCCTGGCTCAGTTTGGTCCCCAGGTTTGTCCTTAAGTGGAGGAGTATACCCAGGCAGTGGCAGCATCCCCAGGAAGCCCCTGACCATGGCAGTCTTGTTCTTCAGTCAAGAGTAGGAAGAGCAGAGGACAGAAAGAACCTGGGAGTAAACTAGCCTACACTTAGAGGATCACTGCCCTGCCTGGCATGGCCCTGCTGTCACCTGGAGAAAGAACACTGAGGCTCAGAAAGGCACAGGCCTGGTGGAGCAGAGCTCTGCCTGTCCCTCCCCATTCTTCCGGGTGGCAGGAGTCTCCTGGCTCTAGACCCTGCACGTAGCTCTACACTCTCTCCAGGCTTTTGCAGCCTTTGCTGGGTAGTGCTGGGCTACCCGGGGACATGCTGGCTGCAGTTGACCATGCTCCCAGCAGAGGGGGTCCAGAGCTTGGTTCTAAGTTCCACATCTCAGCTGGGTCTTTCATTTACTGAACAGTTCTAGGCCATTCCTTTTGAGAGGGGTGTCATTGTGTTGTCCTGGCAGGCCTGGAACTTGCTGTGTAGACCAGGCTGGCGTCTGACTCATAGAGATCTTGCTGATTCTTGAATTCAAAGTAGTGGGATCCTGGGCTATGTAGTGAGTTCCAGGCTAGGATACATAGTAAAATCCTATCTTCAAAAGAATGAGATTAGGGAGGTAGAAATGCTAAGCACTCTGATCATTACTCATTGAATTAATCTGTCAGATTACTACACCCTGCCCTACAAATGTATATTGTTTTTCCATATGTACAATATAGAGATATTGCTCACAAGTATGGTGCCTCTCTAGTATACTCAAGGACTTGGGCTCAGTGTCCAACCCAAAATATAAACTTAATTGTGCATGTAAATTTATTGCTGTAATTATCTCTGGCACTATTTCCATTTCTAATTTCATGTGGCTTTCCTCCTCCAACATGGTGCCCTGCCCACCGGATAACATGTGTCCATGTGTGTCTATTTGTGTATGTGCAAGTACACATATGTGTGGAGACCAGAGGGTTGACATCAGCTATCTTCCTCAGTCACTTTCCACCTTACTTTATTTTTTTTCGAGACAGGGTCTCTGTGTAGCTTTGCGCCTTTCCTGGAACTCGCTCTGTAGACCAGGCTGGCCTCGAACTCACAGAGATCCACCTGCCTCTGCCTCCCGAGTGCTGGGATTAAAGGCGTGCACCACCACCGCCCGGCTCCACTTTACTTTTTAAAACAAGGTCTCACTGAACTTGGAGTTTATGGATTGAACTCAGGCTATCATGCTTATGTAGGGAGCTCTTTACCAACTGAGTCACCTTCTTAGCCCCACTGTAATATTCTGGAAGAGATAATTTTAAAAACAGCAAACCAAAACAAAATACTAAAGACTCCTGTTCTCAGGGGCCAGGAAGATGGCTTATTGGTAAAAGCACTTGGACACAACCCTGAAGACCTGAGTTCAATTCCTAGAACTCCTGTAAAAAGGCAGGCATGACTGTTATCCCAGTGAGATGGGAGTTAATAATTATCAAAGCTCAGCCTATAGCTTAGGCTTGTCTCCCTAGCTCATAACTTAACCCATTTCTATTCATCTACGTGCTACCATGTGGCTCGTGGCTGTTAGCTCTCCTCCTGCCTGTTTGTCTGTCCTCTCTGTGTCCGGCTGGTGACTTCGCCTTTCTTCTTCACAGAGCTCTCTGTCCAGAAGACCCTGCTATACCTCCTACCTAGCTATTGGCCATTTAGCTTTTTATTAAACCAATCACAGTGACATTTTTACACAGTGTAATCAAATGTCTTATAACTTAAATTAACCCATATTTTTTAATCCACGTTCTTTTTCGTGGCTCGGTTACCTTTGCTCTGTACTGCCCATCCTGCCTCCTGTGTGCCTTGCTGGTGACTCTGCCTTCCTTTTTCCCCTAGACCTCTCTGTCCCCAGAAGTCCCGCATAACCTCTTCCTGCCTAGCTATTGGCCATTCAGCTTTTCATTAAGCCAATCACAGTGACATATCTTTTGTTTTGTTTTGTTTTTGAGACAGGGTGTCTCTGTTTCGGCACCTGTCCTGGAACTCGCTCTGTAGCCCAGGCTGGCCCGGAGCTCACAGAGATCCACCTGCCTCTACCTCCCAAGTACTGGGATTAAAGGCCTACGCCACTACCACCCGGCCACAGTGACATGTCTTTACACAGTGTAATCAAATCTCAAAACACTGACTACTGAAAATGGTCTCTGTGTGCCACAGTACACATGAACACAAAATAAAGCGCTGTTCTTTCTGATCAGATAGTGTGGACTGGCCTCTGTGCTTACTACCATCATGAGCTTCCGTGTCCTCCCTTTCAAAGCCTTGAATTTATTCCTTGAGAAATGCGGTGATAATCCTCTGCTTCACAGTGTTGTGAGAGTCCACTGGCTTGAGGCACATAAAGGATCTGATGCACAGGAAGCAGTCAGTGAAAGATGGTAGTAGAACCAGATGTGATGACACACACCTTTAATCCCAGCACAGGAAGCAGAAGCAGGCAGATCTCTCAGTTCCAGGAGCATGCATGAGTCTACAGAGTGGGTTCCAGGAGTGCCAGGGCTACACAGAGAAAGCTTGTTTCCAAAAACAAAACAAAGAAAGGTGGTGGTTGCCTTCCTAACAGCCGAGTGGTACATTGCTACTCCCAGATGCCCAGGTCCACTTTAGGGCACCATGTTGGCTGACATTCTCACTGCAGTCTTTTCTTCTGTAGAGACTTGCTGTCTCCCGACTCGGTCCTGAGCTGTTTGTATCCTGGAGATCATGGAAAGAAAACTCCAAACCCAGCCAATCAGTATCAGTTTGATAAAGTTGGGTGAGTAAGCAGGGCTTCAACCTTCCCTGATTCTGTGTCTGTATCTGGTAGTTCAGGCCAAGCTGCAGACCTTTTAGGGCCAGAGCACCTTGGGGCTGGAGGGGACATCTTCCTGTTCTTGCATAGAAGGCAGAGGGATGCCCTGGAGAAATGAAAACTTGGGGAATATAGGGACACAAGAGTTAGGGATGTGGTTCAGTAGTGGTATGCTGGGTTAGATCCCCAGTATTGTAAAAACAGACAGACAGACAAACAACCAGTGTCAGTAATAAAATGAGTGGGTAGCGTCTTAATTCTCTTGAATGGTCAAGGTTTTAAAAGCTATTTTCTGAGTGAGTAGAGTGGTGAATAGGTCAGTGACTGCACTTCTGAGATGCGCTTTATGAGGCACAGGTTCTAAGGCACAAAGAAGTGGATGTTGGAGGTGAAGTTCCAGGTAGAGATTGTATGCAGTTAAGGAGCTTCAGCTTGTGGGACTGGGATTGGCCTGTTTGGGGGGCACTGGGGAATGCTCCCGTGCGTGCAGGAGGACTGTGTCCTGGGGCCAGGCAGCACTAGGACTGAGCCCAGGGCCTGGGTAAGGGCTCGGCTCCTGAGCTGTGTTCCCAACTCATGAAATCATTTGATTCTGTCTTCTTTTCTGCAGCATCCTGACTCTGAGAGACTACGTACTTGAATTAGGTCACCCCTACTTGTGGGTACAGAAGCTGGGTGGCCTCCACTTCCCCAAAGAGCAGCCCCAGGTGTGTACTCAGACCCTGCCGCCTCCTTGGCTGAGGTGCTGGACAGATTCCAGAAAGGCCTCCGATAGCCTTGTAGGGTTGTGATCTAGCGGAATATCTTCCTCTGAGGCTGTAATCTGACCTCCAGCCACTCTGGGCACTAAAATACCCTACCTGGTCTTCAAGCATTGAAACAACATGGCTTTCCCTATGAGCGTGGTTGTCTTATAAACCAAAGGTAACTTTGTCTTGCCCCAGATATAGCCCAGCTACAGCTTTTGCTGCCCTTGGACTTATGTACAAGGCAGCTACAAATGAGAATGGGCAAAATCCCAGGGGCCAGACACCATAGAAGCCTGCCTTTTCTCAGGAGCTGGTCACAGCCTCAAGGGAACCCAGTATCTTGTGTTTTTGCCAGGGCTTAATATATGGACCTGTTATGGTGGGTAAGCACTGCCATTCCCAAACAGCACCCACCTTGGGACATGGCTGTGCAGTCTGACTGGTCCCAGGAGAGGTCTGTGCAGGAAGGAAATGGGAACTCTCACGTGTATCCTTCATTGTCCTTCCCTATTAGCACACAGTGGTGGCTGACCACTCACAGAGCGCCAGCCACATGGAGACCACCATGAAACTGCTGAAGACCAGGGTACAGTCCCGCCTGGCTCTCCACAAACAGTTCGCATCTTTGGGTAAGCTGGGACACTTGTAAATCCTGATTACAGGTCAGAGATCCATAGGCCTGGCCTTACTGAGCAGTGGATGGTAGGGCCAGTGGGGAGAGCTGCAAGCCCATTCAGGCAGAGGTCTGAGCTCCCTGCAGAGTCATTAGTTCTGTGCCAGCCCTCCCAGAGGACACCTAACCATTGGCACAAGTTCACAGGTTCATCAAGGCAGCTTATCCTAGGTCTATGTGACAAAGACTCATATGCACTTGGCAGGTGTTTGGTGAGTCTAATTCATGCTGGCACCCCATATAGCCCGAGGGGAGGAACACTGATTGTAGCTATACAGGGGTCGCCCCATTATCCTTTCCCTAAGAACTATTGAGCTAGTGATTTCCAAGAGTACAGCTGAGCTGCTCGGATTTTCTCCAAGCTCCCAGGTGGTTATGATGAGCCACTGACCTAGGGAGTAGCCATGTGGCTTCTTTCAGTTCATTCCCTGAAAACTCGGTGGGTATTTACAAGACACTTGCAGGATGGGGGTAAGGTTTTGGAGGGAGTCAGATTTGAGGGTATTAGAGACACTGTCAAGCTAGGCATTGGGTTTCCAGGACCCAGCTGGAGACAAGACCCCTCTTCCCCACCTCCAGGCCGGTACTCTGGTTCCATGTAGACACCGATCTCCAGGGCAACACCACCCTCAGGCCTTGCTCCCCACTCAGCGTTGCCAACATTACCAAGGTTGGGTGGCCGTCACCCGGACAGTGTCCTGTGTCGGCGTATTTGTTTCTTGACACACAGGCAGGGAGCTGACACAGAACACCGCAGTCGGTTTTCTGTCAAGGTCAGCTGAGAAAACACAGCCCTCTCACTGTTTGATCTAATTAACAGCTCCTGCCGCAGAGGCACTGACGCTAGTTCTAGCTGCAGGGATTTGTTTTTGCTAGACATTGTCTGCATTAAGGATAAAGCACCCGTGAATGCAGGTGCTGGGTCTGCCCACAGGCACATAGCCCTGCATGAAGTGGATGTCAGGTTGAAATGCCTCTATTCCTGGTGTACTGGACAAGTGTCCTCAAGCCCTCGAGCAAGCCACAGCTGTGGTGCCTGACTTCTGCCTGTAATGCCTCCTGCCTTGCTCTCTTTTAGAACATGGCATTGTGCCGGTGACCAGCGATTGCCAGTCCCTCTTCCCTGCCAAGGTGGTTTCTCGACTGGTAAAGTGGGTGATAATTGCCCACGAAGATTACATGGTATGGAGAACAGCAGCCCTCAGACCGTGTCACCCCTCAGCTCCTGTCCCCACCCTCTGCCATCAGGGCAGAGGCTTTAGAGGAGCTCGCAGCTCACTCTGGCCCTTGTTCTAGGAGCTGCACTTCACTAAGGACATAGTAGAGGCAGGACTGGCCGGGGACACCAATCTCTACTACCTGGCGCTTATTGAAAGGGGAACAGGTAGGTGATTGCTCTGCTGACCACAGAGCTCTGGTCAAGGGGAGCCCTGAAATAGCACGTGCCTGGGGTCCTAGACTCCTCCCTAGAGATTTACAAACACTGGTGACCAGGGACCTGCCCTTTCAGTCAGGACTTGTTCTGCAACACAGGCACACACGCGTCATGCCATTGAATCCTCACTGAGGTGGTGGCTCAATCACAAGCTTGGCCTCACCTCAGCTTGGTTTTGTCTTCTGTTCTAGTTCCCTGTAGCGGCAGACCTTGTTTCTGCCCCCCACAGAAGGACAGGGCTGTCACTCGGATTGTAGATTGGTAACAGAACCTCCTTTCCTCTTCTGACATTGACCTTGCCGGGGCCTTCTACTAGAGCCGCACAGATGCCATGCTTGGGCTGTTACCTCAGCAGCCTGGCACTGCCCACTCATCCCAACCCCTAGCCTCACAGCTGGGGCCACTGAGCCGAGGAAGCTACCTGTGGTCCTGTATTAGTCAATATTTTGAGTGATGTAAAATTCCTGGGCTGGGGACATAGTTCAGGGGTAGAACACTTGCCTAGCATACCTGAGGCCTTAGATTTATTTATCCCAGTACCACAAAAGAGAAATAAGATAAGTAAAAGAAAATTAAATTCCAGAAGCTGGAAATTGTAAAGGAGAGCTTATTTACTCATACACTTGTTTGTTTGTTATAATTTTTACTACATTTATTTAATGTATGTGTGTGTGTGCACTCAGGTCTAAGCAAAACACACCCACAGAGTTATCAGAGGATAACTTGAAGGAGTCAATTTTTTATTTGTTTTTTTCTTTTTTTTTTTTAAGATTTATTTATTATGTATACAGTGTTCTGCTTGCATGTTTCCCCAGGCCAGAAGAGGGCACTAGATCTCATTACAGGTGGTTGTGACCACCATGTGGTTACTGGGAATTGAACTCAGGACCTCTGGAAGAGCAGTTAGTGCTCTTAACCTCTGAGCCATCTCTCCAGCCCGGGAGTCAGTTCTTTCCTTCAACCTTATGGGTTCCAGGGATCAAACTGGGGTCATGAGGCTTAGGAGCAGCCACCCCACCTACTGAGCTGTCTCGCTGGCCTGTTTGTATGCTTTGTCTTCTTGAGGAAGAATCTCACTACATAGCTCTAGCTGGTCTAGAACTCAAAATGTAGACCTGGCTGGTCTAGAACTCACAGAGACCCATCTACCTCTGAAATTCTGGGATTAAAAATTTACACCACCACACTGTTTTATTTTTGTTCTTGAGATCAGCTCAGGCTGGCCAGAAACTCATTATAGTCCAGGCTGGCTTTGAACTCCCGATCTTCTCTCTTAGCCTGCAGAGTACTGGGATTGCACAAATGGGCCACCATGCCTAGGGTAGCTCACATATTTGAAGACTGGAAATCCAGATGACCTACTTACTGACTCTGGTAAAGAGTTTCATGGCAGGTGAAAAATACAAAGGTGTAGAAGAAATCACATGGGGAGAAGAAGCCAGAGTGATGTAGGAGCCATGATTGTTCTGTAACAACTTCTTGGCACTAACCTCGGTCCTTTCAGAAGGCAGTTCCTCCTCATCTAAAACTACCTCCTACTAGAGCCCACTTCTTTCAGGGTTGACTTTGCCCATGGGCACCAACTTCTAGTATAAATACCTTCGGGTAATGCATATAAGCCAAATCAGAAGTACCAATGAAAAGACATCTAGGAGCCAGGAAAAGGGCTCAGTGGGTAAAAGCTGGAACCTACATAAAAAAGCTAAATGGAGTAGTGTGCATCTGTAATCCCAGAGATAGGAGAATCTTCTGGAAGCTCCAGTAAGTAGTACAGCTGTGGAAAGGAGAGCCCCTGCCTCAAAACAAAGTGGATCGAGAGAGGTGGCTCCTGAGAAACAGTCCTCTGCCCTCCTGCACACTGTGGCATGCTTCTGCACTCAAAACACGTACACCCGGTACCTAAGTTAATCTTAATGAGAGTCAAAGGCGTCACCGGGGAAATTAATACATGGAGATATTTTGTTTGGTGACTGTGAATGCAGACTTGATGCCAGGCGGTTTAGTCGTTCTCAGCCTGTGCTTTTGTAACTGGTTAGTCAGAGCAGTTTCTTCGGAACCTCCCTTTCCTCATACAGAAATTGAATTTGAGAAGCTGGGGATATTTGCCTCTCTCTACTCCTAGTTGGGAATCAGAAGCAGGAGGATCAGGAGTTCAGAGTCATTCTTTGTTACATATTGAATTTGAGGCTAGCCTGGGCTATGTGAGACTCTCAACAACAAATTCTTTGAAAAAAAGAAAAGAAAAGAAAGAAAGTGGCTGGAGAGATGGATCAGTGGTTAAGAGCACCGGCCGTTCATCCTGAGGACCTGAGTTCAGTCTCCAACACCTACATGGCAGCTCACAACCATCTATAACTCCAGTCCCAGGATGCATTGCCTTCTTCAGGCACTGGATACATGTTGGTGCAAAGATACATGGAGGCAAACAACCACATACACACACACAGTTTTAAAAATTATAATGACGTTTCTCGAGGTAGCAGATTTAATCCATTGACACTTAGCACTAAGTAGAGCAGATCTTTGGAGAACCAGAATTACTATGCCTTACACTCGGCAACCTGGTGGTTCTGTTTAGATTCTAAAACAGCTAGTACCAGTGTACTTGGCAGCACGTAAGGTAACAGGAGACCTTGTGTTGGCTTTGGGTACAGTGTGGAGCCCACCATGGGAAGCTGGGTGCTCACTGACTTTCTCCCTTTCCCCTGTTGCCAGCGAAACTCCAGGCTGCTGTCGTATTGAACCCTGGCTACTCCTCCATCCCACCCATTTTCCGACTCTGTCTAAACTGGAAAGGGGAGAAAACCAACAGCAATGATGACAATATTCGGGTAAGACCCACATGTGTGTCAGGAGGAACAGAGAGAGCCCCTCGGGAGGTGGGCGGAGGCCAGGCCTGCAGCAGCTGAGGCCGTGGGCACTGTTTAAGTCCCAGGACAAGGAATTACAGGAGTTATAGAATGTGCTCACCCCTTAATTTTCCTGAGGCCCACAGCTTTTCCTGCTCATCAAATAGCATTGTTAGCTGGGTGCAGCACCCTTGCACCACTCCGGGGACTTGGACCTGACTGAGGGTGGTGAGGGAATGAAGAACAGACAGACAGACAGACAGAATGCTGGAATCCAGTGGTCTGGACTCTCAGCAAGCCCAGAATGTTTGTTCCATAGAGTTGAACATGGAGGCAGAGTCACAGTGCACAGATGCACCAGGGAGGCAGGTTTAGCTAATCCCAGTAGGAGCAGGCTCTCTAGGGAGCATTCTCCAGGCCCTAAATACCCGGGGGGTGGGCGGGTGGAGATAGAAAGCTCTGGTTGACGTTTTCTGAATACATGTCAGCATTCCCACTTGGGTCAGAAGAGAAGGCTTTGACAATTCCTCTTAGCCTCATGTGGGGGTGGGGGAAGGCTTTGCCAGACTTGCATGGGTGTGAGGTTAGGGTCCTTGCCTTGGCCAGCTCATGTCGACAGCACACATTCACTCAGGACACACTCATTCTGGATTTCATGCACTCAGGGGTTCCTCTGTTCCCTATAGTAAGGCATGGTGGTGCACACCTTTAACCCCAGCACTAGGGAGGCAGAAGCAGACAAATCTCTATGTGAATTCAAGGCCAGCCTGGTCTACATAGTAAGTTCCAGGCCAGCCAAGGCTAGCTACATAGTGAGACCCTGCCTCCAAAAAAACCAAAAAGGTTTCTTAAAAATTTGTCGCCCTGATGGCAGCGGTAAGAGCCTGTCAGGAGAAGGTGGTCTAAGTAATCTATGTACTTGGATGACAGTGTCCTAGGAACCCAGCACTGTGTGCAATGAATATATTCCAATAAAAAAAAATCTGGTCACCTTGGGCTTCTGTGAGTTGGTGAATAAACTCAGAAGCCCTGCAGAACACTCAGATTGGATGACGGGGAGGGTGCTGAGGCTGCGCTCAAGGCCGTGCCCCCTGCTGGGATTTGGTAGCCTGATGGCCATAGAGCATGTTTTTAAGCCTAATGCCTTCTGACTTGGGACTTAAGATTCTTCCTCTACAGACCTGTGTTCCTTGCTGTAGGCATTTAGGGGAAATCATGATGACCAGGGGTCTCTGGACAAAGCTGTGTGTACAGCTCCTGTGTGTGTGCTCGCGCCTGCCCTTGCACGCACGTGTGTTCAGGTGGCAGCAGCAGCTCTTGTGGTTCCCTCGGGCTCAGCAGTGAGGTTAATGCCTGGCCAGTGTGCCCAGCCGCACTGAGGAAGGAGATGCTGAGGTGCCGGCTTCCTGCCCCACAGGCTATGGAGAGTGAAGTCAATGTGTGCTATAAGGAGCTGTGTGGCCCTCGGCCCAGCCACCAGCTCTTGACCAACCAGCTGCAGAGGCTGTGTGTGCTGCTGGATGTCTACCTGGAGACCGAGAGCCGTGACGACAGTGTAGAGGGCCCCAAGGAGTTTCCCCAGGAGAAGATGTGCCTGCGGCTGTTTAGGTGAGTAGAGGCTGGGCTCTTGACTCCTCGTGAGGACACGGACAGGGATCAGAGGTCCCCCCGCCCCCCCAAGACTAGGTCTCATTGCACAGGACCTCACACAGAGGGCATCTGTCTGTCTCCGTTCATAGCAGAAATCCACCGCCATATTTCCAGGAAGAAGTTGTTTTCTCCTTCCTGAGATTTCTCTGCAGCTGGCTCCCCTGTTCTTGGTCACGCCCTGGAGAAGGCCACCCAACCAAGGAAACTGCTACACTAAAAAGCTTTGGCTGAACTCTGAGTGTTTTCTGTGGGAAACAGCAGGGCCTGTTTACTTTTGATATCCCAGAGAGCCCATAAGGTGGTGCATCTCACAGTCTCCAGTGAGTTTGCTGGCATCTTTGAGTGTCTTCTCTCGGTGAGACTCAAGACAGTGGGCAACCAGGCAGCAGAGAAAACCAAACAGAACAGCTCTTCCAGAAGGCAGGTAGATGAGCACACTAACAGAGCAGGCTGTTCTAGCACTGAGCCCTGGACCTGGGGCTGAAGACAGGGAGCAAGACCTTCTGTAGAGCTCAGGGTGACCCAGATGATTTCTGCTCCAAGTCAGGGGCGCAGAGTGTGTTAGCAGGTCCTAGCAGCCTGCTGTGTAGAGTGCCTGGGCTTGCAATACCTCAGGCTGGTTTTCCATTTTCTCAGGCATTGGGGTTTTCTTTCCTGTTTATCTCCTAATACATGTTTTTATTCTTTCAAAACTCTAGAGATCATTTCTAGGTCTCCCTTCTCTTTAGACAAGGGAGTGAGGAAGGTGAGGGTGTTTGGATTATAATTTTTTGGGGGGCGGGGGTTTTGAGACAGGGTTTCTCTGTGTAGCTTTGCACCTTTCCTGGAACTCACTTGGTAACCCAGGCTGGCCTTGAACTCACAGAGATCCACCTTCCTCTGCCTCCCGAGTGCTGAGACTAAAGGCGTGTGCCACCACCGCCCGGCTTTTTTTTTTTTTTTTTTTGAGCTGAGGATCCAACCCAGGGCCTTGAGCTTGCTAGGCGAGTGCTCTACCACTGAGCTAAATCCCCAACCCCTATAATTTTTTTTATAATCTATCAGGCTTGGTGTCATGGTTTACTCCTAAAATATTAGCACTTGGAAGCTAGAAGCAGGAGGATTGCCATGAGTTCAGCCTTGGCTACAGAACAGATAAAACAAAAGAGTTATCACCTTGCTCTCAGTCTTATTCTTGAATAGCCAGTTCTGACATCTGAGAAGGTGTCCGGCCTCTTCCTTCGCGTCGGGCACCTCCGCTGTCCTGGTTTATGGTGTTTGATAATAACCAGCTCCAGCCCTGAGTGGCTACAAGGAAGCAGATCTGACCACCAAATGCCAGTCTGAGGCTTGTTCCCTCAGTGGGTCTGTGTGCAGTCTCAGCTCTCCCGCCTCCACCTGCTCTAGCACATTTGCAGATGGGAGCCCCCACACGGTCTGTGCCTGTTTTCTCTGAAATGGTGCCCGGAATACTCATTTCCTGAGGGGTTGAGCTCCATCAGTGCTCTGGAAGGTGACAACATCATAGTTGATGGATGGGGCTGCAAAGTCCAGCCAACGACATGCGCAGGGTGCTGGTGTGAGCAGTGGTAGACCTGAGGTGGGGTTTGGACCAAGACTTCGCCACTCTGCCTAGGTGTACCCCTCTGGTTAGAGGCTTAAAATGCCTGGATGATCCCAGGCTGAGATCTCAGGTCCAGCTCCCACCTATGAGATAAAGGTCTCTGTACTTACCCTCTGAGCGGCACACACTGCATGTGTTAATGGAAAACGTCATGTGCCAGGACAGTGCAGGCTGGATAAGCCCTCAGCCACCAAGGAAAAGAAGGTTGAATACGTGTCAGTCCCTGGGGAAGAATAAAAACTCCCTGCCGCCTGCTCACACACTGCCCTGGTTACTTTCTATTGTGATAACACAAGGAAGGGGTTGACTTCAGTTGTCCTGAAAAGAAGGCAGGTCGGGCCGAAGCAGAGACCGTAGAGGGGTGCTGCTTACCGGCCTGCTCACTCCACTTGCTTCTTCCTACTTGACTCTGACGTGTGTAAGTTGACAAACTATCCTGTACACGTCCTTACTCCCTTAGACCAACTTCCAGGGTGCCACCTGCTGTAGCTGTCATTGGATGTCAATCATAGACAGATATGGAGAAGGAAGATGTCAATCACAGACAAACATGGAGAAGGAAGATGTCAATCATAGACAGACAAGGAGAAGGAAGAAGCCCTTCTGTAGATGTTTGTCTTTGTGTGCGGTTTCCTTTGAGGACCCGTTTTCCTGCTGACATCTTCACGGGGAGAAGAAGTTTGAACATAGGCCTTGCCTTGCTTGGCCGTGACTCAGCCTTCCCGGAGCAAACAGGCTTTGGTTGTCAGACCTCCGGGTTTTATTTACGTCTGTTGCTTCCTGGCCATATACTGTTGTGCAAACTTTTGCCTCCTTTGCCTAATGTTCTCTTCACTTTTTCAATTATAGAATATAGTGTTTGTTGATAAACTTATAGACAGTGATCCAAAAAATGAGAATGTTTGTGTCCTGCCCCCCAAATGTCTGCTGCATTAAGGAAATGTCTGCTGCATTAAGGGATCTTCCAGGTTCACACATTTGCAAGCATGTAGAGACACTTTTTATAAAAATGGTGTCACACCTTAACCAGTGTGATCTAATTTTCTCACTGTGCCCTGTGCCTGAACCATGCAATTCTGACATTTCCCCCATGACAGCTACATGGCATTCTCTTGTGAGTGAGCTGTGATTTATTTTATCAGTCCAGAAGGCACGTTAATAACTGTTGTTCCTTTTCTTGTCTCTCTAGGGGTCCAAGCAGGATGAAGCCATTTAAATATAACCACCCACAAGGATTCTTTAGCCACCGGTGATTCCTTCTACCTATCACCCCCAAGCCCAGCCCTGGCTCCTGCATTTCCGCTTCTGCTCTGGCCACATATAGTTGTTAATGTTTTGCAAAGACACCAGCTGATTAAATGACACCAACCAACGGCCTTTGTTTGTAGCTACTGGGGCAGTCTGGAAGGGCAGGTGGAACTTTGGCAGCGTGAGGACTATTTCTGGGTGTGCTTTCTTTCCTTTTTCCTTTCCTTTCCTTTCCTTTCCTTTCCTTTCCTTTCCTTTCCTTTCCTTTCCTTTCCTTCTTTCCCCTTCCTTCCTTCCTCCCTTTCTCCTTCCCTCCCTCCCTCCGTTCCTTCCTTTCTTTCTTTTTTCAAGATGGGGTTTCTCTGTGCAGCCCTGGGTGTCCTGGATCTCACTCTGTAGACCAGGCTGGGCTTCAAACTCACAGAGATCCAGATGCATCTGCCTCCCAAGTGCTGGGATTAAAGATGTGTGCCACCGCCACCCTCTAGCTTGGATGGGCTTTTTAAAGGTGACTGAGAAATGTCAGTTCTAGAGAAGCACCGCCTGTTTTATCCACACCTGCCTTGTTAGTTTTGCAGGGACAAAGTATCTTGGTGTTTATTATCCTAGATCTCTACTTATTAGGAAGTTGCAGGAGAAACCAAAGTCAGTAGATCCAAATGTTCCTTTCTCGGGCTTCATTCTCTCGACTAGCCCTGCCTTTGTCCCTTAATGACCTAATACTTGGCAGTTGGGTGTTTTAAATGCCTAACTTGCAACAACCTTAAAGAAAAAACAAATAGGAGAGATGGCTCAGCGGTTAAGAGCACTGGCTGCTCTTTCAGAGGTTCTGAGTTCAATTCCCAGCAACCACATGGTGGCTCACAACCATCTATAATGAGATCTGGTGTCCTCTTCTGGCCTTCAGGCACACATGCAGGCAGAACACTGTATGTATAATAAATAAATAAATTTTAAAAATTAAAAAAAAAGAGAAAACAAATAGATATCACAGAGAATAATTTAAATACTTCAAGTTTTCATAGTCAGTGAGACGAGTGTTGGAGAGTCATATGCGGAACTACTAATCAGTGACAATACCCTTGAAGTAGCAAGACTGAAACCAGTCTTTGTCCATACTAGCCTGGACGTGCACAAGCGTATCAGTGCTCAGAAGCTAAGCAGGGTTAGCATGATTAGTACTTTTGGATAGGAGAGTGAGACCAGGTGACACTTGAGGTTCTTTATGACAGTGACTTGATGTGCATCTTTACTTCCAGGACTTCCCAGGAGGAGAGAAACAGAGTTTCACAGTGAGACCCTGTCTGAAAAAAATAGAATGTTGTGAGTCTCAGAGGGTTAGGAAAATGTTTACAAAACTGTCTCCTCTGGAGAAGCTCAGTGTAGGGCACTTGTCGCATATACTGAAGGCCTGGGGTTCAGTCCTCAGCTCATAGACAGAAGAACAGCCTTCCTTGTCCTGAGTTTGCTTGGACACTTGTCTGAAAAACTCTGCTCTCTGCCCCAACCAGTACTAAATTCACAGTTGAGTTTAAGAAGTAGAATATGTGGGCTGGAGAGATGGCTCAATGGTTAAGAGCACTGGCTGCGCTTCCAGAGGTCCTGAGTTCAATTCCCAGCAACCACATGGTGACTCCCAACCATCTGTAGTTGCCCTCTTTTGATGTAAAGTGAATAGAGCACTCAGATACATAAAATAAATAAGTAAATCTTTAAAAAAAAAAAAAAAAGAATAATAATACAGGACTGAGAATGTAGTTCAGTGGTAGAGCACGTGCAAAGCTCGGTGTTGTTCCTTAGCACCAAAAGTTAAAGAAAGAACCATTCTACAAAGATAGAAAAATATTTAATAATTATTGAGGGTCACACCTTTAATCCAAGTATTCAGGAGGCAAAGGCAGATGGATCTTTGAGTTCAAGGCCAGCACAGACTACATCATGAGTTCCAGGACAGCCAGGGTTATATAGAGAGACCCTGTCTCAAAAAATAAAAAAGACCCCAAATTAAGAATTATTCTGTGGTTGTTGGCTAAGGATATAGCTCAGTTGATAGAGTATTTGCTAGAATTCATGAAGCCCTGAATTTGATCCCCAACAACACATAAACCAGCTGTAGTGGTGTATGCCTATAATCCCAGCATGAAGTGGAGTCAGGAGGGTCACAAGTTCAAGGTCACTGTGCTGCATAGAACGTTTGAGGCCAGCTGGACTACCAACACACAGGATTTACCTGTCTACAAGCTGATCCAAAAAGTACTTTCCCAAGCCCTACTCCTAATCCTCTGACTTGGCTGACCTAAGATGGGCCAAGGAAGTATATTTTTAACAAGCTCCCCAAGTCCATTTTGCCCTAGCCTTTCTTTGAAGGCGTTGTATTTTTGTCCTTTCTCTCAGTTTTCTTGGTGACAGGACACAGGAGAGCCAGTTTTTCTAAGCAAGTCCTCTGCTGTCTTAAGCCGCCTGAGCATCTGGGTGCTTTTTATCCTGACCTAGTTGCCTGGGACTTTGTCCCTGCTGACATCTTCTGGTCTGGCTACTTTCAGGCCTGCATCTCACTGCCTGTGCTGAATGAGATTAAAACGTCCTAAAAATAGTTCCCCTAATGGCCCCTGCATTGCAGCCGCCACTTTTGGCCTTGTCTGGAAGACAGCCAAACTGACTCAGCACAAAAGCTCACCTCCAGAGAGAGGCAGGGACTGGGTTTCAAAGACTGCTGCCGAGTGCTGGGAGCAGCTCTGCTTGCTAGGTTACAGCTTGTCCCCGTCAGAAGAACAGTTTTCGTCCAAAGAGCAGGCAGAGCAAAGGAATCTCCTGGTCTTATGGAGAAAGGTAGTAAAACACACTTAAGACAATCAGCCCCTTCAGAATGCTTAGTGGAGCCGTCAGGCCTAGAGTGTGCAGATATGGAAAGGACCTTGCAGCTGCTTCTGCTGGAATTGTCCACAGGCTTTGCAGTTTCTGAGCTGGAGCACACCCCAAGCTGCAGCCCCTGCCAGCACTTGCCCTGCACCAGGAAACCCCATGCATGTTCCTTGCCTTTTATTTATTGTAGTGCCGGGGATCCAGCAATACACGGCGTCACGTTTACTAAGCAGGTGCCACTGAGGGCACCCCTCAGCCCATCTGTCTTAGTCAGGGTTCCTGTTGTTGTGATGAAACACCATGACCAAAAGCTAGCTGGGGAGAACAGGGTTTATTAAGTTTACACTTCCACATCGCTGCTCATCACTGAAGGAAGTCAGGACAGGAGCTCAAACGGCAGGAACCTGAAAGCAGGAGCTGATGCAGAGGCCATGGAGGAGTGCTGCCTACTAGCTTGAGCCTCATGGCTTGCTCAGGCTGCTTTCTTATAGAACTCAGGACCAGCAGCCCAGCATTGACCCCCACTGGACCTACCCACCTAAATCACTAATTAGGAAAACACCTATAGGCTTCCCTGTCTCCAGCCCAGTCTTACAGAAGCATCTTCTCAACTGAGGCCCCCTCCTCTCAGATGACTGTAGCTTGTGTCAAGTTGACAGAAAAACTGGCCAGGGCACCGTCCTTGTCTTTCTAAAAACTGGCCTCCATATTCTTGGTCTGTCTTCTTGAACTTGCAACAGCTAAGGATGTCCTTGCACTCCTGATCCCCTTCTCCACCTCCTAAATATTGGGATTATAGGCATTCACTGCCACACCTCGATTCTCCCTTGTTTTCTTCACAGTCTGCCCTTGGCTATTTTCCCTACAAACCCAAATGATCCTTGTTATTTTGAGGGCGCTCTTACTGAGCATGCTGGTGAGACAAAGCTGAGAAGAGCCCTCTCCAGAGAAGGTGTAGTTGCCATGCCACAGAGGAACTCTGTCTGTGCCCAGTTCTTCCCTCCTCATGTGTTAGCAGCCTCCGACCAGAGCAGACACTAAGCTGTTATTTTAGGTAAGGCCCTGAACTAATCATGATTTCACACTTCCAGTCTAGCTAATAGCAACAGGCAGCCAGTGTTCTGAGGGAGACCCGCTCCCACTCCCCAACCCCCCCAGGGTACTCTTGAGGAAGGAGAAGTGAGAAATATTTAGATAGAAATATACAGGGAATGAGACAGATAAAAACCCGGGATAAGCTGGGCGATGGTGTTGCACGCCATTAGACCCAGTACTGGGGAGGCAGAGGCAGGTAGATCTCTGAGTTCGAGGCCAGCCTGGTCTACAAAGCAAGTTCCAGGACAGGCACCAAAGCTACACAGATAAACCCTGTCTCGAAAAACAAACAAACAAACAACAACAACAACAAACCACACAGGATAGCTTCAGGCCTGGATCAGACCCACCAGCCCCTTCTGTCTCTTCTAAAGGGCTTTTAAAGTAACACCAAGGGATGTAGCAAAAGACCCCCGCCCCCAGCACAGCCAAGTGCATCCCAAACACCTGATAACCATGCATGCCATCTTCTAATGCAGCTCTGCTGTGTACAGCAAGCTCAGACCTCACTAGGAAACTTCTGTGGGCTCCCACAGTGTCCATGAATTCCTTACTTTTTTTTTTTTTTTTTGGCATGGATAGGGTAGGTTGAGACGGTTTCAATATGTAGCTCCTACTGGAAGATCTGGAGACCCTCTTGCCTTGGTTGGCTAGGACTATAGTATTCTACCACTACATCCAGCTACCCTTCCTTCACTTTTTCAGCAGAGAAAACTGGCTCAGGATGGAATGACTGTCCATGTTCCTCTGTCCCTGGAGCTGCCCCAGGCTGGAAATAGAGAGGTATGTCTGCATCTAAAAGGCTTACACAGTAGCTGTAGGCTAAAGCCTGTCCAGGCTGGCACTTCTGGGCTCTGAGCTATTTCAGCAATACTGTTGTTCATGTCTGTATACTCAGACGAGCTTGGTGGTCAGGAGTTACTTTTTGGTGTCATAATGGCCCATTGGGTGCTTTTCACCTGTGAGTAGCCACCTGATCCTGGACAGGCTGTTCGATTCATCTTTGGTGTTGAGATGAATCCTCATTTCTAAGTGGAGATAGCTGTGTAATGGTTGTGGGAATTAAAAACCTACTTTTAGGGGCCACCAAAATAGCTCAATGGGGTAAAAGCATTTGCTGTACAACTCCAGTGACCCAAGTTTAATCCCAGGAACCCATGAAAAGATGGAAGGACAGAACCGACTCCACAAAAATGTCCCATGACTTCCTCATGCATGTATGTCCCCCACTCACCATGCATACACACGATGATTAGATGACTCAGTGGCTAAAGGCACTTGCTGCACCAGTCTAGTGACCTAAATTTGATCCCTAAGACCCACATAGTAGAAGGCAGGAACGGACTCCCACCAGTTGTTTCTAGACCTCCACACCATAGCACACATGGGCCTATACATGTACATGCATAGACACACAAGAAAACATAATTATTTGTTGCTTTGTGCTTGTGTGAGACAGGGTCTCGCCCTGTAGTCCTGGGTTGCTTGGAACTTGATATGTAAATTAGACTGGCTTTGAATTCAGAGATCCTCCTGCCTCTGCCTCCCGTAGAATTAAAGGTATGTGTCCCCCCCAAAAAATCTACTTTTAGTACTGTACCCAGCATCTAGACTGTAAAGGGGAGAGGCTCTCGCCTGTCCTCTGTCCTGTGGGTTCTGCCTTGGGAAGAGGCCTGTAGGTGAAGACAGCTTGCTGGATGAAGCCCTGTCCCTCCAGCAGGAAGCCCCATTCCCTGGCCTGGTATATGACTTTATAGGTTTCTTTGTTTATGGCAACCAATCATCACAAACGTGACAACTTAGCACACGTGTATTACTTTACAATTTGTAGATAATAAATCTGAAGTTAGGATAACTGGGCTAAGTTTAAAAAAAAGTCTCTAGAGGCTCTAAGGGAGAATCTGTTCCCGTGTGGTGTTCCACATCTAATTACCCTAATGAACACTGACCGTGGGGTGCCTGGGAACAGCCCCAGGAGGATGTTGGATGGTCCATGGACAATTTTTTTTTGTGTGTGTGTGTGGAGCTGAGGATAGAACCCAGGGCCTTGTGCTTGCTAGGCAAGCACTCTACCACTGAGCTAAATCCCCACCCCTCTGGCATTCTTTTAATAATTCAGTCTTCATGACAGATGGAGGTGGGTGCCAAAGATGGTATGTGGAGCCTAGCCTGGAGTGTTGACCAGAACTTTGGGGTATGGTGAGAGGGGGCACTTGCTCATTCCCTGAGGTACCACCACTTAGTTTCTACCGAACTACACCTTTAGTCACTGTATTATTCAAAGTGCTTCTGTTCGTAAAGCAGCATCTTAACCCAAAGAGTTTTGGAAAAGAGGGGTATTTATCACCTCAAAGGATGGCCATGAGCTGTGGATTGGATTATCAGGAAGTGCACCATGGCTCTCTAGGTATCTTCTCCCTATTCATTCCACCTTCGCAGAATATCTTACCATAGGTCTGGAAACATGGCTGCCCACAGCTCCTGACTCACATCTCGCTACCAGCCACTCTGGTGCCAAGTTTAAAATCCCAGAAAAGAGCTTCATTGGCCATTCTGGATCAATAATCAGAGTGACCAGAGGTAGGAAAATTAGAAACGCAATAGCTGAGAGCCATCTGGCTGGGGGTTGGGGTGGGGGCAGAGAAGCAACTCCTGGGAGCGGTGTTGAGCAAGTAGAAGAGGTCATGCCAGTCTCACCAAGGATCTAACAGTGAGGACGCCGTGGAAACCTGTAGGAGGACCATAGCTTTTGAAATTCCTTCCTGAGCCAGGCATAGTGGTGCGTGCAAGTAACCCCAGGGATCTGGGAAGGAGAGACTGGAAAACAAGTTCAAGGTAACTCTGGCATTTAGGTAAGACACTGTCTCAAAATAAAAATATAAAAGGGGTGGGAATAGGTACTGAAAAAATAAAATCCATGTCCAGAGAAGCACATTGGATGTAACTTAGGTGATGACTGTAGTCTCCACCACAGATGAATTAGCCATGTGTGGCCTCTTACACACAAGGTATTTCTCATCTAACATGCAGAGTCCATGGACCATCCAACATCCTCCTGGGGCTGTTCCCAGGCACCCCAGGGTCAGTGTTCATTAGGGCAAACTGGGGTTTGGCAAAGCGTGTACTTTCCCTGTGCCTCCCTCTCAGAGTGTGATGTCCACAGCGTGAAGTCAGGAGTCTATGGCTCCCAGGCGATGCTGATGAAGGTGATCCACAGACCATACTGCAGAATGATCCCTTAGGCCACAGATCTGGTGTGACATCCAGACCTCCTGTCCCTGCCTCAAGCCTTCCCAGGGGAAGAGAACAAATAAGAACAGCCACAGTTCTATTTTAGAAGCACTTGGTTTTATTGCATGGGAGCAATTGAAAGTGGAGTCCAGTGGAAAGTGCGCCGTGGCATGGTTCAGAGGCCAGTGCCCCGCCTCACCTGCTGCAGCTCTCCCTGGACAGAGTGCTGGGCTAGGGCCTGACCATTCCTTTGGAAAACAAGAAGGCATTCGGGAATAGGTTACAACATTTCAAGCATAATGCATTCCTAACTGCTCATTCATTACTGCGGTCACCTGTCAGTTGTACATACAGGAAATAAATGCACTTATTTGGAAAGGAGGGGGCAGTTTTTAGTCAAGTGGTTTTCATGTAGCATTCAGCATACATCACGTTCGGCTACAATAAGCTATCATAATTGTCCATCACCTGGAGTGGGCTTGGGGGTGGGGGGCCAGGGCTCAGGGTATCTTCTCTTGCTAAGTAATCCTAATAGACATTCCTGTTTGGTGAGGGCACACCCATCATCTAAACAGTGTTTCTTCTTACAGAAAGGAAAGGAAGAAATAAAATTTAGCACGCTGACCCTTGAGTACTGGGACCCTCCTGAGTTTCTTTGGCTGTTCTGGATGTCCCTCTGTCTCGGGCTTACTTCTCCCCCTTGGTGGTCTTGTCCTCTGCGGCCTTCTCTGGGGGCTGGCTATCTTTTTGGTCTGTGCTGGAGGATTTTTCAGCCTTTTCCGTCTTGGGCTTGCTGGGCTCTTTGGAAAGGCCCTTGTCCTCCTCCTTGGCCTTGGCCTCTGTCTTGGGCTTCTCCTCGGGCTTCCTGGACTCTGTGACCTTCTCCTCCTTGCTGTCTTTCTTCTCTGGCGCTGCTGGCATCTCTTCTTTCTCTGCGGGTCCACTGGGTCCTTTGGCCTTGGTGTCGTCCACTTCCGTCTTGGTCACTTCTGCCTTCTCTTTGGATTTAGCCTCTTCCTTCACCTCCGTCTTGGCGGGAGTCTCCTTCTCTGGGGTCACTGCTTTCTTCTGATCTCCAGACTCTTCCTTCTTGGCTTCTGCTGTAGAGTCCTTGGGCTTTTCTACGGGGGTTTCCTTCTTCTCCTCCACCTTGGCCTTTGGGGCCTCCTTCTTGGGTGGTTCTTCTTTCTTGCTCACCTTCTCCTCTGTTTTTGGTGGAGCAGGGGTCTTCTCTTCCTCTGCTTTCTTTGGGGGTTCTTTAGCTTTCACATCCTCCTTCACAGGGGACCTCACCTCTTCCTTCTTGGGAACTTCCTTCTCAGGGGACTTGGCCTTCTCAGGGGACTTGACCTCCTCCTTGGCAGGACTTTTGGCCTGCTCGGGAGATTTGATGTCTGTGGGGGACTTTGTTTCCTCCTTCACTGGAGTCTTGGCTTCTGGAGATTTCACATCTAGAGTCTTGGCTTTCTCAGGGGACTTTGATTCCTCCTTTACTGGGCTCTTGGCCTTCTCAGGGGATTTCACCTCAGCTGGAGGCTTGACCTCTTCCTTCACAGGGGACTTGGCCTTCTCGGGAGACTTAACCTCTGCTGGTGATTTTGCCTCTTCCTTCTCTGGGGTCTTGACTTGGGCTGGAGATGATGCTTCTTCTTTGACTGGGGACTTGGCCTTCTCTGGAGATTTTACTTCAGCTGGGGACTTCATTTCTTCCCTCACAGGGGACTTGGACCCCTCAGCTGGGGATTTTGCTCCTTCCTTCACAGGGGTCTTGGCCTTCTCAGGAGATTTTACATCAGCTGGTGACTTGGCCTCAGCTGGTGACTTGGCCACAGCTGGTGACTTGGCCTCAGCTGGTGACTTGGCCTCAGCTGGTGACTTGGCCTCAGCTGGTGACTTGGCCACAGTTGGGGACTTGGCCTCAGCTGGTGACTTGGCCACAGTTGGGGACTTGGCCTCAGCTGGAGATTTTACCTCAGCTGGTGATTTTGCCACAGTTGGGGACTTGGCCTCAGCTGGAGATTTCACCTCAGCAGGTGATTTTACTTCAGCTGGAGATTTCACCTCAGCAGGTGATTTTACTTCAGCTGAAGATTTTACCTCAGCTGGAGATTTTACTTCAGCTGGGGACTTGGCCTCCTCCTTCACAGGAGGTTTGGTTTCCTTTTCTGGAGAGGCGGCCTCTTCGGCAGCTGGAGAGGTGACTTCTCCTCCTCCCCCTCCCTCTTCAGTCTCTTCTTCGCCCTCTTCCTCCTCTTTGGCCTCTTTTTCCTCCTCTTCCGTCACTTCTTCAGTCACCTGGATCTCTTCTGTCTGCTCCTCCACAATCACGGTTTCCTTCTCTGATTTCTCTACCACCTTTATCTTCTCTTCACTCTTGACTTTTATGTGAGTGGATGTGGAGGGAATTTTCGGGAGTCCCTCAGTCAGAGAGAAGGGACTTGGACCAAAGCCAATCCTACACTCTTCGCCCTCCAGGAGCTTTCTGCAGGATGGATAATGAGACACACCATTAACGCAGAGCATATGTGCAGGTCTGGAATCTTCCTTGGTTTTCCGGAAGCCCCACTGCATTCAGTGACAGGCTTTGGTGAATGAAGGAGATGAATGCATGGGCGGGATTTCATTTTCTTTCCCTTTCTCTTTCTCTTCTTCCCTTCCTTTTCTTTCCTATTGCTCTCTCTTTGCTTATTTCTGTGCTGAGGACCGAGTCATGCTATGCACACCTTCCATTGGGCCACAGCCTCAGCAGGAAGCACTTTGAGAATCCCGGAGGACCCACAGAGCCTGACCCTCAGGGGACAGTACTGCTGTTTATGGGAGAGGAACCATCTCCCTAAACAATGGTCCTCAACAGAAAAGTCCTACATTGATAAACGTACACTTACTGTCTCTCAACTAAAACCTAATTCAAGAGAAAGTTGGAGGGTTGGGGGTATGGCTCTGTGGTATATTGCTGGTCCAGTAGGTATGAGGTACTGGGTTTGGAAAAGTAGAGATGTGACTACCAAAAGTTGTGCATAACCTCTACACATACACACACACACACACACACACACACACACACACACACAAATGAAAAATAAACCCCTCCCATGTCTGAAAGAAAGAAAAAAAGCTGAGGACAAGTGAGCCCACACTTATAAACTTAGTTTGAGAGGTCTTGGAATGTTGCCATTTAGAGCTGTCCTGGTACCTTTCACAGCCAGCCTTTGGGATGTCTCCTTCACTTAACTTCTCACTAGATGGCAACCTTATCCAAGCTACCCAGGCCCTTAAGGCCTTACCTTCTCATTGGTAAAGAGGTGACCTCCAGAGTCCTTACCTCAGAAGGCTGTTTCTGTGAGATAATGAGTATTAAGGGCTGGGCAGAGCTGCTTCGAGAAGTATAGGGAGTTTCCACTAGAGCAGTGTTTTCCAAACCTAACTGCTGACACATTACCCTGGCTCCTGTTAAACTGCAAATCTCAATCCAGCAGCCTGGGGCAGGGCCTTGGCCTGTCTGACTCAAGAATCACTCTGGTTCCTGGTTAGTGCACTGCCCTGAGCAGAAGGTTAGACCAGAGCAGGAGGTAGACAGCCAAGGGTCACCAACCAGAAGAGGCCTTCATAATGTCAGCCCTGCTAGACTGGGGGTGCTCATCTTTGGGGACTGGTCTTCTCATGGCTACCATTCAGTGAGCACTGTGACTTCCCAGAAGAACCTATGTTGGCTGGATTTCCCTGTGAACAAGACTGGCTGAGCCTCCCAACAACCCATGGATGGTATACATGCTGTTTCTGCATCTCCACTCGTTTTTTGTAGGCCTAGTGAGCTAAGGATGGGCTTATAATGGTTCCTGACTACCTGAGCACCTCTTCCTCCAAAGCAAGTCTCTGATTACCTGGGTTTGGTAGATATAGTCAGAAAGAAAACAAGTCACTCTTGAGCCAATGAGATAGCTCAGTGGGTGGTAAGCATACATACCGTGGAGCTCAAAGACTTGGTAAGTTTGATACCCAGGACCCACATGGTGGGGGCAAAAAACCTACTCCCTAAACTGTCTTCTGACCTCCATATATGTGGGCATGCAATCTCTCTCTCTCTCTCTCTCTCTCTCTCTCTCTCTAACCTCCATGTGTGTGCATGCAGGCACACATACACAAATAAATAAATGAATAAAATGTAATTAAAATAAGTCAGCTTCAAGATTTCTGTCTCTTGGGAAGTAGACGACTTCTCGGGCTGAGGGCAGGGGACAATGAGGAGTCTTGTAAGGGGTGTGCAGTTTGAATTTGGGACGGTGAAAAACAGCTCTGGGGGTGGGTGGAGATGAGTGCTGCATATGCAAATGAACTTGCCACCACCGAACTGTTTATTTCAGATGGTTAAATGGATGCCCGGTGGCAGTGGTGGCGAACGCCTTTAATCCCTGCACTTGAGAAGCAGAGACAGGTGGATCTCTGTGAGTTTGAGGCCAGCCTGGGCTACAGAGTGAGTTCTAGGACAGGCTCCAAAGCTACAGAGAAAAAAAAAAGGTTAAATGGCAAATTTTAAGATATAGATTTTTGTTTGTTTTTGTTTTTGATTTTCTGAGACAGGGTTTCTCTTTGTAACAGCCCTGGCTGTCCTGGAACTCACTCTGTAGACCAGGCTGGCCTCAAACTCACAGAGATCCGCCTGACTCTGCCACCCAAGTGCTGGGATTAAAGGTGCACACCACCACCTCCCAGCAAGGTATGGATTTTACAACATTTTTCTTATTTTACTGTGTATGTACATGGGTGTGGATACATGTGTGCATGCACTGTTATGGACAACAGGACAGCAGGAATCAGTTCTGTTTCTGTAGCAGATTCAATGATCAAACTTAGGCCCTCAGACTTCTATAGCAAGTGCCTTTACCCACTGAACCATCTTGCCTATTATTAAAATATATATATATATATATATATATATATATATATATATATATATATAATACATTATATATATATTATATATATATTGGTTTTTTTTCGAGACAGGGTTTCTTTGTGTAGATTTGTGCCTTTCCTGGAACTCACTCTGTAGCCTAGGCTGGCCTCGAACTCACAGAGATCCTCCTGGCTCTGCCTCCTGAGTGCTGGGATTAAAGGCGTGTGCCACCACTGCCCGGTGCCTATCATATATCATTAAAATATATTTTACTAGAATTAAGACTGGAGGGATAGACATAAGACTGGAGGTTCAGGCTCACAACTAAAATACTTTGGGCTGGTAAGATGGCCATGTGGGTAGTGATGGGCTGGTAAGATGGCCATGTGGGTAGTGATACTTGCTGCACAAGCCTGACTCCAATCCCCAGAACCACATGAAGGTGGAAGAAGAGAACAGAGCCTACAAAGTTGTCCTCTGCCCCGACACATGCAACACACACACACACACACACACACACACACACACACACAAATAAAAAATGAAAATAAATAGAGATACTTATATTTTAGTAGGCTATGGTAATGCACACCTTTAATTCCAACACTTGGGAGGCAGAGGTAGATGGGTCTCCACAAGTTAGAGAGCAGCCTGGTCTACATAGAGAGTTCAAGGCCAGACAGGGCCACACAGTAACATCTGTTTAAAAAACAAGACAAAATAAAAACCAAAAAACTTCTGTCTCTAAAAAGTAGCAGGCTACCTAAACCCAACTTGAAACTGAAGGCTTAGTACTTCATGGGAACATGGAGTTCTGTGCAGCCTCAAGGCTCTGAGAACACAGGGCTCTATAGTGTCTCAAGGCTCTGAGAACACAGGGCTCTATAGTGTCTCAAGGCTCTGAGAACACAGGGCTCTATACTGTCTCAAGGCTCTGAGAACACAGGGCTCTATACTCCTCAAGGCTCTGAGAACACAGGGCTCTATAGTGTCTCAAGGCTCTGAGAACACAGGGCTCTATACTCCTCAAGGCTCTGAGAACACAGGACTCTATAGTGTCTCAAGGCTCTGAGAACACAGGGCTCTATACTTCCTCAAGGCTCTGAGAACACAGGGCTCTATACTCCTCAAGGCTCTGAGAACACAGGGCTCTATACTCCTCAAGGCTCTGAGAACACAGGACTCTATACTCTTCAAGGCTCTGAGAACACAGGGCTCTATACTCTTCAAGGCTCTGAGAACACAGGGCTCTATACTCCTCAAGGCTCTGAGAACACAGGACTCTATAGTGTCTCAAGGCTCTGAGAACACAGGGCTCTATACTCCTCAAGGCTCTGAGAACACAGGGCTCTATACTCCTCAAGGCTCTGAGAACACAGGACTCTATAGTGTCTCAAGGCTCTGAGAACACAGGGCTCTATACTTCCTCAAGGCTCTGAGAACACAGGGCTCTATACTCCTCAAGGCTCTGAGAACACAGGACTCTATAGTGTCTCAAGGCTCTGAGAACACAGGGCTCTATACTCCTCAAGGCTCTGAGAACACAGGACTCTATAGTGTCTCAAGGCTCTGAGAACACAGGGCTCTATACTTCCTCAAGGCTCTGAGAACACAGGGCTCTATACCCCTCAAGGCTCTGAGAACACAGGGCTCTATACTCCTCAAGGCTCTGAGAACACAGGACTCTATAGTGTCTCAAGGCTCTGAGAACACAGGGCTCTATACTCCTCAAGGCTCTGAGAACACAGGGCTCTATACCACTCAAGGCCCCTGGCCTGTCTTACCTGTAAGCAGCAATCTCGATATCCAGGGCCATCTTGACATTGAGCAGGTCCTGGTACTCTCGCAGCTGCGCCGCCATCTCCCACTTGGTGTTTCTCAGCTCATTGTCCAGCTGCTGAATAGCATCCTGGGAATGACAGATTGGGCAAGTCATCTGCCAGCCAGTACCTGGCCCTCAGTTCCAGGTAAGCTGGGGCCACCCTGCCTGGCCACCTGACTGGGGACAAAGCCCCCAACACTGCCAAAACTGCAAGCTGCTTACGTATAGACATGAAAAAAAATCTGGATCCAAATTCTCAGCCTGAGGAAAGATCTGGAATGAGATACAGACACTGGCTCAGTCAATAAAATGATGGATGAGTTTTTACAGACGTCCTAGAAAGTGCTCCATGCAAGAGCTAAGGTGCAGCCCAGGGGTAGAACAGTTGGACACTGGGCCCTGGGGAGAGAACAGCTTTAGCTACTTTGTTTTCTGTTCTTGCCAAAAGTGCCTGCAAGTGTCAGTGCTTGGCAAGTGTCTGCTCTTTGATCTCCCAGCAAGCCGGATGGTCCCCAGAAGCATACTGAATAGAGATGAAACTTCTTCCTCCTGAGCACTGCTTCAAGTGAACCTTTCCAACTGTCCTTTTCCCCTGGGTTTTCTCCGGTTCCCAATGGCTCTGCAATCATCACGTCCACTTGTTTACCCAGTTCTAAGAAAGTGACACTTTTCTCCCCAAGACTGGTTTGCATTGAAGAAATCTGCCACAGCTGCCCCCAGGTCACACCACGGACACTAGTGACTAGTCTTAGAATACCTACTCTAACCAAGATTATGCTGAGCATTTATATTTAAGTAGTACATTATTCCTTAAGTGTGAGGATGGAGCCCAGGATCTCAGGCATACTAGGAAGGCAAGAACTCTACCACTGAGCTAAACCCCGAAATTGACGACCTTCCCAAAAAACTGCAGTGGTTTTTTGTTCCTGTTTTTTCTTCTTTCACCTCAGAGAAAACATTTTAATTCAGATAGGCAGATACTCCAGGTCACACAACAAAAAATAATGTGATGTCTGACTCAGAGACCAGGGTCCTGCTCTAAGAAAGAAAGTGCCCCCCACACACACCCCCACAGCTCACCTGGTAGGAGGCAATGTCTGCCTGATGACGGTCCTCTAGCTCAGAGCGCTGCCTCTCCAGCGAATCCTTGGTGCTCTTCAGAGCCTCCAACTCTGTGGTCCTGGCCTGCAGCTGCCGCCGGTACTCAGTTATCTCCTCCTGTGCCGAGCGCATAGCATCTGTATTCACCTTGGCTGCCTCTGACAGTCGGTCCAACCTCACTGAACAGGGGAGGAACCAGGGCACAGGTTAGGCACACCTGAACTTGGGTTCCAGTGCTCAGATTTGGAAGGTGACACAACATGGGTTGAAGATGTGCCAAGATGTTAATCCACCCCATCCTATGACAGTCAAGTAGCTCTTGTCCAAAGCCACCCAGCTAGTGAGCAGCAGGATTCCAATTGAGTCTATTTGGCTTTGAAAAACAGACTGTGTCTCCCTCAACTGGATTCATAAACCACTCAGGAAAAAGGAAGGCCCTGTTCCCAGTTCCAGGGCCTGGCAGAGCTCCTTAACAAAGGGCTGGCATACTGAGGGGTTCAGCTGGGGTCTGCAGGCTTGTGGAGGAAGTTAACATGCCTGTGATCTCACCAGGCATGAAAGCTGTGGGAGTGATCAGTTACCATGTAGCCATGGTAACTTCCTTGCAGATTTCTACAGAGTCCAAGGTCAGAGGGGAGCCCAAGGCCTGAGTACCAGCCCTTTGTCCCTTCCTCTACCTGACTTCATTCTCTAGCACATCCTGAGCCAATCGAAGCTGAACATTGGCCTCCGTCACCAACTGGCTCCTCAGATCTTCCAGTGGAAATCAGGAATTGCTCTTAATCTCTGGAAAGGGAACATCCCACATACAAGAGCTGATCCTGGTGGAAAGAGAGGCCAGCTGGTGGGAACACACATCCTTGGATGCTCTCCTTGGGTGAAGGGCAAACCTAAAAGAAGAGGTCCCCTCTGGGAGGAGCCTTGCTGCAGAGATGGGGGAAGGGACGGTTCACCGCCACTGCAAAGGCGTGGAGCATGAAAGAGGGAATTCCGAGCATCCAAACCCCAGTGTTCCTGGCTTTCCCTGACGTTAGCAAACTTAAAAACCACCCAAGTGAGGATTCTCAGCTATTGTGGATCGCAGACACCTTTGGAAAGCACCTGAGCTCTGCACTCTCCTCCAGAACAATGCACAGGTATAAGGACGATGTCAGGAAAGATTCTGCATCTGAGACTAGGAAGCCCAGTTTCTCCATGCCCCAATGCCAAAAGAAACAAGAACCACAGAGGGTCAATGCGGTCAAGGTCACCCTGCAGCTACTGGGCAATGCTTCAGGGCAACTGCAGTCTAGCTGACTCAGAACCCCTGGAAGTTGGAGTTGAAAGGGAGATGGGAGGTCCCAGCTTTTGAGAGAAAGAAGGGTATATTAAATAGCACAGAAGCTGCCTCGGGCACTTGCAGTCAAGAGGTCCACATGCTGGTTCCAAACTGGCTAGAAAGGGTGTGAAAATGGAAGGCTCCTTTCATCTTAAACAGCAAATTACTGAAGTGGGGACATTATGCACCGAGCGAGTAGTAGCGAGAAGAATGGCAGGTGTCAGCAGAATACTCCTGCCCCACCCTCTGCGCAGGGTGCGACAGAGGGTGGGCAGAACTGGCAGGGCAAGCGGTGCTTGATACCCTGGGTCTAGATGGGGCTTGTTCTGTTCAAAAGAGACTGGTCTGAAACTGGGGTCCGCCTAACGGTGTGAGGAGCCCTTGAGGGGTTGGCCCAGCGTTTAAGTACGGACATAAATAATGTGGAAGGAGGCAACTAAAGGAAAATGCACGGTTGGGGCGCCCCAAGGGAGGGCTACTTCATGTAAACCGCTACTTTATGAGGGGGCATGCACTTTGCAGAGGGTCCAGGCGGACTCCTCTACCGGCTCGTTGGTGAACCCACTGGCAGCTCACCGCTCCGCCGGGAGGGGGGGAGACCCCCTCCCCCACCCCGCGCGCCCGCGCACCTCGGAACCACTCCTCGGACTGCAGCGTGCTCTGCACCGCGTGGCCTTCGAGCTGCGCGCGGATCTCCCGCAGCGCCGACGTCACGTCGCACTTGAGAGCGTCGCGCGCCTCGGCGTGCGCCTGCGCTTGCGCGGCACCGCAGCCCTGGATCTGCCCGAGCAGCTCGCCCACCTCCTCCTGGTGGTGGCGCCGCAGGTAGCCGCACTCCTCCTGCAGCGCCTGCGCCTTCTTCTGCAGCTCCGCGCGCGCGGCTTCCGCCTCCTGCGCGAAGCGCGCCAGGGCGCGCGCCGCCGCCTCCGCCTCCTCGCGCTGCCGGGCCTCCTCGTCCAGTCGCTGTCGCACGTGCGCGATGTCCTCCAGCAGGTGCTCCTGCTCCAGGCGCAGCTGGCCGCGCGCCGCCCCCAGGCGCAGCACGGCGCCGCGCATCTCCCGCACCTCGCGCTCGTACAGCTCGCCCATGGCGGCGCGGCCGGCTTGCTGCTGCCGCAGCGCCGCCGCCTCGCCCTCCAGGCTGCGGTTGTGCGCCTCGAGCTGCCTCACCTTGTCGATGTAGCCGGCGAAGCGGTCGTTCAGCGCCTGCAGCTGCTCCTTTTCGCTGCGCGCCGCCGCCGCCGCCACCACGCAGCCCTCCGGCCCGTTGCTCAGTGTGTCTAGTGAGTCGGTGCTCGAGGCGGCGCCGGCTCCGCGGAAGCGGCTGGGCGAGGCGGACACGGAGCTCACCGACGTCCGCGCCCACGAGTGGAAGCCGCTGGAGGAGCCGGCCGCGGAGCGCGTGCCGCCGGTGCCAGCCTTGCGGCCCAGCGCGTAGTGCAGGCCGCCGCCTCCGTGCAGCGGCGCGAACGGGGCGCCCAGCAGCGCATCGGCGCCGCCGAAGCTCATCATGGCCGGAGCAGGTGCGGCCGCCGGCAGAGCGGGAGAGCGGGGCCGGGACGGGGCGGGCAGCACTGCGGCAGCTCCGGGACGCCGGCTCTTTTATATCCGCGGTGCCCGGGTCCGGCCCCTCGGCAGTGGGGGGCTGGGGAGGAGGGCCCCGCCCTCTCCACCTCCTCCCCCGCGGCCCCGGGCCGACCGGCTCCGCCGCAGTGAGAGGGGCGGGGCGGGGGGGGGATGGACCCAGGAGTGAAGGGGAATAGTCGCATCGTCAGTGAAACCTCCCGAGGTCAGACCAAGGAGTAAAGGACTTCCGGAGCGGACAAGTGCAGCCCTCCAGGTGCATGTAGGAAGACCCTGTTGGTGTGCTCAGGATTAAGAGTGGGCACCCGAAATCGGGACAGGGGCTTGAGAACTGACGGGGCAGGGTGCCTGCGGGTTGAAGCGATGGGAGCCTCTGTAATGATTAGTATGGGAGGACCCCTCAGGAGAGGCGACACAAGGTTTCCCTGATAGTTAGAGAGGACCTTGAGATGAAGAGTGCCGAGACCGCAGCCACCTCGGAGGGATTCTGAACGCCATTGCACCGTGGACGCCACCGAGAATAAATGGGGACCCCCTAGCTGAAGGTGCAGTGTTCCCCTGATAGGTAGAGCGGCCACCCCGAGGGGCTTAAGGAACTCTACAGCTGACTTCGGGGTAGGAGAGGGGGACATGGAGTTTGAAAGGACTGCAGAGCTACCCTGAGGGAACATGGGAAACTGCAGAAGGAGAAAGAGAACGCAGGATGGGAGGGGACCTTGATGTTCTCCAAAAAGTCCAGTGAGACTTTTTTTTTTTGGAGACTGTATCTTGCCCAGCAAGGGAAACTGTGGGCGAAGAAGCAGAGGGTCCCTGAGTAGGCAGCAAGCCCCTGCCCTGAGTGTGGACCCAGAGAACACCCAAGCCAGGTTCTGCAAACGGGGAGGAGGGGGTGGGAGGTCAGCTCTGTGCTTGGCTAGCTGAATGACCTTGTACAAACTGTGTTCTCTCCCGCTTGGTTTCCCCTTGTGTACAACGGACAAGATGCAACTCCAAAGCCCCAAGTCCCCCCTCCCCCGAGCTTCCTTCTTGGGGGATCTCCGGCTGAATTTTGGGAAGGGAGCCCACATTGCCAGTGGAGATCTAGCACCTACGGTCCTACACCTGAGAAGTTTGTCTTCCTCCCTTCCTTGCCTGGCTTTGCTCAGTTTCATCCTGCCCTCTCATTCCTGTCTCTACAATAGATAAGCCAGTACCATAGGCATCCCTTCGGAATCCCGAGGAAGTGGTGGGGTGCTTTCTCAGTACCAGCCCACCGCCCTCATGAGCCCCACAGATGATTCAGGTAAAAGGCCGAGGAGGGCGCAGACTTGGCGGCCTTGCTTTGTTCTTAGGTTTGGTTTGTCAAAAGCGGGGTTAGTGGAGGCTTCCGGCCGCTATCGCTTCAGCACCAGGGACAGAGATTACTGGGTGAGGTTGATCTAGGTCTTACGCAGTGGGCAGGTTTGAAGCTCTTCCAAACTTTACCCCTGTGCAGTGCCTATGGGAACTGGGGAGGGGTGGATGAGTCAAACGGCAGGGTCTCAAAGTGACCCACTCCTGCATGTCCTGTCCAGTTCCTGGCTTTCAGGAAGCTCCCCCTGTAAACCCCCTCTCCCGGGAGCAGACGGACAGTGCCAGCTGACAAGGGCTGAGAACCAGTGTAGACTTCCTCAGATCAGAACTTCTCCCAGGAAATTACCTCAAGTCCCACTGCACCCCAGTTTACTGTGGTTCTCTTTCTAGCGGGATCCTGGAGACAGAAACTGACAGATTGACCAAAAAAGACCTCTGCCTGGCCCTCTTTCCCTGCGCTCGCATTTATCCCCAGCCCCTGGCTGCAGCCCGACCCTCGACCCTCGTAGCTGGGGAAGTGGAGGCACTGTCCCTTTAACCACGTTGTACTGGGAGGAGAGTGCACTGAGGAGGAGGGGGAGGGAGCTTCTAGTTTTTCATGGCGAAGCAGAACATGATGAAGCATTTTCCCGATTTAAAGGTCCAGTCATACTGCTGTTGGCAGGGCCAGAAAGGCTAAGGCGAGTGGCTTGTCTGAGGCACCGAAAAATGTCGTGGATGAGGGGGCCTGGGGAGGGATCCCCCTGGCATCCAGATTGCTCCCCATTCATTTTTCATCTTGCTTGGAATTTTGCCATTGGATCCTTGTTCCTTTGAGTCTCCTCAGCTGTCTGCAGAATGTGCATGCTCTTCTTGGGTGTGGGACGTCTGGTAAGCAGTTGATAGCAAAAAGGAATAAAGGGAATGTGGGGTAAAGGGGTGACCGTGACTGTCAGATTGCAGGTAACATACGGATTCTAAGAGGCACTAGGTGTGACTTTTGTGGCAATAAAATGGGCATCAGTGCTGGAACCCTGGTCAGTCCTTCAGACTCACCTCCAGAAAGCTGTCTGTGGCCTCCATCATTCTTTGCTTAGGTCATCATCCCCTCCTGGGTTTTGTGGTCCCCAGTGCTAACCCCTGCAGTATCCTTACCAATCTGTCCTGTGTCCTGAGGGTCTCTGGTCCACATCACTAGTCCCTGCAGTATCCTTACCAATCTGTCCTGTGTCCTGAGGGTCTCTGGTCCACATCACTAGTCCCTGCAGTATCCTTACCAATCTGTCCTGTGTCCTGAGGGTCTCTGGTCCACATCACTAATCCCTGCAGTATCCTTACCAATCTGTCCTGTGTCCTGAGGGTCTCTGGTCCACATCACTAATCCCTGCAGTATCTTTGCCAATTTGTCATTGTGAGTGGATGGATGAGTGGATGAATTCTATCAGTTCTCTAGAAAAAGATGTGATTCAGCAAGAACTAAGAATGATTCTCTTCTAAGACCTTGTGATTGAAGTTACTTTTGCCTTCCTTCCTGCATTCTTAACATTTAGCAGCGAATAAGACAACATAGCTATCCATCCATCCGTCCATTAATTGCTTATTAAGCCTCTATTGTGTATGATAGGAACACATTAGATGATGATGTCACTGAATCCCATAAGCCCACCTTCCTTGGTGTCTCCTTGAGACAGTTCTCGATCCTTCCAAGATCTCAGCTCAGAATGTCCAAGGGTAGCTTTAAGGTGATTCCAGTATGACTTGAATCCTGAATATTCCCCGTTAGAGGTGTAGTTCCCAGGAAGTTGCCACTAGAAGATGATGAAAATTTTAAGCAACTAAGGCCTGCTCAGAGGTCTTCAGTCCCAGGTTCTCCTTCCTCTCCTCTTCCTCCCACCCTCCTTCCCTTTCCTCCTCCCTCCCTTTCTCCCCTCCTCTCTTCTTCCTCTTCCTCCTACTCTTCCTTCCTCCCCCATCTCTCCGTGTTAGTGAGAGTTTCTATTGCTGTGACGAAACACCATGACCAAAAAGCAAGTTGGGGAGAAAAGGGTTTGTTTCAGCTTACACTTCCACATTGTGGTCCATCACTGAAGGAGGTCAAGACAGGATCCTGGAGGCAGGAGCTGATGCAGAGGCCATGGAGGGGTGCTGCTTACTGGCTTATTCTTCATGGCTTGCTCAGCCTGCATTTTTTTCCCCCTTCAGTTTTTTGAGACAGGGTTTTTCTTTGTAGCTTGTCCTGGATCTCGCTCTGTAGACCAGGCTAGCCTCGAACTCACAGAGATCTGCCCGGCTCTGCCTCCCAAGTGCTGGGATTAAAGGTGTGTGCTGCTGCCGCCACCGCCACCACCCAGCTTCAGCCTGCTTTCTTATCGAACCCAGGACTGCTAGCCCAGGGGTGGCACCACTCACAGCGGGCTGGGCCTCCCCCATCAACCACTAATTAAGAAAATGCCTTATAGCAGGTTCTTATGGAGGCATCTTCTCAGGTGAAGGTCTCTCCTTTCAGATAACTCTGGCTTGTGTCAAGTTGACATGAAACTAACCAGGACACTCACTCTCTCTCTTTTTTGACCAGGCATTGCCATATAGTCTGGGTTGCCTTTAAAGTCTGTCCTCCTGTCCCAGGCTCCTGAGGGTTGGTATCACAGGCATTTTTATTGGTTCATTGAGGCAGGGTATCACTATGTAGCCCAGACTGGCCTTGAACTCCTGATCCTCTTATCTCAGCCTCCTGAGCGCTGGTATTATAGTCATTTTTGTTAGTTTTGAGATAAAGTCTTACTTTTGCAACCCAGACTGTCTTTAAACTCTTGAATCTCCTGCTTAAGAGTTCAGCTTACAGGTGTGCGCCACCATGCCTGGCATCTTATGTCTTCTTCTTCCTGGTCATGGAGTGAGTTTTTTCACTTCAGCACGCTGCCTTACCACAGAGCTCCAAAGCAGTGGGCTCAGCTGACCCTGGCTGGACTAGAACCTCCAAAACTGGGAGCCAAGATGAGCCTTGCACATCAGTCCCTGTGTGGTCACCATTGCTGTGTGGTCACCATTGCTCTCTCTGTGTGTGTGTGGTCACCATTGCTGTGTGTGTGTGTGTGTGGTCACCTTTGCTGTGTGTGTGTATTCACCTTTGCTGTGTGTGTGTGTGTGGTCACCTTTGCTGTGTATGTGTAGTCACCTTGGCTGTGTGTGTGTGGTCACCTTTGCTGTGTGTGTGTATTCACCTTTGCTGTGTGTGTGTGGTCACCTTTGCTGTGTATGTGTAGTCACCTTGGCTGTGTGTGTGTGGTCACCTTTGCTGTGTGTGTGTGGTCACCTTTGCTGTGTGTGTGTGGTCACCTTTGCTCTGTGTGTGGTCACCTTTGCTGTGTGTGTGTATTCACCTTTGCTGTGTGTGTGTGGTCACCTTTGCTGTGTGTGGTCACCTTTGCTCTGTGTGTGTGGTCACCTTTGCTGTGTGTGGTCACCTTTGCTCTGTGTGTGTGGTCACCTTTGCTCTGTGTGTGTGGTCACCTTTGTTCTGTGTGTGGTCACCTTTGCTGTGTGTGTGTATTCACCTTTGCTGTGTGTGTGGTCACCTTTGCTCTGTGTGTGTGGTCACCTTTGCTGTGTGTGTGTGGTCATCTTTGCTGTGTGTGTGTGGTCATCTTTGCTGTGTGTGGTCACCTTTGCTCTGTGTGTGTGGTCACCTTTGCTGAGGTGCAGGCCCTGCCCACTCTGCTACCCGTAGACTAGCCTTTTCTGGCTCAGCAATTCTATGTCTGAAATCTGCTTGTTTTGCTTCTTTCTCTCCAGTGGCCATAAAACCCTGCGTCCTTTGACTCTGTCTCTTGTCCCTGCTTTTCTCTACTCCATCCTCTTCCCTTCCCCACATCTCCCCTGTCTCCCCTCCTCTCCCCTCCCCTCCTCTCCTGTCTCCTCCTTCCTCCTGAGCCTCCATCTCCCCCCACACACACCTCTCCTCTCTAAGACGCGTCCTCTTTTTGCCTGACTACAATCTGATTCGTAGTAAAGAGGAGTAGCCTCCCGCCCCGACAACCTTCGGGAAGCGAGCAAGCTGCAGGGACAGAATGGTGTGCAGCTTGGCACCTTCCCCGAGTAGCTCCGCCCACACCGCCTTCCACCTCAGGACTGCCTGGTGCTGATGAAGTCTTCCTAGCCTTGCATCCAGCCCACACAGCTGATCCAGCCCACACAGCTGATCCAGCCCACACAGCTGATCCAGCCCACACAGCTGATGCACTGGGACTCGTGGAGAGGGAAGCTGACTTCTGCCTCAAAGGCTGGGTGCTGGTGGGTGGGTCCACAGGTCTGGCTCGCCCCCTACCCACCAGCTCCAACACCTGTTCTGAACTCTTCTGGTTGAGTGGCTTGCTGACTATGGCTTCTGAGATGCGGAAAGAAACAGTTAGTTTGTCGGTCCTGAGGGACCTTTACCTAATGACTCAGTGGGGCTTGCTCATCACAGGTCCTTTGCGGCTCTTAGAACTCTCCTTACCTACAGCAAGAGGCTAAGGAGCGGCTCCCGTGAAGCCTGTGGTCTATGGAAAGGGGGAATGACATCTATTTATTTGTGTATTTATGCTAAAAGTCAAACACAGAGGCCTTGTTCATGCTAGCTAGCCAGTGCTCTGCCTCTGAGCTATAGCCCCAGCTCTTGGCTTTATTTATTTTTATTAATTTTATTATTTTATGTGTGTGCAGGCTTTCTCTGTGTGTGTCTGCACTGTGTGTGCCTGGTGCTTGTGGAGATCAGAAGAAGATGAACGATCCCCTGGGACTGGATTTGAAGGTGGTTGTGAGCTGCCCATGTGGGTGCTAGGAATTGAACCTGGGTCCTCTCGAGGGACAGCCAGTACCCTTAACCTCTGAGCCTCTCTTGTTTTAAAGTAAGATCTCACTGCATAGCTTTGGCTGGCCTTGAACTCTCTATGTAGCCTAGGCTGTTCTCAAACTTGTTCTCTGTCTGGTCTCTGCCACCAAGTTCTGGGATTGTAGACATGTGCCACGCCCCCAGGCGGAGCCTCTTATGCCTGTCCTTTCAGACCCCCACCCTATGAAGTAAATTCTGTTACTATACCTACTTACGCTCTGAGAGGCTGAATAATGTGCCCCAAATCCCACAGCGAGACCGTGGTGCAAACCGGGATTCAAGTCCAGGTTCTGGGCTGTGCAGCAGGCAGGCTCAGCTGTGAGACTGCCATCATACATCACTTTCACAGGAAGGCCCAGTGGAGCCAGCACCTCTCCAGTTCACTACAGCTGCCTGGAGGCTTTGCTCTGTGGTTCGTGCTGGCACCTTGCTGATGCAAGCAAGGAGAGCTGAGCATGGCTTTGGACTTCCTGCTTTGGCTTTTTTATCTTTTCTAGGTTGTCTTGGGAGGCACCGGGAGAGGGCAACTTCCCAGACGGCATAGTCAGGAAGTCAGAATGATGATGAGCTCAGCTTTCTGATATGCCCAGTCCTGGAGATGCCTAAGTCAACAGTGATGATGAGGGGATGATTGATTTTCATGGTGTCAATCTGAGTCATCAAGGAAGCAGTCCAGCAGCTTCAGCATGTGAGCCCCGGCCTGCTTGTTCCGGTTGCTGACATATATGGTAACCGAGGCAACTCTGCCGGGTGTTCAGGGTCATTTCCCTGCAGAGTGGGACACTGAGGAGAGGAACAAGGTGCCTGCCAGGGTTGCAGGGAGAGGGGCTGGAGAGGTGGTGGTCACACACACTGAAGCTTCAGTGTCGGAGGATGAGGAAGTAAGTCCACAGTCCGGAACAGTCAACGCCAGAGTTTAGAGGGAGTTGTTGGAACCTGAAACGATTAACGTTTGGTTTAAAGTTCACTCCTGGATGGGCATAATGGCTCACACCTTTAGTCCCAGCACTTGGGAGGCTGAGAGACCAGCCTGGTCTACATAGTGAGTTCCAGGACAGCCAGAGCTACATAGTGAGACGCTGTCTTAAAAACAAAATAAAGCAAAACCAGACAAATAAGAAAATTTCATTCCTGGTGGTCAAGTATGACATGTCAACAAGGCAAGGCCCGGCTTTGAATGAGGCCTGAGGAGGCTAGGGATGTAGCTCAGCAGGTCCCCTGAACTACAGCAACTGGGCAAGTCCTCAGCTCTTGGGAGATAGAGGCAGGAGGATCAGAAGTTCAAGGTCATCCTCAGGTCACAAGTTTGAAGATGGCCTTGGATACATTAGGCCCTTCTCCTACAAATAAATAAATAAAAAGACTCTGCAACTTCAGGCTGAGTGGGTATGAAGCTCGCCCTTCCTGGGACAGCACATTGACTTGTCACTCTGCAGCCAGGCTGTGTGAGGACATAGACAGCCGGGCGGCAGTGTGGTACTTGCTCAAAGGCAAGAGATGCCAACATGGAAGACTGGTGCCAGGAAAGCGTCTACAGTCTCTGCCTCAGCCCTGCCCACACATGCCCACCCACACCCAAACAGTCATACGTGCACACACATATGCAAAATACTCTCCCGCTTCAGTACTATGTGTTGATGCTGAGTCCCAGGCTCCTTCATTCAGTACTGTTTATTATGCTGAGTCCCAGACTCCTTCATTCAGTACTGTTTGTTATGCTGAGTCCCAGGCTCCTTCATTCAGTACTGTTTGTTATGCTGAGTCCCAGGCTCCTTCATTCAGTACTGTTTGTTATGCTGAGTCCCAGGCTCCTTCATTCAGTACTGTTTGTTATGCTGAGTCCCAGGCTCCTTCATTCAGTGTTGTTTGTTATGCTGAGTCCCAGGCTCCTTCATTCAGTACTGTTTGTTATGCTGAATCCCAGGCTCCTTCATTCAGTACTGTTTATTATGCTGAATCCCAGGCTCCTTCAGATCATCCAGATCAGAATCTCCGAAGCAGTCCTAGGGATGTCCTTTCTAAGCCAGTGTCCCTAAAGCAGAAATTCCTTTGTGTCTGGTCTCAACCACCCATCCAGACCCTGTAAATGGCCATGCTGTCAAGTCTCACAGGCATACGCACATGACCTTGTTTAGATGCTACAACAAATGCAGTGAAGCTTTGATGCTAACTGGGGTTGGAAGACAGTTAAGTCATTTGCTGAGAGTGTAGCTCAGTGGGAGAGTGCTTGCTAGCACCCATGCGGTCCTAAATCCCATCCTTAGCGTTGAAAGAATAGCACCTGCCAATTACAGAACTAGAATTGGAAATTTCACAGCCTGGCTCTGGAAGATCCCTATCCCTCCTTGAGAGCTTGCCTCCCTGGTGCTGTGTGTCTTGCTCATTTCCTAAGTGTGTATCCTAGGACCTAGGCAACAGCATGTACTGGAGTCACTGGTGCCTACATCTTCTGGTCCTTCCCAGTCTGAGCCTATGGGATCAGGAAGTGGTTCCTGCATCTAGGGGTCCAGGATTTGGGCATGGGTGAATGAATGGTGGAGTATCCCCGCTGAAATGATCCGGCAAGACTGTCCTGTGAGCAGGGTTACAGTGTATTTTCTTAACTAGTGATTGATGTGGGAGGCCCCAGCCCATTGTGGGTGGTGCCACCTCGGGTTGGTGGTCCTGGGTTCTGTAAGAAAGCAGGCTAAGCAAGCCATGTGGGACAAGCCAGTGAGCAGCATCCTTCCATGGCCTCTGCATCAGCTCCTGCCTCCAGCTTCTGGCCCTGACTTCCTTCAGCAATAGAGGATCTGCTGAGATTTAGCTGAAATAACAAGTTGTTTATGGTCAAGGTGTTTGGTCACAGCTGTAGAAACCCTTAGACATCAGTGCTGGGATGACAGACTGGTACCACCATTCTCCACACATCGTGTGTGTGTGTGTGTGTGTGTGTGTGTGTGTGTGTGTGTGTGTGTGTACACACGTGTACACCTGGGGCTAAGGATGAGATGTAAGGCCTCATACACACTTACCACTAAGCGACACCCCAGCCAGCCTTCCATCTTGAATACTTTGTGCATGACAAAACAGCCTGAGATTCAGCAAACTGCATCCTCCGAGTATTTGTCTTTACTCCTCCCTCTCCTCCCCTCTCCCTTCTCCTTTCTTCCACCTGCTCCCCCCTCCTCTTATTCTCTATCTGTCTCTCCCCAGCACGCTGCTGGGCATGACCCCTGGAACTCACACGCGGATATCGAAGCTCTTTCCCCGGGCCTGAGAATTTCTGATGAGCTTGCTGCCTTACTCAGCAGATCCAGATGTCTGCAGTGACTGTAATGCTTACTCCCCGTGTGATCTAGAGCCTCCCCCTGAAGTCAGACTAACCCAAAGCTGGGTGCCAGCACTGCCACTTCTGGCTAGGTACTCTAGGCACCTTCTCCTTTCCGGATCTCAGCTTCTGCCTTTGTCAAGTGGAGAAATTATGGTTCCAGTGGGAAGCACTGGTGTCACTGGGGTTTGGGGAGAAAACTCTCAGTAAACAAAACTGGTGGTGGGTGGGGGTGTTCATGTTGTCTGGGCCCTGGAGGAGTTCCTGGGGCTTTGCCCTGCCTAGCCCCTCCTCTGTGACCATTAGATAGTGTCAGAGAGAAGGAGAGGTGGGGTCCTGCTGTGGAAGATCTAGATTTGGGGCGTGTGTGTGTGTGTGTGTGTGTGTGTGTGTGTGTGTGTGTGTATGGCTGTGGAAGCCAGTGGTCAATGTTAAGTGTCTTTCTCAGTCACTTGTATTATTTACTGAAACAGGGTCTCACTGAACCTGGAGTTTGCTGATTCAACTAGCTGGCCAATAGGTCCCAGGGATCTTCCCACCTTCCCCTCTGCAGGGTTTTAAATATAGGTATACACCATCATGCCAGGCTTCTGACACAACTGCTAGGGATTGATTTAAAAAAAAAAAAATTTAGTTCAGGTTTGCTTTTTTTTTTTTTTTTCCTTTTTGGTTTTTCAAGGCAGGGTTTCTCTGTATAGCCCTGGCTCTCCTGAAACTTGCTTTGTAGATCAGTGTACCACAAACTGAGAGATCTCCCTGCCTCTCCCTCTTGAAGTACTGGGATTAAAGGTGTGCTCCACCATGCCCTGCTACCTGACAGACCCTTAACACATCACAGAGACACTTACACATCCATGTTTTTGTTACACTATTCACAACAGCTGGGTTATAGAATCAGCCTTGATGTTTATGTCCCCAGCAAGTGTATAAGAAAAGAAAATGGGCCACACACACTGTCTTAGTCACAGTTGTATCGCTGTGAAGAAACACCGTGACCAAGGCAACTTATAAAGGAATTTGATTGGGCATATGGTTTCCAAGGGTTAGAGTACATGATGGCAGAGCAAAGGCATGGGGGCAGGGAATAGCTGAGAGGCCCATCTTAATCCACAAGCAGGAGGGAGGAAGGGAGGGAGAGAGAGTGAGTTGGTATGTGCACATGAATACGGATAACCAGAGGCCAGGAGCTGGAGTTAGAGGCCATTGAACTACCTGATGTGGGTTCTGGGAAATGAACTCAGGTCCTCTGGAAGAGCAGTATGAACGCTTACCCTGAGACATCGCTCCAACCCTGGGTCCTAGACTTTACGTAGCTGTATAAGGTCACTTATATATAATGTGGAGACAGAAGGAAAATGGGAAAGGAAGAAGATTCAGAGTTGGGAGAAGAGAGTATGGAGGCTGAGTGTGGTCCAAGTACATGCTGTGCTTGGATAAAAAAAGTATGACGCTCCTCACTGTACAATAAATGCTGATACCAAATTTTGCTCAGAGAATTAGATGAGAAGCTGCATGTCTGGTGCATCATGAATGAACCCTAAATGTTCATTACTCCAGTGTCACATAGATAGTCCCCCCTCCTCTGCAGAAGGCTGAGAGGAGGGGAGGGGCCTGGCCTGCTATCCGCTGCAGGGGAAGGGGAGGGAGGGCAAACAAGGTGTATGGCCTCTCTGGGCTTTCTCTCATGTGGGAATGGGAGGGGCTTTCCAGGTGCTGGCTAGATCAGACCATGGGTTGGCTAGGGGCGGCTTCCTTCATCCCTTGTAACTGTTCTCAAGGCACCGTGCACGAAACAGAACAGGAACTCCCGATGGTTTATCTTCCCTGCTGGTGCTTGGAACTCGGGAATGAAGAGTGTGCCAGTTCCCCAGGTCCTGAGATGGAGACACCTTACCACAGCTCTGCAGGCCATCACTGCCTTACTCAGGCCTTGGTTACCTTTCTGTGAATGGGGTTGACTAGAGCCCCCTTGTTGGGTTGTGCTGGGGACCGCGGTGACTGGCAGTGTCTTATACTTCAGTACCTGTATTCTCTGCCCCTGTTCTGCACCAGAACAGTATTCTCATCTGCCCTCACAAAGTGATCGGCATCCACAAAGTGCCTTTTATGACGCCGCCCAGCTACCTTGTCAGTGAGTTATGTCACGGTCTAGCCCTGGATTGTCACCTTCCCTTTGACCTCTGCCACCTGGCCCTTCCTGGCCAGGCACCCCAGCCTGCTTCTGGTGTCCCTCCAGGGCCAGCTGCGGAAGACAGAACTAGAGGTCTTCCTCCCCCTCCCCCCTCCACCTCGACGCAGTGAAGATCACCAGGCAGCACCCAGGGGCCACTGTGGGCTCCAGATCTCACTGAGCTGGAGCCATCTGAGCCCAACTCCACATCACCTTGCAGCAAGTCCCTTCTGCAGAGCCAGGGCCACTGTGGAGGATGTGCTGGGCCCTGGGGCCTGCTCCCTGCATTGCATCAGGAGCTGCAGTGCCTGATCTATGGCTCTGTCTGGGCGTTCTCCAGGAAAACTACTGGCAAACTAATCCTTTTGGAGAGTTCTGTTAGGTCTCTGTGTGCAGACAGTCAAGTTGTTCCAGACCACAGCCTGGGTCGCCCAGCAGGGTTCCAGGATGTTAGGGCAGATTGTCCCATCATAAGCTGGGCTGGGTGTCTTCCAGTGTTGGGGGGTTAGGGGGCTCTGTGCCTCAGTTTCTCTATTTATCCATGGTAAGTGATTGGGAAACTGGCTATCTACTGATATCCATACTTCTGATTCCCCTTCATGTCTTCCTACCCATGATTCCTTGGAACTGTTTATGTGTCTGCATGGGGACCATGAAAACCAGGCAAACGGGAGCTGACTAGAGAGAGCTATACAGTAGTGGGGGAGGAGATGCCTACCCAGCCTTGGAATCCTGTGGCATCAGGGAGGACTCCCGGCTTCCTTAGTGCTTCTGACCTCTGAGCCCTGGCCTTGTCATCCAGAAAAAGAGTCAACCCGAGCTATTAAAGTAGAACCCCTGAGCTGGGCTCAGCACTAGTGGTGACCATAAACGTGGGTCTCCTGCTCCCTCAAAGCCCAGCCCAGCATCCTTGAGTCTCAATCACAGGCCTCAGGCCCAACATCCAGCCAGCAGCAGGGAGATGGATTGTGGGTGTCTGTGGTCAAGAAGGTGGTGACACAGCACTTGGGTGGTGGTATCTCCACGTGTTGTAGATGACCCGAGCTCCATGGCAGGAAGGAAGAGGGACATCGGAATGGGTCCCAATACTGGGGGTCTGTGAGGAGGGCATGGGACCGCCAAGAGCTTGACAGTCTGTTCTCGGATGGCTGTTGTACTCCTGTGGAGGGGCGTCCTACAGAACCTTCCTGCAGTAACTTGTTCTCAGAACAATGACACTGTGGCTCATTTAGCAGAGAGGTTACTCAGCTGGCTCTGGTTTAACCGGGATCTGAAGCCCATAGTTCCAGGAAACGAGGCTGTTCTTCAGCTTCCCAGTGTTCTCAATGCCAGCTTCCTTCCTACTAGTTCTGAAATAATCTGTTGAATCTCATATTTCTGACGATTGTTCTTGCCATTCCATACCCTTGCCCATTCCGGACTCCTCTTATTCACTCACTGCTAATCCAGACTCCACTGGAAGCCAGGCATAATGGCGCGTCTGTAATGCCAATCAGGAGTTCTAGCCTGAGCTACGTGAGAACCTGTCTCCAAATAAAATAAAATAAAAAACTGTGCATGGAGGGACATGCCTTTAATCCTAGCACTCAGGAGGCAGAGGCAGGTTCAAGGTTCACAGAACACAGGTTCTATGTGTTCAAGGCCAGCCTGGTCTACAAGTTCCAGGACAGCCAGAGATACAGGGTGAGCCCCTATCTGTCCTCAAAAAATGAGAACTTTTCTTATTTTCCCTGATGGGATGAGTGAGCCTCCTCTCTTATTCTCCTCTGCTATGATCATTCTAACACTGTTCTCTCTTTTTAAAAAAATTTTTGAGCCGGGCGGTGGTGGCACATGCCTTTAATCCCAGCACTCAGGAGGCAGAGCCAGGCGGATCTCTGTGAGTTCGAGGCCAGCCTGGTCTACAAAGCGAGTTTCAGGAAAGGCGCAAAGCTATAAAGAGACACCCTGTGTCAAAAAACAAAAAGACAAACAGCAACGACAAAAAAGTTTTTTGGAGATTATGTTGTGGTTTCCCTTTTTCTTTGTTGTTACATAAGTGTGTATGACCATGACTGTATATTCCTATATACATAAATACAACCTGCTCGTTCTGTTACTTGTATGCAGGTTTTCAGGGCTGACCAGTTGATACTAGTCAGCCACTTGCTGTGCCCTCTCAAGGGGAAGACTTTCTCCTGCTCAGCACTCCTCTCTCTTGTTCAGAGCATTTGTGGGCGTGTTTGGCTCTTCCAGCAGACTGGAGCCCCGATCTTTACCTCAGTGCCCTTGTACTTAGCCTGACTGGACACAGGCACTGATAGGAAATGTTGAGTCACCCATTTCCGGCTATCCAAGCCCTCCTTGAAAAGCAACCAGGAAGAGTCTCCAAATCGTTCTAAACAGGTTTTCATACTCCCAGACAAATCCAATGTGTGTCTATTGGAGCCTGTGACATGCCTTCCACCCTAGGCTGTTCATGGCTTATACTGTGTGCCCACCATGCCCTGGCATTGATGTGGGCCACTGAAGTCCTTGGTACTCACACCCTGAGCTCCAGGCTCCTCCTCCTGCGGCTGCTTTGCCTCCCCAGTGGCCAGCTTCCCGGCCAGCTCTCTGCTGGCACCACACTCTGGCTCACTGTCCTGGTTACTGCTGTGCTACAGGATTCATCAGGTTGTAGGGGGTCACCTTTCGACTGGCTACCTGAACCCCCACCCCACCCCAGTGGATGAGCCTCCCTAGGATTCTCCACTCTCAGAGGACTAAGGGAGCACTTTCTAAGAGAAGACTGAATGGTTTAATTATAGAGATAAGGGGCTTTTCCAGTGCCCAGAGTGTGTCTGATTCCCGGATGCATCAAGGCCTTGGAGCCAGTGCTTAGAACTCGGGTTCTAGGCTGGGCAGTGGTGGCGCATGCCTTTAATTCCTGAATTTTGGTGGCAGAAGCAGAAGGAATCCCTGTGAGTTAGAGGCCAGCTTGATCTACAGAGTGAGTTCCAGGGGAGCCAGGGCTGTGATATAGAGAAACCCTGTCTTGAGAAATGATGAGAGAGAGAGAGGGGGGGGGGGAAAGGGAGAGAAAGAGAGAAAGAACTCAGGTTCTTTCCTACAGACTGGAACCGAGTATGCGTCAACAGGATGTGGATTTTGGTTATTGTCATTATTGCTATACTTTACCTGGTGTCCTTAGGTATGTGGCCAGCAGAGACCTGAACATCCCCACCCTCCCAGCAGGTGACACTCAACTGGAGGAATCACAGGACAGCAATTTACCTGGAGAGGGGGCAGCAGTGGGTGTGCGCAGAGGTATGGATTAGAGGGAGGAGCTAACAGAAAGCCTGAGTGGGGGTTACAGACCTGCAGGTCAGGAGTCAGGTTTCCGGTCTGCTTCTTCCCTAATTGTTCAAGAGCTTTGGGCCTGCCTGAGCCTCAGTTTCCACCCCAGTGAACTGGGCTTGATCTCTCCTCTCACGTTAACCCCACGGGATTTGGAGTGGTCAGGGAAGGGAATGCCTGAGCAGGTATTTACCAACTGCAAAGTAGAAGTCACAACCAAGCAGCTCACAGGGTTTGGGAAATTGGCTGTGATGCTTGAGGACTGTGAATGTGTGTGATGCCGCAGGGTGAACTAGAAAACTAATAAAGATGCCATATCTTATTTATTTATTTAGAGACAAGGTGTAGCCCTGAGCTTTTGATTCTCCTGTCTCCACCTCCCATGCCTGGTTTATGTGGTTCTGGGGATTGACCCAGGGCTTCACTTAGCAAGCACCAGCTAGGCTGCTCCAGCCTGAGATGGTCTGTGATGCAAAATGAGCCCTACCCCCAGCTCTTTTACACAGATTTTTAAAACGTGTGTATGTGAGGGGAAGGAATTTGAAGTAATTGCTTTGTGAAGAAAACAGCCTTTTAGGGAGCTCAGTAGGGGTATTGGAAAGACCCAGCCCAGTGGGAGTTAGATTGGGATTGTGTGTGTGTGTGTGTGTGTGTGTGTGTGTGTGTGTGTGTGTGTGCAGATTGTGGGAACTGGGACTTAGGGAATCCTAGCCCCTACACATCCAAGTCTGTCGTGCGTGCAGACCTCTCAATGTTTCCCTTGGCTGGACCTCACCAGACCTGGTTGGCAAAGGAGCTTGGGAAATGAGGTTTGCAGAGGTGAGCTCTCGGGAGGCTGAGCATGCAGAGAAAGGCCAGGCAGTGAGTAGGTCTGAGATTGACCAAATGGTAGGACAGTTGCCGCCATTAACCAATTGAGCAACCAAACACCTCTGAAAGGAATACCAAAGTATTCAGGATCAGGAGTGGGGTGCAGATCTGAATTCAGACCAGAATCCCCCATGGAATTGAAGGAGAATTTGAATAGCAGGGTGGATGTGACAGTCCTGTATAATATTGGCTACTTAGAAGGCTGAGGCAGGAGGATAGCAAGTTCAAGGCCCACCTGGACTAAATATGGGCAGAGGAGAGCTGAGCTCACATCAGAGGCCTCTTGGCTCCTGGGAAGCTGAGATCTACAGTTCTGGAGTTAGTGGCACCGCAAATCCAGGCCAGAACCCAGGCAAGCCCCTTTCGAGACAGGGATACCAACAATTCCATCGCAGGGCTACAGGATTGCAGGGCAGGGGCAAGAGTGGACGGTGCCCACACAGTGCCTGGGAGTAAGGCTGTCACGGTTACCCAGAGGAAGTCCAGGGCTGCTGCTGTGATGCCTGGGCCTGCCCTCTGACCCCCAAGAGGAAGAGAACTCTGCAGGCCCTCCATCCTGCCCCCCACTCCTCCCAGGAGGCACACTGGCAGGAGTTCATCCTCTGGAAAGGGATGCAGGAAAATGCTTTTTTTTTTTTTTTGATGAGACAGCAATGAGGTGATGTCTGGGTTTTTATAGCCCCATGGCTGAGCTGGTGCCAGATGCCAGTCCAGGCCAAATCCCATGAGCCACATTTGTCCTCTCTGCTCCTGGCCTTGGGGAGACCTTCTAGGGGTCTACTCTAGCTTTTGGGAAAAGTTGCCTGTAGCAAATGAAATCTATAACCTCTTCTGGGGACCCAGACAGAGTCCTTCAGTCAGTCTCTCTCTCTCTCCCTTCCTTTTTTTCTCTCTTTCTTTGTTTTTTTTGAAGTAGGGTCTCACCTGGCCCAGGTTAGCCCCCAGACTCAGTATGTAGCCAAGCATGACCTTGAGCTCCTGATCTTTCTCCCTCACCTCCAAATTTGAGTCTTTTCTTTAATAAATAAAAACTATTTTTATTTCATTTTGCCAAAGTAAGTAACTCTTTGAGGTATAGGAACTACCACTTACCCTTTTGGGAGGATAAACTGAGGCCTACATGGGTTTATTACCTTGCCTTTAGGAGGCCAGGGCTAAGTGTCAAATCATGGTTTCATGATATTGATGAATTGTGAGTCAGACTTCCAAGGCCTGAGTCTTCATGGTTATTCTTGGCCCCTTGCTGACTGACTCCGGTATGCTCCACAAAAGGATCAATGGCTTAGAGAATTTGAAAGTGCTAATAATATTATACAGACATTTCATTTTATGTCACTTAATTTTTTTTTTTCTTTTTATGTTACTTTCTTTGAAAATGGGATTTCCCAGTGTAGTCTGGAACTTGCCGTGTATCCCTAGCTGACCTCACCTTCAAAATCCTCCTGCTTGTCTCCTGGGTGCTGGGGGCACTGGTGTTTGCCACCATGCCCAATTTAGGGTTATATTTTAAATGGAGAAGAATCCCCCAAAGAACATGTACCTATTAAAAGAAAAACCCCATGACAGAGTATCTGCCAGACGCAATGAGAACTCATGAGGCTCTGTTCTCCAGAGATAAGCCGTGGAGCATCATCATATGACTCCTGCAGACTTCCCTCTGCATGTACACATGTATGGTAAAACTTCGGTTTTTAAGCTAGGCGGTGGTAGTGCACCCCTTTAATCCCAGCACATGGGAAGCAGGAGCAGGTGGATCTCTGATTTAGAGACGAGCCTACTCAGGAGGCAGAGGCAGGTAGATCTCTTGAGTTTGAAGCCAGCCTAGTCTACAGAGTGAGTTCCAGGACAGCCAAGGCTGTGCAAAGAAACCCTCTCTCGAAGAAAGAAAGGAAAAAAAAAAACTTAATTTTTTTAGTCAACCATGCTCTGTGTTCCGATTTCTGCAATTTGTTTTTGCAGAAAGTAGCAGCTCTTCAAGTATGGAGATGATAGACCATTTGCTTAGCGTGCTGAAGCCCTGGGACCCAGACATCAAAAACCCAAACCAATCGAAAGAGTAGCTCTTGAAACGCAGAATTCCCCCCCACCCACCCCCGAGTGTCAGGGTGGGGGTGGGGAGTTGCGAGGGGGCTGGATTTCCAAGACAGGGTTTCCCTGTTTAACAGATCTGGCTATCCTGGAACTCACTCTGTAGACCAAGCTGGCCTCAAACTCAAGAGATCTACCTGCCTCTTCCTCCTGAGTGTTGGAACTAAAGGCATGTGCCACCACTACCCAGCTGAAATGCCGAAGCTCTTAACCTGGTAGGTGCATGGCAAAGCGACCAGTAAATTGTATGAAATACTGTGTTGTGTGCATCTGTGAGCAATTTTTTAAAGGCAGTGGCTATGACCCTCTTCTAAATTTTAAGAATGACCCAGATGTAAGATTCTTGCTTTTTAAATGGAGAAAGAGTCCACTTGGGAAAGGGACTCAGGTGAGGCAGATGGGAAGCGGCCCCTCAGATGGCCTTGAGATCAGTAACAGAACACTGCAGTCGTCTGGACCTGGGCACCCTGCCCTGGCCTCATCAGGGAGCTGTGTCCTGCAGAGCCAGGAGAGTGAGGGAGTCAGCCCGCTCAGGCTGCCAGGATGAGCCTCTGCAGTCCCTGCTGAGAGATTTACAGCTGCCAGCTACTCACCGAGGTTACAGAGATAAGACCTGCTGCAGTACTGGGAACTCTGCAGTGCCTGTGGGAGGCCTGGCTTCTCCAGGCTCTGGGCAGCCCTCCCAAAGCTAGCCTAAGCTAGCATAAACAGGAGTGGGTAAGGGGCAAGCAGGGCCCCCTATCGTGGGCAGAACATGAGCGCTGGACCCGCCCCTTCCTTCATTTTGGTTGTTTTTGTTGTCATTAGTTTCGTGGGGCTGTGTGCATACTAGACAAGGGCTTGTCCACTTATAACTACAGCCCCAGCCCATCAGAGAATGATTGATTATTACAGCCAGGCAAGCCTTGCGGAGCTTGGATACTTAGGTCTTTCCTAGCTGCAGCAGGGTGGTCTCATATCACCCAAACAAGCAGCCACCATCATTGAGTGTGTCTCCTCTACTAAGCATGGAAGCCCCACCCCGCCCACACACTTCATCTTTCAGCCAGCCCCAGCCAAGTGGTCCCAAACCCAGGGGGCAGGCCCTGTTACTCTCCCCACTCATTGCTCAGAGAGGCCAAAATGCTTGCACAGTGGCTGGAGGTATTTCTCAGTGAGTGTTAACAAAAACAGAAGCCTGAACAAGGCCACCGGGGTCATCAGATGTGGATTAGACCTGGTATGCTAGTCCCCAGCTTTACCTGCAGGCTGTCCTCAAACTCAATATGAAGATGATGATGACCTTGAATTGATCCTCCTGCCTCCACCACTTCTTCTTCTTCTTCTTCTTCTTCTTCTTCTTCTTCTTCTTCTTCTTCTTCTTCTTCTTCTTCTTCTTCTTTTTTTAACAATGAAGGATTATCATTTGCAGATGATATGATCGCACCACCCCATACCTGAAAGGCTTTAAAGAAGCCCTTTCAGATTGTACCACGGCACCACCAACTGCCTATATGATGTATCCATTTCTAGTAAAGATGCCAACACTTCCCACCACATCAGTTCCCACTGCTTCTGCGTTATTAAAATTTACAAAGCAGCAGATGTTTGCAAGTGTGTGCAAACGCTGTGGTCCACGCATACACTGGTTAGTTATCACCTTCCTCTTCCTCCTCTTCTTCCTCAAAGCTATCTTCAAATCCCTCCCTGTCTTCCCGGTCTTCATCACCTTCTATTGCCGTATCCCACTGTGGGAGGTTTTCTGGCACAGGCTTGGCCTCATGAACTTCCAGCTTCAGTGGTTTAATCTGATCCAAACCCATATAGGAGTCTGATCTCAGAAACACTGTATACTGATCATTTCCAGGCTTGCCTGGTGCAGGAAACTTCAGTTCTACCTCTTCTGTATCCTTCAGTGTACAGACATGATACAGCATGGATATTAATGTCTGTTCTTTCCTGTCTGCAGTATAAAGCCACTGCCACTCTTGTTTTTCCTCGGGGAAGTAAAGACTATACACAGGGTGTGTGATCTTTGACTTGGTTTCCAGAAGAGCTCTCTCTTTTCTTTGTATGTTCTGTTGTAATTCTTGCCACTCTGCTTCGTCATCCTTGTTTTGTTTCTCATATTTTTAGAACTTTTTTTTTTTGAGATGAGGATCGAACCCAGGGCCTTGTGCTCTACCACTGAGCTAAATCCCCAACCCTCCACTTCTTAAGTATTGGGATTACAGGCATTCACCATCACACCTGGTTTTATGCAGTGCTCAATATGGAACCCAGAGCCTTGGGCATACTGGGTAAGCCCTCTACCAAATGAGCTACATCCATAGCCCCTATAATTCTTTTTATTGTTATTTTTGGGGGCGTGAGTGTGTGAATATTTGTGCACTTGCATACAAATAAAATTGTAAAAATGCGACTGGAAAATGAGAAAGCATATGGATGGAAATCCATGGCAAAAAATCATATTCAATAGCTGGCCAGTGCTGGTACATGCCTTTAGTCCCAGCACTTGGGAGGGAGAAGCAGGTGAATCTCTGAGTTCAAGGCCAGCCTAGTCAACAAAGTAAGTTCCAGGACAGCCAGGGCTGTGAGACCCTGTCTTGAAATACAAACAACAAGCAAAATGCACGTGACACAATTCCAGAAAAGAACAAGAGCCTCACTCCTCGGTGGCATTTTACTCCTGCCTAGGGACCTCCATAGATGGCAGCAGTGTCTTTGGAGAACAGGGTCTGCTTGGTACCCCAGGAGGCGAACAAGTGGGGCCAAGGGGATCAGCCAGTTTGGGGGCACCCTGGTTTGCTGTGATAAAACACTGACCACAAACAACTTGGAGAAAGAACGAATTCCCTTCATCTTAAAACTCCCAGGTCACGCTCCATCCCTGACACTGTAGCAGAGACCATGGGGCAGCACTGATTCCTGGCTTTTCATGGCTTGCTCAGCTTGCTTTCTTACACAGCCCAGGACCACCCACCTAGAGAATGGGACCCCCCACAGTGGGCTGGGAGAAAATGTTCCACGCCTTTGGTGGGCCAATGTGATACAGGCAGTTCCTCTACTGAGGCTCCCTCTTCTCAGGTGACGAGAGGCTCGTGGGGTGGGATTTCCTCGTCTGGCAGATTTGGAGACTGGACATTGAGTTTGGAGCAGGTCGGTGCCTGCTCACTTAGTCACCGGTATGGTTTAGATCTGGAGCATTCCTCTGATGCCTGTGTGTCAGTGTCCTAGTCCCCAGCTATTGCTTTGGGGAAGTGGTGGAACCTTTAAGAGTAGCGCTGAAGGCACACCTTTGAGTCTCTGGGGTCCTGGGAGCCCGTCTCCTCCTTTCTCTCTCGTGTGCTGATTGTAAGGGAGCAGTTTCCTTGTGACTCCCGCTGTGCTATGCTCTATCTTGCAGTGAGCCCAGAGCTGTGAGCTTTTGAACTATGAGCCAAAACAGCCTTTTTTTTTCTATACACTGAGCGTCTGTGGTGCTTCTCTCGGGTGGAGAGCTGACTGACTGACGTGTCACCCCCCACAAAGGTTTTGTTTTCACCCTGGCTCGAGTGTGGACCCTCTGCCACCCTAATAAGACCTTGGAGTTAGCCCTTGTCTTGTTCTTGTGGTCTCTGGAAGATTTGCAGCATGTCCTCTGTAAGCCAGTGGTGTGCCTGCCGGTCCCTTTCGCCAGTCTCCTGGGCCACAGCCCGGGATGCCCAGGACCTCAGTGCACTGGAGAACCTTCATACCTGTGGTATGAAGACCAAGAGGCTGAACCTTCGCAGCTGGAGGAGCAAGTGAGCAGATCGGAGGCAGGGAGGGGTGGAAGGGTGACCAGGAGCCAGGTGTCCTGCTGTCGTCTGAGTCTTCTGCGTTCCCTTGGCATTTTCTAAAAACTCCTAAAATAATACATTTTTATTCTTTCTTTCTTTCTTTTTTTCTTTTTTTTTTTTTTTTTTTTTTAAAGATTTACTTATTTATTACAAATACAGTGTTCTGTCTACATACCAGAAGAGGGCACCAGATCTCATTACAGATGGTTGTGAGCCACCATGTGGTTGCTGGGAATTGAACTTGGAACCTCTGGAAGAACAGTCAGTGCTCTTAACCTCTGAGCCACCTCTCCAGCCCTAATAATACATTTTCAATGAGAAGTGAAGGAAACTTGCCCAGTGTCACCCAGCTAGAAACAGCGCTCCCATTTACACCCCTTTCCTTTCGTTAATGGACACACAACCCACTCAACAAAATATGTTCACCATGTTAAAGTACGGAGTTCAGTGTCTGTCTCTGTTGGGGTCTCTATTGCTGTGAAGACACCATGACCACGGCAACTCTTAAAAGGAAACATTTAATTGAGGTGGCAGCTTACAGTTTCAGAGGTATAGTCTGTTATCATGGCAGGGAGCATGGTGGCTCTGCGTATGGGAGCATATAGGCAGACATGGTACTGGAGAATTCTACATCTTGACCCAAAGGCAACAGGAAGTGAACTGTTTCACTTAACCATATATGAAACCTTAAAGGACACCTCCACAGTGACACACTTCCTCCAACAAGGCCACGCCCACTCCAACAAGGCCACGCCCACTCCAACAAGGCCACGCCTCCTTATAGTGCCTCTCCCTTGGGGGCATTTTCATTCAGACCACCACATAGCCACAGCTATCAGCTATCTCCTAATCCCAGAGCACTTTATCTCCTCGAAAAGACGCCCCCTCCCCACTGGCCATCCTTCCCTGCAATGGTTCAGATAAACAATATCCCCTAACAGTCCATATGTGGAGGTTTGGTCTCAGGAGTGGTGGTTCTGGACAGTGCTGTGGACTTTAGTAGGTAAGAGTTAGGTCATTTGGCGATGGGGATTGTGAGATCCCACATATCTGTCTGCCTGTCTGTCTCCATCCCTCTCCTCTCCTCTTGCTGGCTTATGACATCACAACTCGTCCCAATGTGTTTCTTCCCCGTTGTTCCTCACTGTCTCATCAGAGACTGTCTGAGATCCTTTTCTTTTTTCTTTTTCTTTCTTTTTTTTTAAAATATTTATTTATTTAACATGTATACAGAAGAGGGCGCCAGATCTCATTGCAGATGGTTGCGAGCCACCATGTGGTTGCTGGGAATTGAACTCAGGACCTCTGGAAGAGCAGTCAGTGCTCTTAACCTCTGAGCCATCTCTCCAGCCCCTGAGCTCCGTTTCTGTTGCGGTGACAAGACACCATGACTGAGACAACTTACAAAAGCGTTTGGTTTGGCTTACGGTTTGAGAGGGTTGGAGTCCATAGTGACAGAGCAAAGGAATAGCTGAGAGATCACTTCTTGATCCACAACCACAAAGCTAGGAGAGACTGGGAAACTCCAAGTCTTTTGAAACTTCAAAGCCTGCCCCCTAGTGGCACCCCTCCTCCAACACCACACCTCCTAATCCTTCCCAAACAGCTCTATCAACTGGGGACCACGTGTTCAAATACATGAGCCGATGAGGGTCATTCTCATTCAGATCTGCCCCGGCCAGCAGGGTCTTCAACGGGGACCTGAAGAGAGGGCCGGCGAATGAGAGGGACAAGAGAAGACACAAAGAATGAGAGCAAGACAGGATGTCTGATCAAGCTCCAAAATTTTATTGTTCTCTCAAGGCATATATAGGTAGGCAAAGGGGGTTGTGAGCAGGAAGGGACTTCATTATGGGCTGTTCGGCCAGCAGGGAATTTTGCTCTAGGGGTTATCTATCTACCCTTGTCTAACTGCCTAATTGCTTAATTGCAGCTCATTCACCTGATATCTGTGGGAAGAGGTTCTGGTGCTATGGAGACTCAAGCAAGGCCTAGATCTAAGAAAAGAGGAAGGGGTTGGGGATTTAGCTCAGTGGTAGAGCACTTGCCTAGCAAGGGCAAGGCCCTGGGTTCGATCCTCAGCTCCACATTTAAAAAAAAAAAAAAGAAAAGAGGAGAGAAGCCCAAATATGGCAGCATGTGTGTCAAGGGTCGCTTAGGCTTATGGCTCCCGTCACAAACCACCATTGAGACCATAAGCAATTCAACCCTGATCTTGAATTTGAATCTCCAAACTATAAACTAACCCTTTCTCTTTATTAACTGACTGCCTCAGATCTATAGTCACACAAATATAATGATCATACTCCAGTTCTCTCCTTTCTCTACAGTCCCAGGCAACCGCTAAATCATTCTTTATGGATTTGCCTATTTTGAGCATGTCAATAAATGAGATATATACACAATACTCGCCTCTTATGTGTGGCTTCTTTCACTTAGCAAGTTTTCAAAGTTCATTCACATTGTAGTATGAGTTGGTACTTCATCGCTTTGTATAAATACAAGCATTATCCAGTGTATGGATTTAGACATTTCCTACGTTCATTCATAATCCAGGTCATTTTGGCCCCCAAGCCAAATGCTTTTTTAGATGGCTTCAGTCCCAGCCACGTGGCCTTGGGATCTTAGAACCTGTGTCATTGCTAGTGTCTCTCATCTTACATATGACAATGTTATGCAGGTTAATGACTGCACAGCTGGGGGTCGGAAGTGCTACCAAACCAGAAGAAGGCGGAACGATCTCTGTAACAGAGTGCCCATCCAGCAGGTGAGGCCCTAAATTCACACTCACAATCTGAAAGAAGTAGAGGAGAGGAGAAGAAGGTACCGATGATGACAGGTTGGCAGATGATGTGTTCATTCAAGGCCTCTGAAGTGGGGCTGCTAGGACCCCTGTCTTGCACCTTAGGGGTTACGCTTAGACTCAGGGTGAAGTTTGCTGAAAGGTAGGCTCAGAACCTCTCCTTAATATTGGTAGTGATAATTGTTTAAGTGATAACTTACTGGAGGTGTGGCTCACTGGGTAGAGTGCCTGCCTAACATGCCTAAGGCCCTGTACTCAACCACCAGCATCACATAATATGGGAGACATGATGAGTCTTGCTTGTATTCCTTCCACCCGGGAGGTAGAGACAGTAGGATCAGACGTTCAGGGTCATCCTCAGCTACATGTTAAGTTTGGGAGTGTCTCTTAAAAACAAGAAAGTAGTAATAATGTCAGTTGTGAAAGCTCAAAACAGCCAGCCACGCACCTGGCTAGCTGGCTCATATCTCTGTCTCTCTCTGTTTGTTTTTCGAGACAGGGTTTCTCTGTGTAGCTTTGTGCCTTTTCCTGGAACTCACTTGGTAGCCCAGGCTGGCCTCAAACTCACAGAGATCTGCCTGCTTCTGCCTCCCAAGTGCTGGGATTAAAGGCGTGTGCCACCACCGCCCTGCTGCTGGCTCATCTCTTATGTACCCACTGTGCACCTAACCTCCACTGGGGGTTGGGCTTGCCTCTGAGTCACTTCACTGTTGACTTTCATAACAGTGTCCTCTGGGTAGCCACATTAGTAAACCGAGGCCCAGTGAGCTGAAGAGACTTAGCAAGTCACACAGCTATTAATCAAAGGTCTGTGTGAAGCTCTGCACCTAAGGGCAAGGCCTTACACAGGGATGTCTTCTTCAGAGAGCCCTCACCCCTCCATTGCACTTTGACTTTTTTATCTGGAAGGACGTGGTCCCACATACATTCATCATCAACTGTGAACAGGATGATTGGGGTGAGCTCAGTTATAGAGCACCTGCTGAGCCTGTGTGAGGCTCTGGGTTCCATCCCCAGCACTGAAGAGAAAAGAACAAGCAGAGGCAGGCGGATCTCTGTGAGGTGGGGTTTTTTTTTTGTTTGTTTTTTTTTTTGTTTTGTTTTGTTTGGTTTTTTTTGGTTTTTCGAGACAAGGTTTCTCTGTGTAGCTTTGTGCCTTTCCTGGAACTCGCTTTGTAGACCAGGCTGGCCTTGAACTCACAGAGATCCACCTGCCTCTGCCTCCCGAGTGCTGGGATTACAGGCATGCGCCACCACCGCCCTGCTCTCTGTGAGTTTTGAGGCCAGTCTGGGCTACAGAGTGAGTTCCAAGACAGGCTCCAAAGCTACACAGAGAAACCCTGTCTTGAATCCCCCCACACACAAAAAAAGGAGAAAAGAACAAAATGATAAAAATGCAGGAAATTTCTCAGTTTCGTTTCAGAGGGCTGAGGCATTGCATTCTCTTCCTGGGTCCTGTGACCATCCTTTGTTCTGGACAAAGGCAAATAGAGAGCTGACGTGAGAGATTTGCATAATGTTGGTGGGGTTCCGGGTCCAGAAAGCAGAACAGCCCATCCTGGTATGGATGAGACCCTTCCTCAGAGAAGTGGAGGAGTGATGGAGACAGGAGGAGAGACAGAAGGCCTGTAAACAGTGTGGATTTTGGAGCAGAATTCTGTATTCAGATCTTGTCTCTAGCATGCCTTTAATCCCAGCATTCAGGAGGCAGGGACAGGCAAATCTCTGAGTGTGAGGTAAGTCTGGTCTACAGAGGGAGTTTCGGGACAGCCAGCGCTACACAGAGAAAGCCTGGGGGACAGACATGACGAATCCTGTCTGTGATTCTGGGGGGAAAGGTGTGTGAAAGCATCTGACATGGAGCGCCTAGCATGTCCCGATGAAGGTGAAGAGCAAAGCCGCCACAGCTGATTCCAGAAGGTTCCAGAGGAACTAATGGCGAGCAGTTGTCAGCAATAGTTCAATCCCCATGGGGCACTCTGGGTAGATAGCAGTTCTTGAAGCCCTGAAGGTGGGACTGCTCCTGAGTGGCTGAGAGACGTGGGCCCCAGCAGGCCTTGCAGAGGAGGCTGAGAGCAAACAGGAAGAGACCAGCTGCCAGCAGGCTATGGGGGGGGGGGGGGGGATGCCTGGTGTGTATGTGTGTGTGTGTGTGTGTGTGTGTGTGTGTGTGCGCGCGCGCGTGTGCGTGCGTGCCATGGTGGGTGTCAGAGGCTGCTGGCCAGGCCAGGGGAGAATGCCTGGAGCAGAGAGCTTTATGGGCAGGCCCATGTGTGGGGGATGGGATGGGGGTGGGGTGAGCAGGTAGTCCTCTGGGAGAAACCTGCGCTTGTCATGAAATCCTAGTTTCAGACTAGATCCCCTGTTGCCTCAAGGCCTTACCCTAGGGAAGTGGGGGGGGGGGGGGGGGGGGGGGCACAGGCTGTGGCGTGAAATGGACAGTGTGGTTCAAACCCAAGCCACAGACAAAGACGCACTGAACATACTACAATGATTGATGTCTCTCTGTGTGCACAGAAAGTGTAAGTGTCTTGCTCAGGCTCACACAGCCCGAAACAGCAGATCCTGTGTCCATAGCTAGACAGACCCTTCCCAGAAGTACTAGCTTCCTCCCAGCACACACGCCAGCCTGGTATGTCTTCGTGAATGAGGACAGTAGCTTTACCCTCCCAGCAGGATTGTGTGAACAAAGGGATGTGTTTGTATAGGCTAGACTACATAACATTGGTTCTCGAGCTGTGGGTCACCACCCCCAGGGGGCTACATATCAGATATGTACATTGTATGATTCATAGCAGTAGCAAAATTGCAGCTATAAAGTAGCAACAAAATAATGTTATGGTTGGGGTCACCACAACATGAGGTTTAAAGGGTCGCAGCGTTAGGAGGGTTGAGAACAGTGCTCTAGAGCCGGAGACAAACGATTTCACTGTCATCACAACTGTTGGCACCTTTTTTTACTAGGAAGGTGGAAGGATGATGCAGCCCCGTTACTGCACAGGGGAAGAAACTGAGGCATGACGGGGTATGTGGATCATGGCTGGTAATCAGTAAAGAAACCTCCGAAATCTTCTTGGGTATGAAGCCTGCCATCTCCAGCCTCCTGCCCTGGCTGGTGATGACCCCTTCCTTCCCAGGAGGGTAGCTGGGAAGCCCTGCCTCTACCACCCCTGCAGTATTCTCCCAGTGTAGAAGGTGGACCACAGGTAGTCACAGCGTCCAGAGTTCTCAGCGGTACAGCCTCGCAGGGAACTCTGTGATATCGGAGAGCCCAGGCAATTCAGCTCCCACCCCCGCTCTTCCGGGGATTAAGCCTCCTCACGGTGGTTGGTTTTATTTTGTTTTGCGCCCTACAGGGCAGACTGCCTTCCTAGACATATCCTTAGAGCCCCCTAGTGGCCAGCAAAGGGTAGAGCTAGAGCGTGCCTACCCTGGGGCTCCCGCTCAGCTCAGCCGGGAGCTCCCTGTGCCCCTGGGTCCCCGGAAACAGGACTCTCAGAACCAGACCCACTCTAGGAGCTATGGGCCCAAACTGGTGGGGTCCATACCCCCACACACCCGCAAAGTCCTCTCACACTTTGTTCCCAGGACACACCAATTCCAGGTGCCCCACTTATCAAAGCCCCTATAACGGGGGAGGAGCATTTGACATTTTAGTGAGAGAAAATGGGGTCTCCCTGTTTAGGTCAGGTTGGCCTCAAGATCCTCCCTCCTGACTCAGCCTCCCCATTAACTGGAGCTGCATATGTATGTACCACACCCAACTAGGATTATAGGCTTTTAAAATTCATGTACTCTAGTATTAGATTAAAATAAAGTTTTTACTTTTTTTTTTTTTTTTTTTGCCAGAGCTGAGGATCGAACCCAGGGCTTGGCAAGTGCTCTACCACTGAGCTAAATCCCCAACCCCAAGCTTTTTATTCTAATGAACTTTTATGTAATAGAATTTTACCAAAGTTTATTTTAAACTGAGTGGTGGTGGCACACGCCTTTAACAGTACTTGGGAGGCAGAGGCAGGTGGATCTCTGTGAGTTTGAGGCCAGCCTGGTCTACAGAGCAAAGATCCAGGACAGTCAGGGCTGCACAGAGAAACCCTCTCTCAAAAGAAAAAAAAAAAAAAGACTTTAAAAGTTTATTTAAAAGAGAAGGTCTCCTGTAGTCCAGCCAGGCTGGCCTTGAGCACACTGTATAGCCCAAGATGACCTTGACATCCACACCCTCCTGTCTTTACCTCCTAAATGCCAGGATAATAGGTATGTGCTTCGATATCATCTCCATCTCCAGAGGAAAAAAAAAAGAGGCCTTACTGCTTATGGCTTTAGGCCCAGAACTCTAGGTGCCTACTTCTTCTGACGCAGTACAGCCACATTGATTGGATCAAGGTTCTGAATCAGCAGGCAGAATCCTGAGGTCACAGAATAAAGGCTTGCCCCTGGTGTCTGAACTCATATGATTGTGGGGAGCTGCATACATACTTTTTGGAAGGCTGTCACCCTTTAGTCTGATGTGAGAGTTTTAAGTTCACAGGAAAGACAAGAGAAGAGGAATTCAAAATGATAAATAGCAAGATTATGCTGGAACTCACAGAAAGCAGCAAGAGCCTAGGTGAGTGGCAGAACCCCAGGCTGGCCCTTGCAGACCCTGGTGGGATGTGGAGGTGTCTTAAAGGAGCAGGGCTCCTTCCCAGAACACGTGCACGCTCATGGCCCAGCTGCAGGGGGAGGTAGAGCAGTTATGGAAAGGCTGCAGCTTCCCACCAAAATGAGCTAGTTGGAGGTGCGGGGCTCCGCTGCTCTCCAATCCTGCACACCCATCTTTCCTATGTCCCACCCAAGAAAGGGGATGTAAGGCATGTCAGTCCAGCCAAAACGGTATGTTAAAAATCCACCGGGAAAGCCAGTGTAGTGGTCACACCTATAACCTTAGCCCTAGGTGGGGCAAAGACAAGCTAATCTCAAGGAATTCAAAAACAATCTGGTCTAGGTAGCAAGTTCCAGGCCAGCCAGGGCTATATTGTGAGCCCCTGTCTCAAAAAACTAAAACCAAACGAGCATGCCGGTGGTCTGATCATGTCAGAGGAGCAACAGGTGGCAACTGACCAGCAGGAAAATCCCCGATGGGTGAATCTGGGACTGCAAGGCCCTGAGACCACAGACCCCAGAGTGTCTTTTGCTTCTGCTGTGCTTTTACATATTTGCCTCTGCCATTTTCCTCTGGTGTCTGGCATGGTGTGAATGGGTGTGGGGAGATTCCCCACTGACGGTAATGTAGTGTGATTATCTCATGGAAACATCCCATTCTACTGGGCATTTTTAGCTGTGGATTATTATGAAGATGATTTCTTCCTAAACTATATTGTTTAATTGATAATAACCATATTAGTTTATACAGAGTTTTGATGAATAAAAATAAATACAAGAAAATATAACACTGCTAGGGCCTATGCATTTCACCTAAGGAGCTGCATAGATCACAGTTCAGGCTAATGATTAAGGAAAACAATTGAGTCCCCAGGAGCCAAGCTGGCGCCAATATTCTCAATGCTGAACAACAATGCAGTCACAGGTTTTGGTGATCATTAGCTGAAACAAAGCCTTAAAATAACTTTAGATCAGATGTTTTGATAACAGCGTTGAGTTGAAACACCCCAGAAAACAATCTAGAGTTCACAAGGACACATCTGAGTTGTAGATTCATTAGATTAGGGTCAAAAATACAAAGCAGCCCAATTGTTGCTAGTACTTTCCTAGCTAGGTTTGGTTGGTGATCAAAGGTGATGATTAATTCCTTGTGCCCATTTTTGCCCTCAATCTCTCTTTATTTATTTATCTATCTATTTATTTATTCATTCATTCATTTATTTATTTTTTGAGCCCTCAATCTCTTTTTTTTTTAAAGATGTATTTATTATGTATACAGTGTTCTGTCTGCACATATCCCTGCAGGCCAGAAGAGGGAGTCTGCACATATCCCTGCAGGTCAGAAGAGGGCGCCAGATCTCATTACAGATGGCTGTGAGCCACCATGTGGTTGCTGGGAAATGAACTCAGGACCTCTGGAAGAACAGCCAGTGCTCTTAACCTCTGAGCCATCTCTCCAGCCCACCCTCAATCTCTTAAGGCAAGAAACTGTTGATGAGTGGGGAGTATGCACCCCAAAGATTTAAAGTAGAGCTGACTGATACTTTTTCATATATAAAAATTTAGGTTTGTGATTCCTTTAAGAGTCTTTATAAGATTACCTTTCAAGATAAGACCCTTTCTTTATAACTGCAAAATGTGCCTGCCAGTGAAAGTCGTGACTGAGAAAAATACCTTGCTTGCCTACACGGTTAATCTCTAACAAGTTGCTTGGGTATAAATGTATGTGGGTTCTTAGGACAATTTGTTTTTCACCTGTAATATATAAAATGTTTAATCATGTAAGGGAGATGAAAAACATGTTTTACCTGTATTCATTATAATCATTCACTTGAAAAATAGAATGTAACCACATTGTAATTCCTATATTGCCTGAAAAACTTTGTTGGGGTATATAAGCTGTAGAAAAAAAAAAGTACACGGTAGAAAGAACATAGAAGAATAGAGAATAAAGAAGGAAATCATCAAGAGAGAGTGTGAGTGTCTTTTCCCCTAACCCCCTCAGATCAAAAAGTCATAATAAGCTCCGACTCAGGGGCTTCCCTTTGAACCCGGTGCTGCTGTCGGTCCGGCAGGCAGCAGTACAAACGGAAGTCGACTGGAGGCAGAGAAGGGAGGCCTGCTGCTCAAGGGTGAGGCCTGGAGTTTGATACCCAGAACCCACATGAAAAATGCCATGGTGACAAGCGCCTGAAACCTCAGTACTTTGGAGGAAGCAGGATTCTAGTGTAGCCTAATTGGTTAGCTGCAGGTAACCTGTTACGTGGAATTCCAGGCGTGAACTCACGTTTGTCAGGCCAGGCAACAAGCCCTTACCCACCGAACCATCTTGCCAGCCCTACTGGTTTTTCATATTTGAGGTTCTAAGGATTCAGTATTGGGCTTCAGACATGCCAGGCAAGCGCTCTACCACTGAGCTATGCTTTACCCAGCCCTTCTAAACTTTGATCTCTACATGACTTAGGATAAGGAACACAATGTAAATAGTGGTTAGACCAGTGGTGCTCAATCTGTGGGTCATGACCCCTTTGACAAACCTCTGTCTCCACAAATATTTACATTATGGTTCATAACAGTAGCAAAATTACAGTTATGAAGTAGCAATGAAAATAATTTCATGGTTGGGGGTCACTACAACATGAGGACCTGTCTTAAAGGGTCATAGCATTAGGAAGGTTGAGAACCACTGGGTTAGGCTACATTGTTAAGAAAGTAATGGATGAAGAAGAGTTCCTAAGTGTTTTTTTGTTTTTTTTTTTGAGAAGGGTTTAGCTGGAGAGTTTCTCTCCGGGTCCCTCCACGCCCTCACAGTCCCACAAGCCCACTTATAAAATAAACACACAGATGCTTATATTATTTAAACTGTTTGACTTAATGGCTCAGGCTTCTAGCTAGCTGTTCTTGTATCTTAAATCAACCCATTTCTATTAATCTATAAGTTGCCACGTGGCTCGTGGCTTACCAATATCTTAACATCTTCTCACAGCAGCTGGCAGTGTCTCTCTGCCTCAGCCTTCCACTTCCCAGACTTCTCCTCTCTCTTTGTAGCTGGAGTTTTTTCCAGCCCTGCCCAGCACCACGGACCCCACAACCACTTATACAATAATCACTAAGAAGCTCATATTAATTAAACTGCTGGGCCATTAGCTCAGGCCTACCATTGACCAGCTCTTACACTTAACTCAGCCCATTTCTGTTCATCTATATGTTACCACATGCTCCGTGGCTTTACCTGTTGTCTTTACATGTTGCTCCCTGGATGGCAAGCTGGCGTCTCCCCCAGGCTTCCACTTCCCAGCCTCTCTTCTCTCTTTGTCCTGCCTATCCTATACTTCTTGCCTGGCTACTGGCTAATCAGCATTTTATTCATCAATCAATCATAGCAACATATATTCACAACATACAGGACATCCCACAGCAACAGGGTTTCTTTCTTTCTTTCTTTTTTTTTTTTTTTCTTTTTCTTGGTTTTTCAAGACAGGGTTTCTCTGTGTAGCCCTGGCTGTCCTGGAACTCACTCTGTAGCCCAGGCTGGCCTCGAACTCACAGAGATCCGCCTGCCTCTGCTTCCTTCATGCTGGAATGAAAGGCGTGCGCCATCACTGACTTGTGTGAGTTTTGTACACATTTTTTCTCATATCTATTTGTCATGTGTGGGTGGCTGAGCCCGTGGATATATAGTCCATGACTGTACAGAAGGTTTGCAGGATGGTGAATCCTGCCTGGGCCGCTCAGTTGTTTGCAAACTTGACACAAGCTGGAGTCGTCTGGGAAGAGGAGCTTCAGCTGAGAAAACGCCTCCAGAGACCGCCTGTAGGCAAGTCTGTGTGCCGTGGGCCCAGCTAACTGTGGGCAGTGCCACCTGGGGGTAAGTGGTTCTGGGGTGTATAAGGAAGCAGGCTGAGCAAGCCAGTAAGCAGCATTCCTTCATGGTCTTGGCTTCAGTTCCTGCCTCTGAGCTACTGCTGACTTCCTTCAAGACAGACTGTAAGCTGTAAGGTGAAATAAACCCTTTCTTCTCCAAGTTGCTTTTGGTCATGATCTTAATCACAGCAATAGAAACCTAAGATACCTGGTAACCCAATTAATAGTATCTGAAAAAAGTTCAGTTAATAAATTCAATCTAAACCAGGTGGTGGTGGCACACCCCTTTAACCCTGGCACTCAGGGATCAGAGGTAGAGTCAGGTAGATCTCTGAGTTAGAGGCCAGCCTGGTCTACAGAACTAGTTCCAGGACAGCCAAGACTACACAGAGAAACCCTGTCTCTGGAAAAACAAAACAAATAATAAATTTAACCTACACTTATTAAAATCCCATAATAATTTCTATTCCAGGAGCTGGAGGTATGGCTCAGTGGTTTAGTACTTGAATAGTATGTGCATGGTCCTTGGTTTAATACCCATCACTGTAAAAACAAATGAATAAATGGAAGTAGAAATATACAAGTAGATTCCTATAGAAGAAATAATACATGAAAGGGGCCTGGAGAGATGGCTCAGACATTAAGAGCACTGGCTGCTCTTCCAGAGAACCTGGGTTGATTCCCAAGACCCATTTTGGAGGCTAATAACTATAGCAACTCCAGTTCCTGGTGATTCCTCAGGCAATGCATGCATGCAAGTGGTGCATGGACACACATGCAGGCAGAATACCTATACATGTAACATAAATACATATTTGAAAATATGAAAATCATATATATATGTATGAAACCCTGTCATTGAAGCTGGGCAGTGGTGGCGCATGCCTTTAAAGCTGGGTAGTGGTGGTGCATGCCTTTAACCCCAGAACTTGGGAAATAGAGGCAGGAGGATCTCAGTGAGTTCGAGGCCAACCTGGTCTACAGAGTGAGTTCCAGGATAACCAGGACTACACAGAGAAACCCCATCTCGGGGGTGGGGGGGTGGGGGGGGGTGGGAGTGTCAATGAAGGTTCCCATTCCCATTTCTTCAAGCTCTGGAGGGATCTACTGAGATATCCTGCCATGCTGGTTCCTGATCTGGTCTTCAGAGGTCTGTAAATGCCAGAGTTGTGGGGTGTTTGTTTGTTTGTTTGTTTTATGTGCATTGGTGGTTTGCCATGGATGTCGGGTACCCTGGAACTGGAGTTACAGACAGTTGTGAGCCGCCATGTGGGTGCTAGGAATTGAACCTAGCTAGGTCCTCTGGAAGAGCAGTCAGTGCTCTTAACCACTGAGCCATCTCTCCAGCTCCATATTGTGTGGCTTTTTGCTTGTTTGTTTTTATGGAAAGAGACCACAACTTTTGTTAATTTTCTTTTAGTTAAAGCACTTTAAAGTTTTTTTCAAGGTTTGTTTTATTTTTAGTTGTGTGTGTGTGTGTGTGTGTGTGTGTGTGTGTGTGTGTGTGTGTAAACATGAATGCATGTGCTTGCAGAGGCCAGGAGTATAGGATTCTGTGCAGCTGGAGTTACAGGAGGTTGTGAGGCACCTGATGTGGGTGCTAGGAATTGAACTCTAGAAGAGCAAGCAGTGAACGATCTTTTTTTTTTTTTTAATTATTTATTTATTTTTATTTCATGTGCATTGGTGTTTTGCCTGCGTGCATGTCTTTATTAGGGTGTCTGATCCCCTGGAACTGAAGTTACAGACAGTTGTGTTCTGCCATGTGGGTGTTGGAAATTGAATCTGTGTCCTCTGGAAGAGCAGCCATTGGTCTCAATCACTGAGCCATCTCTCCAGCCCCCAGCAGTAAATGCTCTTAAGCACTGAGCTAACTCTCCAGACCTTTTTTTTTTTTTTTTTAATTTAGTGTGTGGGGTTTGGAGAGAACCACAGTGTCCACGTGGAGGTCAGAGGGCAACTTTTGAGAGTGGACATTCTTGCTTTCCACCATGTTGAGAAAGGGTCTCTCTAATTTGTGGGCTGAGCATTGTACTGGCTCCCAAGCTTTTGGCCGTTTCTCCTGCCCTTGCCTCCCATTTTGCCTTAGGAGTGCTGAGATCACAGCACGCATCACCACACCTGCTTTTCTATGTGGGTTCTGGTGATCAAACTCAAGAGTCAGGCTCAAGACAGGCAGTTTTACCATCTGAGCCACCTGCTCACCCTTCATCTCACACACACACACACACACACACACACACACACACACACACCTACCTACTTGGAACCTCCAAGAGGCTGCAGTGTGGTCTATTGCAAGCCCCTCATTTTGCAAACTTTCCACTTTGCATAAAACAGAGATTCCTAAAGATACCTCCCTTACCCCCTATCTAATTTTGAATGTGACTGGAGCCCTGGGCTATGATGGTGTAGAATTCTCTTAAGTGTGTTGGTATATGGCTCAATGGACTTTGTTGTTTGTCTGGGTTTTTTTTAATTTTTATTTTTTAGTTTTTTGAGACAGAGTTTCTCTGTGCCACAGTCCTGGCTGTCCTGGAACTTGCTTTGTAGACCAAGCTGGTCTCGAACTCACTGAGATCCTCCTGCCTCTATCTCCCAAATGCTGGGGTTAAAGGCATGCACCACCATCACCCAGCTTTATTATCTATTTATTATTTTTTTTGTTTGTCTGTTTTTTTTGAGACAAGTTCTCTTTGTATAGCCATGGCTATATGTAGACCAGGCTTTACTTGAAATCATAGAGATCTGCCTGCCTCTGCCTTCTGAGCTTGGGGATTAAAGACAGGCACCACTGCCCAGCTTGATGGACTCTAAAAGGATAGATTTGTGGAGGCTGGACAGTTGACGAAGTACCTGCTGCCCAAGAACTAGGACCTGAGCTTGGATCTCCAGTTCCTATAGAAAAGTGGAATTCAGGTCTGGAGAGATGGCTCAGAGGTTAAGAGCACCCACTGTTCTTCCAGAGGTCCTGAGTTCAATTCCCAGCACCCACATGGTGGCTCACAACCATCTGTAATGGAATCTGATGCCCTCTTCTGACATAAAGTTGTACATACAGATAGAGGGCTCATATGCATAAAATAAATAAATAAATAATCTTTTTTTTTTTTTTAAGCCAGAATTGAAAGTCTACGTCTGTAGTCCATCCCCTGCTTTATTGTAGGGCAGAGACAGGTAGGTCTCTCGAACTCATTGGCTAGCCAGCCTAGTCAATGTATTAGCTCCAGGTTCAGTGAGAGACCCTTTCTCAAAAAAAAAAAAAAAAAAAAGATGGAAGTTGGGCAGTGGTGGGGCATGCTTTTAATCCCAGCACTCGAGAGACAGAGGCAGGTGGATCTCTGTGAGTTCGAGGCCAGCCTGGTCTACAGAGCAAGTTGTCTAAAAAACCAAAGGAAGGAAGGAAGGAAGGAAGGAAGGAAGGAAGGAAGGAAGGAAGGAAGGAGAGTAGCTAATAAGACAAGTGATATTGACTTTTTTTTTCTGATAATGACTTTTGATTGTCTCATGCACAAGAACGGACACACACCAGGCTTGGTGGTGCATACCTTTAATCCCAGCATTCAGGAGGTAGAAGCAGGTAGATCTCTGAGTTCAAGGCCAGCCTGATCTACAGAACCAACAATGCTATATTTCTTTGTCTCAAAGAAAACAGCAACAAAAGAACATATGTATGTGGACACCCACACATACATGTGCACATATACATGTGTATACATACATACACACACACACACACACACACACACACACACACACAGAGGGGCGGGGAGAGGGAAAGAGAGAGATTGTCTGGGTGAGACTAAGGTCATTTTATAGGAGCCTTTTAAAAGCAGAGATTTGCCGGGGTGGTGGCGCAAGCCTTTAATCCCAGCACTCGGGAGGCAGAGCCAGGTGGATCTCTATGAGTTCGAGGCCAGAATGGTCTACCAAGCGAGTTCCAGGAAAGGCGCAAGGCTACACAGAGAAACCCTGTCTAAAAAAAACAAAAACAAAACAAACAAACAAACAAACAAACAAACAAAAAGCAGAGATTTTTGTCCTGTTGATAGCAGAAGTGGGAGAATTGGAGCCTGAGACTTGGTGTTGAGGGAAGGTCTCCATTGCTGGGCAGGAGGGCCATGGGGCAAGCCCTGAGCATAGCCTCAGACTAGTCTCTGGCTGACAACTGGGGAGAAAGTGGGAACCTGAGCCTGGAAATGAGCTGAACCTGTAGCAACCCAGGGCAGCCAACACCTTGCTTTCAGCCCAAGCCAGATTTTCAGCAGAGAACCCAGGCAAACTATGCTGACTGTGTACCTCCAGAACTGTGAACTAATAAATGGCTGTTGTCTGAAGCCGCTAAAGAGGTGGTAATTTGTTACCCAGCAATGGAAAACAAATATAGATTTGCTATGAGGTCGCTAACTCTTTAAACCCCATGGGGGAGGCATTAGGCTTTACACTTGCTGATTATGTGGCTCCTGGAAGTTTTAACCACCTTCAAAAGATCAAACATGAGTGAGATCCAGAAGCAGATCTGGGGGGCACAGGTTGTGCTCCTCAGTTCACAGTCCTATGAGGCTTTTTCTGAAGATTGAAAGGTAACAATGGGCACCTGTTCATGCAAACAAAGTGGGCTGTGTCCTGTTCATTCCCCAGTGAGTGAGAGGACCCAGTCCAAACCATTGCTTCCATCTCGGACCCTGGGAATGCCATTGCATGGCTAGGGTCACTGCCTTGGAGAGACTTGAAATGGAAGTCAACAAACTTCAATTTTTAAGTGGTTTGGAGAGACAGCATGGTTTGCCCTCAGTTTATGTTGTAATAGATGATATGGCCAGATGACCTGACACTTTACAGGTTTACCTCTGACCACTGAGAAGCTCTGGAACACCTCATAGCATTGAGCACACCAAGCACTCAGCACTGGGTTTCTACCACCATTGTCAATAAAAGACCACAAGAACACTTGGAAAAATGATAACAGGGAGCAGGGGAAGTACAAGGCCAGCCTGGGACATCTTGAGTCATCAGAAAGTAAGGAAGTGCTACAAACAAATAAAAACAGAAAGTTGCTGGACTTGGCAATGCATGCCTGTACTCCCAGCACTCAGGAGACTTCAGATGAAGGCTATCTGGATACACAGCCAGACTTAGTCTTAAAAACAAATAGTGTTTTCCAAGGTGGGGGGTGTTGTGGGTGGTGTGTACATCTTTATTAATCTCTGGGAGGCAGAGGCAGTCAGATCTCTGAGTTTGAGGCCAGCCTGGTCTGCATAGTGAGTTCCAGGACAGCCAGGGCTACACAGAGAAGCCCTGTCTCAATAAATAAATAGATAGATAAATCAATAATATTGAGTTTATTGGAAGGAGTCAACCTAAGAAGTCCATACAGTTGAGACAAATGAAATAATAAATAATGAAAGGATATATATATATATATAGCTCAGCTGTAAAAAGCAAGTTTGGGCTGGTGAGTTGGCTCGGTTGCTTGAGATAGAAGTTGCTTGCTGTCAAGCCTGGTGACCTGGATTTGATCCCTTTGGGATGCACATGGAAGAGGAGAAAACTGACTCCTACAGTTTGTCCTCCATTTACATAAACCTGCACACACAGACACGCGTATATAAATTTAAAAGGGTGTCTAGGCCTGGGGTGGTGGCACACACCTTTAATCTTAGCACTCAGGAGTCAGAGGCAGGTGAAGCTTGAGTGAGTTCCAGGCTAGCTAGAGCTACATAATAGAGAGATCTTGCCTAAAAAATACACACCAAATAAATAAATAAAAAGGAGGTCCAGGAGTGTAGCTTAGTGGTAAGTGTTTACCCAGGTTACACAGGGCCCTGGGTTCCATCACAGCACCGTAAAACAAAAGGTATTCTGACAGAGGCGTGAACCATGAAGATGTTAGCTATGATAAGAGAAATCAACTAGATGTAAAAGGACAGCTATTATTGGATGTCTTAGTAAGGGTTACTGTTGCTGTGATGAAACACCATGACCACAAGCAGCTTGGGGAGGAGAGGGTCTCTTTGGCTTATAGATCCTGAATCACAGTCCGTTGAGGGAAGTCCAGGCAGGAACTCAAACAAGGCAGGAACCTAGAGGCAGGAGCAGAGGCCACGGAGAACTGCTGCTTCTGGTTTGTTCTGTATGGCTATCTCAGCCTGCTTCCTTATAGCAGGACCACCTGCCCAGGACGGCACTGCTCACAATGGGCTGGGACCTCCCACACCAAACACTGACTAAGGGAATGTCCTACAGGCTTGCCTACAGCTCCATCTTTTTGTTTGTTTGTTTGTTTGTTTGTTTTTCGAGACAGGGTTTCTCTGTGTAGCTTTGCGCCTTTCCTGGAACTCACTCTGTAGACCAGGCTGGCCTCGAACTCACAGAGATCCACCTGGCTCTGCCTCCCGAGTGCTGGGATTAAAGACGTGCCCCACCACCACCTGGCATACAGCCCCATCTTTATGAAGGCATTTTCTCAACTGAGGCTCCCTCCTCTCAGATGACTCCAGCTTGTGTCAAGTTGACATAAGGCCATCCAGCACGTTGGACTAACTTTATATGAGGTGCCTAGGATGGTCAAATGCACAGGGAAGGAAAACTAATGTCTTCCAGGGACTGAGGGGAGAAGGCAGTGGGAGCCGGTGGTCACTGAGCACATTGCTTCAGTTTGAGATGAGAAAGTCTGGTTCTGCGGGTAGGGTAGAAGGATACAGGTAAGGCTGCACAATAATGTGGAAGTGCTCAAATATGGAGCAGGGTCGATTCCTGCAGGACTGGGGCTCAGCGCTCTGTTCTTTGCCCCTGCTTTAGGTGTTGTTTTTTCTGCAGATTGAATCCAAGGCCTTACACATGATAGACTGGTTCTTTGCATTGTTTGAGATTGGATCTTCTTAAATATTCCAGGCTAGACTTGACTCAATATGCAGTACAGGCTGGCCTAGTCTGTACTGCCTCCTGAATGCTGAAAATGTAGGTGTGCATCACTCACACTTGGTGCCTTGAGAAACTGCAGTCACTACTGTGTACTTAGTGCTGGCTATCTGTGCCTTAAGGACTTGACCTAACCAGAAAATATCTAGATTTTCTTTTGTTTGTTTGTTTGTCTTTTTTTTTTTTTTTTTTCAGAACTGAGGATCAAACCCAGGGCCTTGCGCTTGCTAGGCAAGTTCTCTACCACTGAGCTAAATCCCCAACTCCTAGATTTTCTTGATATCTGTATAAAATAGAGTATCAGTCCCATTTTCCAGATGGGACATTGAAGCTCAAAGAGTCTGAGTTATGTGCTCATGGATATAGTCAACAAGTGGCCGAGCTGAACCAGTATCAATGCAAACAGTAGATCCTGTTTAACAGGGGCATCAAGATGACATGCCTTGTCCATAAATGCTGTGACTTAATCTCTGTGTCTCTAATTGCAATCTTGCAAGAAGACACAGGTGTCCTATTTTCTAGGTTGAGGACAGATTTCCCACACCTGGGGATTTGAATCCAGATGATGTTTGCAGCCTGGTGGGTTTCCTCCCTCCCTCCCTCCCTCCCTCCCTCCCTTCCTTCCTTGTGTTAGGGGTTGAAACTAGGGCTTTGAGTATGCTAGGCAAGTGCTCTTCCCCTGAGCTCATTATCCACAACTCTAGCCTGGGGCTTTTCAATTGTGGAGTAGAGACTGGTCCAGCCCAGGGACTGGAGCCAGCAGAGAACTCTGAGAGGCAGCCGGTGGCATTAGAGCCTGGAGGGCTGGTCAGAATTTTGCTTCTGTACACAGTAGCAATGGTGTAGTGACAGTATTAGCAGCGGGGAGAGAGTTGGGGAGGGAGGGAGCCCTGGATGCCTTCAGACTCCTCTCTGCTCTGCCAGCTGTGCCCCACACGAAGGATATGACGCTGCCCACCTTCTGCAGGTGAAGGCTGGTGTTGTCAGTGAGGCTGTGAACATAGTCATTTCCTGCCTCGTTCCCAAAAGGATCTGTAGCAACGTTTAGGAGTTTAAAGGATTAAAAAGAACAAGGAGCAGTAAGCAAAGACTGGGCTCTCCGATCCACAATCATATAGGAAGAAGAGTCTGGAAACTTGGGGACTAGACGGGTATATTGCAGGACCTGTGCCAAAAGGAAAAGGCCCGGGCCAAGAGGAAAGGATGACAGTTAATGGCATTTGTCAACCCCCTAGTGGACATAGAAGTGAAGGACACTTATTTAATTTGCCCAAATTAAGTCTAACTTGCTGTCTACCAGGAACTGATACCAGAACCAAAAATCTCTAGAGACCCAAGACCCTGATATTGAAATATGATATTTGCATAGTACCTGCATATATCCTCTTGTATACTTTAAGACATTGCTGAATGACATATAACATGTAACATAGCATAGATACTATATAAATAGCTATTATGTTGGCGGCTGGAGACACAGCTCAGTTAGTAGAGGGCAGGCCTTTGCCTCATCCATTTGACTATGTAGCGCTCACTCACCCAGACCTGCTGTACAAATCTCGAAGACTCCTCAGATGCCTAGCCAGCTCCCTTTTGCAGGACTTCCCTTGCCAGCCTCCCTACCTCTGAAATATTTTTTTTTCTCCTTGGAATTCCCTTTCCCACCATCTCAGCCTATGAAGAAACCACAGTCTCAGTCAGAAGACGTAGCAAAAAAGTCGCCTGGCCCTGGAGGCCTTCCTTGGGGGCCAGGCCAGTGACCTCTGTCTCCTTGGAAATTTTTGCCTGGAGATAAAGTCTTCTTGTGCAGTCCAGGCTCACGTGTAGCTAATGACCCTCCTGCCTCTGCCTCCCGAGTCCTGGGGTGACAGGTGTGCCTACCACACCGGCATTCCTTGAAATGTTTAGGTTCTGCCTCTGTGTGAAACAAGCCCTCTCTCCAGCAGGGTGCTGCTAGGGCGTTGGTTTTTAATTGTTTTATTTTATTGTTGTTGACTGCTTCTCCTCTTCCCATTTCACATTCCCAGTGAAATTTTGTTTTCTGTATGATTGACAACTGCCAGCATTTCTCACTAGAGAAGTTTCCTCCAGACACCTGATAGTGACATATCACCAGGCAGCGCATGTTCATGTACAATTATTTCAGATGCGTAGAAGAAGAAACCAGCCTGGTCTTGACTTTAGACTTCCAGCCAGCAGACCTGAGAAAATACATTTCGGTTGCTATACCAAAAAGGTCCCACACTTTGTATTTTTTTTTTTAAAAGGCTTTAAAAATGGAATAAGGGTTGAGGATTTAGCTCAGTGGTAGAGTGTTTGCTTAGCAAGCACAAGGCCCTGGGTTCAATCCTCAGCTCCAGAAAAAAAAAAAAAAAGGAATAAAATCTATGACCGAGATAAAGATCGCTAGAGTTTGGAGGCAAAGGACAGAAAGAGATAGGAGTCTGACCTTAGCAGATGAGACTGTCTGTTAGCACACACACAGTGAGGGCAGCCTCTCTCCAGAGGGAATGGAGGGTGAACTGGCTGAGACTGGCTGAGACCCTTTAGAGAAGGGAGAGGCTTTGGACTGGGGAAGTTGATGCTGCTGTGCAGGTCTGTGGTCTCTTTCCTGGAATTGTCTGCATCAAGCAAGACAGATAATCTTGGGAGACAGGCTGTCTCTTCAAGCATTCTTCTCTGGGCTGAGCAAGGTCAGCTGTAATCTCATACAAATCCTGTTTTTCAAACCAAGGCACTCTATTAAAGATATTTTACCCGTGACAATTTCCTGGTATTAGTGTTATCCTACATATTAAAAAAAAAAGTCACCATTGAGGGAAGTTGGGTGAAGGGTACATGGTATTCTTTTTGTTGTTGCATTTGAGACTGGGTATCACTCCCTAACTTTTGACTGGCCTGGAACTTTCTATGTAGACCAGGCTGGCTTTGAACTCACAGAAATCCACCTGCCTGTTTCCCAAGTGCTGGGATTAAAGGTGTATACTATCACTGCCCGGCAAGATTTATTTATTTTTATTTTATGTTCATATGTATGTGTACCATGTGCATGCATGTGCCTGTGGAGGTCAGAAGAGAGTTTTAAGTCCCCTAGGAGTTACAAGATGGCTGTGAGCTGCCATATGGGTGCTGGGAATCAAATCCAGGTTGCCTAGAAGAGCAGCCAGTGTTCTTAACTGATGAGCCATCTCTCCAGCCCAGCAAATGGGATTTTATTTTGTCCTTTTTTTTTTTTTTAATACAATTTGCTGTAATGCTACAGTTTTTACGAAGCTTTAAAGAATGTAAAAATGGCTGGATGTGGGTGTGCACACCTTTAACCCCAGTACTGGAGACAGAGGCAAACAGATCTTTGCTTGGTTTTCACAGAGTTCCAGGTCAGCCAAGGCGACAGTAATTCTGAGTGATTGCTTAGGATGCCCCAAACCCTGAGTTAGATCCATAGTACTACACAAACAAGGCCTGGTAGGACATCACTGTAACCTCAACACTGGATCCAGCTTGCATTACATAGCAAGTTCCTGTCACAAAAACAATAAAAAACACAAAACAATAAAATAAAAAGTTCATAAGATACATTACATCTAGGTTTAATAACCAAGTATTAAAAAGTGATTGTCTCAAAAGCCTACGTGGTTTTTAGTCTTCTCTATCCTTACTAGTATATTTTATTTCCTCTGCAATGCAAATATTATTAGTTCAATAAAAACGTTGGAATAGAGGTTTTATAATATTATAAAGGAGATGATCACAAATTATCGAGAACAAAGAGAAAAGTAAGAGGACCAAAGTCAGGAACGAAATGGCTGTACGAATTGGGGTCCTGGCCAAAGGGACAGGTTGTACGCCTTAGCTTACTCTGAAGTTCCTCTTGGGTGAAAAGTCTCGGGAGTTTTCCTCCTAGAACAAGGAATTCTCCAAGGACTGCAGAAAAAGTGTAGATTCAGCCTAGCAGACAGGCACAGTCTGACTGGCTGATCAGATTTACAGCTCCGTGTTGACTTTCCCATTTATCAGGCCAGTGATCTGGGCCTCAGTCTCCCCATCTGTAACTCAGAAAGAGGTGGACTTTAAAGTCTTGTAAGACCCTTTCCGACTCCACAGTTCTTGAGAGGGAACCTGGCCAGGCCACCTAGGCAAGGACTGCGCAGACCGCCGCAGCCGCCTGGCCTGCCCAGGCCCCGCCCCTCTCGCAAGGCCCCGCCCCTCTCGCACCAGGCCCCACCCCACTCGGTCCCCTGCCCCTCCCTCCGGGTTGCACCCTTGACCCCGCCCCCGGGGTGTGCGTCCACCGGAAGTTCCGCGCACGGGCAGCTCACTTCCGCTCGGCAGGTGACAGCCGCGGGGCTCGGAGCGGCCGGCTGCAGCGACGCACCGGCGGAGAGGGAGGCGGAGGCTGCGGACATTTTGCTGCTGAAGCGAGCCGAGCCGTGGTGCCGGGAGCCGTTTGGACTTGCGGGTGAGGAAAGAGGCAGCCCGGCGAGATAGAAGAACTGCGGGGGTCCGAGGTGAGGGGTCTGCGGGGTCAGAGGTCACGGAGAGGACGCTACGCTGGAGGGGCTCGAGCCGTGTGTGGGCGAAGGGGAAAGGGCTGCGTGCTCATTCCTTCACTCCGGCCTGGTGGCCCGGTGTCGGCCCGTCATCCGAGGTCCGCAGTCCCCTTTGGAGAGGCCGGCTGGAGAGACTCCTGGACTTAGGCCCCTCCTCCGCTCCGCTTCCCCGTTCCCACTCCGTGGCCAGCCTGAGGCCTCCTTGTCCAGGGCCGTCTCTCTTGGTCACCGCCCCCAAAATGGGGCAAAAATCTAGAAATGGCCTTATGGCGCCCGCCCCTCGTCCCTTGGGTCCTCAGGGACAAGTGGACGGGATGGGGACCCTGGTACTAGTGCTAACACACAGCAAGAATGTCACTGGCTATCCAGACCTCTTTGACTTGGAAGCTCCGTGCTAAGCACTTTGTGCCCTGAGCTCACAGCAACACCCCTGTCAGGTAGCTACTATTGCTTTACGCATTTTACCCACGAGGACACGGCGTCACAGGAGGTTAAATCACACACGGAAGGTCATTCGAGTAGTCGAGGCAAAACCAGGCTTCCAGGGACCATCAAAGTGTAGGGACCGAGGAACCTGGAGCCGGTTTGGGGTCTAGGAGTGATTGGATGTATTTAGCTGCCATTATCTTGTTTGGATTGGTGTCAGGATGCAGCCTTCTTGTCTCTTGTCTGCTCTGCTCTTCGTAAGGAGCATTTGATTCACTTTCATTAGGAGGCTGCTCTGTCGCAGGCTGTTGCTGCCTTTCAGACTGTTGGGAGAATCCAAATGGCAGGTAGTTCATAGAACTACCATCCAGACACTGCCTTCATCGCAGTAGAGCGTCGTTCCTTTCGGAGTGAGGAGAGGGGAACAGCAGGACCCCTTAGGGGATCTTTTGGCCCTAGGTTCTAGAGGAACACACCCAAAGGAAGGGGCTTTGGCCTGTGGTGGTGCCTGGGAGATGGGACGGTGATTTGGTGGCTGGAGGGGTGAGGTTCTCTTCCCTTGTAGACGTTTTCTTGCCCCTCTTAGGCCTTAGTTTCCCTGACAGCAACACAGAGACTTACTCCCTTCTCACTTCCTCTTGAGCGCAATGAACTGTGGTGAACATGGCAGGGTTTTCTTGTGCTTTTGAAAAAAGTAGTAAGTAAAAATGTTACACTGGTTGCCTCCTTTTTTTTTTTCTTTTTAGCTTGTCTCTAGTCCCAGCCTGGCCAGGATCTCATTGTATCTTGAATTCATAGCACTCCTCCTGCCTCAGCCTCCCAAGTTCTGGGATTGATTACAGACCTGAGCCACCACACCCAGCTCTTCTATTTATTTATTATAAGATCTGTGATCTGTTTTTCTAGTTCCATTGAACTCACAGAAACTTAATAGTGTTATTTTATCCCTATCTTTCCACGGGATAATTGGAGATAGAGCAACTTGTCACAGGTTGTAAGAACATAAACCGAGCTCAGAGCTCTGGTATTCTGTCTTGAATTGAGCCCACCAGTCCCTCTGCCTCTTAGGCACTGTCCAGAGGGCTTTGCTAGTCCTAGAGAACCAGACACTGAGAGTCTGTAGAGAGATCATCTGATGAATGTGGTTGACTGGCAGCTTCACACTGGGTAGTTTGAAGGGCTCAGAGGTCCAGGGAAGAGCACTCTGACTCCCAGTCAGCTCCTGGCTCCAGCCCCAGGCTGGCAGCTTCCTAGTAGTGTGACCTGGATAATTCACTTCGATTGGGTTTCTATCCTAGTAAAATATGTAGGTACATTCAAGTGGTAGAGCACTTCTCCAGCATTTGCAAAGCCCTAGCACTGAGAAAAATAAGAGTTTGGGGGAAATATGGTGGCACATGCCTGTAATCCCAGCCAGCACTCATTAGGCTGAGGCAGGACGAGGCCCACATGATTTACATAGTAAGTTCCAGCCATGGCTACATAAAAAGACCTTGTCTCAAAATAACCGTAAGAAGACACTATTGACCACCTCCAGTGTTTGTAGGTATTAGATGAGGATATCTTTTCTTTTTTTTTGGAGCTGAGGATCGAACCCAGGGCCTTGCACTTGCTAGGCGAGTGCTCTACCACTGAGCTAAATCCCAACACTTTTTTTGGTTTTTCAAGACAGAATTTCTCTGTGTAGTTTTGGTTTCTGTCCTGGATCTCCCTCTGTAGACCAGGCTGGCCTCGAACTCAACGGAGATCTGCCTGGCGTGTGCCACTGCTGCCCGGCAGATGAGGATATCTTGCAGAGCCTATGCTGGGGCCTATGTCTGAGCTGGAAGGCTGTCTGCCCTGTGAGGTAGTGCTCCCCTCCAGTGAGACATTACTTACCAGGGATTGAGGACAGTTTGGTTGTGGGTACCACTGGGGCTGGGTTTGGACGTTCATCTTTTGCATGTCTTCTCCGCTCACTTCCCCCAAACCCTCGAGTCTGACTCCGGAGCCTGAGGCGCTGACAGTCATGGTTTGGGCTAGGTGTTTTTCTTTGTTGTGTTTCAGACGGCTGAGGGCATTGAGGGCATTTTTGTTTCTCAGCAGGTCTTTTTTCCTCAGATACACTGCTGAGATTATCACAAGCCAGCAAGAGTCGTGTGTGTGTCCCCTCATCCCCCATCCTTATCACTTTACATAGAGAAGGAAAAATACTCTAGGGAGAAAATATAACCCAAGCAGCTGGGGAACCTTAAAAAATTACTACTTGGTCAGACATAGTGGCACATGACCTAATCCCATTGGGAGACAGAGGCAAGCGGATCAGTGTGTTTGAAGCCAGCTTAGACTACAGAGCAAGTTCAAAGCCAGCCAGGAATACACAGAGAAACCCTGTCTTGAAAAACAAAACCAAAAATACAAATCCTATTTGAAAATCCGTCAGTGGGTCCTCCTTTCCCTCAGGCTGGACCTCATTTCTTAGCATAGCATACAGGCCCGGTAGGCTCTGACCTCACTTGGTTCACCGGCTGCTTTTTCCCATTCTCCTCTTCCGCTTCCTCTCAGTCATGTTCAGCTGCTGCCACTTCTGCAAGCTATACCCAGTGCTTTGTCTTGGCCTTGTGCTCTTCTCTCTGCTTATACCCTCCTCTGCTGCCCTTGCCCAAACTCCTTTGCTAGATTCCTGCCTGATGCTTGCCCTTTGCTCATTACCCCCACCTTGCAGAGGCCTGAGCTGATGCCCTGCTAGTGTCCTGTGGCAGTGATCACAATGAGTGTAATTGCCTGTTTGCTCAGCTACCTTCTTAGTAGAGATCTCTTAGTCTTTACAAGAACTTGTCTGAACTGTGTGTGTCTCCAACATCTAGTGAGGTGTATGGCACTCACAGTCAATGTGTAATAAGGGTTTGGGGAAAGAACAAATAAATGAATATTCCATTGCATCATTAGGGTTCCAGGTGATGTTATGTGCATCTTCATGTTATCCCAGTGGGATAGGGAAAAATTGTGACTGACTACTCTGAAGCCTCCATTGCTGTTCCCAGTCATCAGAGGGCCTGAGGGCCTCCAGGGTTCTGGGGAGCAGAGAGATGGTAAACTTTCAGTAGTGTTGGCTGATGTTTGCCAAACCGGTGTGTTGGATTCTGCATGTGTTGACCTGCTTTAACTTTACAGACCTCTAATTCCAGGATGGATCCTGTTAACTAGTGGGGCCAAAAGGCTTGGCTGTGGTTCTAGATTCTGAAGCTCCCTTGTGTCTTCAGCCATGGGCTGAATCTCTAACAGGATGATCTCTAAAGATGGGAGGCCCCTTCTAGTTAAGGCAGAAGTATAGCTGGTTGACTCTGGAAGTTGTAGAGTCCATCAGCTAGGATGCCAGGTTCCAATCAGTTCCTCTCAGCGTACCCTAAGGTAGGAGATGGTAGAATTGTAAGTTATACTTGAACCATCTTTTATTTCGTACTCTGTGTGTGTTTGTGTATGCCACAAAGCACCTCTGAACCGTAAATGACAATTCCCAGGGGTTGACTCTTCTTCTACCATGGGAGCTCTAGGGATACCACTCAGGTTGTCAAGCCTGGCAGCAAAAGCCTCTGCCCACTGTGCTGTCTCACTAGCTCTGTTTTGTTTTATTTGTTGTACTGAGAGTTAAAGCTCAGGGCCTCACGCACACCAGGAAGGTGTACCACCACTGACCTGTGTACTTAAAAGCTGTTCTACAAAAGTTACTTTATGTATATGACTGCGTGCATATATGTATGTGCACCATGTGTGAGCTTGGTGACCTTGGAGACCAGAAGAGACCAACAGGTCCCCTAGGCCTGGAGTTACAGAGCTGCATGTGAGTTTTGGGAACAGAACCTGGGTCCCCTGCAAGATCAGCAAATGTCTTTAGTCTACTGAGTCATCTCTCCAGATCCCTCAGAAACCTTTAATTACATTTATTTCTTTTGTGTGAGGTCAAGGACACCCTTGCCATGGTCTTTGCTTGTGAAAGTCAAAAGACAGCTTTCGGGAGTGGGTTCTCTTCTGCTACCATCAGGGTCCCACCCACTCAGGGCTCAAACAGGTTATCAGGCTTGATAGCGAGAACTTTTTTTTTCCCGAGACAGGGTTTCTCTGTGTAGCTTGCACCTTTCCTGGAACTCTCTGTAGCTCAGGCTGGCCTCAAACTCGCAGAGATCCGCCTGCCTCTGCCTCCCAAGTGCTGGGATTAAAGGCGTGCTCCACCACTGCCCGGCTCTAATAGCAAGAACTTTTACCCACTGAGCCGTCTCACCGACCCTTTCCTCAAAAGCTGTAGTCAGTGCTTTGATGTTGAACTCTTCACCAGCTGTGTTGTATATAGAAGTAGACTGGGGCAGCTTAGCTTATACCTTTAACGACACCCTAATTGCTTTTTGGTCTTATAAGCTCTTTGAGGTGGACAGACAGTTTTTGTGTAGCCAGCTGTTGAGTCTGCTCCCGTCATCTTCATTCTTTGATTTGAACAGTTGAAGTGCTTGGTGTTGAGATTCTGACAACAGACTTCCTAAACCTAGCATTCATTCATTCAGTGTTGATTGAGACTCACTAGTGTCCGGCACTGGGATGTGCCAGTAGGTAAACAAGTCAGGCCTGGTTTCTGCCATGGTGTTGCTTTCTCCTGGGGGTGACAAAGCAGAAAGAGAAAACACATGCAGTGATTAGGAAACTAATAGGAGTGAGGAAAGCAGAGGACACAGCAGCCAGAGCCTGTTAAAATGGAGTCTTGTCTGGACTCCACTACACCAGACTAAACCCTTACAGTGACTGTAAGCCAGTCTTCTGACGCTTAGTGCTCAGCCCCATTCACTGCATCCTCATTGCTCATGCAGCCACTTCAGACACACCAGCTACACTCCACTTCTACCCTGGTGGTGGTAGGCATGGAGCCAAGACCTCAGGCTTGCTAAGCTTCTGCTCTATTGCTTTGCCTCATTCCTAGCCTTAGATGTTCATTTGGTCTGGCTGATGTTTCCCATGTAACCTTCACCTCAAAGAGGCCTTCTGTGACCACTAGTTAACTTCCTTTCCCCTGCTCCATGCTTGCTGTCCTCCTTTCCTGTTTTTCCTTTCTTTGTTTTGGTTTGGGTTTTTGAAGACAAAGTTTCTCTGTGTAGCCCTGGCTGTCCTAGAACTCACAGAGATACAGAGAACCTCCTGACTCTACCTTCCGAGTGCTGGGATTAAAGGTGTGTACACCATTACCTGGCTTTTTTTTTCCTTTCTTCTAAGGACCTGGCTAATGTCTGCACTTCTGTTTTTTGTTGTTGTTTTTGTTTTTTGTTTTAAGCCTTGCTTGTCTGCAAAGATTTCTCTTTCTTTCATTGCACATAGACAGCTTCTAATGCATGGTAGGTGCCTGGTGAATGTATGCAAATGTGTAAAAATACTGGAGAGTAGCAGAGAAATACCTTCCGAAGATGGTAGATGGAGGGAATGTGTCTTTGAAGTCATCTAAGCTGAGATTTAAAGGATAAGTTGGAGCATCTAGGGCAGGAGAGGATAATCCTGGTAAGTATTATCAGCAAGTACAGAGACAATGAGAAGGAAGCACTTAGCAAAACACCGAGGGCCTGACAGTCTGAAGTCCTTGCAAGACCTTGCGACCTGGAGGTGTTCTCATTGCGGCCTGTGTCACAGTTCCCCATCTCCTATAATCTGCTCACTCTCTGAGCCTGTGGGGGCAGGCTATTACGGCCTGCCTCACTGAAGGAAGGGCCTGAACATGTCTAACCTCCGTTTCATTATTGTTTTAGTTACTTTTCTGTTGCTGTGAAGAGACATCATGACCAAGGCAGCTTATAAAGGAAAGTGTTTAATCTGAGGAGTCAGGATTCCAGAGGGTGAGAATCCTTGACTGTTGTGGTGGGGAGCATAGCCACAGGCAGGCATGGGGCTAGAGCAATAGCTGAGATCTTACATCTGACCCACAAGCATGAGAGAGAGAGAGAGAAGATGAGAGAACATGAACATGAACTCAGAGCCCACCCCCAGTGGTACACCTCCTCTAATAAGGCCATATATCCTTCCCAAACAGTTCCACCAACTGAGGACCAAGCATTCAAACGTCTCAGCCTATAGGGGCCATTCTCACTGAAACTACCATAGTTACGTATTTAGAAGTAACTGATTTGCTGTGGTCCTGAGGATGGATGGAACCTTGGGCCTTTGCCATGGAGATCTCTTCTTGGCCTTTTTCTCCCACTTGAGATGTTGCCACCTGGTCACCTACCCTGTGCCATTTCTTCTCTCTGATCATTTTTTGTTTTTGTTTTTTGTTTTGTTTTGTCTTTTGTTTTTCAACACAGGGTTTCTCTGTGTAGCTTTGCGCCTTTCCTGGAATTCACTTGGTAGCCCAGGCTGGCCTCAAACTCACAGAGATCCACCTGGCTCTGCCTCCTGAGTGCTGGGATTAAAGGCATGCGCCACCACTGCCTGGCTTCTCTCTGATCATTTTTATGCATAACCTTCCATTTATTGGCTGTAAAATGAGCTTGGAGGTCTGGCATTTTCCATTTCAAGATAGTCAACAGTAGTTTGAGACTGGTTTACAAAACTTGAAATTTCCCCAAGAGTTGAGCCTTAGTTATCAATGTGTGTTGACCACCTATTTGCTTGATGTATGGATAAGCAATGGGAATACGGTAGTGAACAAATCTAACTTCTAGCTCTCATGAAATCTGCATTATGGAGGAAGAAAAATAGACACTATAAGGACTGTTTATAATATGTAATACTTTGAAAAAAATAGGAAAGGGTTCAGAAGTGTTGGAGATAGATTGGAGAGGTGTACCCTTTTAGATAAAGGAATCAGTAAGGCATAATTAGTGCAGACTTGTAATCCCAGCACTTGGGAGGCTGAGGCAGGTGGATCTCTATGAGTTCAAAGCCAGCCTGGTCTACATAGCAAGTTCTAGGCCAGCCAAGGCTAAATTTTGAGGCCCTGATTTTAAAAAAGCTAATAATAAAAGAACTAACATGGGGCTGGTGAGATAGCTCAGTTGATAAAAGGCACTTGCCACCATGCCTGACAATCTGAATTTGATTCTGCCGGCACCCTACGTGATATAAGAAGAGAATCAGCTGGGCGGTGGTGGTCCACGCCTTTAATCCCAGTGTGAGGGAGGTAGAGGCTGGCAGAGGCTGGCAGATCACTGAGTTTGAGGCCAGCCTTGTCTACAGAGCTAGTTCTAGGGCAGTCAGGGAACAAGATGTTCTCTGACCTCCATATATGTATACTGTGAAACACACACACACATGAGATCTAGGAAAGGCACCAAAACTACATAGAGAAACCCTGTCTCAAAAAAAAAAACAAAAAAAAAAAAAAAAAAAAAGAAGGTAACAGCTGAAGCCTCTGAGTTTGAGGCCAGCCTGGTCTACATAACAAGCTCCAGAAAACATAGAGTGACCCTGTCTTTAAAAAGAAGAGGAAGAGCCGGGCAGTGGTGGCGCACGCTTTTTATCCCAGCACTCGGGAGGCAGAGCCAGGTGAACTGTGAGTTCGAGGCCAGCCTGGACTACCAAGTGAGTTCCAGGAAAAGGCACAAAGCTACACAGAGAACCCGTCTCAAAAAGCAAAAAAAAAAGAAGAGGAAGAAAGTGACATCTGAGCCAAGATGAAAAAAAGTAGGGCCTGAAACATGAAGCTATCTGGATAAAAAACCTTCCTAACAAAGTAGACAGAGTGTCCAAAGGCCCTGTACATTATAGAAACATGCCTATTGTACTTACAGATTAGAAAAGAAGCCTCAGTTGAAGAGATGGCTCAGTGGTTAAGAGTACTTGTTCTTGCAGAGGACCTGCGTTCAAATCCCAGCACCTACATGAAGGCTTACCACCATCACCCATAACTCAATTTTCAAGGAATCCAACTGACTTACAAGGGTACCAGACATGCACTTAGTACACAGACATGCATTTAGACAGAACACTCATACACATAAAAGAAGTAAACTAAAAAAAAAATTTTGTTTTGTTTTGTTTTTTTGTTTTTCAAGACAGCGTTTCTCTGTATAGTCCTGGATGTCCCGGAACTTGCTCTGTAGGCCAGGCTGGCCTTGAACTCATAGAGATTTGCAGGCCTCTGCCTCCCAGGTGCTGGGATCAAAGGAAGAAAATGTCTCCAAGGAGGCAAGGCTGGGCAGTGGCAGATGCCACTTGACACTTAACAAGGCCTCTACATCTTCTGCGGGCAGAGTCCACCATACGGCCTCCAAGGCCATCCCTGAACCTTGTACTTCCTTCTCTAACCTCATCCGCTCCTCTCTTTTTCCAAGTCCTTGTTTATTTGTTTTGTGATATAGTCTTGCTATGAAGCCCAGCTCAGACCTCGAACTCTTCGTTTCCCTGGGCTCCACTTCCCAAGTACATCTATCATCATATTGGCTCAGTGGAGGCTTTTTTTACATTAGAGAAAGAATTGCTTTCGTCATAGATTCCTTAATACACGGGCTTCTTTGGGCTTGTACATGGTGCTCTTCTCTTGGTGTCATAGCCCTTGTTTTTAAATGGATTACCATGAGAGTGGAATGAGACAGGCTGTAAGTCACTCAGTACTGAGCCTGCTTCTAGCTGGCATTGGTGGCTGTTCTCGGGGCTCTTCCTTGTTATACTGGCATTTGGTATGTCACTCCAGGAGTGTGTCACCCATCTTTCCATATCTGCATAGATTCCCTTCACCTCAGAGAACTTTCCTGATGCTCCTCTGATCTTTGGTGACAGTTTTCTGAAGGGCAGGATTACTCTCTGTCTTCTGCAATCCTATCTATGGCCTACTGTGTACAACTCCTATGTGGGCGTAGTCGCAGGCCTGCAATGGATGACACTCCACACTGTGCCTGCTGAATGGATGGCCACAGTGCTACAGAAAGTTGTTGGTTAGTGGGAGAGCAGAAATTGTAATAAGTCTTGTTCTGTGGTCTCTGGTTTCTTTCTTCTTATTTAATTAACATGAGTATTGTCCCAAAGAACTCCTTATCTATCTATCTATCTATCTATCTATCTCCCCCCCACACACACACACACAGGGGTTCTCTGTGGAGCTTTGTGCCCTTCCTGGAACTCACTCTGTAGCCCAGGCTGGCCTCACACTCACAGAGATCCACCTGCCTCTTCCTCCCAAGTGCTAGGATCAAAGATGTGCACCACTACAACCATCTTATTTTTATTATTATTTTTTGTGGGGGTGGGGGGTGGGGGGTGGGGCATTGGTTTTTTAAGATAGGGTTCCTCTGTGTAGCCCTGGCTGTCCTGGAACTCGCTCCATAGAGCAGACTGGCCTCAGAGATCTGCGAGTTTTGTTTTTTTATTTTCGTCCAGAAGAATGTGGCTCTTTCTGAAAGTGGTTCTTCCAACACATTGTTGTTGGCAGATTAGTGGGAAATGGACATGTGATTCTGAAATGAGGCTCCTGATGCTCACTGCTGATGAAGGACTTTTGCTTGCATGTGGTAGAAACCTTTGGGTCCTTTTTGTTTTGAAGCTTTAATTACTGTGAGCCTCAAGAGATTGCTTTGATTAATCAGTTCTCATCCAAATCCCAAGAGACCCACAGCTTGGCAAGCTTATCCAGACAGGCTTTTACTAGGCATGTTACCAAACCTGATGTTCCTGCTGTTTCAGGTAGATAGATGGGCCTTGAAGTAACCTGCTATTCAACATCTGAGGGATTCTGCAGGGTATGTAGAACCCGGATCCTGCACCCTTTAGCTTGACTGTATGCATTTCTACCAGGTCTTCATTCTGGAAGAGTATTTGTTTCCCTGGATAGAAGTTGACATGTGACCTGCTCTTGACAATATTGGGGGAGTCACTAGCCATGTGACTCCAAACAAATGCCTTACACTCTACTGGCTTCTGTTTTCCTTAACTGTGAGCCTGTCTGGGTGTCAACTCAGTTTGTCGGGCTTGGTGGCAAGCACCTTTACCTGCTGAGCCATCTTGCCAGCCCCCTGAGGACTAAATTTAAAACTCTATGTGGTGTCTGGCCCATAGTGTATGTCTATTTGTCATACTTCCGTAATCACCGTCTTTGTTCAGCATTTCATGCCAAGCCTAAAGAACATGGAATATTTTCTCATAGTTGCTGAGCTCACTTGAAGGAGCCTGTTTGTATGAGTCTGGTGACCACATTGTCTCGGAGAGAAAGTCTAAAGTCTGGTTTCTCTACTGATGACTCACCTTTTTGTCTTTGAGTTGGCCTTACTGGTTTCCCTAACTTTAAAGTGAACATTTGCACTTACCTATGAGGTCCTTTTTCCTTTCTTAAAGACTGTTGGGCAGAGAGTGTTTGCTTTGTAGGTATGACACTAGGTTCTGTCACCAACATCGCCAGAAAGAAGTAAATAAGATAAAAGATTGTCAGATGGGAGAAGTGCCTCAGTCTGACTCATCCTCATGGGGAGGGTCACAGTCAGGCAGGGCATAGCGCAGAGGGGACATCTGTGAGATAAGCCAATCTCTGCCCTGAGACACAGCTGAAAGAGCAGAGCACATGTAATGACCCAGTGTGGCTTTTCTGCTTAAGATAAAGGAGAAATGGTAACTACACTCTAGCCCCTCCATCGTGTGTATTTCCATGTGTGTGCTGGTGCATGAGTGTGTGAATACGTGCATGTGCTTATAGAAGCTGAGGTCAGCTTGAGGTGTATTGTTGCTCAGGTGATATCCATCTTGATTTTTGAGACGGTCTCTCACTGGCCTGGAACTCACTAATTAGTCTAGTTTGGCTGGCTAGTAAGCTTGCACAGGGATCTGTCACAGTGCGTACCACCAGCTTTTGTACATGAGTTCTGGAGAACTGGGGTCCTCATGCTTGCTTGGCAAGCACTTCACCAAAACTGAGCTTTCTTCCTGGCTGAAGAAAGCCCTTGTCATTCTCTCTCTCTTTCTTAGCGTTTCCCCTTCCTTTTCTTTTTACTTCTGACACTGGGTCTCACTATGAAACCCAGGCTGACCTACAACTCTTCAGCTCCCCAAGGGCTGGAATTATAGGTATGCACCACTGGCTAGTCTGACTTGGTCCTGACTGTCCTTGAGGTTCGTATGTCCATATAGCAGGTTTCTGAGCAGCTGTCATGGAAGGGCTTCACAGCTGACGCCTCAGCACAGACCTTCAGAGGACAGTTTTCCCTGCCCAAATACCTGTGCGTTCAGAGATGGGTGCTGGCACCTGAGTCAGACCTCCTTAAATGGTTCTCATCTCTTTCCTGTTTGTTTTCGGACCAGCTCCCTCACTGACTCACCAAGTGCCCTCAATGTGTAATACATGTGCTAGCATGGCTTTTCAATGCAGAGATTGGACGGCTCTGACAAGACACTGCCTGAAAGGAAGAAAGTCTTACCCCTGCAATGTTTGGCCTTGTGGAGAATGAAAACACTTCCCTTCTCAGAGTGTTATGGTTTTCCTTCTTTCTGAAGACTTAATAAACTGAGCATGGTGGCACATACCTATAATCCTAACACTCAGCTGAGGCAAGAGAATCATGAGTTTGAGGCTAGCCTGACCTACATAATGAAGTCCTCTGTTTTTGTGACTTTTCTGTTGCTGTGATAAATACTGTGACCAAAAGCAAGTTGGAAAGGAAAGGGTTTATTTCAGTTTACAGCTCCACACCGTAGTCCATTGTGAAGGAAATAAGGGCAGGAACTGAAGCAGAAGCCGCAGAGGACTGCTGGCTTGCTCAGCCTGCTTTATATACACCCAGGACCAGCCACCTAGGGTGGTACTGGGTCCTCCCACACCAATCTTAAGTCAAGAATATGCCCTACAGATTTGCCTGCAGGCAATCTGGGGGAAGGCATTTTCTCAAGATCAACTCTTCCTAGATATGTCTGGGCTGTGTCAAGTTGACAACAAACAAACAAACAAAAGCCATCAAGACATCCTGTCTCAAAAATCCAAATGGGCCTGTGAGATGGTTCAGTGGGTAAAGTCATTGGCCACCGAGCCTGATGCACTGAGTTCAGCCCCTGGATCCACATGCTGGGAAGGGAGAACCAGCTCCTACAACTTATCCTCTCACTGCCACACGCAAGCTGTGACACACACCCCACCCCAGGCAGAGGAGTAAATACATGGAAAACTAAAATCTTCCTGGCTGCCTCTTGAATTTTACCCTCTTTGATCCTGTAACACGAATCTTAAAAAGGTCTTATTAATAAAATCAAACCCAGGGCCAGGTACTGGGGTGAATGCTGGAAGATCAGAGAAGCAGAACAAGCCACAGCCATCTCACCTCACCAGTTCCTCAGCTGATCCTGTTTCCTCAGACTGGAAGCCTCTGAGTCTTCATCTGAATGGATCTCAGCTGAACTGCTGCTAAAAGCCTAAAAGCTTAAAAAAGGCCTCTACCTTTCTGCTTCTTGCCATCACTTCCTGGGATTAAAGGCGTGTGTCACCATGCCTGGCTGTTTCCAGTGTTGCTTTGAACTCACTGAAATCCGGATGGATCTCTGCCTCCGGAATACTAGGATTAAAGGCTTGTGCTACCACTGTCTAAACCTATGTTTAATATAACGGCTGTTCTGTTCTCTAACCCCAGATAAGTTTATTGGGGTGCACAATATGTCAACCACATGATCCCCTTAGAAAAACATCCATTGGTAGGAGAAAAACTCCTTCATTGAGTGGCAAATCAGAACATTTGAAATGTGGAAGGAGTCTGTTTTGTTGTTGTTTGTGTTCTGTTTTTTTTGGGGGGGGGGTATATTCTGAGACGGTTTCTCTAACAGTCCTGGCTATCCTGGAACTCACTCTATAGAACAGGCTGCCCTCAAACTCCCAGAGGTCCTCCTGTCTCTGCCTCCCAAGTGCTGGTACTAAAGGTGTGCGCCACTACCACTTGTCCTGACTAGTTTTCAAAATGCATTGAACTATGGCCTGCCTGGGGGCCCCTGAGGAGGGGGAACCTAGGACATAGTTGGATGAGCCAGGATCTAGCACCCAGCCTTCTTCTGTCATCTGGGTTCACCTTTCACCTGCTGTCTATGTTGCAGGAGAGGGGCCTGAAGTTCCTTTGGCAGTTGGAAAATACAAAGCCAGAGTCAGGAGGTTTACTTTACTCCCAAGGCCACACAGCTGTCTATGTAGTAAGCCAGACTTCTGGCAGTGATTTTGGCATTGGCTCAGCCTTGTTGTATTTGTTGAAAGTTAACTGCAAAGCCTTCTGTTCCTGGTCTGTCTGGTGCTTGTCACAGAGTTTGATTTGTTGTAAGTCCTTGGTTTTGTAGCTTCCTTGGGAACCTGTCTTTTCATTCACTGAGCCAGCCAACACTTGGTGAACTCCTGGAATGTGCCAGGCACAGTGCCAGTCACTGGGTTGACAGCGTTAAACAGAACAGATCCCAAATTAGAGGCATGAAGAAGGCTGTGGAGAGGGTGGAGATATGAGTCCAATGCCAGGAGGCTGGTGTCCCTCTGGCTACAGAGGAAGGAAGCTCTGGAGCAGGAGAGTTAAAGCTGAGGCTGAAGAATGAGGTATTGATGGGGCTAGTGTTGGGATAAGTGTACCAATCCATCCAAGCTGCTTTATGTTTAAACAGGTAATGTGTACACACGGCACAGGGTTTCCAAGTTCTGTCAAAGGATCAGTGGAGAGTCAGTCTCACACCCCATTCCTTAGTCACCCAGTTTCCTTTTTGGAAGAAACCACTGATAACTTTTCTGTCCTTTTAAGGATAGTGGATGCATTTGCAAACGTGTAAGATACTTTCATTTTATTAATATTTATTTAAAATGGCGATACTAGCATACTTTTATACTTTGAATTTTGCTTTTCCCTTGACTGTCTTGGGTAGTTATGATAAAAGCATGTTGGGGTGGAGAGAGGACTTGGCAGGTAAGAGTATTGGCTCCTCTTACAGAGGACTCAGGTCTCACATGGTGGTCACAGCCATCTGTAACTCTAGTTCCTGGGGATCCCACGCCTTCCCCCTGGCTCCTGCAGGCACCAGACATACACATAAAATAAAACTTTTTAAAAAAACATGTAGAGCCAAGCGGCAGCGGTGCTGCCGCCTCATGCCTTTAATCCCAGCACTCGGGAGGCAGAGCCAGGCGGATCTCTGTGAGTTCGAGGCCAGCCTGGTCTACCAAGTGAGTTCTAGGAAAAAGGCGCAAAGCTACACAGAGAAACCCTGTCTCGAAAAACAAAACAAAAAACAAAAAAGAAAAACAAAAGTGTAGCTGGAGACGGTGGCACACACTTTTAATCTCAGCACTCAGGAGGTAGAGGCAGATGGATCTCTGTGAGTTCAAGTAGTCACAGCATTTTGCTATTACAAAGGTTGTTGAATAAATAACTTTTTGGTGTTTTTTCCGAGACAGGGTTTCTCCTTGTAGTTTGGTGCCTGTCCTGGATCTCACCCTGTAGACCAGGCTGGCTTCGAACTCACAGAGATCTGCCTGGCTCTGCCTCCTGAGTGCTGGGATTAAAGGCGTGTGCCACTGCCACCCAACTTTTTGTGTTTATATAGAAAGTTTTAGAAGTTCAATTGCTGGACCAATGACTAAGTAAACTTGAGGTTTTGAAAGCTACTGCCAACTACTCTAAGAGATGTGTGTATAAGGCAGTTAGTCTCTTGGTGACATCAATGAGGTCCTTATTTCCTGTATTTATACCAACGTGGAGTCTTAGCAGACTTTTAGCTTTTCATTAGTCGAGTAGCCGCTCAATGATCTCACTGTTAATTTCAGTTTCTGTGTCTTATGTCTAGGCATGAATGTTTCACATTTGGTAAACTGTCTACATCCTTCTCCATTCTCTTCTTGGTGTCGGTGGGTTTCATTTGTTTGTTTTGTGGCAAGGTCTTGTTATGTAACCTAGGCTGGCCTCCAACTCTCCTTCCATCTTGTTTTCCAAGGGCTGAGTGCCCATAAGCCACCTACCTGCCTCAGTTCTGGATTTTGATATGCTATGGAAACAAGTGTGCCTTTGTCATCAATGGGATGACACTTTTTGTTAGTTTGTAATTTGCCTTTTTATTGTTTTGGTCATGCAGGAAAACTGACTTTTTGTAATTGGACCTTTTAAGGCTAGCTTTTATATCATAGAAACACTTTTTTTCTTCTGGATTTTGGTCCAGTCTACCTTTTCCTCTCCAACATTGGTTCTTACTGTTTTGTTTTTGTTTTTTGAGACAGGGTTTCTTTGTGTAGCCCTGGCTTCCTGGAACTCACTCTGTAGACCAGGCTGACCTCAAACTCTCAGAGATCTGCCTGCCTCTGCCTCCTGAGTACTGGGATTAAAGGCACCAAAACTACACAGAGAAAGCCTGTCTCAAAAATCTGAAAAAAAGAAAGAAATTGTTCTTAATGTTTGTATAATTCACACAAGTAACATGTGCCCAGCATGTACATCAGGACACAGACCATCTTCATCACCTTCAGGGAGCTTCCAGCCCCTTAGCCAGTGCCCCGTCTTCTACCACCACAGTCTACTTTTGCTTTTCTGCTCTACAGCTATCTAAATGGCATCCCATGACACTTAAGGTATTTGTTTATTCTGTTTGGTTGGCTGCTTTTGTTTGATGCTGAGTGTGAAACCCAGAGGCACTTCTCAGCTTTTGTTTACATTTGATCTGGTCACTGAGTTTTCATTTTCATGCTATCCCGTTAGAAGAAATATGTGAGATACATAAACCAGCAAGTGATGCTCTCCCTGTTTTAAAACATGGAAACTAAATAGAAGCCAGCACAATGGCTCAGGAGGTAGACACTTGCTGTCAAGCCTGATAAACTGTGTTCTATCTCTGGGACCCACATGGTGGGAGGAGAGATTTCAGTTCTGCAACTTGTCCTCTGACATACACACCCATGTTGGGAACTGTGTGTGTATATACATGTACATACAGTAAGTGTAATTTAAGAAAAAAAGGAGCCAGGCGGTGGTGGCACATGCCTTTAATCCCAGCACTCGGGAGGCAGAGCAGGCAGATCTTTGTGAGTTCAAGGCCAGCCTGGTCTACAGAGTGAGATCAGGACAGGCACCAAAACTACACAGAGAAACCCTGTCTCGAAAAAACAAACAAACAAAAAAAGGCAATGGGGTTGGGGATCTAGCTCAGTGGTAGAGCACTTGCCTAGCAAGCACAAGGCCCTGGGTTCGATCCTCAGCTCAAAAAAAAAAGAAAAGAAAAAGAAACAAAGGCAATGAAGTCAGTTCACTTCATCTTGACTGTCATCCCTTTAAAAAGTTAGTGTTGTGGAGCTGGAGAGAAACCTCAGCAGTTAAGAGCACTTGTTGCTTCTGCAGGGGACCTGGGTTTGATATTTAGCGCCCACACGGTGGTTTATAATCATCCAAAACTCCCAATTCCAAGGGATCCAGGGCACCAGGCACGCATGTGGTGCACATACATACATGCAGGCAAAACATTAATACACCTAAATAAAATTTTAAAAAATTTAAAGTTACTATTAGACTGGAGTAATGCTGTGGAATAACCCCTCTGTATGCTGTGACTATGTTTTATTACCATTGGTTAATAAGAAGCTGCTTTGGCCAGGCAGGAAATCGAAGCAGATATACAGGGAGAAGAAGGGAGGAGTCAGGGTCAGATGCTAAAACACAGGTAAAGCCACAAGACATGTGGCAAAACATAGATTAATAGAAATCAGTTAATTTGAGTTGTAAAAGCTAGTCAGTAATAAGCCTGAGCAATAGGCCAAACAGTTTGTAATTAAGTCTCTGAGTGATTACTTTAAAAGCGGCTGTGGGACTGTGGGACAAAAAAAAATAAAGCCTCTGTTTACAGGGAAATGATTCAGTAGATAAAGCTCTTGCCACATTAGTGTGAGGACCTGAGTTCAGATCCCTAGGATGTGATGTGGTATATGTGTCTGTAATTCAAACACTCCCTTGCCACGGTGGGAGGTACTCATAGTCCAGTGAGCCTGGGATATACTACAGGGAATAAGTAAGAGACCATGGCTGGCTGGCTGGCTGGCTGACTGTCTGTCTGTCTCTCTCTCTCACACACACACACACTTAAAAAAATAATTTATTTAAATTTATTTTATGTGCATTGGTGTGAAGGTGCCAGATTCCCTGGAACTGGAGTTACAGACAGTTGTGAGCTGCCATGTGGGTACTGGGAATTGAACCTGGGTCCTCTGGAAGAGCAGCCAGTGCTCTTAACCACTGAGCCATCTCTCCAGCCCTGAACACACACACTTCTGTTAACAATTTTGAGTCATTAGAGAAAAGTTGTTCATTTAAAAAGGTCCTTACGAGATTTAAATTCATTTTATTAGCTTAAAGCAGATAGTTTATATTTCTTGTTTTAAAAATTAAATTTAGCCGGGCAGTGGTGGCGCACGCCTGTAAGTAATCCCAGCACTCGGGAGGCAGAGGCAGGTAGATCTCTGTGAGTTTGAAGCCAGCCTGGTCTACAGAGCTAGTCCAGGACAGCCTCCAAAGCTACAGAGAAACCCTGTCTTGAAAAACCCAAAAAAAATAAATAAATAAATAAATAAATAAATAAATAAATAAATTTATAAATTTAGAGCCGGGCGGTGGTAGTGCACACCTTTAATCCCAGCACTTGGGAGGCAGAGGCAGGCGGATCTCTGTGAATTCGAGGCCAGCCTGGTCTACAGAGCAAGATCCAGGGCAGGCACCAAAACTACACAGAGAAACCTTATCTCAAAAAACAAAACAAAAAAATTTAAATTTAGATAATTACATATCTAAAACATTTGAAAAGTATTTAAGGACTTTTCTTAAACCTAATCCCAACTTTATTTATTTGTGTGTGTGTGTGTGTGTGTGTGTGTGTGTGTGTGTGTGTGTGTGTTTGGACTTAGTTTCCTATTCTTGACCCTCAGCTCTGTGGCCAGTGCTTAATTATTTTGCAGAGCTCAAGGAAAACTGCTTCTTTTCAACTTTTAGTATTTGATTTAAGTCTTAAAATGTGAGGTTATTGTCATGGAGATGGCTTGACATGGGGAGACAGTTGTACCAAGCCTGAAGACCTGAGCTCTGTGCCTGGAGCCCACATGATGAAGAAGACAACCACTTTTCCCTATTTTTCCTCTGATCTCCACACACTCCCCTCAAAAATATAAAAATGTTTGCTTGTCTTAAAGTGGAGGTTAATGGGAATTTGTTGTATAGTGTGGCACGTCATTCTGGAGGTGGGGCAGTGACTGGTTTCTGAAGGGCAAACCAGTTGTTCCAGGAGTGCTGTCCCCTTGAGGCATTTCTTACTTGTAAATGCTAACATTGAGGGGATCCCAGTCCCAAATGCTGTATCTTTCCTCCAGAGTGGTTTCTGTTATCAGATTACTGCCTTGTTTGCTTGACACAGTCTGCTCTGTAGTCTAGGTGAGCCTCAAACTCATGGCAATCCCCTTGCCTCTATTTCCTGAATAGTAGTAGTATGGGTGTGAACTACCACACCCAACTTAACTACTTCTTTTGAAAATGTTCCCTGCCACTCATAAAGATAGAATACAAACCTCATACTTTTTTTTGCCTAAGCAGACCACCTACTTTTATGATGATGATGATGTATACAGAAGAGGGCGCCAGATCTCATTACAGATGGTTGTGAGCCACCCTGTGGTTGCTGGGAATTGAACTCAGAACCTCTGGAAGGGCAGTCAGTGCTCTTAACCTCTGAGCCATCTCTCCAGCACTGACCACCTACTTTTAAATGTGGTTCATGTACTTGATCAGGTGTGTCAGATGACAGGGTCTTAGCACCTTTGGCCTTATGGGAGAGGAATTGGTATAGGCCACAGCTGGCAGTGTGAGGGACTTGCTGCTTTCCCATGGCTCCTCCAAGTGCAAGTGCTTTCAGGACTGAACTGTTTGTTTGTTTGTTTGTTTGTTTATTTATTTATTTATTTCCATCCCTGTGGAGAGAATGAAAGATCTCTCCTGCAGTGACATCCAAGAGACAACCAAACGTAAGACCTGGCAGTGGTGTGAGGACGCTCATTAAAGACCAGACCCAAGAGAGAGTGCTCTACAGCAGATCTGCAAGCTGTGGGTGCTTGCTTACCCTGTGGAGTGAGGGTGTCTTCATTTTTAGCCTGGGCATTGGGTAGCTTTCCAAATCATTCTCCTTTTCCCTGTGTCCCTTTACTTCTCTCATTTCTGGACATGGTCAACTTTGGAGGAACACAGTTTATGTATATCATCTGCCCTACTGGGCCTCTGCAGAGGCATCATTTCTGGACATGGTCAACTTCGGAGGAACACAGTTTATGTATATGTCATCTGCCCCACTGGGCCTCTGCAGAGGGATCTGCAGAGTAGATGCTACAGAAATTCACGTATTAAGGCCAGCTCAGATTTGTGGGTGGTTGTTACATTCTGAGAGATGTGTTAGAAGCTTGGCTGCAGATCTGTGCTGGCTAACCCTGCAGGAGAGTCTCTGTTATTACCTAGGCTGGCCCTGGACTCTTGGGATTACTCAAGTTGTCCTTACCTCAGCTCTCTGAGGAACTGGGATTATAGACTGTGCCCATCTTCTGTCCTCTCTTTAATCTACAAAAAAAAGAGAAGCTTTCCTGACCCTTTCTCCTGGTCAGCTGTGTGCAGTACTGAATCGATCTCTGGCGGGTTTTGTCCTGGGAATTCGGGGCTCCTAGATGCTAGACTGTGTCTACAGAGGCATGAAGGCCCTGACAGCCTCTTCCACTGCAGAAGAAAACTCCCAGCAGCCAGGGAGTGCTTGGTATTCTATTTTGTTTTCCTTTTTCTTCCAACTTTATTTTTCATAGGTTGTTTGTTTGCTTGTTGCTTTAAGGAGTGGACTTACTATGTGCTCTGCTCTCATCCTTCCTCAGCTCCCAACTGCTGGGGATGCTGTTGGCTAAAGGGCGCTGCTGGTGGCTGGCCCCTGCCCGCGATGCCAGAGGAGCGCGCTGGGGGAAAGTCAGGAGCCATAGTTACCTTTTTAGAGGTTTATTGGGAGAGAAAGGGGGAGAAAGGGAGAGAGATGCAGGGGAGGGAGACAGAGTGGAAGAGAGAGAGAGAGAGAGAGAGAGAGAGAGAGAGAGAGAGGAAGTGGGGGAGGGAGGGAGAGGGAAAGAGAGGACAGAGAGACAGAGAGAGAAAGAGCCAGAGAAACAGAGAGACCACACAGAGGGAAGAGAGCAGAAAGGAACACACAGAGGGCCCGCCCGCTTTTTAGGGTGGGACACCGGCGCAGGCAGATGATGTAATTAAGGACATAGTCCTTATAGATACAGGAATGTACCTCCATGCCCAGATAGTCCCCTCAGCCTTAATCATTCTCTTAGACTCAGCAAGGAACAGAGGCTTTCCTATTTTGGACCCTTTGGATATTATGCTCCCAAATCTGATTTCTTTGTTTTTGTTGTTGTTTGTTTGTTTGTTTGTTTTGTTTTTTGTTTTTTGTTTTTTTTTGGTTTTTTGAGACAGGGTTTCTCTGTAGCTTTGGAGCCTTTCCTGGATCTCATTCTGTAGACCAGGCTGGCCTCGAACTCACAGAGATCCACCTGCGTCTGCCTCCCGAGTGCTGGGATTACAGGCGTGCGCCGCCGCCGCCACCACCACCCGGCGCAAATCTGATTTCTTAAACCATGTAGCCCTTTGTGATACAACAGAACACCTATTATCTTTTTTGCCTTCTCATTAATAGCATTCTGAAAAAAGTGGCTGTGTGCATGTGCAAAAGAACATATTTAAGTAAATTGCTATTGATACCGAATGCACAGAGTTACATAATGGAGCTGTCGGTGGATGAGTGCCCCTGGGATCTCCAGTGGCCCCTTTAGTTTCTTTGAAGAACTGTCAGTTGAACACTGGCCTTGTGCAGAGCCCTATATGGGGCCTGAAGGTGGATGGTACCAGCTGTGAGGCAAACCCACATGCCCCTCCCCTTATGGGTTGTTTCCAGCCCTGGCCCATGCTATGAGCCCAGCAAAGCAGAGGCTCTCCCCTGAAGCACTTGGATCTTTTCTGAAGCACCATGCAGGGCTTATATCATTAGATCTGGCGTCTCTCCGGCTCTTTCCTGCAGCTCTAGAAGGAAAGGGCCTTCGTTCTTCTGAATTTTGTAAAAGAAAAGTAGAATTCTGTCTTTTTTCTTTATACTGTTGTTAGTGAAGCTTCTGTTCTTTTATTCTATTCAGTGCTTCTCAGCCTTCTAATGCTGCGACCCTTTAATAAAGTCGCTCATGTTCTGGTGACCCCAACCATGAAATTATTTTGTTGCTACTTCATAACCATAATTTTGCTACTGTTATGAATCACAGTGTTAATCTTTTTGGAGATAGATGTTTGCCAAAGGTTGAGAACCCATGTTCTATGGCATCCATAAGTACTTAAAGCAGCCTGAGACACGCTAGTGTTCCATTGATGAAAATGGGTGGGGACAGTTTCAGTGCTGTCCTGCCATAATACAAGCTGAATTTGAAACAAGTAGTCAGGCTGGGGAGACTGTATAGCTCACATTGGTCGCATCGTGGCCTTTCATTTTGCCTCCTCATAATAAGAAATACAAAGAAGGCTACATATTTGAGTCCCTTTCATTGAGGCAACTGAATGGACAAAATGAAGTGACTTTGCTCCATTTGGATGTCTTTCTTGACCCCTCCCTTTCTTTCTTCTGTGTTTGTGTATCTGCCCTTTGGAGGTTAGAGGATAATTTTTTTAAGAATTGGTTCTGCCAACATGTGGGGGCCGGAAACTAAACTCAGGTCATCAGCCTTGGCAACAAGCCCCCTTACCTCCTGAGTTACTAACTCAACAACCTCAGGTGTCATCTTTGGGGTGGGGGCTGCTGAGACAGGGTTTCCCTTTGTAACCCTAGCTGTGGAACTTACTCTGCAGACCAGGCTGGCCTGGAACTCAGAGATACTCTTGCCTCGGCCTCCTGAGTACTGGGATCAAAGACGTGGGCCACCACCACCACCCGGCTTTGTTTTTGGTTTTGAGGCAAGGTCTCAGTCTGTAGCCCAATCTGGATTCACCTCACAATCTTTCTGCCTCGTTCCTTTAGGTGCTAAGATTACAGGTGCAGCAGCTGTGTGATTTTTCTCTACCATGAAAAACTACAGGTAGATTAGAAAGTTCCCCTGCCTTTGATTAAGACCTTAGTGCTGATAAAGCCCTATCGTCCCTCTCAAATGGGGAGGAATTTCTTCATCAAGAGAACATAAGCCCTGACTGGAATTATTGGCAGGCTGCCGTACCTACTCATCATTTGCATGAGTTCTGAGCACTCTGGTCTTCACAGGTAATTGCTAAGCACTTTAACCACTGAGCTATCTCCCTGGCCTCTTAAACCTCCTATTTTAGTAGAGGTGCTAATAAATGATTACTTCTTAGTAAATCTCAGAGCAGTTCCAGAAGTAGCTGCTATCCAAGGTGTTGTGGCCCCTGGGTAACTTTTTTTTTCCTTTGAGACAGTTTTAGTAGCTTTACTTTTCAAGGCTGGTATTGCAGCCATGTGCCATGGACTGCTCATTAGCTGTTTTTTAAAAATTATTATTACAGGTGTGTGTGTGTGTGTGTGTGTGTGTGTGTGTGTGTGTGTGTGTGTCAGAGGGGGGGTGCACATGCTCAGATCATAGGTCAGTTCTCTCATCTACTGTAGATCCCAGGAATTGAACTCTGGTCAATCTGCATGGCATAGTGCTTTTCCCTGCTGAGCCATCTCACCAGTACCCCGCCCACTTCCTTTTTATCTTTCAGCTGTTGATCAAGAAGTAGTTACTCAGTAAATGCTTGCTGGATGAACTTGGGGCTTCAGTATTCTCTTTGACCTCCTGACTACAACAACTGGGTAATGTCTTAAGAGATGCTGTAAGAAAATTGGCCAGACTTGAGAAACGGTGCAGTCATGGTGTGCAAACTCCAGCCTCCTAGAGATAATTGTAGTTTTTTAGAAGCTTGAGGGAAGTTGTGGAAAGAAGAAAACCCCTTGCTTCTTTTTTTTTTTCAAGACAGGGTTTCTCTATAGACCAGGCTGGCCTCGAACTCACAGAGATCCACCTGGTTCTGCCTCCTGAGTGCTGGGATTAAAGGCGTGCGCCACCACCATCTGGCCCCCCTTGCTTCTTTAAGACTTATTTACTTAGGGGGCTGGAGAGATGGTCCAGCATTTAAGAGCACAGCTGTTCTTCCAGAGGTCCCAGGTTCAATTCTCAGCACCCACATGTGACTCACAACCATCTGCAACTCCAATTCCAAGGGATCTGACATCCTCTTGCCTCCACAGGCACACATGTGGTACGCAGATATACATGCAGACAAAACACTAGTACACATAAATACCTGTTTATTTTATGGGTATGTGTGTGCCTGAGTGAATGTATGTATGTACACCATGTGTGTGCAGTGTCCTTGGAGGCCAGAAGAGTATGTTTGAATCTCCTGGAACTGGAGTTATAGGTGATTGTGAGCTGCCGTGTAGGTTGCTGGGAACCAGATCTAGTGTCCTCTGCAAGAGCAGCCAGTGCTCTTAACTCCTGGCCATCTCTCCAGTCCCCCTCCCTCACTTTTTTTTTTAAAATTTATCTTTATTTTATGTGTGTTGGTGTTTTTGCCATGGATGTCAGGTCCCCTGGAACTGGAATTACAGACAGTTATGAGCTGCCATGTGGGTACTGGGAATTGAACCCATATCCTTTGGAAGAGAGCAGTCAGTGCTCTTAACCACTAAGCCATCTCTCCCCCCCCCTCACTTCTTCTATTTATCTATCTATCTATCTATCTATCTATCTATTTATTTATTTATTTTTATTTTTTTGGTTTTTCGAGACAGGGTTTCTCTGTGTAACTTTGTGCCTTTCCTGGAACTCACTTGGTAGCTGTGGCTGGCCTCGAACTCACAGAGATCCGCCTGGCTCTGCCTCCCGAGTGCTGGGATTAAAGGCGTGTGCCACCACCACCCGGCCTCCCTCACTTCTTAAACTTTGCTTTGCTCAAGATCACTTGCATCTATGAGGTGAGGATAGAACCGCCTGAGCTTTGGTAAGCTGAGCCCCACAGCTGGGTGGATATTTAGAACATGCTGAATGTGCTGAACACGGCAAGGGGGTCTGCTATGACTGACCGTCAAGGGTTTATTTGTAGTCCATGGATTAATCTATAGTTACTCAACTGTCTGCCTACTGACAGCCATAGAAGTGTGTCATAGATAATGAGACCGGAAAAGACAAATGACCTCAGGCTCTTGTTCTGTGGGAGAGATTCCTAGAAGGAAACTTGTTTGGTCAAAACACTGATAGATTCCCTCAGTTACCCTCCAAAATAAGACCAGCCATGACCTAACAGTTCACTTGCCTGGAGAAAGAGATAAGCAGTTATCTTCCCTACTTTGTGTGTTCTGGATGCTTCTCTTCCTCCCAGTGCACACCCTAACTGAAAATGGACCAGAACACAGACCCACCCTTTTCTTCTCTGTCTTGCAGAGTCTGGCCACAGATAAAGGACCAAAATGACTGATTCAAAATACTTCACAACCACCAAGAAAGGTACTGTATGTTTTCCCACAGCCTGTGCTATGTCTCCCAGGTGTTCTCCTCCCGGATGTATTGGGGAGCTTGGGGATGGTGGAGGTTGGAGGTGTCATTGGGAATGATGATCCCAAAACTGTTCATAGTTGATGATGTAAGAACCCAAGTGTCCTTTTAGAATCCAGAAAAGAACATTAATGCTAAGCATGGGGAAACGTCCTTGTTCCCCATGGCTTAAAAGTAGTTAAATACATTGCCCCTCCCTGCGGAAAATACAGAGTCTGTCAGTAGCCCTGCTGTCGGGGGAGGCTGGCCCTTATCTATGGCATTGTTCATGTTGTAGCAAAAGTTTTTATTCTGTTATTCATTTGACGTCATCATAAATAGTTCCCAACGGTTCCCATGACTCAGTCTTAAAGCCAGTTAAGTTGCTGCACTGAAGTTTACTAAGCTGGGTTAATGTCTTTGGAAACTGTTCCTTTCTGCCTTTTTTTTTTTTTTTTTTTTTTTTAAATTTAATTTAATTTTATTTTCTTGGTTTTTGTTTTTTTGAGACAGGGTTTCTCTGTGTAGCTTTGCACCTTTCCTGGAACTCACTTTGGAGACCAGGCTGGCCTTGAACTCACAGAGATCCACCTGCCACTGCCTCCCAAGTGCTGGGATTAAAGGTGTGCACCACCACTGCCCGGCCCCTTTCTGCTTTTAAAGAAGTAGTGGAAGTTGTTGTGGCTGATGGGTGAGCTTTAATCTCTCTGGCCAGCCCTTCTTACCCTCTCATCTCCAGGGCCTGCTGACGAGGCAGGAGAGTCTTAGTCTCCTTAAAAAAAAAAAATATGTATGTACACACACAGACACACACACACACACACACACACACACACACACTACTTCTTTGTATGAATGTCTTTGTCTGGTGCCCAAGAAGGCCAGAAGAGTGTGTTGGATCCTTGGAGTTACAGAGAGTTGTGAGCCACCATGTGGGTTCTGGAAATCAAACCCCAGTCCTCTGGAAGAGCAGCCAGGGCTCTTAACCACTGAGCCATCTCTTCAGCCCCGAGTAGGCATTTTATTTACTGGTCTAGCTGTTGCTTATTTAAGACAGTCTTGTCAGGTGTGCTGGGTCTTAGCTTTGGGAGGTAGAGGCAGAAAGATCGAGGATTAAAGGCCATTCTTGGATACACAGCAAGTTCAAGCTTAATCTGCTTTATGTGAAGCCCTGTCATGGGGTCCCTGATTGTGAAAAAGAGGTTGAGAGACAGTGAATAGAAATAGAGACATCTAGAATCTAAATCTGAGAAAGATCCAAGGCAGATTGTAATAAAAGACTGAAGGGAGTTAGTGAGACCAGGATCACAACTCTGTTGAGACTACAGCACCAAAGACTGGGCATGTGGCCTTGGGGAAGAAAGAACTGGCTGCCTTCTATGACCCAGGAGCCAGGTTTAGTGGCTGGAGGAAGGAGGCATCTCTGAGCAAAAACCTCATCTTACCAGTCTTCTTGGGGTGGGTTTGACTGACCTCCATCACCTGGCCACATGCTTTGAGTGAATATCCAAATCCCTGTGGACATTGGCCAAGGCTGTCCTTGTTGCTGAATCCAGGCCCCTCTTTGAGGAGGAAGATGTATTCCTTTATAAATTTGAGCCACAGGATCTATGATTATTCTTGGCCCTGTTAAGCAGTGCCGTTAATGCGACCCTGCTCAGGCTTTGCTAGGTCATTGTTCTTAATCAATTGTATTTAATTTCTTTTTGTGATCATGATTTAAAAAACAAAAACAAAACTCATTTTCTTTTTTCTCATTATGAATCTACTTAGAACTTTCTTAGCATTTCCCCCCACAGTCCCTTCTCACCCCCACCCCCAAGTGACTTGAAAAACAAAAACAAACCTAGGACTAGAATTCTTCATATGGCTAATTAATATCAACAGTTGTCTTTGATGCAGAGCAGAGTGCCAAGCAATGAGCTGGACATTTCATAGCTGAGACTGAGTGAGAGAGTTCATTGGCCAGTTCAGAGAGAGGAGCAGGCAAAAAATGGGGTCAGAGAGGCAAAGGGTTGTCCATGGTAGAGCCAACCAAGCAAAGGGATTTATTTAGAGCATAGGCTTTGGAAGGAACAAACCTGGTTTCCAACCTTAGCCTGTCCCATTTGCTATGGAACAGCCTCCATTGCTCATCTGTAAAATGGGGAAAGGCAGGTTGTTGTGAATATGAAATGAGAAAGGATATGGAAGAATTAGTGTGGTTCTGGAATTAGCACGTCCTAACTATCTCATCTCCATGGGGTGGAGGTGGGGAGCAACCACACATCCTCATTTTCTTTTCTACATCATCAAGTTCTTGAGAACTATTTATTGCATGCTGCAGCCCTTGTAAAACAGCTCAATTCCCATCTCCAGGCTGAGGAAGTGAAACCCTGAGCAAGCTGTTTGAGCTCAGGGTTCTGGGAAAACAGGAAAAGGCAACGTGTAAGATCAGCCACCACCCACCGCCACCCACCTCTAATTCCACTCAGCCTTGAGAGAATGAGGGCAAGTGAGAAGGCTAAGGGGAGCTTGCTGTCCTCTGCATTTTTAGCAGGCTGGCTGAGGGAGCCCCCAGGACCTTGGTTCCCATTCCTTTAGTCCAACATGGCCTCCAGGCTTCCATCACCTTAATCTCTCTTCACCTTTCCTCACTGTTACTGTCCTACCTAAGCAAGGGCCTAAAGCTGCTCTCTACCTCGACGCAGTTCTCTGGGAAGTTGGTGCAGGAGATCATCTTGGGGTGAAAATGGACTGCTCATTGCTGTCTCCTGTCCTCAGGGGAGATCTTCGAGCTGAAAGCAGAGCTTAACAGTGACAAGAAGGAGAAGAAGAAGGAGGCAGTAAAGAAAGTGATTGCATCAATGACTGTGGGCAAAGATGTCAGGTATGCAAGAGCAAGCTGGTGATAGCCGGATGCTGTCATAGCTAGGGTCCAGTTTGCCCCTTCTTCCAGCTTCTCTCGTTCAGCTCCTTTGACAAGCCTCGTTTCCAGACCCAGGATTCTGTTTGCACGTGTTGACAGGCTGCAGTGCTAATAGCTCAGGCAGAGAAGAAAGAGAGTGAGGCGGACTGGGCACTCCAGAGGGTGTGGCAGAGCCCTCTGCGAAGCTCCAGAGGATTGCTGCCCAGTAGGAAGATTAACCCAGCACGGCTGGCGGTTCTGGTTTGTTTTGAGAACAGGAAGTGTGTTTTTTTATTTTTTGTTGTTGTTCTCTGTTCTGATGCTCAGCACCTGCTCTAGGCTGTCTTCATGTTGTATGCAGTTGTGTTTAACCGCCTGTTGGACTGAGAGATCTCCAAGTGATAGGTTTCATGACAGCTCGATATTTGCATTGGTAAATCTGCAGAACACCTTCAGATACATCTTCTCAGTGCTTCTCTACACTTTCCATTGTGTGCAGTGATGTTTTTACTGCCAAATAAATAAGAAAAAGAATGAGGAAAAATACTCCCTAACAATCACATGACTAATGCAGAACCAGATATGGAGCCTGGACCTTCCCCAATTCAGAATCCAGACTGTTCTCTGTATGTCATAGTACCTTGCTCATACCGCAGAGGTTCTGATGTCTAGCTGCTCCCTGACTGGATCTTAGAGAATGATCCCACTGTCCCAGGCTTCCACACAGATTGCCCACCTGATTGCTACCCTTAGCAAGGACTTCTGAAGCCAGTTAGGAGAATTCTTAGCAGAGACCCTCTTAGGACAGATTGTAAAAGGATTGGGGCTATGAGGTACCTCAGTGGCTAAAAGTGTCTGCCACCAAGTCTGATGACCTGACTTCAGTCTCCAGGATCCACTTGGCTGTCTTCTACTGCTTGTCCTGTGACCTCCACATGTGCACTGTGGCACACATGAGCCCAAGCGTGCACGCGCGCGCGCGCACACACACACACTTCATAAACTATGATTTAAAAATATGTTTTGGGTTGGGGATTTAGCTCAGTGGTAGAGCGCTTGCGTAGCAAGCACAAGGCCCTGGGTTCGATCCTCAGCTTTAAAAAAAAAAGGTTTTAAAGGATTGGGCATCTGTAAATCTCATTCTTTCTAGAAAAAACTATATTCCCCTTCAGTTGGAACATATCTGTCACTTCCTAACAAAGGAAATACCTTTGTTCTCCCTCCTCAAAAGAGCTTGCTTTCCTGATGATGCCTGAGAGACATTCAGGCTCTTCACTTCCTCTTCCTCTCCCCAGAGTGGCTCTGCTCTTGCTGGTGTGTCATCTTTCCAGGTGACTTTGTCCATTGCAGCTCTGAAGGGAAGCTGTTCTGTTGGGTGTCCTTCATTCTCATTCAAGACAAGTGTGACCAAGAATTAGGAGGGAGGGTGATGGTTCACATTCCGGAAAACTCATCTTTGTATTTCTCATCTCAAGGCCTGTAACTCTGGGATAGTTAGGGTTCCATGCTGGGAAGAGTTGTGCCAAGTACAGCAAAGGTCCTAGTCAGAGCTGGCTCCTCGTGTTTGACATTTCTTAACCTCAGAATTACCGGAAAAGGGAACATTCCCCCGGCTTCTTGGGGCTGTTCAGTGAGATGAATTGTGTCCAATCATTAGCAACAAGCCTGGCACACAGCATGAGTCCCATATACCTTGCTGGTTCTTAGAGGGTGCCAAACCTGTCCCTTTAGCCCTGCTTCTCTGAGATGCTCTGGAACTAGCAGCCTGATATAAGGGACCACATGAAGCATTAGGGAAGGAAAAAAGAATGATACTCTTGAAATACCAGATGCTCTAGGAGTACTGTCTCGTTAGGAAGTGGGTTTCTGGGGGTAGGGAGAAGTACTGGGAATTGAACCCTGGTCTTTGTGTATGCTAGGCAAGTGTTCTATCACTAAGCCCCAGCCCCAGCCTCAAGGTCAATTTCTGTTGCTCGTTCTTTACAAATGAAGGAACTCATACTTAGGGACTGGAAGAAGTTTCCCAGAGTCATGAGCATAGCAAGAGGCAGAGCTGTTTTGATGGGCTCTTCTTGTGCTTGAACCCCATGAAGAAAGCAAGCCTTTCAGACCACTCTTCTCTTCCTTCTTCCTACTTCTCACTGCCATCCCTTCCCTCCCCTGCAGTTCGCTGCCAGCAAAGCTTGTGTTCTGTCTTCAGCCTTGACTGGGGCTCTTTCCTTTTGCAGTGCCCTCTTCCCTGATGTGGTGAACTGCATGCAGACAGACAACCTGGAGCTAAAGAAGCTGGTGTACCTGTACTTGATGAACTATGCCAAGAGTCAGCCTGATATGGCCATCATGGCTGTCAACACCTTTGTGAAGGTAAGCAGGAACCCAGTGGAAGTGGGAATGCGGGGAAGGCCTGCTCACTGTCCCTGTCTCTTTGGAGTGCTGGGGCACTCTGCCTTGGATGGAATTTTCAGGCTCATTTGCAGACCTGCAGGCTTCCTTCTGCCTCAGCAGGCTGAGGGCCTCATCCTCCAGCAGAGGGCTCCCTCTCTCCAGAACCATAGACCCAGAGATTATGGCTTATTCATTCCCTGTGAGGTGGCACCAGGCCTATTGGCCTCTCATTTCCCTGTGTGTGTTGCCAGCACAGATTGTAGCAAGTGTCTGAGAGCAGCTCTGCCCCTTACCAGATGACTCCCTTCTCTATTTTCTGTCACTAGATGAGGAGCAAAGCACGAATTTGGACATTGACCCCTGCCCACTGGGGCTCACATACAGGAAAATGAGGTTTCTGTGGCTGTGTGTGCCCATAATTCCAGCACTTGGGGAGCTAAGAAAGGAGGATTGCTGTGAGTTCTAGATCAGTCTAGGCTACACAGGGAGTCCCAGGCCTTCTGAGCAACATGGCAAGACCCTGTCTGGAAAAGGAAAGATTGAGGACTAGGTGCTAGGAGCAGATGAGTTTGGATAGCTGCTCCACTCTGACGGGGTGAGCACGCACCTTCTCGAGAGCCTCAGCTTCTTGATGTGAGCATCAAGGGCATCAGGAAGCAACAACACAGAAAGTATGGAGAGCCGCTCACACAGTAGCTGGCAAATGCTTGGCATCCATTCTGTGGCATTTACCTTGAGTATTGTTGGCTGTGGCCAGTGGACGTCCCACAGCAGCTGTCTGATGTTGCTCAGAGCTGGAGGCCAGGAAGAATAGGAAGCCACAGATGACTCATCCCACCCCTGCCCCTGGCCAATGACTGGTTCCCCTCAGGACTGTGAGGACCCCAACCCCCTCATCCGGGCCCTGGCCGTGAGGACCATGGGTTGCATCCGAGTTGACAAGATCACAGAGTACTTGTGTGAACCGCTCCGAAAGTGCCTGAAGGATGAAGATCCATATGTGCGCAAGACAGCAGCTGTGTGTGTAGCCAAGCTCCATGATATCAACGCCCAGCTGGTAGAAGACCAGGGTTTCCTGGACACACTTAAAGACCTCATCTCTGACTCTAACCCCATGGTAAGTGCTAATGTCCTTGTGATGCCCACAGGCTCCTGAGTTGCTTGGGAGGAAGACTTGGCTTGACCCTTACCTGGCTGTCCCCTTTCTCAGAAGGGAGGGCCTTACTGAGTATCTAGTGCCTGCTCCTTGCAGTGCTTTGCAGGGAATGAGGCCTGGATTTCCTTTTACCCTCTCAAACTAGCTACATGACATTAGGAAAGCTGCCTAATCTTTCAGATCCCTGTTTGTCTCATCATTAGACTTGGAAGGTAACATAGCTGACCTGAGCTGGCCTGACCTGGCAAGCTGTGACTCTGCAGTCAGTGCAAGACTACCCTGGTAGTTCCCAAGCATGTGGGGTTGTGGAGATGTCACCTGACAGTACTCTAGTGTAGAAGTCAGGACACAAGAGTCTGCAGTGAAGTTGGTCAGGGCCTGTAATCCCAACCATCAGGAGACCAAGGCATGAGGGATGAGAGTTATAGGCCAGCCTGTGCCGTGTAACAAGAGCTTTTTTAAATTTAGAAGTGTGTAAGAAAAAGTGAAATATTCAGAACATTGGGCCCAGCCCCCACTCTGTATTCACCAGAAACGCTGATTGCTCATAGATTAAAAACTGTTAGCTTGAACACTGTGTCATGCAGCCAAGTTGAAAACATTATAGACTGTACAGAAAGGAGCTGTCTTGGTAGAAACCCCTCTATAGTTACCCTTTCTCAGCAGCCTTGAAGAGACCTGCAGGATTCTCCTCTCTCTGAGAAGCACAGCTGACAACCACTGCCCTGAGTGGCTCTAGCCAGTAGAGCGAGGTTGACTGGTGGTGGGCATTGCCTTCCACTGTTGGGTGCCTGGAGCTGAACCTTTCTTCCCCTTCTTCCCAATGGCAGCTGTGTTTACCTTAGTTCTGCTTTACAGAGGAGTCAGTGGGGTGAGTGAGTGTCGTGAGGCTCTAGAACCTAGCAACAGGATCATATTCCTTTACAGAATGTCCCTCTCGACCTGCTAGTGTCATTAGCCCCTGTGCTCTGACTCGAGTGGTACCTCCAGCCTCTACCCCTCCACCCTTTCAACCAGGTGGTGGCAAACGCAGTGGCTGCCCTCTCAGAGATCGCTGAGTCTCATCCCAGTAGCAACCTGCTTGACTTGAACCCACAGTCCATCAACAAGCTGCTGACAGCCCTTAATGAGTGCACTGAGTGGGGCCAGATCTTCATTCTGGACTGTCTGGCCAACTACATGCCCAAGGATGACCGTGAGGCCCAGAGGTGAGCAGACACCCCCTTGCTTACCAGCCTGGTTGGATGTGGTCCTCATGGGGCTCTCTGAACGGGTCTCTTTCCAAGACCTTTCTTCCCATCATCAGACACACTTGGAGGGGGCCAGTCTGTGTCTCATCTCCAGAGCCATGCTGTCAGCTGTATGGTGTCGGGCAGTAAGCTCCCTGCTCGCTGTGAACGTAGATTGGGACTGGCCAGACTAACAAGTATCCACCAGTTGAACCCAGAGCTTTGTAGCTTCAGAGCCACTGAATCCTTTAGGTACCTGCCCTCTGCTGGGTGCCTTCCGTGTTATGTAATGTTTAAAGTACATCTGTGAAATGTATCATCAGCCGTCTTACAGAGGGGGAGCCAATGAACATTGCTAGTAGGGTAAGCTAAGCATGGAGGGGCTCTCTAGGAGAGCTCATGGCTGAGGGCCGGCAGGCCTTAGGGACAAGGCCTCACTGTCATGGGGTGGTGAGGACTGGAGAATCTGTGGGCGTGGGCCCAGGGCAACTGCATGCCAGGAGGTCAAAGCAAAGGCTGCGCAGACACTGGCCCACCAGCCGAGGCTCAGCACGGGTGAAGAGTTGGTGACAGAGGGTAGAACCATACCCCTTCAGGCTCATCCCCCATCTCCAAGCAGAAGCAGGCAGGGTGAAGAGACAGGCAGCGACATGCAGAAAGAAAGGCCAGGAAAGAACAGGAGACAAGAGAAAGAGAGAGGTTAGTTAACTGTGGCTCTAGTTGGGATGAGTGTGTTCTGAGGCCCAGCCCCCCCCCCCTTGAAGGATACTACCCTTCCTCATGGCTTTAGCCTGATACCCTCACAGCCTGTGTCATACCTCTTTGTAGTTTGTCCTAGGACCTCTCATGGCCAGACTACTGATACCAAGTGGAAGGTTCAGAAGCTGCCTCTGCCCAGCACCATCAGGTGCCTGAGGAAGGGCAGAAGGAGGTTCTACCTTGACCTTCCATGGAGGTCTGGCTGGACCGCTCTCCTTAGCTGGTGTAGCCTGAGTGTAAGTGGACAAAGGCCTAGTTCCTCAGAGCTAGGGACATCCTAAGAGGACGCAGGTGACTGAGTATGGAGCTAGGCAATCACCACTGAGGGCAGGATGAGCATCCAACACCCCACCCACCTCTTGGCTGATGGTAGCACAGAGGGCATCAAAGCCTGCTCATCTCAAGATCATCAGTGACATCACCTGGGGGACCCAGGACATACCAGGCTGTCGAGGCCACCACCAAGAAGGTCCACAGCTCCCATCTGCACTGAGGAGGCAGCCAAAGGTGGACCACTCACTGGAGGCCCAAGGTCCAGATTGAGGAGGTCACCTAACAGGTCGCCCTGGGCAGGGATGACATCAGGCTGATCACCAGAGGCTGCTCCAGTAGGGGCTGTCTCAGGGCTCTCTGTGCTCTCGCTCCTGTTGGACACAGAGAGGGTCAGGTGGGGGCGGAGGTATCAGTGTCCCTTCCCTAAGACAGGCACTGGGTTTCCTCACTGTCCAGGGGTGCAGGTGGGGGATGGGGCATCTATATGACTGGTCTCTGCCTCCCTAGTCCCACCTACTCTGTTTGTTTGTTGTTTGAGACAGGGCTCTCTGTGTGGCTTTGTGCTGGGATTAAAGGCGTGCACCACCACCGCCCGGCCTCCCTTCTACTCTCTGAGCTCTCCATGTGGTGAGCCGGCTGTGCATATTCTGGCTCGTTAGAAAGGAAACTAGACACCAGCCCCCAAGACTGTCAACAGAGGTGCTGGGAACAGGTCTGCAGCACTAGAAGTCAGTTCTGCTGGCCGTGGGGTCCTCAACTGTCCAAACTCTCCATACCCACTATCCTCACCTGTTAAATGGACACTGTCTCAATGGAGTGATCCATGGACACCTAGGATGTAGTTAAGCAGTGGCAGAAGGTGGCTAGAATCCTTGTTTGCTTAAACTAAGGCCTTTCCAGGGGCCATTTTCTGAGGCCTGCCTTCAGGCATGTTGGCCAGCCGTACTCACGAGGCAGTGCGGGGTGGCAGGCTCTTATGCACCACTCCTCGGCCACCCTCCACAAAGGCGCTGGGTGGCTTGTGGTAGACAGAAGCCAGCGTGCCCAATGTAGCAGATGAGCTCATCTAGCAGTGTAGGCTCAATAAGGTCTGTCTCCTCTGAGATGAGGGGCTTCTCCGCCAGCACCACCTCTTTAGCAGCTACAGGGTCAGTGGAGAGCAGGCGCCAGTAGATGTAGCCACGGTCCCGAAGGTCTGGATTGTCTGAGTCCTTGGAGGGTGGAGTGGAGAAGCCTATGGAACTCCTTCCCAGATGAGAGAAGGGGGTCTCCCATAGACCAGCCTTAGCATCTAACAATTGTGTTTGTTTAGTCTGTTTTTTTCTTTTTGGTTTTTTGAGACAGGGTTTCTCTGTGTAGCCCTAGCTGTCCTGGAACTCACTATGGAGACCAGGCCTGAACTCACAGAGGTCTGCCTGCCTCTGCCTCCAAGTGCAGAGTAAAAACATGTACTACTATACCTGTCTCAACCAACTATTCTGAACATAACCAAATGCTTGCCCCTAAACCACTTTAAGGGGCATATCCTAGCCCCCAACTTTCAGCTGGGTCTCCTTTTTTTTTTTCCCCCGAGGCAGGGTTTCTCTGTAGCTTTGAGCCTTTCCTGTAACTCGCTTTGTAGACCAGGCTGGCCTTGAACTCACAGAGATCCACCTGCCTCTGCCTCCCGAGTGCTGGGATTAAAGGTATGCGCCACCAACGCCCAGCCTCCTTGGTTTTCTAGTTCAGGTCTCCAATGCCCTACCTTTCAGCAAACCTTTTGGTTCCCACATATCCCCTCTCTTCAGTTTCCCCGGTGACACCACCCATGTCCATCTGTCTGCAATTCTGACTCTGGGAAGTCAGGGGTCTCAGGCTACTCTGGCGTCAGTTCCCACAGATGCCACCCTTGGGGGTGGGGCTAGAGGAGACTGGCTCCCAGGAATAAAGCTTCTTTTGATGCTCTGTGGGGAGCTTCAGGAGGCAGGCAGTACCTGCGTGGCCAGGCTGAGGACCTGCTGCACCAGCTCCTGAGTCTCTGTGGGCTTCTTCAGGAAGAGCTTCACAATGGCTGTCAGCAGCTGCAGCTGGACCTGCAAGGGACAAGGCAAGGAGGGGGGTGCACAACCAAAGGAGGCCTGGTGGGTCTAAGGACAGCTCTTCCAGTCTTGGGGCTGCTGCTGAGGAACTCGGATGTGGAGCTGGGCATGGTACTATCCGACAGGTAGGGTTCAGCTGGGCTCCTAGATGCCATGCCGGTCAGAGCATCAAGTCTGAGATTCAGAGCTTCAAAAGGCAACATGTGTAGTATGCTCCTTAGAGGTGTTGATCCAGATCCAGAGGAGAGGCCAGTAGGGCCCCACAGAGCTAGCCTGTTAGCAAGGAACTGCATGCCTATCAGAAGCATTCCTGACCTCTCCATTTCATCATCAGGCTATCCTCAGCTGATGCTCCTCACTGTGGTCCTCATGCTGACCCCCAGCCTCAGCCTTCCAGTCTCCTCCATTCCCTCATCAATGTCATCGGCTATGAGGCTGTCCTATGACTGTAAGCTTTTCCTTTCTTGTTTTAAAGTCAGGTCTCCTTATGTAGTCCTGGCTGTTCTGGACCTCACTGTGTAGACCAGGTGGCTTGGAACTCAGAGATCCGCCTACTGCTGCCTCCCAAGTGAGATTAAAGGTGTGTGCCACTACACTGAGCTGACCATGACCTTTGATGCAGGGGGATAGGGTCTGTCTAGCACACTGTGTGACCCTATACTGCTTAGGCTACTGTCTAGGGAACAGGAGGCACTTAAGAATGATGAGCAGCTGGTGGTGGTGCACGCCTTTAATCCCAGCACTTGTGGGCAGAGGCAGGTGGATCCCTGAGTTTTGAGGCCAACCTGGACTACAGAGTGAGTTGCTGGGGCTACAGAGAGAAACCCTGCTACCAAAAATAAACAAAAAACAAACAAAAAAGAAAGCTAGACCCAGAGAGAGAGAGAGAGAGAGAGAGAGAGAGAGAGAGAGAGAGAGAGAGAGAAGTATGGCTCACTTCAGGTGGGAGTTGGTGTGAACTTTGCAAAACACCTATAGCACTTGATTTGAAGCTAGAGTAAGATCACACCTCATCTGAACTCTGGCTCTATCACTTCCCAGCAGTCATTAAGGTTACCTGAGTTGGTTTCCTCATCTGTAAAATGGGTATAACTCATATGGTTAACTGCAAGAGTCAAGCGGACAACCAATGGAGATAACCCTGGAGAAGCAGTGCTGGGGCTAAAGTGTGCACCACCACACCCTTGCAAGGACTCAGCAAATTTAAGGAACATGGGAAGCTTGAGTTCAGAACTTCAGGGCTGTTTTCTTCCCTACAGATTCCTGACTCAGCTTTTCCTTCTGACATCCCTAATCCCTGGCTCCTTAGCAGGTTTATTCCTGTGGAGGAAGAGGCTACAGGACTTACCCAAATATTTGGCAGTTTACACCCCCCACCCCCGCAATCCTCCATAGGGGCAGAAAGAGACCAGGCAAGGCTTGGCTTCTTGGGAGCCACAGATGAACAGCTGATGTTAAAAGTGAAGCCACACGGAGGAGGCGGGCGGCAGTGGGAGGGTGAGTGGCAATGAGACCCACTGCTAGCGTTCTGCACGGACATCTGCTTTCTCGTTCACTCAGCGCCCACTCTGCTGGCTTTCCTTCCGAGAACTGCCATTCCATCTCTTTCAACCCATATAGGCCAGGATGAACAACTGGCCCGTCAGTCTTGGTAAATGGCTCCACAAAACACAGAATTCGGGACTTTTGTTGGACTGCTAAGGTAAAACTTCTCTCCCATGGGAGTTGTTAAGCTACAAGGACAGAGTCTGAACTGTTGCCTAGTTGTAGCTCCTGCTTGTGGGACTGTGACCAAGGCAGAGACCATTTAGGGTGGCAGAGACAGCCCCAACACCACAAGGCAAGAGTGTGGGGAGGGGTGTGCTGCTTAGATATTATCTGTCAGCTATGGAAACTAGCAGGCCCTGCTTTTTCCCGGACCACTTCCTCCACCCCCCCTTTTTTTTTAGCTGAGGATCGAACCCAGGGCCTTGTGCTTGCTAGGCAAGCGCTCTACCACTGAGCTAAATCCCCAACCCTTCACTTTTGAATCTAATTCTGACCCAGGTCAATACTACCACTCATGAGTACTTATTATGGGCTAGGCATATGTTAAAGATGAGCATAAAATCATTAAGTGAGGGTGAAGCAGATGAGGGGTGTGGGTTCTAGGGTTTCTGATTCCACTGCCCATGCTTGGACTCAGTAGGTGACATGCCTGCACTGGTCAGGAGAAGACATTCCCTAAGTCACAGCTGAAGGAACAGCAATGAAAAGACACAGACCAGACTACAGCCAATACCTTCTGAGCTCTTCCAATCAAGTCCAAGAGGCAGGGCAGGACCATCTGAGATGGGAGGTCAAAGCAGCT